>NC_052165.1:21725036-22385036 GCF_902713615.1 Scyliorhinus canicula | reverse complement strand
CTTCTCCCCCCCCCTCTCTCTCCCCCCCCTCTGGGTCTGCCCAGACTCCGGCGTTCCGCTCACCTCCTCGCTCCTCTCCCCCCCAGCACAACTGGCTGACGACTTTAATAAGCAGGTGTGATAGCCGGCGTCATAACCTGGTGTCACGACGTCGGGACTTCGGCCCATCCGGGCCGGAGAATAACGGGGGGCCGGATAGCCGGCTGTTTGGCCGTATCGGGGCGTTTGACGAGGTTATCCGCGGGAAAACCGATGTAAACATTTTTCTCGTTTCGTAGAATAGCAGGAGCGCGTCGGACTGGCGTCGCGTGAAAAACCGGCGCGGCCCGCTATTCTCCGAACCGGGGCGGGATTCTCCGCAGACCGTCGTAACGCCGATTTCCGTCGAGAAAAATCGGTGTACATGACTCCGGCGTCGGGGCCTTCTTTTAGGCCGCTATTCTCCGTTCCCGGAGGGGCCAGCAGCTGACTGACGCGATACGCGTCAGTTTCACCAGCTGCGGAAGTGGTGAGACCCGGCGTTTTTTGGAGGAGGAGGAGGAGAGAGACAGACCTGGCATTTGGGGGGGGGGCGGTTCCGGCATTTGGGGGGGGGTTCCGGCATTTGGGGGGGGGGGGGTTCCGGCATTTGGGGGGGGGGTTCCGGCATTTGGGGGGGGGGGGGTTCCGGCATTTGGGGGGGGGGGGGGTTCCGGCATTTGGGGGGGGGGGGTTCCGGCATTTGGCGGGGGTTCCGGCATTTGGGTGGGGGGGTTGCGGCATCGGTCGGGGGGGGGTTGTGGCATCGGGGGGGGGTTGCGGCATCGGGGGGGAGGTTGCGGCATCGGGGGGGGGGGTTGCGGCATCGGGGGGGGGTTGCGGCATCGGGGGGGTTGCGGCATCGGGGGGGGTTGCGGCATCGGGGGGGTTGCGGCATCGAGGGGGGTGCGGCATCGGGGGGGGTTTGGGGGCAGCGGCGTGCAGAGAGGGGGGGGCGACGGATGCCCGGGGCCAACGCACCGTCGCCCCCCCCTCTGAACGCCGCTGCTCCCTACCCCAACCACCCCCCCTCACCACCCCTACCTCCCTCCCCACCACCCCTACCTCCCTCCCCACCACCCCTACCCCCCTCCAACGCCGCCCCCCATCTCTCGCAACGCCGCAACCCCCCACCCTCAACGCCGCAACCCCCCCTCATTGCCGCAACCCCCCCTCTCAACGCCGGGTCCCCCCCCCCCCTCAACGCCGGTACCCACACCCCGTCCCCCTCCCTCTGAAGGCCGGTACCCACACACCCCGCCCTCTCTCCTCCTCCCCCCCTTCCTTCCTCCACCCCCCCCTTCCTCCTCCCCCCCTTCCTTCCTCCTCCCCCCCTTCCTTCCTCCTCCCCCCCTTCCTTCCTCCTCCCCCCCTTCCTTCCTCCGTTAGTGGGGGGGGGGGGTGCGGCGTTAGTGGGGGGTGGGGGGTGGGGGGGTGCGGCGTTGGAGGGGGGTAGGGGTGGTGAAGGGGGTAGGGGTGGTGAGGGGAGGGGGTTGGGGTAGAGGCAGCTGCGTGCAGAGGGGGGGGCGACGGTGCGTTGGCCCCGGGCATCCGTCGCCCCCCTCCTCTGCACGCCGCTGCCCCTACCCCAACCCCCCCTCACCACCCCTACCCCCTTCACCACCCCTACCACCCTCCAACGCCGCATCCCCCCCCCCACTAACGGAGGAAGGAATGGGGGGAGGAAGGAAGGGGGGGGGACGGAGGAAGGAAGGGGGGGAGGAGGAAGGAAGGGGGGGAGGAGGAAGGAAGGGGGGAGGAGGAAGGAGGGGGGGAAGAAGAAGGAAGGGGGGGAGGAGGAGAGAGGGGGGGTGTGGGTACCGGCCTTCAGAGGGAGGGGGACGGGGTGTGGGTACCGGCGTTGAGGGGGGGGGGACCCGGCATTGAGGGGGGGGACCCGGCGTTGAGGGGGGGGGGGGTTGCGGCGTTGCGAGAGATGGGGGGTGGCGTTGGCGGGGGGTAGGGGTGGTGGGGAGGGGGGTAGGGGTGGTGGGGAGGGGGGTAGGGGTGGTGGGGAGGGGGGTAGGGGTGGTGGGGAGGGGGGTAGGGGTGGTGGGGAGGGGGGTAGGGGTGGTGGGGAGGGGGGTAGGGGTGGGTGAGGGGGGGGTCGTTGGGGTAGGGGGCAGCGGCGTACAGAGGGGGGGGGGCGACGGTGCATTGGCCCAGGGCATCCGTAGCCCCCCCTCTCTGCACGCCGCTGCCCCCAAACCCCCCCCCCCATGCCACAACCCCCCCCTGATGCCCCCCCCCGATGCCGCAACCCCCCCCCCCCGATGCCGCACCCCCCCCCCCGATGCCGCAACCCCCCGGATGCCGCAACCCACCCCCCGATGCCGCAACCCACCCCCCGATGCCGCAACCCCCCCCCGATACCCCCCCCGATGCCGCAACCCCCCGGATGCCGCAACCCCCCCCCCGATGCCCCCCCCGATGCCACAACCCCCTGGATGCCGCAACCCACCCCCCCAATGCCGCAACCCACCCCCCGATGCCACAACCCCCCCCCCGATGCCCCCCCCCCATGCCCCCCCCCGATGCCGCAACCCCCCGGATGCCGCAACCCACCCCCCCGATGCCGCAACCCACCCCCCCGATGCCGCAACCCACCCCTCCGATGCCGCAACCCACCCCCCCGATGCCGCAACCCACCCCCCCGATGCCGCAACCCACCCCCCCGATGCCGCAACACACACCCCCCCGATGCCGCAACCCACCCCCCCCCCGATGCCGCAACCCCCCCCCCCCCGATGCCGCAACCCACCCCCCCGACACTGAACGGCGTCAACCATCATCAATGGTTGACGCCGTTTTAAAGCAACTGTGATTTTCGCCGACGTGACCCGTGGCCACGTCGGCGGGACTTTGGCCCATCCGGGCCGGAGATTTGTGGAATCTAAAAATATAATGAAATCCCGCCGGCGCCAGCTGTTTTCAGAGGCTGCCGGCGGGATTTGCACAGCGCCGGTTTTTTGGCCGGTCAGAGATTTAAAAACCCTGCGGGAGCGGGAATAACGCCGCTGCCGGCCGATTCTCCGACCCTGCGTGGGGTCGGAGAATCCCGCCCCTGGCGTGAGGTCGGAGAATCGCGCCCACAGAATTCCAAACTTTCACAAATTTCTGACAGAAGAAATTTCTCTCATCTCACTTCTTATTAGCCAGCCCCTTATAGCGAGACAGTGTTATCGAGGGCGGTTATCAAGGCCCTCCCATGATGCTCCGCACCCAATGGGCCGAGTTCAGGACCCCGCGGTTGATGTGTGCTCAGCAGTCGGGAACCTGAATTGGCAGCTGCGGGCTGTGTCCATCGCCGCCACAGTCGGGCAGAAGCCATGCAGCTGGCCAACGGGGCTTCCACAAGGGCTAGGGGGACTGGTGAGGGTGGCCAGGGGGGCACCAACTGGCAAGTGGGGTCTGTGCACGGCCTGCGCCATGTTTAATGGTGTGTCCGCTGCAGGTCGTCGCCGTGCTCATGCCCGGCCATGGACCTGGCTATTCTCCAGGCGTTTATATCGTGGGAGCTAGGGGTTCTACTCTGTGCGGTTGCCAGCCCCTCAGCAGTCGCAGGATCTGTGAGGGGTTGCCGCAGATTTTTTTTTGTCGTAAAATGCCACAGTTCCTCCGCTGGAATCAACCCTCATCTCAAAAACGGCGAATCCAGCCCGTTATGTTTTCAGGTGAGTGTTGCAATGTTATTTTATTAGCTGCTTCCCTGCACTGAGCTTCCAGACAGGGGACTCTTTTCTGGGAGGAGGAGGGGTGGGTGGGTCCCTTTAGTTAGGAAGACCCCCCTGTGGGGAGTTCCTTTTATTAGGAAGTTCCTGTGGAAAGTTCCTTTACTTCAGGGGTCCTGGGGAGGGCGGGGGGGGGGCTTTAGTTAGGAGGTCCCTTTTGGGAATCTCCCATTTTAGCCATCTCCGGGAGGAGGGGGTTGGTACGGGCGGTGTGGGAGGTAGTGCATTGGTGCAGGCAAGGGTGGCCTTTTGGTGAACTTTGGGGATAACTTCCTTAATGAGTTACCCCCTTGGCCCACCGCAATGTCCACTCCATCAGGTTCATGTTTGGTGATACTTATTGTGGTCCATTCCCAGGTGATTCCAGACCAGGAGGACTTTAAAGGGCCCAGGGTTTCTGGTGCTGGGCCCGCTAAGTGGATGCAAGTGGATGCAAGTGGGCCATTAGGGCCCATTTGCATCCATTGGCATCCTAGCACTGGCACAAAAGCCCACTGATCCGGCTGCCAGCCAGTGCCCAGCATGAACTTCGATTCAGCCAGGCGCCCGATTCTTCACCTGATTGCGATTGCTGCCGTCGCGGTGCAGAGAATCCACCTCCAGAAGTACAGAATACTCTGTATTCACATAAACCTCTCTCCCTGTGGAGCTTTGCGAAAAACTGTCACATATTTGCCAGCTGAGTGTATGATGAGGTAAGTGTCAGCTAGCTAGCATCTTACTTTAATCTTGAAATCTGCAATAATACTGGCATTGAGAAAAGATCTGAACATCTCAAATACTGATGATGGCTGACGTTGGCTCAAGCCTCCTCAACAGCAGCACCCTGCCACTCCCACACCCCACAGCACCTCTCCCCACAGCCCCCCCCCCCCAAAAAAAAGGTTAACTCCAGGGTGCCTTATTTTATTCAGCCCTATTTTCATCCGTTCTATACTATTAACATAGGTCAGTGCTTAATTCAGTGCCTTGCAGATGTTGATACGATCAGAAGGTGCAATCTGAGAAAAAGATGCATGGTCAAGCCCACTCATTCATTTTCGGTTTTCTTTGGCCTTACCTATTTATCATAAGCTGACATCCTACCTGATTCTGTTTTTCCCCATTGCTCCACTTGATTTAACAACTTGCATAACAGCTGAGAAGCCTTTTTCCTTATCAACTGGGGGTCAACTGTGAGTTCAGGCAATGTTACCTGTCACTCAGCCTTTTCTGCTCTAATTAGTTGTCGAATGGCGCCTCCTGTTCTTGAACCAGTGTAAACTCTGTCTTCCTTTCATTGCACTTAAAGTTCATACTTTTCAAATTAAAATGCTGGCTTCCGCTCAATATGCTATTTCAATAACTAACCAGCTCCAAAAGTTAGGCCTTGCATTAGTAACCCGACATGTTAGTGTTTGTATAGCTTTGAAGGCCAGACCCTGGTTGCCCCATTAATACAATGGTTTGCCCCATTTCCTTGTAGTCTGTATTACTCACCACCCACTTATTCAAGTCGAAAACACTATGGGCTGGATTCTCCAATTCTGGGGTTATGTCCAGAAAGGAAAACTGGCGCAAAACGGCCGTTTTGCTGGGGGCTAGCAGGACGGCAGCGTAAAGCACCCGGCTCGAGATACGCCTCGGAGAATTGCCGGGTCCATGGCTACCCATGTGCTCGGCAGCAGCCTGCAACGCCCGCGCCGTGATTCATGGCGGACGCCGCTCGTGGACTCAGCCCATGAAATAGTCTGCCCTTCGGCTGGCTCGTATGCCCCCCCCCCACCGCCCCACCATAGTGCCCCTAGCCCCGAATAATGTCTCCCTCTGCCCGAGGATTGGCCCTCCCTTGACTGTGGCGGTGTTGGACTGAGTCCGCAGCCGCCACGCCGCGTTCCCAAAGGATGAGGCCTCACGTGTCCTGCGCCATCGGGAACTCAGCCGGTCAGGGGCGGAGCTTGGGGGCGGGCCTCAGGCAATCGCCGAACGCGATTTCGGCGTCAGCAACCGGAGAATGCAGCCCTATTCGTTCTGTATCTGGAATGGTCACAGACAAACCTTATACATGCACCATCCAGATCATATTTATACCTTGTAATTATGACATTCTTATCGCATCCAATCGCCTGTTTCATCGCTCAACATCTGAGGGATGCACATCTGTGAGAGCGAATGAACTCCAGGCTCAGATTGAGAATCACTCAACGATTTAGCACAGGGCTAAATCGCTGGCTTTGAAAGCAGACCAAGGCAGGCCAGCAGCACGGTTCAATTCCCGTACCAACCTCCCCGAACAGGCGGCGGAATATGGCGACTAGGGACTTTTCACAGTAACTTCATTTTGAAGCCTACTTGTGACAATAAGCAATTTTCATTTCATTTCATTTCATTTCACTGATGTTGCCAATATTGATGGAGTCAGTAAGTAGCCTTTCATTTGTTAGCCTGCCCTGGTGCCCAGATCACAGGGGATACAGGGCAAGACAATTACGAATCAGGAAACACATTTGGCCCATCTTTATCTACCCATCCGCAGAAGTGATTTTCCCGCACACAAGTGACTTTCAAGCAGCATCCAATTTTTTTCCAAGTTAAATGACTCCGCTACTCTTTCTAAGAATTTATTTCACGTGTTGATCGTGTTTTGTGTGAAGAAGAATTTTGTGATTTCAGTCTTGAAAGGATCTTTGACCAACTTGAACCTGTCTTTCCTTGTTTGATTTTCACAGTTTAATTTAAATTAATATTTCAAGTTGTTTTCTTCTATGGACTCTTAACAATTGTGTCAACTTGTACAAGACCTACTCGCAAAGTGTTTTCAATCCAGTAACTTTCCAAAGGCGGACTTAACCAGTTCCAGCTTTGGTGCAGTGCAGATAAGCACAACTCAATGTGAAACACTTCCATAACCATGAGAGATAAAAAGCCTGATATCCCAATTAAAAAAATATGTTTCCAAATGACATTTCCAATACATTCTTTGCAGTTCTAATCAAAATTTTGTGGCGCTGACCTTGCAGAGTTGTATGATTTGAATTCACGGCTTTGTTTAATTGGATTGAGACTGTAAGGATTCAATTAGTCAGTTAGCCCTAATAGCCATCAAGTTGAATAGATCTTTTCAAACTATTTTCTCTGGACTGAATTCAAACCAAGGTCCCAAAGGAGGAATTAGTCATTTTTGGAAAGGCAGTCATTACGATGCCAAGCTTAAAGTGTGAGATATATAATTTGTTGAAACAAAGTAAGGGAGTGAAAATATTCTTTGTGCTGGCAGAAAATGGAAGAATGGGTGAAAGTGTATCCGCAGCCCACTTTGCATCCGGCTCAGTTTTCCTTCCCATGGGCTGCAAAGGTAAACGGCAATGGAGTAGGATGCAAAGAAAGCTGCCAACTGTTTCACAATGGGCTGGGGCTCATTTCACCCCCTTGAATCGAATTCCCGTCTTCGGTTCAAGGAGCGCAAGTCAGATCATTACCCAACGTCGCATTCCTCACCTCGGTGAAGCAACCAATTCTCTGGGAATTTAGGCCCCTGAAGGTCAGGTGCAGGCCGGACTCTTGGCTACCGCCTTCCAATGCAGGCTGAGGTGGGAATGATTTAGCTCATTTGCCTAGACTGCGGGTTTGTGTTGCAGAGCAAGGCCAGCAGTGCAGGTTCAATTCCCGTACCAGCTGAGGTTATTCACGAAGGCCCACCTTCTCAACCTGATCACCACCAGTCAGCTCTCCACCTCAAAGGGGAAAGCAGCCTAAGGTCACCTGGGACTATGGCGACTTCACTTTTAATAACACCACGGAGTCTTTGAAATATTCAGGGAAAATAAATCATTCATTCAACTCCTCTTGAAAAATATTATCCTCTTAGAAGCTCATAACATTGTCAGTCAAACACACAGCAATTGAAACATCTCTAGGAAAACATTATTTTACTCAGGTTTTCATTAAGTCGTCAGGTAAACAAACAGCCATTACAAAACCTCTCCTGAAAATGTAATCCTACTGTACGCTCATAAAAATGTCAATCACATGAAGCACACAATTCCCTCATAGCTGTGTCAACAAACTTTGATGAGAAAAATCTATTAGCAGTTCCTGGACTATGAGTTTATAATGAGATTACAATTTATGGCTGAATTAAAATTCCCCACAGAACAAAACGCAATGGATAATTTGAATTTGTCTGACTAGATATCCAAACATCTCCTCCATTTTATCCAATGGCTCAGAAGAGTTTCAATCAGGGAAGTCTGACGTCTGTTTAGTTTTCTAAAATCTGAAATTTTCTCTGGATATTAAATGACTGAAGTACTCAAACCACTCTCCCCAGATTACCTATTCAAATCGGATTTCCAATACGGTAGAATGCAGAAAGGATTTTATCTAATAGATAAAGTACTGGATACATGTGAACACTTGCACAATGCCCATTAATTTAATGGCCACTTACCTTTAAGGACAGAGCCCTTTGAACAAGTACTGCATTGAAAACATACTTAAATCATTGCACACCATTAAATTATGACAGCTGAAGTTGGGAAGACCTTTTGAACATATTTGTTCAAAGGTTCCTGACTCCATAGCGGGCTTCACCAAGGTTCACAAACTGACTTGCCGAATAGTGTAGTTCACACAGCTTTCATGAACCCACTCACCTCAAGAAAAATACCAAGCTCAGGGAAAACTGTATTTCCAGCAGAAAATTAAATAGTAATCCCAATGTCCCTTTAAATGCGTGTTTCGTCACAACCAAAAATTATTTCTGGCAGAAATCGCGGCCCTCCAGTTTCTGCCTCCTGACTTGGGTTTGCTCAGTGAGCGGAGGGGAAAATTCAATCCTTTGTAATGTTTTTTGTGTGAAATCATGATTCATCTTGATTCCTTCTCATTTGATGAGATGAGCTGTGGACCAATGTTGGCCTGTGATAGTTGACATGTGATATACACTCCTTGACGGAACTGCAATGGCCTTATCTATGGCCTTCACCAAGATTTCACTTGCACTTCAGAAATGTTATTCTTATAATTGCTATTCATAAAAATAAAAACAGAGAATGATACAAAAGATGTGTTTTTATTGGCCAGGGAACTCTTAGCAATTTCACAACCTTATTTATTTTGCCTGGGTTCTGATCTGAAGCTCGATGGCTAAGAAATAACTCACTGGACGCCTACTCATGTGTGTGCACAAAACACTAATCCCAGTCGAAAAAAATGAAATTCTTTGAGAGTGCAGGCAGGAATCTCCACACTCTGACAATATTTATCACAATTCTCCACAACTTTCTAAAGTGCCTCAGGGATCCTGTGAGCACTTTTACAATCTGATTTGACACCATATTGAGATTATATTCCATGTTGTGCCATATACACAGTCATACTGCTTGAAATGTTCACACACCATCTTTCTCTGAACTCAGGCAGCAGCGTTACTGCATCATTTTGCACAGAAACAAAACAAAACACTACAGAGAATAGTTTAATTGAGCTGGATACCAGTATGCTGAAATAGGTGGTGTAAAAGTTACCCGAACGCTCGAGGGAAAGTGTGGAAGGGAGCATCAAAGATGGTTGAAGATTTGCTTGGTGCACTAAATGGAATGGAATAAAATGGTGAACCCATCTGCTTTGCGGGTGAAATCGTCCCCCAAAGTGCCTTCATGAGAAAGCAATGTTGCTCGTTATGCTTTTCCTTAATTGCTCTGTTTTAATAACCTTTGCTCTAGAGTCGCCAGGTATCTTTCTGATACCACCACGAGGTTCAAAGCCAAGTACTGAGCAATAACTCAATACACCAGTTAGTAAGTTTAAAAACAATACACATTTATTACACACAGTCAATAACTACTCATGCATAAACTCTACTTACTAAACTATCACTACTACTAAAGGCCTATACTTAGCTTCGAATGGCCCACCAGGTCAGAGGAACAATGGCCTTTGTCCGGTTCTGATTTTGCTGGCTTCGAGCTGGTACGGAATAGTAGCTAGGAGCGTCTATCTCGTAGCGTGCGTTGATCTGAGACTTACTTGGTTGATGCAGCTGCTAGGCAGGTCTCTTCTCGCTGACAGCCAAGGCCAAGAAGAACGAACTGAACTTGGGGACGCTATCTTATAGGCCCCAGGGGTTTTATTGGATCATGTCTCAATCGTTCTTATCGATTTTCTCCAATACTGGAGTTGTTCCCTGATCGTTGGGCGGGCCCTAGGTGTTCATTGGCCTGCCTTTGTTCTAGCTCCCACTGGCGCCGGGGAGTCTATCTTGGTCCCGATTGTTTCAATGTCTCTTTTTGTCCCTGGAGATCGTTCATTAATATGTCAATGGCTATTGGTTTCGGTTCTGTCAGGGTTCTGCAAATCTTAATACCGAGGAAACCTTGCACTTGCTTGTGTTCTCTAGAGTTGTCCAATTTTCCCTACACTCCTTACGAGTGTCCATTTTGAAGTCGGGACGTGGCCACCCCAGGTGGCTACAGCATATGGTAATCTTTTTCATTTTATGAAGGAGAGCAACCATCATCAGTGTCACAACATCACACATTTGGTTAGCACTGCAGCTTTACAGCGCCAGGGATCCAGATTCGATCCCGACCTCGGGTGACTGTGTAGAGTTTGCATGAACTCCCCGTGTCTACATGGGTTTCCTCCAGATGCTCCGGTTTCCTCCCACAGTCCAAAGAAGCGCAGGTTGGGTGGATTGGTCATGGTAAATTGCCCCTCAGTGTCCAAAGGTTAGTTGGGGTTACGCGGTTATTGGGCCCAGGTACGGTGCTCTTTCAGAGGGCCATGCAGACCCGATGGGCCAAATGGCCTTCTTCTGCACTGTAGGGATTCAGTGATTCTATGAAGCGATGTGAGAATGTTTGAAATATAAACACAAATGTTGGAAATATTCAGCAGATCACTCAGCATTTGTGGAGAGAAACTGACCAGTCAATGACCTTTCATCAGAACATGGGCTGAAATGTTTACTGTGTACTGTTCTATGTTCTATGTTCTATGTTCTCTATAGGTACCGCCTGACAAGCTGAGTATTTCCAGCATTATTATTTTATTTCCAATGTCCAGCATCAGCAATATTTTTGCTTTAGTGTGAAAATATATTACATGAGTTACATCATACATGCTGGGCGGGGTACTCCGCTTCCCGATGGCAATATTGTAATCGCCGATTGGGCAGAGAAGCCCTTCTGACGCCCAAATTGGGGCGGCGCCAGTTTGATGCCTGTTTTCAAGTCTCCGCAACCTCCGAAATGGCATCATCATATTGTGCGCCACACACCGTTGAAACAGGGTTGGCACGATATCAGAAGGCCCTTACAGACTGTGTCCAGCATCATCACATTCAGCCGGGGGGGGCTTCCACGAGGGCTGGGGGGGAGCAGTGGATGGCCTGTGGGGTCGTATTTAGCGGGTCGGGTCCATGCACGGCCGGCGCCATGTTGTACGGTGGTCCGCTGCAGGACGTCGGCATGCACATGCGCAGCCAGAGGCCCGGCTATTCTCTGGCCATTTTTGGCACGAGAGCCGGGAGTTTCAGCCAGTGCCGCTGCTAGCCCCTCACCAGTCCCAGAATTGGTGCAGGTTTGATGCCGATTTTGGCATCGTAAAACGCCCGCAAATTCTGCATTTCAGCCGGCTCTTAGCCACTGAAACAGAGAATCCAACCCACTGTGTTTTGGTCTGCTGTGCATTTAAAAAGCTCCAAATATGTTGAAACACAGACAAAGTAATGCACTAGAGGTCAACTTGATGTATCTACCCAGTGTATTTATACATGAAAATGCTGAATCAAAGCTTAATTAGAAAAAAATATAAAGGTCATTGCTTCCATCATGGAAAACATGAAGCAATATATCAGCCACAAGAGTCAGCAGTTGTCCTCTCAACAACATCCACTGCACACCTTGAAACAAGAAACAGAAGCTGAGAAATTACTGCTGATAGTGCTCACAGCCAATTGCTTGAAGCATTCATGTAACATTTATTTACCTGCTATTTTAGAGGAAGCCTTACCCACTCAGAATAATTGCCTAATATTTGCAGTAAAGTAGACAGGGGAGTGCTGTACAGCTGTATTAAGTGTTTATCTGTTCTTACTTATAGCAAATTCTGGGTTTGAAATATGCCAATCCCAAAGATAGAGACTATTTTGATCATATGCTGATTGAAGCCAATCAGTAACATAATGCTTCCCAGTATGCCTGTTGGTTAGGCAGTTATCCAAGCAGGTTGGCTATATTGTCAATCTGGTAACTAACCACTCTGCCATCTGCCACTCTTCTCTGTGAATGTAGCCAGTCAGATTTACATGAAATCCCCTGACAGATCTTCACAAGCAATGGTTGGGACAGCCTCAAATGCACTTGTGTCAACTGAATCAAAAGCCAATCCTGTTCAGCATCCTGCCGATGATTCATCCATCAAAACTGTTCATGTCATTCTTAGTTATGTAACTTTGTAAGTAGTGAAGCTATTCATAATTAATTTACTTGGTTCTGCGTGAAAAGGAGGGGAGTAGCTACAATTTAGCTCTCAGCAATCTGCACTAGAAGGTTTGTATTGGTTTCTTACACCCGCTTAGTAAAATGGAGGAAATGAAATTTCTGTTTCAGGTACCTGACAACGAAGGGGCGGGATTCTCCCGTACCCGGCGGAGCGGGGGGACCCGGTGGGACGGAGTGGCGGGAACCACTCCGGCGTCGGGCCGCCCCAAAGGTGCGGAGTCCCCCAGGACCCCGGAGCACGCCGGCGCCGCCAGGTCCTGCCGGTAAAGGACCTAATCCAATTTAGGCCGGTGGGACATGCATAGAACGAGCGGGACATCGGGCCATCACGGGCCAGAGAATCGCCGGGGGGGGGGGGGGGGCACTGCGAGCGGCCACCGACCGGTGTGGCGCAATTCCCGCCCCCACCAAATCTCCGCCGCCGGAGAATTCGGCAGCCAGCGGGGGCGGGATTCATGCCGCTGCCCTGCGATTCTTCAACGCGGAATCCAAGGCTTCATTCGGTAATCTGATTAAGGCTCCTTAACTTGGCTTCATTTTTACAATTCTCAATTATTTTACAGCTTTAGTTCCAGCAAAAAGATCCACAGAAGTATAATAGGTTGATCTGTTTATGTCTCACCAAGTGCTTCTCCTCTCGATCCGAACCAGGGATAATGACTTTGCAGCTTAATTGCTTAAAAGCCTGCAGAATTGTTTCACTTCCCAGAACCCAGTTCAAATGTTCAACTCCATATTGTCGGAGAATCTTCAAGCAGTCAACATTTCCTTCACAAATTTCAAAGCGAATTCTGAAGCAGTTTTATGGATCAAACATCCGATAACAAACTTGAAAACACTCAAGTGAGAGAGGGCCGGATACACATCATTGAGCTGATTTACTTTCGGGCAACAAAGTAAACTTTAGAATAATAGTTGTCATGGAATATCTTGGGCGCGATTCTCCGCAAATGCGGCGAGTCGTAAAGGCTGCCGTGAAACTGGCCGCGTTTCACGGCAGCCTCCGCGCCCCCTCCTAGGACCCGATTCTCCCTCCCGGGCGGGGCTAGCAGCGCGGCCCCGTGAAGCGCGGCATCGCGGGCTTAGCGACCGTCGCTAAGCCCGCGCGCCAAGCGTCACGGCGGCTGACGCGCACGATGACGTCATCACGCTGATGCGTCAAACCCGTGCATGCGCGGGCCGTCATGCCCCTCAGCCACCCCGCGGACTGATCCTGCGGGGCGGCGGAAGAACAAATAGTGCGCGGGTATCGGACCCGCTGCCCGCGATCGGTGCCCACCAATCGCAGGCCCATGCCACCCTTGGCACGGCTGTGGTGCGGCCGTGCCAATCGGTGACATGGTTGTCCGGGACGGCAGTTTGCGGCTGTTTTCACGAACGGTGAGAGCAGGTGTGATCGCGTTCGTGAAAACAGCCGTAAAGGCCTGGGAACTCGGCCCATCGGCCTGGGGAGAATCACTGTTCGCCGTAAAAAATGGCGAGCACGATTCATGTCGTGGGGCGGCCGTGGGGGGGGGAATAGCGGGAGGGCGTGAAAATTGTCGGGAAGGCCCTACCGCTATTCACCGACCCGTCGTGGGCAGCGGAAAATCGCGCCCACCATCTGTTTCAAACTAACTGCAACACCTTCAAGGATGAGAAAATCATTTTTTAAAAAGCTATTCCCATTCACTCGCTCACTTCATGTTGCATGGACTGCAACCTAATTCTGACTATTTCTGGGCTGGAGATGTGTAGAATTCCCCTTCTTATAGAACATAGAACATTACAGCGCAGTACAGGCCCTTCGGCCCTCGATGTAGCGCCGACCTGTGAAACCACTCTAAAGCCCATCTACACTATTCCCTTATCATCCATATGTCTATCCAATGACCATTTGAATGCCATTAGTGTTGGCGAGTCCACTACTGTTGCAGGCAGGGCATTCCACACCCTTACTACTCTTTGAGTAAAGAACCTACCTCTGACATCTGTCCTATATCTATCTCCCCTCAATTTAAAGCTATGTCCCCTCGTGCTAGACATCACCATCCGAGGAAAAAGGCTCTCACTGTCCACCCTATCTAATCCTCTGATCATCTTGTATGCCTCAATTGTCACCTCTTAACCTTCTTCTCTCTAATGAAAACAGCCTTAAGTCCCTCAGCCTTACCTCATAAGATCTTCCATCCATACCAGGCAACATTCTGGTAAATCTCCTCTGCACCCTTTCCAATGCTTCCACATCCTTCCTATAATGCGGCGACCAGAATTGCACCCAAAACACCAAATGCGGCCGCATCAGAGGTTTGTACAGCTGCAACATGACCTCATGGCTCCGAAACTCAATCCCTCTACCAATAAAAGCTAACACACCGTACGCCTTCTTAACAACCTTGGTAGCACGGTAGCATGGTGGTTAGCATAAATGCTTCACAGCTCCAGGGTCCCAGGTTCGGTTCCCGGCTGGGTCACTGTCTGTGCGGAGTCTGCACATCCTCCCCGTGTGTGCGTGGGTTTCCTCCGGGTGCTCCGGTTTCCTCCCACAGTCCAAAGATGTGCGGGTTAGGTGGATTGGCCATGCTAAATTGCCCGTAGTGTCCTAAAAAGTAAGGTTAAGGGGGGGGTTGTTGGGTTACAGGTCTAGGGTGGATACGTGGGTTTGAGTAGGGTGATCATTGCTCGGCACAACATCGAGGGCCGAAGGGCCTGTTCTGTGCTGTACTGTTCTATGTTCTAACCCTCTCAACCTGGGTGGCAACTTTCAGGGATCTATGTACATGAACACTGAGATCTCTCTGCTCATCCACACAACCAAGAATCTTACCATTAGTCCAGTACTCTGCCTTTCTGTTATTCCTTCCAAAATGAATCACCTCACACTTTTCTGCATTAAACTCCATGTGCCACCTCTCAGCCCAGCTCTGCAGCTTATCTATGTCCCTCTGTAACTTGTAACATCCTTCTGCACTATCCACAACTCCACCGACTTTACCCATCCTTCTACGCCCTCCTCCAGGTCATTTATAAAAATGACAAACAGCAGTGGCCCCAAAACAGATCCTTGTGGTACACCACTAGTAACAGGACTCCAGTCTGAACATTTCCCATCAACCACCACCCTTTGCCTTCTTCCAGCTAGCCCATTTCTGATCCAAACTGCTAAATCACCCTGAATCCCATGCCTCCGTATATTCTTCAATAGCCTACCGTGGGGAACCTTATCAAACGCTTTACTGAAATCCATATACACCACATCAACTGCTTTACCCTCATCCACCTGTTTGGTCACCGTCTCAAAGAACTCAATAAGGTTTGTGAGGCACGACCTACCCGTCTCAAAACCGTGTTGACTGTCTCTAATCAAATTATTCCTTTCCAGATGATTATACACCATATCTCTTATAAACCTTTCCAAGACTTTGCCCACAACAGTAAGGCTCACTGGTCTATAGTTACCGGGGTTGTCTCTACTCCCCTTCTTGAACAAGGGGACAACATTTGCTATCCTCCAGTCTTTTGGCACTATTCCTGTAGACAAAGATGACTTAAAGATCAAAGCCAAATGCTCAGCAATCTCCTCCCTTGCTTCCCAGAGAATCCTAGGATAAATCCCATCCGGACCAGGGGACTTATCTATTTTCACACTTTCCAGAATTGCTAACACCTCCTCCTGATGAACCTCAAACCCTTCTAGTCTAGTAGCCTGTATGCTAAGCTTCTTCCCCAGATTTCCATAGGTGAGTGACTACCTACAAGTCTGTTTCCTTCTATTCTGCCTACATTCCCAACAAGTGGAAAGGCTATCCCTTTTGGACTTCAACTCCATTAAGTGACTTGTCATTGGTCTGTCAATATAACTGACCAATTCTCCAACCCCCTTGAAGCTCTGGTCCCCAGAACCAGCTCCTGCAATATTCGAAATAAATAGGGAACATTCTGGCTTATTGATTCAGAGATGAGTCGACTACATCTGGACATTTTGAACTCTGAGAAGAAGTAGGTCACTCAACTCTTCGTGTCTGCTTTTCCATTCAAAAGAACCATCGCTGATCTGATTACAACCTCCCGCCTATCCCCGATAATCTTCTGCCCCTTTGGTTATCAAGAATCCATCCACCTCTGCCTTGAAAACATTCAAAGATTCTGCTCCCATTGTCTTTTGAGGAAGGGAATTCACAAAACTCATTGCCCTCTGAGAGAAACAAGTTTGCCTCCTCTCAGTCTTAAGTGGGCGACTCCTCATTTTTAAACAGTGAGCCCTAGTTCTAGATTCTCCCACAAGAGGAAAAACCCTCCCCAAATCCATCCTATCAAGACCCCTCAGGATCTGATATGTTTGAATCAAGTTACCTATTAATCTTCTAAACCTCCACCTGTCCAATCTTTCCTCATCAGATAACCCACCCATTCCTGCTCTTAGTTTTGTAAACCTTATTTCTCCCCCTGTCTGCGTGGGTCTCACCCCCACAACCCAAAGATGTGCAGGGTAGGTGGATTGGCCATGCTAAATTGCCCCTTTCAGTGAAGAAAAAACAAAAAGAAAGTTTTGTAAACCTTCTCTGAACTGCTTCTAATGTATTCACATCATTCCTTAAACAAGGAGACCATTACTGTACACAATATTCCAGATGTGGTCTCACCAATGGCCTGTACAACTGAAGCATAATCTGCCTACTTTTGTAATCAATTCCCCTCACAGTAAACAATAACATTCTATTAACTTTCCTAATTACTTGCTGCACCTGCGTACCTGCCTTTTGTGATTCATGCACTAGGACACCCAGATCCCTCTACACCTCAGAGCTCTGCAATCTCTCACCATTTTGATAATATGCTTTTTTTAATTCTACCTCCCAAAATGGCCAATCTCACATTTTCCCAGATCATACTCGATTTACCAGATTATTTCTCGTCCATTTAAACTAGCTATGTGCCTTTGTAGCCTCCTTATATCCTCGCCACTATTTATTTTACTAACTGTCTGTGTGGCATCAGCAAATTTAGCAACCATATCTTGAGTCCCTTCATACAGTGGTTAGCACTGTTGCTTCACAGTGCCAGGGTCCCAGGTTCCATTCCCGGCTTGGGTCACTACGTTCCTCCTGTGTCTTTGCGGGTTTCCCCTGGGTGCTCCGGCTTTCCTCCCACAAGTCCCGAAAGACGTGCTGTTAGGTCAATTGGACATTCTGAAATCTCCTTCTGTATCCGAACAGGCGACGGAGTGGGCGACTAGGGGCTCCTCACAGTAACTTCATTGCAGTGTTAATGTAAGCCTACTTGTGACATCAAAGATTATTATTATATAAATTGTAAAAGGTTCAAGGCGGAGCAGATCTCTGTGATACACCACTCATTAATCTTGCCACAGAAATGACATAAAGCTATTTGAGACCAAGCCCTTCCTTAACAGCAGAAAAAAAAATGATAGATTAATGAAAACAATAATAATAGAGAAAATGCGATAAAACAAAATACTGATCAGATATGGGAACATCAGTGGAGAGAGAAGCAGAGTGAACATTTCAGGTTCTTGGAGAATTCATTTGGCATGTGAACTAGAGTCGTTCATCAGGACAGGATGAAAACATTGGGCAGTACTGAAGTTTATAAGAAAGACCTGCAATAAACAGAGTCTTTACGCAGGAAAACGTTTGAGGGAGATGTGGTCTAGATCCTTTACCTCAGGACAGTAACAAAATTCCAGTTGAAGATGTCTTGCCTTGCAGCATGTAACTTGCAAAAATGAACAAAGTACAATTATATATTTGGAGAAACAACCACATATTTGAATCTTTCACACACAAAACAAGTTTTTTTTTTACTGAAACTATTTCAGCCAATCGGTAATTCAGAATGCATTGCAATGCCCAGAGTACACTATAGTCACTCCAAGAATGCAGTTTAAGACTATCGCCATTCTTTTCAAAGTAATCAACATACGTCTGATTGGCAGCAATACATGCCAATTATAGACTACTTCCTGATGGGATCATCCGCCATCGCTCTGTTGACTTTTTCATGGAACAGAATGACAGCCAGAACTGGGATGATGTTGCATCTCTATCAATTTTCACGGCTATGTGCTTGAAAGTGATGGTCATATTAAAAGAACAATTAAATAGCTGCAATCTGCAATCTCATGCCCAGACTTACTTTTTCAATTAATTTGCGGAGTTTGACAGAGGAGAGGGTCGGGTGTCATTTTAATGGCTGCAAAATCAGTACAAACACTCGGCAATGGTGTGTGAAAATAAATCTAATAAAAGTTTACTGGCAGCTTTGTGTCTGCCAGCAACAGAACATTCATCAGGCCTTCAAGTTCTGTCATAGAAAATCTCTACCCCAACTCCTGATGGACTCCCATGTGAAAGATAGGCGGCCTGTCAAAAGTATTAAACTGTCCCCAGGCCAGGAGATCAGCTGCAGTCAGTAATGTATCTTTGTGACAGGTGAAAGATGCCAAAAACGTCTCTGGAGTCTAAGAGTGTGAAGTTTTGATTCCTTGTTTATAAGGTTCAATTTCTACACTGTTCAAATTTGACAAAAGGGTACAAAATATTAGTTGAGGAAATTAATAACATAGCACGTGCAAAAGCATAGACTGAGTGAGAAACCAATGAAGGAAAGAGGGAACAGGAAGAAATGACAGATAGAAAGAAATAGAAAATACGAATCAAATGGAGAGCTGCAGTGACAATGACAAAAGTAAATATTAGAGAGACACACAATCGGGCGGCACGGTAGCACAGTGGTTAACACTATTGCTTCACAGCGCCAGAGTCCCAGGTTCGATTCCCGGCTTTGGTCGCTGTCTGTGCGGTGTCTGCACGTTCTCCCCGTGTCTACCTGGGTTTCCTCCGGGTGCTCTGGTTTCCTCCCACAAGTCCCCAAAGACATGCTCTTAGATGAATTAGACATTCTGATTTCTCCCTCTGTGTACCCGAGCAGGCGACGGAGTATGGCGACTAGGGACTTTTCACAGTAACTTCATTGCAGTGGTAATTTAAGCCTATTTGTGACAATAAAGATTATTATTATGTGGAAGAGAAAGGTGAGAGTGAAAAACAGTGACAGTGAGGAGGAGATAACACAAACTATCATTTGAGGTGAAATTACAGTTATTGAAATACTGTGATGTGACCTTTTAAATGTCCATGAGATGATGCAGTGTATAATGAATATTGTGAGCAGATTTGGGACCCGTATCTAAGGCTGGCCATGGAAAGTGTCCAGAGGAGGTTCACAAGAATGATCCCCGGAATGACGAACTTGTCATATGAGGAGTGGTTGAGAATTCTGGGTCTGTACTCAATGGAGTTTAGAAGGATGAGGGGGAATCTTACTGAAACTTACAGGATACTCAGAGGCCTAGATAGAGTGGACGTGTTTCCTCTAGTAGGGAAGACTAGAATGAAGGGACGATCCTTTAAAACTGAGATGAGGAGGAATTTCTTCAGCCAGAGGATGGTGAATCTGTGGAACTCTTTGCCACAGAAGGCTGTGGAGGCCAAATCACTGAGTGTCTTTAAGACAGAGATAGATAGGTTCTTGAGTAATAAAGGGATAAGGGGTTCAGGGGAGAAGGCAGGAGAATGGGGATGAGAAATATCAGCCATGAGTGAATGGCGGAGAGGACTTGAAGAGCCAAATGGCACAATTCTGCTCCCATGACTTATGATCTCATAATGAATTAGCGGAAAAAATACTTCCAGTGTGTAATCTTGTACACATCAATGATCAGTGTAGAAAACTGCATATCTCTGACTCACTATCTCAGCAATGCGCAACAGGAAATTTGCTATTATGATGCAATTACCGTTCGCAATTATTTTGCTTTCATATCCCAAAAATTGCATTATAATCCATGTCAGCAACAGTTTTTAATGCAATAGAATATATGCAGAGCTGCAACTAATCATTAGGCAGTAGTTTAGGAGTTGCTAAACATAATTTAAAATGTGTACATGAATGGTACAAAATAAAAATGACATTGTGCAACTTGGTATGGTCCAGTGGAGTCTGCCCATACTTTGTGGTTTAATTAATCACTGGACAAATCCATGATCAGTGTGCGTAATTCAGTGTGGAAGCTGCAAACCAAAGGTAATTGCACCTAAAGTAGGATTACAACCAGGATGTGTACATCCATGAGAAAGCAATAAAAGTACAGCCAATTGAACAATATCAGGCAAGATCTTCTTTTAAACAATTACTGGGTTTTATTTTTATGCTTTTGAAATGGAAAAATCTGAAGCTCAGCAATGGAAAGCGACAAAAATGCTTTAAAAAAGAAAAATAATGTTGGTGCTGGCATGTAGCGGTATTGTAAAGGATATCATGTTGACAGAATCAAAAATTTAATAAACTTATGGAACAGTTGTTTATTTTAGAAATGCAACACCTTTCCAGATTGAAATTATTGTTGCTTTTCTGTTTCATACCTTCGGCACAATAAATAAAACGTTTGTCATGTCTCTTTCTTTAACTGTCTGTATTCTACTAATGAGCCATATATGGTAATTAGTACATAATGGTGTATCTCAAACCCAGTTATTTTATTTAGAAAATAGCATTTTTACACAGAAATTGTAAAAATTGGGAATTAAAGTTGTAAGTTGAATCCATTTCATTGCACGAATGGTTTTTATTCAAAAATACTGAACACTTCAATGATTTAAATTATACAAAGTTAATAGCACAGTGAATTTAATGCCTAAATAATTAAATTCTAAATTTGAAAATAATTACTCATAATTAAGAGTTGGGTGTATTAAAATAGAAAAGTACAAAATATTGCAAGCATGTGGAGGGGAATATTTAATGTGATTTCCCCCCAGAGAAGAGTAGGGAGTTGCCAGGATAGTAAAAGTGACATTATTGACCAAAAAGGTCATAGGGCACCATTGTACAGCCTCGCTGCGCCTGACTCTGGAAGCAACAATGCAGTAACATTTTGCGAGAGGCGTCCCAAGTCCCAGGATCGAACGCCGGCACCTGGGAAACCTCGCTGTGGCGCACAAACATGGACCAGTCGCAATGGCACTTGGGGGTGTCTCCCAGGTCATCGAAGGTTCCCAGATGGTTGGGTCTGGGCAAGGTGGTACACTGGCATCCCACTACCACCTGGTTACCTTAGCAATGCCAGCCCTGCACCTTGGCACTGCCACCCTGGCACTGTCAGGGTTTCTGGGTGGGACTGACAGGTTGACTGCGGCATTGTCAGGATGCCAGGCTGTCAGTGCCAAGGTGCCCATGTGGCAGCTTGCCTGTGTTGGGGTGAAGCCCAGGGAGTCCTGCCCTTATAAGGTGGGGCCAGGGAGACTCGAGGACCCTCTAACAAGTATGTTGTTGTGTTCCGGAGGCAGGTTGAGAGTGGCATTCAAAAATGGTGGCCCGATCTTTTCCTGTGCTGATGAAGAAATGAAGGTAAGTGTGGCCTCGGCAGGGCGTTCCTCGCCAATGCCAGAAAAGAAAGTTTGATAGTGGGGGTCATTCTTGACACTGCAGGGGCTGAGAAACACCCCGCTAAATTGGATGGATTTTTGCGCCGAAATCGGGGCCAGTGCCGGTTTGACGCCCATCTGCCATGCTCTGCCACGCTCTGCCACTTTCAAACTGGCAGCATTGTGACATGCACGGCATTGCCGCATTATCGGCGGGTCCACCCGTGATGCTCCACCCCCGATGGGCCAAGTTCCCGACGGCACAGAACACGTGTGGTCCCAACGGTCGGGAACCCGGCGTGCCGGCTGCGGACTGTGCCACACTCGGCCGGAATCCGTGGTGGGGGGTGGCTAGGATGTGGGCTGTAGGGGTGCGTATGGCGATGTTGAGCTCGTACATGGCCGGCGCCATGTTGCACGGGCACGACCACTGCAGGTCGTCAGCCGTGGGGCCTGGGACCCGGCCATTCTCCGGCCGTTTTCAGCGCGGGAGGCAGGAGTTTCAGTCGCTGCCGGTGCTAGTCCCTCAACAGTACCGGAATCGGTGAGGGTTTCACGCCAATGTTTCGGTCGTAAAAGGCCACACATGCTCCGGTGGCGTAAGCGCATCGCTGAAACGGAGAATCCAGCCCTCTGTGTTTTTCGTTCCTTTGGAATATAGTGGAAAACATAAAGGACAATACTAGGCATTCTTCAAGGATATTGGAAACAAAAGAAAGCTGCAGAGGAATGCCTGGCCATTTACTGCAGGCACTGGGAAATAGCAGAATTGCTAAATCAATATTTTTTGATGGTCTTTACTGCTGACAAAGGGGGCAGTGATGCTTGAACAGAGAGCACTGTGAAGGAGAGAGTAGACTGCAAACTCTTAGAATCACCAGGGAAGGCACATTAGATAGGTTAAAGAAACTTGAGGTAAGCAAGGCTCCAGGTGCAGACAGTTTCCATTCGGGTGCTCCCAAGATTGCAAATCCCCTTGCTGATATTTTTTGAAACACACTGGAATCAAGTGATATCCCAATGGAACAGAAAATGGCAAATGTGGCCCTTGCATTTTTAATATGCAAGGAATTAAATCTCACATTTACGGACCTGTGGACTTTACCACAGTTGTGGGGTCAATGTTGAGGTAATCGTTTTGAGACTTTGATCAGGAATAGCATAAGGGATCACCAGGGAGGACAGGGACTGATCAGAGAGAATCAGCATGAACACACAGGGCTATGAAGAGAAGTCAGGTCTGTAGGATTAATTTTGGATTGCATTGGCAAAACGCCAGGCACGGACACAATGGGCCAGATGGCTTCCTTCTGTTCTGTAAACATCTGTGATTCTATGATTTAGAAGGATTAGGTTATATTTAACCAAATTTGTTGGACTTTTGAGGGGATGTGACAGATCTAATAAATAGGGAGTGGATGCTATATATCTGGATTTAGAAAGCCTTTTGACACCATTCACAATACACACTAACTCACATCCATGGATAGAAAATGTTGTACTAAACTGGATTGGTCTGTGGCTCAAAGGTAGATTTTAAAACTGATTGCTTAAAGCAGTATTACAGCAGAGACATGTGGTCAATGGTATTCTATAGCCATATGTGGTAAGGCACTGCCATTAAAATCTTAAGAAAGGACTCATCGGATGTGACATTATTCAAAGCAAAATTGTGGATGGCACTCATTTAGGTGTAATGGCCAATTATGCTGTTCAGTGTATTATAATCCAAAGGAACTCAGGTAAATTGAATTGATGGGTAGAGAGTCTTTGAGCTGATGGCTTGTCCACCGCACATCACCCCATCCCATCGCCTCCAATCCCCCCAAGAAGCAAAGTTGGCATGGAGCAGACCAGCTGCATGAAAGCCTGCCCAACAGCCATATTGCGCTTTGCGGGCTAAATAGGGCAGTGTGGGACTTCCTCCCCACCACTGGGGAGGACGACCTGCCCTCAGGAGCTGTCTGCCGATCCAAATGGCTGGCAGACCCATCAATACTGTCAGTGCCAAAAGCACATTAGTGGACACTGCTGGCACGGCAAGGAGGGAGAAAAAGAAGGCCCAATGGATCACCGAAACAGGTGTCTAGGGTCCCAGGCAGGGAGGGTTTGGGCAGGTTATGGAGGGGAGTGGGAGTGGTAGTGGTGGTGGGCTTCATCCAGCTGGCAAGTAGGAAGAAAGGGGGGAGTTGTATCTGTGGGGTCGCTGCCCCGGCGATCTGCAAAGGACACAGGGATAGAGCCTGAAGATAGCACCCCACTTCCTTTGACATTTTTTTAAAGAGCGGGCTGTCTATCGCCGCACAACTGCCCATGCTAAACACTTTATGCCACAGGCAATGTATTATAGGTGTCAATTGGCTTGACAACAAGCCCATTGACCCTAACTATTTGAGAGATGGGCAACTATCCCTTTATACATACACCCCTGCCGAAAACATGGCACATAAAATGTAGCATTTTATTGCTAAATCCAATTGGAGGCCAATCTTAACAGATAATTTAACCCATTTGTAACTTTATCATAATTAATTTTGCACACAAGGAGGAAGATTTTGGACTTTAATGCTCAGGCGCTAAACAGAAGAGCAGATTGGTGGTTTGTTACAGAACCCGCCTGATTTTCATTCTATTGAAGCCGATTGAATTAAAATTGAATTGGTTGTGTAAAGGCCTGGAAGTCTGTTTTACCGGATTATTACCGAAGCAGTGAAGACAACAGTTTAGTTCAGCCAGTAAAGATAAATAGTTGAAGCAGGTTAACTCAGGGTTATTTGGACAGCAGGGATGTTGTGGAGTTGGTTGAAGTATTGTAGATTCTCTGCAGTACAGGCTGAGGTGCTGGACTGGTGTGCTACTGTATCACTTCTGGCGCAAGCGTGTAATTGCAGAGAGACACGTTTACTTAGTTTCCATCAGAATTTACTTCAGGAAAAGCTGATGCAAACGTGGGGCAGAAATATGACTTCGGGAAGCAAGGTTTTGTTAACAGAAAGTATAAAGTAAGGAGAACATTTTAAATATTCTATATAAAACATTCAGTATGTACTAATTGTTGAGCATCATGTTACTACAAATGTTCCTGTAAAGTATCTCTTGGATACATATATTTTGGGTGTATACTGAGAAACATAGATATAGAATTGGGAAATATAGTTGGATACTTTTGAAGTCAAAAATAAATCACCTGACTTAACCTAAATGATACAAATGTGTTATTTCAAGAAAATAATTCAATCCAGAATGACCAACAATAAACCTATTTAATTTAATTTAATTTTTAATTTAATAATATTTACTGTCACAAGTACATTGCCCTGAGTGACCAAAAAGTTTAGGAGGGGTTTATGGGATTATGGGGATAGGGTGGAAGTGAGGGCTTAAGTGGGTCGGTGCAGACTCGATGGGCCAAATGGCCTCCTTCTACACTGTATATTCTATGTTCTATGTTCGACATTCACACTGCATTGAAGTTACTGTGAAAATCCCCTAGTCGCCACATTCCGGCACCTGTTCGGATTCACTGAGGGAAAATTCAGAATGTCCAATTCACCGAAGAACACGTCTTTGGACTATTTACTAATATACAAATTAGGAACCATGATTATACTGGAGAAATGAATATATTCTCGAACACAGTGCTGCTGCAATGATAAACTATTGCCTTACATATGTGTATATTTGTGACACCTGACTTCTGGTTGCTTGCAATCCTTTAGTCCTTTATAAAGAAATAGACTGGAATTTAACATATTAATTGCCTGACGGCTGTAAAACCCTATCGTGGCTCCCCCGCCTCGCAGGTGGCTGGACGACTGCCTCCACATAAAATCCAATATCATTATTTATAGAGTGCAAATCGTACCCTTATATTCTTGCACACCAATGCTTGGAAGCCACATAGAAAAATTGAAGAAAACTAAATTTGCTGATGGTGATAAAGTGGAACATGCCGTGCATACGTATATCTTAAATTGAACCAGAAAACCTCGCCTTTACATGTAAAAGGATGTTCCAAAAGACAGTAAGAAGACAGGCCCCTGACTCTAAATTAACTGGATTGCAAAACCCATTTTCTACTTGTTGATTCAAGCACCACTTTAAAAATTTTAATTTTTTTGCACCTCCATGATTTGATTTTTTTGGTAAAGTGCAGTGTATTCATTTTTTCCTGTGATGGATAATATCACCATACATGCAACTATCCTTTTATGCTATGCGAGGTTAATGAAAGGCAAGTTATTTTTGACATTTGCCATTTGAAAACATATTTTGAGTTATTTTCTAATGCTGCAGGACATTAGTTATTCCATTTATATTAGACAATTTACTCCAGTACGCGCAAGTATTATTGTCACTGCTGCATGGAGCAACCTGTGAAAATCGGGAGTGATAATTAATGTATAAATCAAATGACATTAACGTGAATCAGCATGTACAATTGACCAACATGTTTTAACCTTTTCTCATCGAGTGATGCACAGAAATGGCATTATATTTCATAACTCTTTTGATTTGAAAGGGCACAGAATGTGAAGAAGTTGCATGAGAAAACTTGTGCTCCTTGAATCAATAGGACACCTCAACCATAGGCAATGAGTTCCACTCGTGCACCATAATTTCTGAGTATATTATGATGGGTCTTTCAAAATTGACAAGCTGGGTGAAAA
The DNA here is from genome assembly GCF_902713615.1 of Scyliorhinus canicula. NCBI lineage: Eukaryota > Metazoa > Chordata > Chondrichthyes > Carcharhiniformes > Scyliorhinidae > Scyliorhinus > Scyliorhinus canicula. The sequence goes on along the minus strand of NC_052165.1, from coordinate 22,358,706 downwards.
TGTTCCGAAGATGAATGTGTTGGAAGTTGTAGAAGCACCAGTTCCCATGCACCTTCACCTGCAATGTCTTTCGCGAAATAACACCACGACTGGGCGTGTGGAAAATGCAGCCAAGTTGGATGAGGATGGTCGAGATGTTGCCAGGGTTCAGCTCCTCCAACACCAGACATGTGGTTAGGCCACAAGTGCTGTACAAGCGCACTCCTGGAGCAATACCAGAACAGTTGCTTGCTCTCAAGCAAGACCTCTGTGTGTATGCCAAGAACACAAGAGCTCCTGCAGCTGCACATCAGCAAACTCTATCAATTCAAAATTATCTGCACAGAATACCAAGAGTGAATCTCTATGCGCTGATCTTTCCGTCAGACTGACAGGAGCAGTTAGTGACCTGGATTATTATTGCATTTGTGTCTAATGGGCTGACTATCTTTTCAATGGTGCAGCACCAGAATTTATGAGTGTATGATTATGGATCTTTCACATTTGACAGACTGCTTAAAAATGGAGTTTGAGGGTCAAGACCTACTGTGCAGGACATCACTCAAATTGAAATGAGCAGGCAAAATTTGATCAGTTTTTCATCCATGTTGGGTTTCAAAATTCTGTGCATTGCAAGGGGTGATATTCCTGCATACCTCTGTCTTCTCAGTGGCACGGATCCCTGATTCCTATCAGAGTTCTCCACCAACACCACCACCCCCGATCCTCACCCAGCCCATGCCTCTAGATTCCTACACGTGCCAAAACATTGACACCAACTCCATTGTCCCAGCATTGATCCTCTAACTTGGTCCTGGTGGCTGATGGACGGCTACCTCCATCAGTGCACCCGTGAAAAAAAAAAGATTTGTGTGAGAAGACTTCAATTTGTTCATTGTCCAATACATCGGACTGCGTGTGTATTCCAGGCTGTTGGGCTCTGGACATAAACAGATTTTATTTTCTGAGTAACAACATTGCCTTCATGGTGAATTGCTTGGGGTTGAACTGTGAATGCGAAAGGCAAATGTAGCAGGCAATTTGCACAAAACAATGATTTCCAAAGAAGAATGCAACAAATAACCCGGTAATGTATTGTTGGTTGTGTTAGTTCAGGGGTAAATGTTGAGTCGGAATACAAAATAACTCCCTTGCTCTTTTCTGAATCGCACCATTAGACCTATTAATAAGGGGCCTGATGCCCCTTTGGGACCTCAACTAGAAATTGGTTTGAACCAAACACAGCAGGTGTTAAAAACAGAAAACACTGGACAATCCCAGCAGGCCTGTGGAGTATGTGTGGAGAGAGAAGGGAGCTCACGTTTTGAGTCTGGATGACCCTTTGTCACAGCTTTGACAAGGTCAATGGATTTTTCTATTGTCGGCGTTCTTGCGGTGGGCGGGCAGAAGAATCCAGCCCAAATAGTCATCCAGACTCGAAACATTAGCTCTCTTCTCTCTTCACAGATGCTAATAGATTATAACGAGCTGTAATGGGGAATGCATCAAAGATTGGATTTCCATGGTTAAATAAAAAGGTTAATACAGAAGGGGTGTTGAAAGATGAGGAGTGATGTTAAGTAGAGAGGAGATAATACAGGAGAAAATGGAGAACTATAATAGAGTAATTGGAATGTCCCCGAGGGCAGAGGAATAAAAGCCTGACAGTCAACATATGAACAAATCACAAAAGTTTTGAGAAGCAGATAAGAAGTTAAATGAGAGCCAATGAGAAATGAAGATGTCTGAAGCAGGTAGGAAAGATATTGCTTGATATTGAAGGATTTATTAAGATGCTGAATAACTATTGTGCCTCAATTTATAATAGACAGTGAAACTGGAACCGTAAGTTAAACAGCCGGTAACGGAATTAAATACTTAGTTGTTTGGTACAGAACTTGATTATTATAGCACAGTGGTTAGCACTGTTGCTTCACAGCGCCAGGGACCCTGGTTTGAATCCCGGCTTGGGACACTATCTGTGCGGAGTCTGCACGTTCTCCCCGTGCCTGCGTGGATTTCCTCTGGGCGCTCTGGTTTCCTCCCACAAAGTCTGAAAGACGTGCTGGTTAGTTGAATTGGGCATTGTGAATTCTCCCTCAGTGTACCCGAACAGGCACTGGAGTGTGGCGACGGGATGCTTTTCACAGCAACTTAATTGCAGTATTAATGTAAGATGGCTTGTAATACTAATAAATAAAGATTATTATTGCTGAATAAAGAGACATGTCAAAGCTTTTTATCTTGGACGCACCAGGTCACTTGGTAAGAATAGCATTGTAAGGGAAAACAACAATTTAACTGTACGAGAGGGGAAAGTAAAATACTTGTAGGGAATTTGCAACAAAAAACTAATGGAGCTGCACATAGGCACAGACATTATGCACCCCAGAATATGAATGGATATAATTAAACCATTTTACAAAAATCTTTGGAAAGGGGAAATTTGCCAAAGGACTGGTTAATGGCACATGTTACACGTTACACCGGTAAGCAAGAAAATGGAAAGGACGAAACCATATGAACATACAAACATAGGAATTAGGAGGAGGAATAGGCCACTCGGCCCTCGAGCCTGCTCTGCCATTCAATGAGATCATGGCTGATCTACTTGTAACTTCAACCCCACATTCCTGCCTACCCCTGTTAACGTTCCGCTCACTTGTTAATCAAGAATATATCTTGCTCGACCTTGAGTCTGCTTCCGCTGTCTTTTGATAAAGAGAATTCCAGAGACTCTAAACCCTCTGAAGAAAACATTTCTCATCTGTGACTTAAATGAGCGACCCCTTATTTTTAAACAGTGACCCCAGTTCTAAATTCTGCAACAGGAGGAATTACCTGTTACACATTCACCCTTTCAATACCTCCCAGGATCTTAACGCTTTCAATCAAGTCGCCTGTTACTCTTCTAAACTCCAGTGGATACAAACCTAACCTCTTCAGCCTTACCTAACAAGGCAACCTGCCCACTCCTTTTATTAGTCTCGTAAACCTTTTTTAAACTGCTTCTAATGTATTTAAATAATTCCTTAAATAAGGAGACCAGGGGTGGGATTCTCCGACCCCCCGTCGGGCCGGAGAATCGCCGGAGGTGGGGGAGGGGAGGTGGGGCGTGAAACCCGCCCCGACGCCGGCTGCCGAATTCTCCGGCACCGGTTTTTTAGTGGGGGTGGGAATCGCGCCGCGCCGGTCGGGGGCCGTTGGCAGCGCACCCCCCGGCGATTCAACGCTCCATGATGGGTTGAGTGGCCGCCCATTTTCGGCCAGTCCCACCGGCGTAAATTACACAAGGTTCTTACCGGCGGGACCTGGCGCTGCGGGCGGCCTGCGTAGTCCTCGGGGGGCGCCGGGGGATCTGGCCCCGGGGGGCCCCATGGCGGCCTGGCCCGCGATCGGGGCCCACCGATCTGTGGGTGGGCCTGTGCCATGGGGGCACTCTTTCCCACCGTGTCGGCCGCTGTAAAGCTCCACCATGGCTGGAGCAGAGAAGAAACCCCCTGCGCATGCTCAGGGATCACGCCAGAGTTCCGCTGGCGCTCCTGCATATGCACCAACTCACGCCGGCGGCAGAGGCACCTTCCAGGTGGCCTGACGCCAGAGTGATTCACGGCACTCTTTAGCACCGGTACAGCCCGCCCGCCAGATACTGGAAAATTCCTCCCCAGTACTCCACAGAATACTCCAGATGTGATTGACAAATGCACTGTTCAACTGAAGCATAACTTCCCTACTTTTGTAATCAATACCCCTCATGATAAAGGATAAAATTCTATTAGCTTTCCCAATTACTCGCTGCACCTGTACACTTGTTTTTGTGATTAATGCACTAGGCCACCCAGATCCATCTGCATCTCAGGGCTCTGCAATCTCTCACCATTTAAATACTAAGTTTATTTTCTATTCCTACTGCCAACATGGACTATTTCACATTTACCCATATTATACTCTAACTTGCCAGATTTCTGCCCACTCACTTAACCAATTTATGTTGTTACATCTGCTTCAATTGACTTTCCTACATATCTCTGAGTCATCAGCAAATTTAGCATCCATACCTTCAGTCCTTTCATCCCAGTCATTTAGATAAATTGTAAAAAGTTGAGGCCCCAGCCATCACCGTCAGCATTGGGGGCTCTCCCCACACCCCTGCCCCCAATCATCATCCACAGTTGAATAGAGAGGAATACCAACTAGAGAGGAATACCAACTAGAGGGGAATACCAACTAGAGAGGAATACCAACTAGAGAGGAATAACAACTAGACAGGAATACCAACTAGAGGGGAATACCAACTAGAGTGGAATACCAACTAGAGAGGAATAACAACTAGAGGGGAATACCAACTAGAGAGGAATACCAACTAGAGGGGAATACCAACTAGAGAGGAATACCAACTAGAGAGGAATAACAACTAGAAAGGAATAACAACTAGAGAGGAATAACAACTAGAGGGGAATACCAACTAGAGAGGAATACCAACTAGAGAGGAATACCAACTAGAGGGGAATACCAACTAGAGAGGAATACCAACTAGAGAGGAATAACAACTAGAGGGGAATACCAACTAGAGAGGAATACCAACTAGAGAGGAATAACAACTAGAGTGAAATACCAACTAGAGGGGAATACCAACTAGAGAGGAATACCAACTAGAGAGGAATAACAACTAGAGGGGAATACCAACTAGAGAGGAATACCAACTAGAGAGGAATAACAACTAGAGGGGAATACCAACTAGAGAGGAATAACAACTAGAGAGGAATAACAACCAGAGAGGAATACCAACTAGAGTGGAATACCAACTAGAGAGGAATACCAACTAGAGAGGAACACCAACTAGAGAGGAACACCAACTAGAGAGGAATACCAACTAGAGAGGAATACCAACTAGAGAGGAATACCAACTAGAGAGGAATACCAACTAGAGTGGCATACCAACTAGAGAGGAATACCAACTAGAGAGGAATACCAACTAGAGCGGCATACCAACTAGAGAGGAATACCAACTAGAGAGGAATACCAACCAGAGAGGAATACCAACTAGAGAGGAATACCAACTAAAGAGGAACACCAACTAGAGTGGAATACCAACCAGAGAGGAATACCAACCAGAGAGGAATATCAACTAGAGTGGAATACTAACTAGAGAGGAATACCAACTAGAGAGGAACACCAACTAGAGAGGAATACCAACTAGAGTGGAATACCAACTAGAGAGGAATACCAACCAGAGAGGAACACCAACTGGAGAGGAACACCAACTGGAGAGGAATACCAACTGGAGAGGAATATCAACTAGAGAGGAATACCAACTAGAGAGGAACACCAACTAGAGAGGAACACCAATGCGGCTTATCTGTAATTCTTTCATCCATTTCAACTTTACAATTAAAATTTGTTCGGCTTGAGAGTTATCCCTGATCCAATGAAAAAGGGCTAGGCAGCCAAATAATTAATTGACTGACCCTGGCTGTCCTGTTTCTAAAGAACCAGAAAGCAATATTAGCATTTTTGCTGTGCTGTTTTTTTTTCCAACCTTCATTCCACATGACTGTGTAATTCTGTTTTAAGGGACTTGCATAATTCTGAAATGTCTGTGTTTGCATATTTTCATATCAGGAATCAGAAGGTGGATTTCCTTTGTGTGGTATTGGGAATGTAACTGTAAATGTGTTCATAGTTTTACTACAAACCACATAAAGTGCCCTTTGTCTGGCTGTTTAAATTGTGTTCTCAATAGTCGAAATATAATTATTCTGCAAATCAGGTAATTTTGACAAATAGTTGATCCATTTGTAAATGCGCTCCATTTTAATAAGGTCCATGCTTATAGTATTTTAAAAGTAAAACATAGCTCCGTTAAGTTCTATCGAAGCCTACACATTTAACTATTTACAAACATAGAAAGTACAGTGCAGAAGGAGCCCACTCGGTCCATCGAGTCTGCACCGACCCATTTAAGCCCTCACTTCCACCCTATCCCCGTAACCCTGTAAACACCTACCCTTTTTAGTCACTAAGGGAAATTTATCATGCCAATCCACCTAACCTGCACGTCTTTGGACTGTGGGAGGAAACCGGAGCACCCGGAGGAAACCCACAGAGGCACGGGGAGAACGTGCAGACTCCGCACAGACAGTGACCCAGCGGGGAATCGAACCTGGGACTCTGGCGCTGTGAAGCCACAGTGCTATCCACTTGTGCTACCGTGCTGCCCATAGCAAACATAGCTTCACTTTTAATGTACATTTCCATAGCTTATAGATGCAATGTGGTCTAGGACACGAATAAAGATTAATGCAAATACTACCAGCCTTTGACTCAGTCTGGCTGTTGAACATTTAAATGATCTAGTGTAGGGCGGCATGGTGGCTCAGTGGTTAGCACTAACGCCTCATGGTGCCGAAGACCCGGGTTCGATACCGGGCCCGAGTCACTGTCTGTGTGGAGTTTGCACATTCTCCCCGTGTTTTCGTGGGTTTCACCGCCACAACTCAAAGATGTGCCGGGTATGTGGATTGGCCACGCTAAATTGCCCCTTAATTGGGAAAGGAAATAATTGGGCACTCTAAATTTTAAAAAATAATATCATGCAGATGCTTTCTTCTAACTTTAATATAAAAGTAATTCTAAATTAATTTTTCAAGTACAGCACTGTTATCATGGTGTGTATTTGGCTGACACACACGACATTTGAGTGCCTTGTACCACCTATACATATTGTCTAAATACCAAGGAGAACCTATTAAAATGTCATCTATCAATGCCTATTAATTTGCATGATCCATGCAAAGAACATTCTAGTAAAGGAAATGTTTACTCGCTCAGTTCAGTCCATTGATCCATTCATATGGACTCTACACGAGTCGTCTCCTACAAAGGACTGAAAGGTTTTGCTCAGCGTCGAGGTGCTTGCTTTAAGAGACTTTTACTCTATTATCCAGACCTCAGTTTGTATAAAAGAGCCTGCAATCTAGAGGAAGAAAGAGGAGAGGATGTCTGAAGCAGACCTTTAATAGAACGCAGACTCTCCCAGCAGGAATCATTGGCTTTTCTGTATTACTTTATTTCTACAGCAGGGTAATAAAACTAACGCTCATCAAGAAGGAACGGGTCTTAACTGGCAAACAGTAATATGGTTAGACCTTAATGCTATGTGGGATTACTGAAACAAATGGATGGGTATATAAGAAAAGGACAGCATCTGTGCTGTCAGCTGTGGCATGTGCAAATGGATTTCATAAGTAGCAGTGAAGACATTTAAGCGTCTGCTGGAGGGCTTGTATTCATTGTAACTGTGGCTGCACAAGTTCCAGGCTGAGGCTGTAGAAACGTTGTGTGCAGTGAGTAGTTTGATTATTTTTGATTCAGTCATAGTCCATTTCATAAAATGTGATTGGTTGGAATTACCACTGTATGCTTCCAAATGTACTTTCATAGACGCGTAATGTATTTGATGTAATTTTATTTTGATCTGTTTGAGAAGAACGTTGTGAGACTTGTTTGCTTTCTGAATGGAAACCTTGATTTCAGTTTATTTGCTTCATGTGGATTTAATTTGTGGTGAAGAAAAGAGGCAAACCTGAGGAAAAAACGCTCCATCATTTCTTCTGTCTTTTGGTGGTGGCAGGTTTCTGTTTGCTATTAGCCCCCCACCCCCCCCAAAAGGGGGAAATTTTTGTCCGTCTCAGTTCGACTGATGTTCAAAAATCGAGTCCCAAAGAGTAAAAGCTGAATAGAACTCCTTTTGAATTATTCACTCTCCTCAATAATTTATGAGCTATAATAGCTTCTGTGTATGTGTGGTAGCTGAACCCTGACAGTTGCACATGACTTGGTTGAGAGAGATAATGTGGATATTGCTGTAATGGATGTGGAAAGCATCGCAATAAGTGGGTGGGGGAATACTGAGAGTACCCTGGCACTCTACTTCAGATTCCTGTGCGAGTGCAGAGGAAGGTGAAGCCGGACTGATGCAGCAGGTTATCTTGCAAGCTGGACGAGAGTGTTTTTTTTCCCACCTTGTGCACTAACTATCCCTGAAGCAGTACTTTAGAAAGGGGAGAAATGCATAATGCTTATTACTTCCGGCTGTCTGTAAGCTGGAATGAAAAATACAAAATCAACGCACTGTATTATGCTAAATCATTATTAAGTATAAATTAATCTGTTTATTGACAGAATACGTTTTGCATCATTAGCATCATCTAGCAGTAGTTAATAATGAATTGGTAATTAATAATGAATTATCCAATAGAGGAAGATTGTTATTTTTAAGTAAGATTATCCCTGACATGGGAGGTGATCACACACTTCATTTTATTTTGTGGCTTCATTTTATGTCTAATCCTGCCAGTGTAAGATTAATGGTAGTAAACAAGATGCAAAATCAAACAAAATTACACATCAATAAAAGTAAAATGTTAATTGTCCATGGCTGTCATTTAGTCACTGTAAAGAATGAACAGACATTTACGTAGCATTTTGTTTTACAATCTCATGGCATCCCAAATTACAACAAACGATTAATACATTTTGAAGTGAATTAATTGTTGTTTTATGGACAAAACAGATAGCCAATTTTCAGACAGCAAAGTCCCGTAAACAGCACTGTGATCAATGGCCAGTTAATTTATTTTGGTGGTGATTGAATGATGGATAAGGGATGAACTGGCTTTTCTCTGGAAATACACCATACGTCCACTGAACTAGGCAGAGGGACCTTTATTCATGAAGACAGTGGGTAAAATTTCCCACATTTTTCCAGATAAAACCCATCGTGTAACTCTCCAGCTGCACAACTGACTTTTTAGTCCAGATTTTGAGCCTCTCGGAAAATTCAGGTGGCATGTTTCAGGTCATCACTGTGGAGGGAGGGGGTGGGTTTGGGGGGAGGGGGGGGGGCACTGATAGAAGGCAGTCTCTGAAGAGCGCGGGTGCCATATTTAAAGGACAGAAGATAGCACAGAATATAAACTCCCCCCATACAGAGGGGGAGGATACAGAGGATCCCTCCCCCCCCCCCCCCCCCCCACACACACACACACATGAGCAACCACAACCATCAGCTTCGGGGGCTCCCCGCCCAAGCTCGTTCCCACGACCATTATCATCGGAGATTCGCCCACCCCAATACAAGTATTGGTCAGGGTTCTCTTTATCCCCCCACCCCCTCCTGTCCACCATCAGGATCAGGGGCTCTCTCTCATCTGCCCCCACCACCATCAGAGTCAGGGGCTCTCCCCCGTCTTCCTCCATCACCGTCAGCATTGGGGGCTCTCCCCACACCCCTGCCCCCAACCATCATCCACAGTTGAGTCTCTCCCCCACCCCCCTCCACCCCCACTTCCCCAACTGCCATCAGAATTGGGGGCTCTCCCCCCTGTAGTGATCTGTATATCTGAGTGTATGTAAAGGGTTAACATACATAAGCAAGTGCTAGAAAACCACTAGATGGCAGCACCAGATATAAGTATGAAAGGTAAACTCAGAGAGCGTTCCTGCCTCTTTGTGTTAGGAGTGACTAGTGAACAGATTTAGAGAGAGATAGCTTAGTGTGCAGGTGCAGTTAATCATCATTTTATATATATTTAAGCTTATTAATCTTATCTACAGTTATAGCTATTGAAGAGTGAACAAACTCATTGTTAATTTATTATCGTTACTCAATAAACAGTATTTGCTTTATTTGAAGACTTTGAGTGTTACTGAACATCACGCATACGACCATTCTTACAGAAAGAAAATGAGTAACAAGATATTACAAAACGTAATATAACATGGTACCAGGTCTTGGCTTCAGAAAAATTAACTAGTTATATTAGAAAATTCAATTACAAAATGTAATATAACATCTTTCTCTCCCCACACTGCAATCAGCATTGGGGATTTTTCCCCCTCCCTGTTCCGACCACCAGCAGCATCTGGGGCTCTCCCCCACTGCCCCTATTGCCATCAGCATTGAGGCTCTCTCCTCTCCCCCTGCCCCCACCACCATCAACATTGGAGATCTCCCAGCTCTGCCCCCATCATCGTCAGCATCACGGGCTCTCCTATCTTTCCCCCACCACCAGCAGCATCGGGGGCTCCTTCCCCCAACAAACATAACACGAACCCCTCCCCCAGTCCAGCTCACCAGAATAGTCCGCCCCGAGCACTGCCCCCGGCATCGTTGGCATTGCCAGGTTGGAACTGCCAACGATGCCAGGGCACTGCCTGGGCATGTCCATCTCCCTCTGGAGTCTATACTTGCCTTTGTGCCCCGGGGGATTCCATTGACTGATTCTCGTTTTCCAGAACATGTTACAAACCTTGCCAACTATAAATATTGATTGATGGTTATCATGTGGCAGGGGGCTTGGTGAATATATTAAAATATATTTAAATGATATTCCCACCCTTTCTGGGTGTGAACCTCGTTACATCACCAGCGAGGGGCCTGGAAAATCGTGAAACGCGATCTCGCTGACGAAAACTTCATTTTCCGATTTTGGCGGGATTTTTCTGCCTGTGTGGCCGCTCTCACTGATGGTAACGCAGGCTGAAAGTCGCCTCCAGTATCTCGAACAATACAGTACTCCTCTGAAGTGTCAGCTTGAATTATGCGCTTACATGGAGTGGGTTTTGAACTCGTAGCCTTCTAACAGATGAGTAAACATGCTAACACTAAGCTAAGATGACACTGCTACTTGGGGTTTGGGACTGGATTGTGTTTAAGCTTCATGCTCATAGTTTGAGAACATCAGAATAAATTTACTGTCTCCTTGCCTTGTAACGCACTCCCGAAACATTGTGGTGTTGCAAGGTAACTCTCCAATATTAACCCTGGTTCCTTGAAGGGGGATTATAATCAAGTTTTAAAAGGAGGACACTCCAGTTCATAACAAATGCATTTAAATGAGGTGGTGAATCCACGTTTTAATATTAATTATGATCTGGACATGTGAACTGCTGCAAAGAGTGGTGGAAGCAAGTTCATTCGTAACTTCCAAAAAAGAACTGGATAAATACTTCAAATGGTAAAATTGACAGGGCTATGAGGAAAGTTTGGGGAAGGGGACTAATTGGATAGTTCTTTAAAGGACTTGAACAATGGGCCTGTCCTGCTGTGGAACTCTACAGGGCTCTGATATTTATTGGGGAGGGATGTGTTGTCAGGGGCAACCCAGAAATGCAGATTGTGTTGGGATCAATGGCAGGATCTCGATATTAATAATTTTCTCCTCTTCCCACCCGGTAGTGGGCCAGATTGTTTGGTGGGAAAGCTAAGAGGTGAGGAGACACTGCATGGAAACAGACCTTGGCAATCGGAAAAAATCAGGGCATGGGGGGGGGGGGGAAAGGTTTCCAGGTGGGGGCAGCACAGCCAACAGATTGTGGGGAAGGGGTTTGACATGGGTCAGCGGCTGTAGGCAGGTCACTGGGTGGTGGGCAGATTGAAGGGGCATCAGTGGACCAATTGATTGTAAGGGGAGGATGATCATTTAAAACATTTAAAAAATAAATTTAGAGCACCCAATTATTATTTTCCAATTAAGGGACAACTTAGCATGGCCAACCAACCTAGCCTGCACATCTTTGGGTTGTGGGGGTGAAACCCACGCAGACACATGGAGAATGTGCAAACTCCACACAGACAGTGACCCTGGGCGGGATTCGAACCCGGGTCCTCAGTGCCGTGAGGCAGCAATGCTATCCACTGTGCCACCTTGCTGCCCCGGGGGGAAGGATGATCATGATGCACTATTTAAGCAAGGGTTTGGAGAAAGAGTTCTTATTCCTCCTCCTCCTGCCTGACAGACACTACGTACCTCTTGAAAGCACTATCTCTTGCAGCTGTCACTTACCTATCAACTGCCAGGTCTCCCCTACAACAGGTTCCATATGGACATAGAAAACAGGAGCAGGAGTAGGCCATTCGGCCCCTCGATCCTATTCCACCATTCAATATGTTCATGGCTGATCCTCTTCTCTCCTCGTACCCCTTGACACCTGAAGTGTCTAGAAATCTATCTATTTCCTTCTCAACTATTTTTGGTAACGTAATATAGAATTCCACAGGTTCACCACCCTCTGAGTATAGATATTTCTTCTAATGTCAGTCCTAAATTGCTAACCTCTATGCTGACATTATGAGGCCCTGTTATGGACTATCCAGCCAGGGGAACATCATCCCTCCATCCAGTCTGCTCAGCCCTGTCAGAATGACATTACAAGGAGATCCCTCTCCATTCATCTGAACTCCAGTGAGTACAGGACCAGTCGACCCAATCTCTCCTCATAAGACAATCCTGCCAGCCCACGAATCAGTCTGGTGAACCTTCACTGCACTCCCCTCTATGGCAAGTATGGGTGAGATGCACCGGTCACGTGTACCTGAAAAGCAGTGCAGGAGAATTCTACGATTATGAGACTAAGTGCCGATGCCGGTGTGGGGACTGTGGCATTTTACGACAAACAAAAATGGTGCAACAGCTGCGCCGATTCAGCTACTTTATTGGGCCAACACCATTGTCACGTGGATCACAATCAATGCCATGGAAACCGGTGCCGAATTCGCCGGGTCCGTGATTGGAGTACATGAGGCTCACATGCCGCAGCTACACTTAAACAATCCATCCCCTCAATACACACCGTCCCAGTCAACAAGATGGCTGGAAGGAGGGCAGTGCCACGGTTCAGGGACGCTGAGTTGGACACTCTCATGGAACTGTGGAGGAGAGGAGGATGACCCTGTACCCCGGCCCGGGAGGAAGGCCACCAGGCTTTGCCGTTCGCTGTGCCTGGGCTGTAACCCCTGTCACCCAGGAGCCAGCCCCTCAGCCGGAGGGGGGGGGGGGGGGGGGGGGGGGGGGCGTGGTTGCCCTTGAACATGTCTCAGGAATCACCGTGTGTCAGGATGAGGAAGTCGTGCACACTGCCCGGGTATTGGGCACAGATGTGCACGAAGCGCAGCTGATGGTCACAGACCAGCTGGATGTTCATCGAGTGGTACCCCCTTCGGTTAGTGTAGAGCGGCTTGTTATCCACAGGAGCCCATAGGGTGACATGCATCCCGTCTATCGTCTCCTGGATCCCGACAGCCAAAGCCTTGGCCTGTTCGGCGAGGTCGGCGAAAGTTATGGAGAGTACTTCCCATCCCGGTGACGGCAGCGAACCCTGCTGCCCGAGCCTGGTGGACTCGGCCCACATGGAACTGGATGTATTGAGGAGCCTGGACATATAGGGCCTCCGTGACAGCCCGGATGCACTTGTGTAGCGAGATCTGAGAGATCCCGGACAGGTCCCCAGGGGAAAGACCCCGTTGCATAAATGTTCATGGCGACCATCACCTTGATGGTCACTTGGAGCAGGTGCCATCCCTCATACCCCCATGATCCAGCAGGTCCTCGAATGACAGGCACTGCCGGTACACACGAGGCCTCATGGGGCGCCTCCTTGGCACCTCCTCCTCCTCGGCCTGTTGGGCGGCCGGCCCTCCAGCCTGTGCGGCCGCCACCTACTCCTCTGCAGCCCGGTCCTCTGCAGCCCGTTCCTCTGCTGGCCGTTCTGCTGCTGGCCGTTCCGCTGCTGCACATTCCACTACTGCAGCTTCTCCTCTCCAAGCGGCCCCCACTCATGCAGGGCATCTCACAGCGTTGCAACCATTGCCACGGCGGCCAGAATTCCTGGTTGAACTCCAAACGCCATTGTCTACAGGGGCCGCAGGCCAACATAGATCATAGATCATAGAATTTACAGTGCAGAAGGAGGCCATTCGGCCCATCGAGTCTGCACCGGCTCTTGGAAAGAGCACCCTACCCAAGGTCCACATCTCCACCCTATCCCCATAACCCAGTAACCCCACCCAACACTGAGGGCAATTTTGGACTAAGAACAATTTTAGCATGGCCAATCCACCTAACCTGCACATCTTTGGACTGTGGGAGGAAACCGGAGCACCCGGAGGAAACCCACGCAGACACGGAGAGAATGTGCAGACTCCACACAGACAGTGACCCAAGCCGGGAATCGAGCCTGCGACCCTGGAGCTGTGAAGCATTTATGCTAACCACCATGCTACCCTGCTGCCCACATGGAGCTGTTAGTGGCACTGGGGGCAATTTTGGCCGAAGGATGAGAATAGTGTGAATAAGACTTGAAATTTAGCGTAAAATTGGGGCCAAATTGCTGATTACCATAACTTGAATTTGACAAACAAGACATTTGCTAGTTGAGTGCTCGAATACCGATTTGACCCAATTTTCCTACACATGGGAATTCTTTGCATCCCATTGATGGAATGAGCTGGCCTGGCTGGCACACAGCAGCACATTGCAGGATGGCTCAGGAACCAAAAGAGAGAAGACATAGATCACAGCTGGACATTGGAAGTCTTTGAGGTGAAAGTTCAGAAGAGGAGGGATGTTCTCCACAGATAGGAAAGATACTTCCTTACTTTCCCCCTCTTCTGCAGGTGCAGTTCTGCCTGGCATTTCATTCCTCATCGAGAAAAATTCAGATCCCGAGCAAGTACTTTCTTCCTCTTGGTGCCTTCCATAAGGTATCTAATAAGAGACGACGGCCATGACTCAAGCCCAGAATCGAACCTGGGACCCTGGAGCTGTGAAGCAATTATGCTAACCACAATGCTACCGTGCTGCCCTATGTTAGCTACATGTTAGCATCGCGTATACTGCTGTGCCCAGCCAGGTTCCATGGCATACACGGTGGCCCTGGTTGGCACTGTGGGCCCCGCCCATGCATATCCCTCCCCCATCCCCGCAACCCTGCCTCTTCGGTATCCGGCACCGTGTGGGCCCCTGGTCCTAGCGTTGCCCTCACTGGGGGCTGTTGTGGGTGTGGCCCTGGGTGGTCTGCCGTTGGGGGGTAGCCAGTTGACAGGGCCCCTCCCCCGGCCTGGCAGAAGCCTCTCCTGCCAGAGCCAGCACGGCTGGTGTCCGGGCTGGCAGCGTAATCACAGGTTCATGAGTTTTAAGAGCACAAGCGCCATTTAGTGCTGGTCTCCACAAATGAGGACCAGAGGAATGGCACTTATGGGGAGTCTCCCAGGACATTGGAGGCGCCCAGATGCATGTCCACTGGGCAGGGTGTTACTGCTGGTGCCACCTGATCACCCTGCCATTGCTAACCTGGTACTGCCAAGGTTCCCAAGTGGGTGAGACAGGGTGAGAGGCTGGTGGTGGCAAGCTGGCATTTTTTGCATGGTGGTGATCGAACTGGGGGGGGGGGGGGGGGGGGGGGGCTGCATGACATAGGTACAGGGGCCCCAGAGAGCCCCATTCAGTGAGTTGGCACTTTGGTGGGTTTGGGAGTTGCATCAGGGACTCTAGAGAGCGAGACACCATTTAGAAACGGCTTCCCGTCTCTCGCTGCACTAAGGAGTTCCGGAAGTGAAGCTCCTCAATGCATACAACGGGGCTAAATGCGGTCTCACTGCTGAGACCCCGATCTATCTGGATGGCGCTCTGAACGCTGGGAAACATCCGGTTCATCTCGCGCTATGGGACTCTGTTCACATTCGGTTAGATCGTGCCACATATCTTTTCTTGGGTAAGGAGACCAAAACTGCACATAATACAACAGGTGTGGTCTCACCAAGGCCCTGTACAGCTGCAGTAAGACATCCTTGCTCCTGTACTCAAGTCCTCTTAATAATAATAATCACCTTTATTAGTGCCACAAGTAGTCTTACATTTACACTGCAATGAAGTTACTGTGAAAATTCCCTAGTCCCCCTACTCTGGTACCCGTTACCGTACACAGAGGGAGAATTCAGAATATCTAATTCACCTAACAGCATGTTTTTTGGGACATGGGAGGAAACCGGAAAACCCGGAGGAAACCCACGCAGACATGGGGAGAACGTGCAGACTCCGCACAAACAGTGACCCAAGCTGGGAAACAAATACGGGTCACTGGCGCTGTAGAGCAACATTGCTAACCACTGTGCTACCGTGCCGACCGTTCTGACAATGAAAGTCAACATACCATTCACCTTCCTAACTGCTTGCTGTACTGGCCAGCTTGCTTTTAGTCACTGATGTACCAGGATACCCAGATCCCTTTGTACATCAACATTTGCCAATCTATCACCACTTAAATTATTCTCTGCCATTCTGTTTCTCTGCCTGAAGTGGATAACTTCACACTTATCCACATTATACTGCACTTGCCATGTATTTTCCCACTCACTCAACTTGTCAAAATCACCTTGATGTCTCTTAACACCGTTCTTACAATGAATATTCCCACCTAGTAATATTATTTCAGAATAATATGGAAGGAATACACTTGGTTCCCTCATCCAAGTCATTGATAGCTGTATATATATATATATATACAGCCAATATTTGGGGTCCAAGCACTGATCACCGCTGAACCCCACCAGCCAGCACCTGTCAGACACCCCCAATGCATGCATAATTACAATGTTGTGGTCTTGCTTTGCACATAGTCAGCAATTTTAACACTCCACTCCATCTACTCCTGACCCTCCCTGACCTGCCATGGGTGTGGGTTCAAATGCATCCCTGTGATTCTATGATCAGTGCCATTAAATCTGACATAAAACAACATTAATGTTGTTGAACATTAATGGCGTAAAGATGGGAGAGGCAGAAGGGCACAATGCGAATCCCACTGACAAGTATGCACCCCCCCCCCCCCCCCATGCCATGGGAATTGCTGGGTCACACCCCCACACTGGGATTTGCTGGGTCATCCCATAGCCACAGCACACACGCATGAGGGTGATCTGACACCCCCACCAGACCCCCATCAGAGACCCCCCACATCAGAGACCGATACCCGAGACCCCCACCAGAACCCTACATCAGAGAACCCACCTCTATGTGAACTGCTACAATCTGCCCAGATCCTATTGGCTGGGGATTATCGGTAACCCCATGTTCCTTGAGGAATATGAGCTCTCCCAAGGAGGGGGCTGGGGCAATCATTAACAGTGCCGCTGTGTAAATAGAGCTGACCAGTGTGATACCGGCTAGAGAGGGAACCAGTAGAGAACTGCTGGTACTGTGTGCATATTGTAGTAAATAAAGTTACTTTCAGTTTCACTCTACAAACTCTGTGCTAGATTCTTCATAGCCCTCACAAAATGAACCGAACTACAATGTTTAAAATATGATTGACAGCTCCTGACCACATCAAAAGCAGTTAAGTGCTTCCTGCTGAGAAAAAGAGGGTGTGGAAGTACTTAACTTCGACATGTTTATAAACATTGTGGCTAGGTGCAAAGCAGGGTACTTAAGATGCATTCAAGCATGAATGGAAATAAAAATGACCAATTCCGACACCTGGCTGTTTTGAAGCTATTACCCTGTTAATTACAGCCTACTTAATCTGTTTCTCCTTTCAAGTGAATAGAGGCCTCTCAGATCAATGGATTTGATGGGGTTTAAAGCCTTGTGATGTAGTTTTGACTTTCTCTGAAGTAACATCTGCTGTATTCTAAAAATATGCCTGAGGCAGCCGGTATAAGGGACACTGTTTCTGCCTGGACTGCTCTTTAGTTTCTGTGGGGTGTGGGATGTCTCTGACATGGAGGGGGTTTCTGATATTGGAGTGTGTTTCTAATATAAGGTGATCTCTGACATGGGGAGGATCTCTGACACAGGGGATCTGGCAGAGGGGTCTGAAGAGGTAGTCTGATGGGGGCCTGTGGTAGGGAGAGCAGGATTTTTGTTGTGGCCCTTCGATGAGCTTTGGGGGCACTTACGTTAAATACTTACCGCCTTGTCCCACTGTAAGGTCCATTGCGTCAGGACCTCACTGATAAATACTTGTACCAATCCATGCTCACGTGAATCTCGGCTGAGAGGGGTGGAGCATCATGGAACATGGAGAATCCATAGCGGGATTCTTTGATCCTGAGGCTAAGTGTTAATGCAGGGGGCCAGTACAGCACTGCAGCGACTCACGCAGCTCCAGCTGCCGTTACCGGCGTCAAACGGGCACAGCGGGTCAGTGCATGCGCGCTACGGCCGGCGCGAATTCGCACATGCACGCGAGTTTCCTTCTCAACATGGCGGAGATCTACAGGGGCCCTGGCGCGGAGGAACATAGGCCCCCACCAGGAGAGGCCAGCCCGCCAATTGGTAGGCCTCGATTGCGGGTCAGGCCATGTTGGTAGCGCCCTCCCCCCCCCCCCCCCGGGGTCGGATCTGCCCTCCCCCCCCATTAGGCCCCCCCTCCCTCCCCCGCAGGATGAACGGTGAGGTCCCGCCAGGTAGGGCCACATGTGAACGGCGCGGGCGGGACCTAGCCTATCTTGGTAGCCACTCGGCCCATCGCGCACGGGGGATCGCCGGGGGCGCCTGACATTAAAATATTTTTTATGCAAAACCCATTTGCTGTCGTATTAATAAAACTGAATCATATTGCTCCTCTTAAAAATGTCAATTTATTAAAAAATGCAAATAATTTCTAAAATGTTGCCTGATTGCACTGGCTCGTGGTAAACTTTATGCCAGGCAATTTACCAATTGATTGAAAACTTTAGCAGAGAAAGCACCTCTCAAACTCAGCAAAATGTAAAAACAAATGCAGGAGTACAAGGCCAGAAATTCAACCCAACTATTCAGACTTATAGTGGAACTGAAAATGTTTAAATCTAGTCTGACATAAGCTAAATATGAGCTGAAATGTGCTTGTTAAGCTTCCAGAAGTCAGAAAACATCTTTCTCATTTTCTCCCCCAAAATATAAATATGAGAGCTGGTACTGAACCTTTTTTGGTCACTTCCTCCCACATAGTCTGGACTTTCAGAAAAAGCACTTCACCTGCAGTATCTTCAAAGGGAGCAGTTGAATATCTTTCATTCGTTGTTAGATTTCCAGAAATTCAGAGCTGCATCTTGTAACATTGCCTCCCGTTAAGTAGCAGCAGCAACCCTTTAACAGCTGCTGATGTGCAGGGATACCTCACTTAACAAAGTCAGCAAATACCCTATTCCACGGTTCAATTGTGGGTTTATTACGTACGAATTAGGAATAGGAGTAGGCCACTCAGCCCAGAGAGCCTGCTCCACCATTCAATAAGATCATGGCTGGTCTGATTGTAACTTCAACTCCGTTCTGGCCTATTCATGATTATCTTGCTGCCATACAATGAACAGCTCATTCACAGTTTTGCCTTTGATCTCTACATTCCATGCATGTCACCACTAAATGATAGTGAAGCAAAGATGCATATAAGTGACACCTAAATAGCAACATGGACACAGCAAAATGCGCTGAGCCCTTCTCAATCTTCTTCTGCTATGGTGGTTATACTGTCGCCCTTAATTTCTTCAGATTGTTTCATTCCATGGTGATATTCCTTCTACCTCTTCCCATTCATGGTGATCATATTCCAGACTATTGGAGACATGGCTGAGTGATTTCCAGACATTCCACAACTTTCCTTAACTGTGAACTTGTTTCTTAAACCAATGCAGAACTTCCAAAAACTGTTTTGCCTCTTTGGGTTTAATTTTGCTAGCTCCGGGTGATGGTAACAAAGGCAGATGGGCCAGCGAAATGCTGGGGAGCCGTGCTAGGATGGCTGTCCACTGTAGTCACACTGCCATGGATGTTTACCAACAATAGGCTGTGTGCCATTTCGGCCCACAGAGCAGGCAGCCAATTAAAGGATTTAAGGCTCAAATTAACAGTCAGTAAGTAGGGCCATTTACATTTTGCTACGGGCAGAATGGACCTTATCAGATAGGGAGGCTGCCAACTTAATGGAAACAGCTTCCCTCTGACAATTCGGTGTGGGAGCGGCCCCATGATCCCCACTGATCCTTCCAGAAAGCTTTCCCCTCCAATCAGTGAGGCATGTTGCCATTGGCCATCTGTTAGGAGGTGGCTCCATGGTCCTCAAGCAATGCTCAGCTGATGCTCTCTGATTTTTCTCCTGTGACTTCAGAGATGCCAGTTGCTCTAATTGAGTCAGGACACAGCCAGATAGGAGGCTGTTTCCAACAAAATCACCAAGCAGGTCCTGCTGCTTGCAAGTGCAGGCTCGGAAACAGTGACCGGGCCTCAACATTGGGTCCCAAAGCCCACAGGAAAATTTCAGCCCTTTGTGTGCAGATCGTAAAGGCTTCCCAGGACACTGTGGTACGTGGACAGCATGAACTATAATTCCAATTCTCCAGAGGTACGTGCAATGACAGCTGAGATGAGTGCCTTACCTATTTTTGAGAGACAGTCCTGAAGGAGTTTCTATCTAAATTGGACTTGCTCAGCTGTGTATATATTTATATTCGAGGCTAGTGGTTACAACCAGGAATTTCTGTTATATCAAATTATTGTACAAATCCTTTGCATCTTTGTATCAAATTCCCCTGTCTGCTTTTGTTTTAAGAAGAATTGGCTTAGTGTCTGTAATAATGGACAGAAATTTTGATATGCAAGCATTAACAATTCATACAACAATCTCCAGGCTTGCATCTCTAATATCCTGCACAGATGAAATTTTGGCAGAAGTGTTAAACAATTTCAAAAATCAGCCTGGTGTTAAATTGCAGATCACTGTAACATCTGGGACCTTTATGTGCTGTTTGTAGAAAGTGGACTATATAGTGCTTGCAGTACATCATTCAGCTTTACTATAAATGAGTATCATAGCAGTCTGTTCTCGTGACTTTGATTTTGCTCTCTGTTCAATTGCCAGGACTGATTAGGGAGTAGCATTTTTGCTTCATCTAACCATTTAAATAGCAACTTGGCTCAGTGGTAGTATTTTTTGTCTTCATCTCTGAAAGTTGTGAGTTTAAGCCTCTTTCCAGGTATGTGAGCACAAGACAAATAGGCAGACAATAACTCAGTAATGAGGGAATGCAGATTTGTTGGAGGTTTCTCCGCTGGCGGGGTGCTCCATTTTGCTGGCACCTCGGGGTTTTACGGACGGCGTGGGGCTGCCCCACAATGGGAAACCCCATTGACCAGCCGGCGTAACGGAGCATCCCGCCAGCGTGCCGAACCAGAACTCTGGCGCGGCGTGACGGAGAATCCAGCCCATCATCCTTCTGTTGATATTTTGAAACCGAGGCCTTGTCTGACTAAGTGGAAGCACAGAAAAGAGAGTTCTCCCAGTTCTCTAATCAACATTCATCCCAACAAACTAACTGGCTATTTAAAGTGACTACATAAAACACGTTGGGTTGAAAATTTAAGTCGGCCTATGAGAGGACCCAGGGATCACGATGTTCGATAACCCCATACCTGACTATTATACTAGGTCACATATGAATTGAGTGCTGCCCGCTGAGCAACATGTTGCAGTGCGCAGCCTGGCACAAAATCATGCTTTTGACTCAGCAGGGGGCTCAATTCATGTTTAGCTGACATGATCCATAACTACGCTCTAATACTTAAGACAGCCTGTTCCTCTTAAAGCAAGGCGAAGGTAATAATCAGACTTGCGGCAGTTGCTGCAACTATGTCAAGAAGTCTTCGGTGGAAGAAAGGAGACTACCAATAGAGCAATAGGCCAGAGAAAGGTCTTTCATGTTAACTGATGTGGTCCTGGAGGCCTTAGTACTGGAGGTCAAAATGAAGAGAGGGAGTCTATTTTGACAAGGTGCCTGCAAGGTTTGCCTTCAAGTGCATAGAAGTATGTGGCCAAAAAGATTAATTTCCAGAGGTTAGACCTGAGAGAGATGAATTCCTGGAGTCAGAGTGCTGTGTCAGAAAAAAGTCAAGGGGCTCACTGGAGTGATGAAGGTCAGTGAATGCACCTTCCATTGACACCACACCACCATCCTCTCACACTGCACAGTGCAGCACATCCCTGTCACTCGCCCTTCAGCAATCAGAACCATGGTGTAACATTCACTGCTTCACCTTACTTTTGTTCACTGCAGCCAATCTCTCTCAGCTTCCTCAAATCTTCAGCAATGGCAGGTAAATCACACAAGCAGAATGGCAGTGCCCATGTGTAGCACTCTTCCCCCTTTTTGAACAAGACACGTTCACAAAGAACAGGAGGCAGAAACAGAGGGTGACATGTCCACCTGCTTCACCAAAACCTTCGGAGGAGACATATCCATTGTGATTTGCGTTTTAAGGGACAGGATGATACCTCCAATAGAAGTGAAATGTGTCATGTGAGCCAGTTTCATCTTCTCTTTTGTCTGTGAGTAGAACATGGCTCTGCTGCTGATGTCTTCAAACTTTCTATCCATGTACATCCGTTCTCAGGTGCCCAGTTCAAATAATTTGTTCTTCTGCCACCCCGCAGGATCAGTCCGCGGGGCTGCTGAGGGGCATGACGGCCCACGCATGCGCGGGTTTGACGCGTCTGCGTGATGACGTCATCTGCGCATGCGCGGCTGACGTCATCGTGCGTGTCAACCACCGTGACGCTTGGCGCGCGGACTTAGCGACGGTCGCTAAGCCCGCGATGCCGTGCTTCACGAGGCCGCGCTGCTAGCCCCGCCCGGGGGGGAGAATCGGGTGATGGGAGGGGGCGCGGAGGCTGCCGTGAAACACGGCCAGGTTCACGGCAGCCTTTACGACTCGCCGCATTTGCGGAGAATCGCGCCCATCTTCAGCAAGTTTAAGTATGACATGACTAACAACTTTAGATCATGCAACATGGTATGAGACATGCAAAGTTTTAATAGCATTGGAGAGTGTATGGATCCCTCTTGGTGAGATTGCAGTGCATAGCCTGTCAGCTTTATGAATGGCATGGTGCGTTGAGAGGACCAACACAGGCTTAGCTCAGCCAGGAAAGGCGATGAACTAGTTTGTGGGCCACATTGAACATGAGTGAGGGGTAGCAAAAAAAGGCATCATTAAAAATCAGGTGCGGAATTCTCCGGCCCCCCGGGGGTCGGAGAATCGCCCGGGGCTGGCGTCAATTCCGCCCCCGCCGTGTCCCAAATTCTCCGCGCCCCCCCCCCCCGAGATTCGGCGGGGGCAGGAATTGAGCCGCGCCAGCGGTGGGCCCCCCGCGGCGATTTTCCGGCCCGCGATGGGCCGAAGTCCCACCGCTGACAGGTCTTTCCTGCCAGCGTGGTTTAAACCACCTCTGGTGCCGGCGGGATTGGCGGCGCGGGTGGGCTCCGGGGTCCTCGGGGGGGGGGGGCGCAGGGCAATCTGACCCCGGGGGGTGCCCCCACAGTGGCCTGGCCCGCAATCGGGGCCTACTCTTTTTCTTCTGCCCCGCCATGGCCTTCACCATGGCAGGGGCGGAAGAGACCCCCTTCCCTGCACATGCGCCAGTATGACGTCAGCAGCCGCTGACGCACCAGCGCATGCACGGACTTCCGCCGGCCAGTGAAGGCCTTTCAGTCCCGGCTGGTGTGGCGCCAAAGGCCATTCGTGCCAGCCGGCGGGGCGGGAGCCACTCCGGCACTGGCCGAGCCCCTCAATTGAGGGCTTGGCCCCTAAAGGTGCGGAGAATTCCGCACCTTTGGGGAGGCCCAACCCCGGAGTGTTTCACGCCACTCCGTCCCGCTGGGACCCCCCGCCCCGCCAGGCAGGGGAGAATCCCGGCCCAGGTCAGAGTGGCTGGAGATAATAACAGGTATCTTCAAGAGTAGCTAAACAACAAATGGAATTAAACCAGGAGGCAGGTCAAATGGATATTATGGTCATTATGGTCATTATGGCAAAAGAACCATAATGGGAGTTATGTACAGGCCTCCTGACAGTGGTCAGGACTAGGGGCACAAAATGCACCACAAAATAGAAAGGGCATGTCAGAAAGGCAAGGTCACAGTGATCATGGGGGACTTCAATATGCAGGTGGACTGGGTAAATAATGTTGCCAGTGGACCCAAAGAAAGGGAATTCATTGAATGTTTACAGGATGGCTTTTTGGAACAGCTTGTGATGGAGCCCACGAGGGAACAGCCTATTCTGGACTTAGTGTTATGTAATGAGCCAGAATTGATAAAAGATCTTAAAGTAAGGGAACACTTAGGAAGCAGTGATCATAATATGGTAGAATTCAGTCTGCAATTTGAAAGAAGGAAGGTAGAATCAGATGTAAAGGTTTTACAGTTAAATAAAGGTAATTACAGGCGCATGAGGGAGGAACTGACGAAAATCGACTGGAAGCAGAGCCTAGTGGGAAAGACAGTAGAACAGCAACGGCAGGAGTTTCTGGGAGTAATTGAGGACACAGTGCAGAGGTTCATCCCAAAGAAAAGAAAGGTTATCAGAGGGAGGATTAGGCAGCCATGGCTGACAAAGGAAGTCAGGGAATGCATCAAGGCAAAAGAGAGAGCCTATAATGTGGCAAAGAGTAGTGGGAAGTCAGAAGATTGGGAAGGCTACAAAAACAAACAGAGGATAACAAAGAGAGAAATAAGGAAGGAGAGGATCAAATATGAAGGTAGGCTAGCCAGTAACATTAGGAATGATAGTAAAAGTTTCTTTAAATACATTAAAAACAAACGGGAGGCAAAAGTAGACATTGGGCCGCTCCAAAATGACGCTGGTAATCTAGTGATGGGAGACAAGGAAATAGCTGAGGAACTTAGTAAGTACTTTGCGTCAGTCTTCACAGTAGAAGACATGAGTAATATCCCAACAATTCAGGAAAGTCAGGGGGCAGAGTTGAATATGGTTGCCATCACAAAGGAGAAAGTGCTAGAGAAACTAAAAGGTCTGAAAATTGATAAATCTCCTGGCCCAGATGGGCTACATCCTAGAGTTCTAAAGGCGATAGCTGAAGAAATAGTGGAGGCGTTAGTTATGATCTTTCAAAAGTCACTGGAATCAGGGAAAGTCCTAGAGGATTGGAAAATCGCTGTTGTAACCCCCCTGTTCAAGAAGGAAACAAGAAAAAAGATGGAAAATTATAGGCCAATTAGCCTAACCTCGGTTGTTGGCAAAATTCTAAAATCCATCATTAAGGATGAGATTTCTAAATTCTTGGAAGTGCAGGGTCGGATTAGGACAAGTCAGCATGGATTTAGTAAGGGGAGGTCGTGCCTGACAAACCTGTTAGAGTTCTTTGAAGAGATAACAAATAGGTTAGACCAAGGAGAGCCAATGGATGTTATCTGTCTTGACTTCCAAAAGGCCTTTGACAAGGTGCCTCACGGGAGACTGCTGAGTAAAATAAGGGCCCATGGTATTCGAGGCAAGGTACGAACATGGATTGACGATTGGCTGTCAGACAGAAGGCAGAGAGTTGGGATAAAAGGTTCTTTTTCGGAATGGCAACCGGTGACAAGTGGTGTCCCGCAGGGTTCAGTGTTGGGGCCACAGCTGTTCTCTTTATATATTAACGATCTAGATGACGGGACAGGGGGCATTCTGGCCAAGTTTGCCGATAATACAAAGATAGGTGGAGGGGCAGGTAGTATTGAGGAGGTGGGGAGGCTGCAGAAAGATTTAGACAGTTTAGGAGAATGGTCCAAGAAGTGGCTGATAAAATTCAACGTGGGCAAGTGCGAGGTCTTGCACTTTGGAAAAAAGAATAGAGGCATGGACTATTTTCTAAACGGTGACAAAATTCATAATGCTAAAGTGCAAAGGGACTTGGGAGTCCTAGTCCAGGATTCTCTAAAGGTAAACTTGCAGGTTGAGTCCGTAATTAAGAAAGCAAATGTAATGTTGTCATTTATCTCAAGAGGCTTGGAATATAAAACCAGGGATGTACTTCTGAGGCTTTATAAAGCACTAGTTAGGCCCTATTTAGAATACTGTGAGCAATTTTGGGCCCCACACCTCAGGAAGGACATACTGGCACTGGAGCGGGTCCAGCGGAGATTCACACGGATGATCCCAGGAATGGTAGGCCTAACATATGATGAACGTCTGAGGATCGTGGGATTGTATTCATTGGAGTTTAGGAGGTTGAGGGGAGATCTAATAGAAACGTACAAGATAATGAATGGCTTGGATAGGATGGACGTAGGGAAGTTGTTTCCATTAGCAGGGGAGACTAGGACGCGGGGGCACAGCCTTAGAATAAAAGGGAGTCACTTTAGAACAGAGATGAGGAGAAATTTCTTCAGCCAGAGAGTGGTAGGTCTGTGGAATTCATTGCCACAGAGGGCGGTGGAGGCCGGGACGTTGAGTGTCTTTAAGACAGAAATTGATAAATTCTTGATTTCTCGAGGAATTAAGGGCTATGGGGAGAGAGCGGGTAAATGGAGTTGAAATCAACCATGATTGAATGGTGGAGTGGACTCGATGGGACGAATGGCCTTACTTCCGCTCCTATGTCTTATGGTCTTATATTGTCAAAATGTCCACAAAATTCCCCAGTTTGAATTGGGATACAGCTGACCTAGCTGAATTCAAAATGTTTAAACAGCATATATAGCTATGGGGTGGGATTCTCTGTCCCGCTGCACCCGTTTACCGGTGCGACACGCCCCCTCCAGCAGCAGGATCTCCCGTCCTGCCAGCTGGACAATGGGGTTTCCCACTGTGGGCACCCCCATGCCATCGGGAAATCCGCGGGTGTGAGTGTGCTGTCGGCAAAGCGGAGGAACATGCCGACGGAGATCCCAGCCCCTGGTTTCTTGATTCAGGAATGTCTGAACCAGGCTAGCAAGCCATAAAAATTCATCTGGCAATTGGGAATGAACGTCTGCACAGGATTAACATGGCAAGGATAAACAGCAGAAGATTTAAAAGAGACCCAAAAGATTATGGGCTGGATTCTCCATTTCAGCGACTAAGTGCCAGCGCCAGCGGAGCATGTGTGGGTCTTTTACGATCAAAGAATCGTGAGGGGCTAGCACCGGCACTGCAAACGACCGTAGAATGGCCGGATCCCAGGCCACGCAAACACACGGCTGATGACCTATACCGGATGCATCATACAACATGGCATTATCGAACCCAATCTCCCACCAGTCCCCCCAGCCCTAGCAGAAGCCCCCCCCCCCCCCCCCGCGAGTGGCACGGTTCCCGGGCGAGTATGGCGGCGCTGGACACCGTCTGCAGCCAGTATGCCGGGCCCGGTGTGGCGTATGTCACGATGACGCCAGTTTGAAGGGGGCAGAGTATGATGGATCGGCGTCAAACGGGCGCCACCCCGATTTCGGTGTGAAAATCCATTCTCCGCACAATCACCAAACAGGATTTTGGCGTCATGCAGGAGAATCTTGCCCATGGACTACATTGGAAGACCAGTTCAGAATCAATTTAACTGTCTGTGTGTTCATCAACTAGATTTCATATAATTTTGACAACAGCCTGCAGAATTCAGAACCCACTTTGTCAGTGGATGCCAAGTAAAGGGTACATACTGTGATTTTTCAAATGCAGAATTGGCAGACAGAATTGCTGATTTGGCGTTCGCATCCACTCCAATGGAGGCATTCCAGAAAGATCTGCTAGACAAGCTCAAACCTTCTCACGTCGAAAAACTACAAGGATGAATGTGGGTACGAAGCAATCCTCACATGTTAACGAAGCTTACAGGTACCATCCCAACTGTTGATGTACTTACTAGAATACCCAAAGGTCGTGAATGTAGCCCAATCCATCACGCAAACCAGCCTCCCATCCATTGACTCTGTCGACAATTCCCTCTCCCTCGGAAAGGCAGCCAGCATAACATTATATTCTGCAGTCTCGCCTTCCTTCCCTATGTACGGTATGCATTGTTTGTACAGCATGCAAGAAACAATACTTTTCACTGTATGCTAATATATGTGACAATAATAAATCAAATCAAATCAAATCAAAACCGAGCAAAACATGTGGAAAGTCTGGACTTCTTCATAAACCAAGGAATTGCCCAGTTTTTCAAAACTCCTGCAAGGCATGTGGCACAGAGGGCCAATGGAGGGCACATTGTCATAGTAGAATTTTTGTGACCTAATATTCTTCAACAACTTCTTTGCTCACACGTGGCGATAGGTCAAATGAGAAGATGCACAAGAGAGACAGTAGATTGGATGGATATAAACTTGTTGTAGGCATCGTCAAAAACATGTGACAAGTGACATGGTGATGGAAATCTTTAATTAAGTGAGATCTACTTACTTCAGCAGCTAACCATAGACACACTGATCTGTTACAGAAGACCCGTTTTATAAAAGAAATAAGAAAAGACAATGAACAAAAGTGACTGAATTCATCGATTTGGAGGCTAAGTGCCGACGCCGACGTGGGAACTGTGGCGGTTTACATCTCAAAAATCAGCGGCGAACCCTCAACGATCCTGTGACTAGTGAGGGGCTAGCAACCATGCGGGGCTGGAGAATGGCCGGGTCCGTGGCCGCGCATGCGCACGCCGACGACCTGCAGCGGTCGTGCCGTAAAACATGGCACTGTCCGTGTGCAGACACGACCTGCCAAATACTGCCGCCCCAGCCACCCCCTGGCCTCCACCACCAGTGCCCCCCCCCAGCCCTCGTGGAAGCCCCCACCCCCCGGCCAGCAGCAGAGCTTCCGGCCGCAGCTGCCACGCCGGTTCCCAACCGCTGAGTCCGCATGTCAACTGCGTGGTCGGGAACTCAGCCCATCGGGGACGGAGCACGGTGACACGCTAACGATGTTCCAATGGCATACAGCGCGCGGCGCGGTGACGCCATTTCGGAGGGGGCGGAGGATAGAAAACGTCATGAAATTGGCGCCGCTCCCAATTTGGGCATCGGAAGGGATTCTCCGCTCGATCGCCGATTACAATAGCGGCGTCGGGCAATGGTGAATCCTGCCCCTGATGTCTGATCCCCCTCTCTCTCTCTGAAGCTAAGAATATCTTCAAGAATGTAATCTGCGTGTGTGTTGTTGCGTACTTCTTTTTTCCTCTGAATTAGTAACGAATAAACTCTTTCTTTGGCTCAAGAAAATTGGGTTGATTAGCTCCTTATTAAAGAAATCAATGCATTTGGATTGAATTTTTAAAAGCTTTGGGGCAGAACACAAGAGGAGCCAGCTCACAATTGCTCAACCAGTCATGTCACAAGTCAGCACAAAGAACCACTGATTCCATATGAAGTTCCACCCGTCCTTTGTCCACAATTGCATCCAACCTCTTTCATGTCCATAGCACTGACTTAATTAACATTGCCGACTACTTTACCAAGTACACCGTCATTTGGCAATTGCATAATATGTCAAAAAGAACTGTTGCAACACTGTCACAACACTCAAAGTATTTTTCCCCCATTTATTTGGTGTGTCTGGAGAGTTCATTATAGAACATGCCACACATTATTGGTAAGCCATTTCAGGATGAGTGTGGGAACTGGAATATTGATCACACTACTTTTTCTCATGACTATATCTAAGAACTGAGCTGAACAAATGATTCACACAGTGAAATCCATAAATCTCAATTGTAGACAGACCAAGCAAAACCTACACATTGCAATGCTACATCTGAGAGTGACACCTTTAAATGCAACTACTCCATCAGCAGTGCTCATGTTTGACAGACCAGTCTGCACCAATTAACCTACTCTTACCCATTCTACTCTCCCAGAAACTAGAGAGCAACATTTGTAATTACAAGAGGAGATGACCAACGTGCATGATAAAAACGTGCTCCAGAAGGTACAGAATTGCCAAGTTTAAATTGGGACAGCAGATTCACATCAACAGGCAATGGAAAAAATATTATAGAATTATCAATTACGATGCTGCAAATCCTTTTAGCCGGTCGCTGAATGGTGAAGCCTGAATCACCACTTTCATGGGTGCCACCAGTTCTCCCCAGCCCTAGCCGAAGACTCCCCCCCCCACCACCTCCTCGGCCAGCAGCACGGCTCCCGTCCGACCGTGGCAGCTCTGGACACAATCCACAGCCGCCACGCTGGGTTCACGAAAACTGAGAGCACACGTGCCCAGTGCAGTTGGGAACACAGCCCATCGGGGGCGGAGCATCGGGGGAGGGCCTTCAGGTAACGTCCTGAGGTCGTTCCAATGGTGCGTGGCGTACTCCGAGATGATGTTGTTTTGGAGGGGCCGTAGCATCTGAAAACTGGCACCGCCCCCGATTCGGCAGGAAACGGATTCTCCACCCGATCGCCAATTACGATATTGGCGTCGGGCAATAGAGAATCCCGCCCCTTATTCCTGACTGCTCATAAGCTTATCTTCAAAGGCAACCCTACAACGCAATTGGCAGTGCAACCTCCCAGTATTGCCCTAAGGTATGCAAACAAGAGAGTTTTCAAATTTAGTCTGCGTTCAGTTCACGGTTCTCGGTTAAGTCAACACTTTGCGGGGGCGGGGGGGGGGGGGGGGGGGGGGGGGGGGGGGGGTTCCACCTCAGCCAAACATATGTCCTTAAAACTCATCAACCATAAAATTTTCTTATTGAAAGCTGATCAATAGTTTCAGGTATTGTTTATGCCCACCTGCAAGTACCTCAAAAGGTAAGAGTGTGTGCTGCTCGGTTCATTTATTGGGAAACTGCAAGCTCAATACTGGATTACTTCAGTGAGAACGAGAACTATAATTTTCATAAAACTAATTTTATTCCTTCATTATCCCAGAACCACTAATTGAGTTTTAATTTGGTGTTACAACACATTTTCATGCTTCATAGCATTCCTGCACTGTTTGTTGTGCACCCCTATTGACTTTAAGTCAGTCGTTGTCTATTTGAGTTCCACAGGGGGTGATATCTCACTGAGCACGATACATTAATGCGAGCACATATTAGACCATGCCGATTGTGCCAAAGAGCAGTTTTTGTTAAGAATTAGGCGTTACATTAAAGTTTATTAGCTTTTGATAGATTTTTAAGAATATATGGATGAATAGGGAGACATTATTAGAATTGAAGACTAGATTTGCATGCTCAGACCTTCAGGCTAACAGCCTTACATTAAGAAAGTATTCCAGCTAATATATGTAATATTGGCCTGAACCTTCCATTGCGGGTCAGTATCCCGGCTTCCCACCCTGAACAGCTGAAAGAAAACACCCAGGTACCTTCCACGGACCTTTCTGACGAATCCCTCAAGGGGGTTCGTTCCAAACTGACCCAGTGCAGCAAACCTCAGAGGGAGAAGCAAAGAAAATCCATGCAGGAACCGCACATCCATTTTTAAGCAACGAGTAAGGGCAGCACGGTAGCATTGTGGATAGTACAATGGCTTCACAGCTCCAGGGTCCCAGGTTCGATTCCCGGCTGGGTCACTGTCTGTGCGGAGTCTGCACATCCTCCCCGTGTGTGCGTGGGGTTTCCTCCGGGTACTCCGGTTTCCTCCCACAGTCCAAAGATGTGCAGGTTAGGTGGAGTGGCCATGATAAATTGCCCTTAGTGTCCAAAATTGACCTTAGTGTTGGGTGGGGCTACTGGGTTATGGGGATAGGGTGGAGGTATTGACCTTGGGTAGGGTGCTCTTTCAAAGAGCCGGTGCAGACTCGATGGGCCAAATGGCCTCCTTCTGCACTGTAAATTCTATGTATGAGTAAATAATTGTCCCAAAGCTCTGGAGTGAAGGGCGGCAGGTGGGTAAATGGGAATGTGTGTCGGGTGGTAGTCAGGTCAGGAATGAGGAATCGATGGGCGAAATGGGGGTAAGGGGGCATGGTGGGCAGGGTGAGTGATGGGGGGAGTGTTAGTTTGTGAGACTTTTAGCTGTTACCCAGTGGGCTACGGGAAGAATTGTGGGCGCGATTCTCCGCACTCACGACGGGGCCGAGAATAGCGGGCGGTGCAAATTTTTACGGCGACGCCGGTCCGACGCCCTTCTGCTATTCTCCCCCCACGCCCGCCCCCCGACACGAATCGCTGCTCGCCGTCTTTTTACGGCGAGCAGCGATTCTCCACTGGCCGATGGGCCGATTTCCAAGGCCTTTACGGCCGTTTTCACGAATTTGAATACACCTGCTATACAAATTCGTGAAAACGGCGCCAAACCATGCACAACCATGCCACCGATTGGCACGGCCGCACCACGGTCGTGCCAAGGGTGGCATGGGCCCGCGATCGGTGCCCACCGATTGCGGGCAGCGGGTACTTACCCCGCGCACTCTTTGTTACTCCGCCACCCCGCTGGATCAGTCCGCGGGGCGGCTGAAGGGCATTACGGACCGCGTATGCGCGGGTCTGACGCATATCCGCGCATGCGCGGGTTGGAGTCGTCCAATCCGCGCATGCGCGGCTGACGTCATCATATGCATCAGCCGTCGCTAACTTTGGCACGCGGGCTTAGCGAAATTCGTTAAGCCCAGCGATGCCGTAGTTCACGAGGCTGCGATGCTAGCTCCGACCGGGGAGCTGAATCGGGTCCCGGGCGGGGGTGCGGAGGCTGCCGTGAAACACAGCCGTTTTCATGGCAGCCTTCACGACTCTCCGCATTTGCGGAGAATCGCGCCCTGTATCTTTTGTTTGACAATGGCCTGTCCATTCATGGCAGTGGTGTTCTCCAGTCCTGCTGTAGTGAATGGGAGATTTGGCTGAGCGCCAAATTTTCCATCCTCACTTGTAGCGGAAACGGAGTAGACTCCCAATGGAGAATCCCGGCCTGTGTCGACTCAGGTGGGAAAAGTGGTGTGTAGCCCGCCAGTTGTATTGCCGGCTGTTCTCGCCATATTTTCTGACACATTGTCAAAGTCAATCTTGGAGGTGGTTCCCACAGAATCACAATGGCAGGGTAGTCTCTGAATGTTCCCCCCCTCTCCTCTGCCCCCAGCAACCTTGGCCCCTGCCAGAAAAGGGCACCCTTCCGATCTGAAAAAGTAAAAATGTGGCTTGATTCTCCGTTACTATGGCTATGTGCCGACGCCGGAGTGGGATCCGTGGGGCTGGATTCTCCGATCCTGTGGCTATGTCCGCAGGATCCGTCTGGTCTTCCGACCAGAAAGTCGGCGCCCCACTTGCACCGATCCTCCACCCGGTGGGGGGCTAGCAGCTGAGCAGTGTAAAGCCCCGGCTTTACCTGCAGATACGGCCGGAGAATGGCTGGGTCCGGGGCCGCGCATGGGCACGGTGGTGGCCTGCAGCGGCTGCGCCATGCAACATGGTGCCGGCTGCATGCAGACCCGGACTGCCAAACACTGCCCCCCTGTGACCAGCCCCGCCACCCCCGGACCACGCACCCCACTAGCCCCCCAAGCACCAACGTTGCCTCCACTGCCAGTGGAATGGCTCACCCCGACTGTGGTGGCGCTGGACTCAGTTAGCAGCCATCACGTGAGATCCCCGAATGGTGTAAGCGCACGCGTCCCACGCCATTGGGGACTCGGTCCATCAGAGGCGGAACATCGGCAGAGAGCCTCAGGTGGCATTCTGAGGCCAACCATAGGGAGTACTGCGTACTTCCTGAGCATGCCGTTTTTGTGGGGGCAGAGCATCGGAAAAATGGCAGCGCCCCTGATACCGGCGTAAACGGGGATCCTCCAGCAGATCGATGACCGCGAATTTGGCGTCGCCGATCGGAGAATCCCGGCGTGGTGGTTCACAACTGGCAAATCGGCGCAAACCCCTCACCGATTCCGGTACGAGTGAGGGGCTAGCACCAGTGCCAGGTCAAGTACCTTCGGATCGTGCCGAAAACAACCGGAGAATGGCTAGGTCCAGGGCCGCACATGAACACAACTGATGACCTGCACCGGTCACGCCATACAACATGGCGCCAGCTGTGCGCGACCCCAACCCGCCAACCGCGACCGCGCAACCCACCCCATGGCCACCCCCCACCAGTTCCCCCAGCCCTTGTAGAAGCCCCCACGGCCAACGGATCGGATCCTGGCTGAGTGTGGCGACGCTGGACACAGTCCGCAGCCGTCACGTCGGGTTCCCACGCGGCTGATGTGTCCCGCGCCGTCGGGAACTCGGCTCATCGGAGGCGGAGCATCACAGGTGGATCGGCTGATGACACGCACGCTGTGCATCATGATGGCGCCAGTTTGGAGAGGGTGGTGCATGGCGGAGCAGCGTCAAACCGGCGCTGGCCCTGATTTGTCCATTCTCCGCCCGATCACCGAACATAATTTTGGCATTGGGCAACGGAAAATCCAGTCCAGGATTCCCCGCCAAATGGACTCGGGACTCTTGTCCCCCCATGTGCATGGAAACCCCATCCCGTAAGCCCACACCCACCCCTATTTGAAGTCCGCCACCCTGACCTTCCCCAATAGAAACTCTCCTGTCAGCGCCTGGGCAGTTCAGGGGGGGGGGGGGGGGTGCCAGGAGGCAGTGCCAACATACTGCCCGGGCATGATCCTCTCCCCCCACAGAGACTGTGCTTACCTGTGCACCTCTGATGGGGACCATCTGCCAGCTTCTTATTGGCCCAGACCTGTTGTAAACACAGTCATGGGGTTTACTTAAATGGGGATAATACAGTGGGGAGCCCGCTAATGATATTAAAATGTATGACAATGAGATTCCCGACCTTTCATGGTCGGAATCCCATTATGTCATTGGTGGGGGAATAGCCAATATCAACAGGAAATCCCATTTGTGTAAAAGCCGTTTGGGGGCTGCCGTTGGATTCTCCACCCCCACTGGCTTTCCTGCCCACCGAAAACAGGAGCAGAAAATCGTCCCCTCAGTTTTGATTTTCTGTTCAAAATTTCCTGGTTAACTATCGAGGTCAGCAAGCGAGAACCATATAAGCTCCCGACTCCCATTCAGATTTGGGGAATTTTTCCGAAGGTCACGGGGGACAGGATAATCACCCATCACAAGTTCAAACTTCCTGGGAAATCCCCATTGTGTCCTTGCATTGGGACTTCTGAGGGGGTCTCCTATTGCATCTTGGATAGAGGGAGGTGGGTGGTCATGGGATGCAGCTTGTCTCCGATTATCTGAGATTAGGTGGAGCTTTAATTCTGATTTGTGGCTAAGAAATATTCTTTGATCCTGTTAAACATTTTATAGAGCCTGGGTTGGCCGACACTTGAAGTTTTGTGCACAAAACTGGTTTTCACATTGTAAAAAGATATAGGCACTGGAATAGATATAAAAGCGATTTACAATGCTGATACCAGAACTGAGAGGTTATAAATATTGGGAAAGAATTAACAGGCTGGGCACTTTTCCCGAGATAAATCATGGCTGAGTGATGATCTGATGGAGGTCCTTAACAGTAGGAAATGATAGGGAAGATGTGAAAAGATAGGGGGGTACTTAGCTCAGTTGGCTAGATGTAAAGTGTATGGTTCAAAACAATGTCAAAAGCATAGGTTTGATTCTTCTACTGGCTGAAGATAACTTGGGACTTGCTTCCTCACCCTGACACTGAGAGTGGAAGGCAATGGCAAAAACAGGATGCCGAAGTGGCACTGGTAGGCTGGCAGTGTCATTGTGTCAGGCTGGCATGTTGCCCACGCCGGGGATCAGGCCCAGGGTGCCCTGCCCATGTGAGGTAAGGTGTGGGAAGTCCGAGAATCTCCTTCCTGGTCAGTTGGGGCATTGGACAATCCGGGGGAATCACGTCGGGGAGGGGTGGGACCAGATTTCAGGGCACCATTTAAAAATGGAGTCCCATTCTCTTCCAGGGAATTATGCTGTGTGGCCTCGGGTGTGGGATGGGGTTTTCCCCGCCAGGGTCTGAAATAGCAACTGAAGGTGCTGTTAAATAGTGGGGTCGTTCCCAGCACTGCAAGTGCCGGGAACGACCCCACTAATCCCGCTCATAGCAGACTCTGATTTTGTTTCTGTTAGATCGAGCCCAGTAAATACGATAGTCACCAATTAATACAGGAGGAATTGCAGGAGATGCCAACATCTCAAGAACGAATGAAAAAAAGGTGAAGTTGAGGTAAAAGATCCGCCATGACCTTGTTAAATTATTGATTCGGCTCACAGGGACACATGCCCCACTCCTACCTTTGTTTCATTTGCTACATTTCAATCTTTTTCTTAGCAAAGCAGGAGCAAGGAGGTACAGTGACATCACAGTGAAGCAATCATGTGATTCCCCCAAATAAATCAAAGTTGGCCATTGTGATGAACGGTATTAATAACTGCCATAAACGGTACCTGACCTTTAATACCTTGCCCCTTTAAGAGGCTTGGAACCCTGGGGGACTCCGCCTCTGGCTACGCCCCCAGAAAAAAGGGTATATAGGATAAGGCTCCATGTGGCGAGCACACTTCTCTCGAATGCTGTTCTGCTCTCTGTAGATTAAAGCCTTTTGATTACCGACCTCGCTCTCGCGTCTTAATTGAGGGTGCTTCAGCCATGTTCTCTAAAAGCGTGATGGGTGTCTGATCGCTCTTGAATGGATGATTTACGGAGCCCAGAATCAGGCCGATCACCATAGATGGTTCATATTCAGGATGGACCTCCTGCCTCGCTCTTCGTCTAACCCCAACAGCATAACCTTCTATTCCCCTTAAATGCATCAATACTATTTGCCTCGACCACTCTGTGTGGTGACTGTGTTTCACATTCCAACTACTCTCTGGCTAAACATATCTAGTGTGCTGAATGTAGGAAATGCAGGAGTACAGAATTCTGCCGCCAGCAAATAGCATGACCAAATTCTCCATCCTCGATAGCAGTGGTAGCGGCGCAGACTGGCACTGGAGAATCCAGCCCTACATGTTTCTGTTTGATCAACTCTCTTACTTCTATACTCCAGATAATATAATCTCTGTTCATAGGACAAGATCCTCATTCCGGCATACAGTCTAGTGAACATTTGCACTCCTTCTACTGTAATAAATGTAGAAAATTGTTATATATTATATTTTGTTGTTGTAATGTTATTAAGATCCTGGGTTCAAATGCATACAGGCAGGATGTCTGCTAAGGTTGTGATTGAGGGGATCATAAAAATGAGGTCATCATTGATTTTAACCATTTACTTGTTTACAGAGAGATGGAAAATGGAATACTGTTTATAGAAAGGAAATTCCCTGGAGTGCAGATAATGTCACGTGAGAGTACCCTTTAAGAAATGGGTGTTTAAGAAATGTACCTTTAAGAAATGGAGCTGCTCATGTTACTGGAGTGATGTAAAATTGGTGAAGCTGAACTCTACTTCGGCTTTTTTAGTTTTAGTTTGAGAAATCTTGGGTGTGTCTGTTTTTTTCAGTGAGCTGAATCTGAAGTTAAAAGTGAGCTGCACTACTGTTGATCTCTGCCATCAAAATACTTCTATGGATCATTTGGGTGAACTCAGAATTGTGAAAAGGTCTCGGTATTGAATATAAATCTAATGTGCTCCTGTTTGAAGGTTTGTTAAGTCTTTTGGAGGTTAAAAGAATAGCATACAGATTATTTAGTGTTGTATTCTTTGAGGGTGTATTTGAATTAATGGTTGCTAAGATGTTCACTGTTTGTTTTAGAAAGGTTAACTTGAGTTCATAGAATAAACATTGTTTTGTTTATTTTGTTTAAAAAAACACTGGTCCATTTTATGCTATACCATACCTGTAGAGTGAGACGTGTGCTCCCCATACCACAATCTATTAAAAGTTGTGGGTCAGGTGAACTCCATGATACACTTTGGGGTTATCGAAACCCTGGCCCATAATAATAATTTATGAGGAAGTAGTATTTAGTCCAAGCTGAGCACATCTTGGGACATCATAACGGTGATGTGTTTAATGGGAGGAGCCAGATCTGACTCTAGTTTTATCAGTTTTGCCATAGGATTTGAGTCTGACAAGACAGAAGGAGTTCAGGTTGTTCCTCAAAGGGTCTCTTTTCAAAGGCCTGCACAGAGAACAGCAAGTAACCCTGATTTTCTAACTTTATTTATGAGTGGCTTTTGAACTGTACTGAGTTGCTTAGTTGAAATATATATAGAGGCAGGTGAGTTAAATTTTTCCTTGCGACAGTTTTATGAATTGCAAATGGTTTGGTTTTCGTCCAGTATCCTAACACTAGAGCAAGTATTTCTTTCCTTAAATAAGAAGGCCAAAACCTCACACAGTACTTCAGGTGTGAACGCACGACTGTGCTATATAATTGTCGAAAGTGCATACCTTACACAATAGTTTGGTTCTTTTTTTTGTCACTAGCTTGAGAAGGTCCTCTAAGTTTACAATCGTTCTTTTTATTCAACCTCCAAAGTAGGAGATATTTTAGGAGATACAAGTACAGTTTTTTAGCATGATAATGCAATTTTTACAAAGATTAATGTCTGCCTATTCTATACCCACTTAATGTTCCTCTTCATTAACTTTAATGTATAGCGAGGTCGCTGAATAACAACTTTCAGTTTTCCACCTGGGATCCAGGAAGAAAATTACTTCCTGAAAATCACTACTTAACGCAACATAAAACCAGAAAGTGTTTTCATATGCTCCATATTTCACAACCTGATTTCCCCCATCAGGCAGAATGTTTGGCCTTGATTATTCTTGGTTGCACAGTTAATTGTCTTTTGAAAGCTGAGCTCTGGAGTCATTCTATCCTCTTTTGTTTCAGTCCTGTTAGGGTCTGTGAGTGATTCTTCCTTCAGGGCAACAGGAGGGGAGAGTTGAAAAAGAATTCTGTCAACATTCATTTTTTTTCTCCACTTATGCATTTAAACAGGGTCACTTTAGGATCAGGTTGTCGATCCTTACTGCTATAAGACCATAAGACCATAAGACATAGGAGTGGAAGTAAGGCCATTCGGCCCATCGAGTCCACTCCGCCATTCAATCATGGCTGATGGGCATTTCAACTCTACCTACCAGCATTCTCCCCGTAGCCCTTAATTCCTCGCGACATCAAGAATTTATCTATCTCTGCCTTGAAGCCATTTAGCGTCCCGGCCTCCACTGCACTCCGCGGCAATGAATTCCACAGGCCCACCACTCTCTGGCTGAAGAAATGTCTCCGCATTTCTGTTCTGAATTTACCCCCTCTAATTCTAAGGCTGTGCCCACGGGTCCTCGTCTCCTCGCCTAACGGAAACAGTTTCTTTGCGTCCACCCTTTCTAAGCCATGTATTATCTTGTAAGTTTCTATTAGATCTCCCCTTAACCTTCTAAACTCCAATGAATACAATCCCAGGATCCTCAGCCGTTCATCATATGTTAGACCCGCCATTCCAGGGATCATCCGTGTGAATCTCCGCTGGACATGCTCCAGTGCCAGTATGTCCTTTCTGAGATGTGGGGCCCAAAACTGGACACAGTACTCCATGCCACAGTACTAGTGTCATTACCAGATTTCTCTCCCAAACAATCAACATTGAAGAAGTTAGTGCATTCGCCACAGTATTTGCTATCTTTCAGAACCAAATTTTATTCGAAAATGCCATTCATTTTGACAGGTCACCACTATGAAGGAATCAAATCCATGCACATATATGCAAGGTGACAATTAGCGTGCAAAATACTAAGACAGTGATAATGACTATGTGACAGGAAGACAGCGTGGATGCCGGGCAGGGGATACAGCAGACAGAGAACATTGAAGCGCGTGTTTCCAGGAGGTACTGCCACATTTAACAACAGAACGTAATTTCAATTTTCTGCATCGGTTTCCATGACGCAGGTTTAGAATAGCAGAAAGGCCACCTTCAGAGGGCTCGTTATTTGAATTGATGGAAAGTTTAGTGTGTTCGCTTTGGTCTGAATTTGCCCAATCTGGAACCTGAGACATTACTATCCTTACTGCGGTCATTTATTCCAATTAGAGCATAGTTTACTTTCGAAATGCTGGGCATGAGATCCAAGGTTGCAACTCTGTTTGAAACATTCAGTTGGCATCGTAAAATGTGAAGAAGAAACTCAATTCATTTTCAAAAACACCTCAATCTGAAAACGGAAAGGGTGCCGATCAAGTCAGCTGGTTTGTCCATATTGTGTCAAGCTTCTTGAGTGTTGTTGGAACTGCACTCACCAAGGGCAGTGGAAAGTATTCTATCACACTTATGACTTCTGGACAGCCTTTGGGAATCAGGAAGTGTGTTATTCGCCAAAGAATACCCAGCCTCTGAACTGCTCTTGTAGCCACAGTTTATATACGGCTGCCAAGTTAACTTTCTGGTCAATGGTAAGCCCCCAGAATGGAGTGGAATAGTCAGTAATGATAACGTCACTTATCAGCATGACCCTGGATGTTGTGCAGGTCTTGCTGCATTCAGGCGTGGACTGCTTCTGTCTCAGAGGGATAATGATTGAACATTGTGCAAACATCGGAAAACATCCTCACTTCAGACCTTATGATGGAGGGAAAATCATTGATGAAGCAGTGGGGCCTGGTGTTGTTTTTTTCAGCCTTGAAGAAATGCAGAGTTGACATATGTGAAAGAGAGCTTTTATTACGATGCTTCAAAAATGATGCTGCAGCCTCATTCTTTCTGGCTTGGTTTCAGTTTTCTTAACTACACACAGGTGACTGACAGCACACATTGAACAGTTCACAGGCACACGCAATCAAACCCTGAACAACTGAACACAGTATTTTGCCCCCTTGTAAAATAAAATGCCCGTTTACCATCATGAACAACAAACATACGTATCCAGAGATTTTTTTTTTAAAGAGTCCAATGTGTGCTTTTTCTCCAAGTAGAGAGGTCTAATCAAATTGCAACAGAGTCCCCTGTCGAGCATCATTAGCTGGGTCTTTCCCAGTGTTCACAGTGCTGAGGCCATACTTAGTCCTGTTTCTTGCACTGAGGAGCTCAGCTCACCAGACCGCCTCAGTGCAGGGGGAGATTGGGACAGCATTTTGAAATGGCGCCTCGATCTCGCGACACCTCCCCCCCCCCCCCCCCCCCCACCTCCTCCGCCCAACCCGACTCCCAAGCCCATCAAAATCGCAACTTACCCATAAGAGGGTCTAGGGACCCCTTACACCCTGCCTCACATGGGCATGGCACCCCCAGATCCAATCCCTGGCAGGGGTACAATGTTAGTCTGGCACCCTGGCAGTGCCCCTGTCAGCATGACAGTGCCACCTGGGTACTTTGGCAATGCTACCCTGCCCAACCAACCGATGACATCACCAGACTCTTATCCGCATAGTTAAAGAGGGGCTATGCCAGCGTCGTGACAATGGCCTTGCACAGGACCGCTGATTAAAAATGAAGGTTGTGGGATTGGTGAAGCAGAAGGTGGTTAATTGGAGTAGGGTAAAAATTTACCCCCGTAGATAACTACGTTAGACTTCCTCTTTTGTGATGTGGAGCAGCAACTGTGGAACAAACATAAATTATTTTCTGCTGTCAGAATTACTGTGAGTTGTTTTTTTTTATTTTGCTAAAGATGAAGAACCATGATCATATGTTGATATAGACCTTGGTACGTTTCCCAATGTGAGGGAAGGAGAACACCAAAGGCTTCACCAGTGAATCACTTTGGCAGGTAATAGGCACCATGAGAGACATCCAACTAAAAATTAACTTCACTGGATAATGTGAGAGGAGTCGACAAGAGCTAATTGGCTTTATTTGACCATTTATTGTGCCTATACTTGTCAGTCAGGCTATGTCTTGCCAAGTAGACTATATCTGTTTGAAGCCTCAGCCCCTCCTGCTGGCTCAGTTCATAAGATCGTTGTGTCTTTGGGCTCTACTGAGCAGCAGGTCTTCGTTTCAGTTCAATTGCTAAATTTGCTGAGCTCTGCCAGGGTAGCAGGAGGAGTTCACCAATTGGCTCAGCATTCCCTGGCTAACAAGGAGAGTATAAGACAGGGAGCCCATTGCTATTCCCTATTCAATGACTGCTCCTGGAAACTGTGTTGTGCAGATGTTGAGGGAGGATGGATTTGGGCTCAGCTGAGAAACCCCTGCAGTCGAATAGTCTATGAATACTTGCTGTCCCTCGATGATGAATATGAACTTTGGCACGATGCTTTTGCTTGGGAAGTGATTCCCCAGCAGCACTCGCACGGTAACAGGATTTTGCAGAACAGAAGGTGGCTATTGGGCCCATTGCCCCAATGCTGAATCTTCAGAGGGGTTGTGCCCAAGTCTCATTTCTTTTCCCTTTCTCCCCACACACTTTGTAAAATAATTTTCGAAAGTGGGACCCACTTGTCTCTTCAAGGTTATTATGGATTCTGTTCTGGTATTCCGAACCTTAGCAATGCTGTTAAATGTATAAATAGCTTACAAACTTACTGATTAGTGGAAATAGTTTTCGAGAACCTTCAGGAGGAGAGAAAGAGAGGCTTAGGAGACAATGCAAGACCTCACCATTCATATTCATTGCAATGCGTTGGCGAGTCACCGGCAGGACTTCCCGCGTTACTCCGTCCCCGATGGGCCGAGTTCCCGACCCTGCGGGGGACGTGTGGTCTCAGCGGTCAGGAATCTGGCATGGCGGCTGCGGACTGTGCCCAGCGCCGCCACACTTGGCCAGGATCCATGCCGCTGGCCAGGAGGGCTTCCGTGAGGGCGGAGGGGGGGACTGGTGTGGGGTGGCCAGGGGGTGACCTGTGGGGTCACGGATGGCGTCTCGGACCCATGCACAACCGGCGCCATGTTGTATGGCCCAACCGCTGCAGGTCGTCGCCGTGCACATGTCAGCCATGGACCCGGCCATTCCCCGGCCGTTTTCGGCATGGGAGCCGGGAGTTTCACTCGGTGCCGTTGCTGGCCCCTCATCAGTTCCGGAATTGGTGAGGGTTCGGCTCCGATTTTTGGGTCGTAAAACGCCCGGAAATTCTCCGTTTGAGCCAGCACTTAGCCGCTGAAACGGAGAATCCAGCCCTATATTTTTGAAGTAACTTGACATGAAAACGTACCTTCAACATTCAAGCAATGGGATTATTTTTAAGTCCCCAAAACCCTGATACGGTTTGGTTGCATGGGATGTATAAGATTTTGAAAATTTAAAACCCAAACTCAACCCACCTCAAACACAGAGGTTTCCTCACCTGATGAATATTCCCAGAATTTTCTGTCTTTATTTCAGATTTCCAACAGCCATTCTCTCCGGCTTTTCCACCTCAAACCTACAAGAGACTAAATTGGGGAGAGCCAATGTCAACAGTGTGGAAGAATCTTCCAGCACAGTCTGTGGCCCAAGGGGAGGAGGAATGCTTCCTTC
Source organism: Scyliorhinus canicula (assembly GCF_902713615.1). Taxonomy (NCBI): domain Eukaryota; kingdom Metazoa; phylum Chordata; class Chondrichthyes; order Carcharhiniformes; family Scyliorhinidae; genus Scyliorhinus; species Scyliorhinus canicula. The sequence goes on along the minus strand of NC_052165.1, from coordinate 22,315,881 downwards.
CGACCTCTCCACCCCAACCTAATTTGCTTTACTCGAGGGGATTCTCTTCCAAACACCTACCTCACTGTGACCACATCCTCCTCCTGATCGCCAACTGGGCCTGGTCTTTCTCCAACATCCCACCTCAATTGTCACACCAACCTCCAAGCCACACCATAGACCCGAGAAAGAAGGTTCACTTAAGTTTATTATGAACTTAATTATAAACATTTCAACCATGATTGAATGGTGGAGCAAGCTCAATGGCCCGAATGGCCGAATTCTGTTCCCATGGTCTCAGGAACCATGACGTTCATTTGGGTTAACAACAGCTGACAACCTGCTTTTGAAAGAAAACGTACATGATGGAGTTAAATCCCCACAGTGCTTGGTGAAACCAACCAGGACTCACCAGAATGACAGGGAGTGGGATAGCTTGATCTTTGTTTCGGAAAAGGCTCGGCACAACATTGAGGGCCAAAGGGCCTATTCTGTACTGTTCTATGTTCTATCCTGCACATTACTTGGTCCCAGATAATGATTTTAAAAGCTTATTGATTTTAAAAGAAAAGGACACCAGTTTGCAAGGGACTATCAGAAACCCATGCCACTATAACCTCACTTCAGATACTGGGATATTCAGATGCTGGTTGCTTGATTGGAGTGGGCGTCGGGGTGCCCTGGTAACAGAGGAACCATGGCTCAAGCAGATCACCTTATCATGGAAATCATTCACCGTCTGAACCAGCCAGGTAAGATCTACTCCCTTAATTCAAGAGGTCTCTTCTCCCTCAGTATACAAGCGCCCCCAAATTGACCTCCTGTCAGGTTGGGACTTGGGAACTCTGAACTATGTTCACTGTATCTCAGTTGGGAGCACATTCACCTACAAACCTGAAGGTTACGCATTCTAGTTTTATTCTAGATCAGAAACACCAGTGTCGTATTGAGAGAGTACTGCACTCCTGGTGCCATATTTCAGATTAGATAGTTAATCAAAGCCCTCATCAGCCTTCTTAGGTGGCTGTAAATTATTTCATGATAAAGATCAGGGAATTCCACAATTTTCCTGCTAACATTTATCCCTCAACCGACAGCACTGAAAAACAGATGATTAGCTCATAATCACATTTCTGCCTGTAGGACCTTGTTCTGCACAGATTGCAGACCCTGTTGCTGCAGTGACTATATTTCAAAATCATTTTGGCTGTCATATCCTTTTGATTGTGAAAGGTGCTAAATCAATGTCAGACTTTCTTTCCTTCATTATCAGACCCCCAACCCCATTTCATCTTTTACCCCTTTTATATTAATAACTGTGAAGGGGCAGGCTGAGGTTTCTCCTTCATGAGGAAGACCAGAGCAGGTGAGGTAGGGTTATGGGGTGCAAGGATGGGGCAGAGGACTGGGCCTGGGTGGGGTGCTTTTTCGGAGGGTTGGTGGGCCGGGTGGCCTCCTTCTGCACTGCAGGAATTTTATTTGGAAACTAGGCCCAAAACTAGGCCTGACAGAATTACCCAGTTGCTCCACGACAGAGCTTGCACCATCCCACTGGGAGTCGACTAGAAAAGCTGATGTATTTTATCCCTGGGTCTAAATTGGATAATTTTTCCAAAACGAACCAAGAAAGTGGGACTCTTAGGAAGAGGGATAAGCTACTTTTAAAGTCTGCAGGAGATGCCAGGCTGTCTCCAATTGTGAGGGAGGTATTCAGGCAATAAAATTACCTGAAGTGCACCTTCTAACTTGCTTGAAATCACAAGCCTTTTTTTCATCCTTCGCCAATAGCTGTCAATTCATTCAGATGTCCATGTCACAAAGTCAATCTTGAGTGCAAAATGACACCCAAAACGAGAGTCCCGTTTTGGACGTGTCCAGCAGGGTGTTTCTCGGCGCCTGCAGTGTCGGGAACGCGACTCTGTTGTTTTTTCTGACCTAGGCTCAGTATGCTGCGCTTAGTCCGCGTTTATTCACGTGATGCAGGAAGAGATCAGCGCAGGGAAGGATGCCTCTGCCAAGGTGTCAGGCTGGCAGTGCCCAAGTGCCAGCGGGAGTGTCAGGGAACCACCCTGCCCAGAGCCCAAGCACCCGCGACCCTCCGAGGGCCTGGCAGACCCCCTCAGGTGTCATTGTGCCTGTACCCATGTTAAATGTCACTGGGGCATGGTGTCCCAGGTGCGGGCGTTCGTTCCCCTGCCTTGGGAGAACCGGACGCCGACATATTTAAATGAGCCTAATAGACCACTTAAATATGTAAATTCAGATTAAGACATCTTGTTGAGATCTTCCCCACGCCAGGGGAGGGCCGGAGCATGGGTAACAGGTCACTGCCCGCCGCTGATCCTGTTTTCTTCACTACCACTGGATTCTCTGCCTTATCGGTAACCCCACTACCAGCGGCATGAGGTGGAAAATTGAGCCTAATATCCTGCTCTAGAAGTGGCCGCCTTTTGCAGTGTAGGATTCTGTGGAAAAAAAATGGGTGATGCTGTCTACTGTCGTATTTAATATCTCTCTTGCAGAGCTTTTTAATTGAGAAGAATAGGCCATGTGTTAACAAAAATTACTACAGCAACAAATGTTAGATATTTTACGGACTTAAAAGAGCAAGTATGACATGCCATTATTACTTAAATTTGTATAACACCGTTAACTACTAACATGTGAGGAGGTGGTGGTAAACTGTTATTGTCACTAGTATTCCAGAGCCGCAGGCTAATCCTCTAGTGACCCGGATATGAATCTCACCACGGCAGATGGTGAAATTTAAATTCAATGAAAATCTAGAATTGAAAGGTTACTTTTTTTTGTCATAAAAAAACATCTGGCTCCTTTAGGGAAGGAAATCTGCCGTCCTTACTTCGTCTGGCCTACATGCGATTCCAGGCCCACAGTGGTTGACTCTTAAACGGCCTCGCAAGCCTCTCAGCTGAAGGGCAATTAGGGATGGGCAATACATTTTGGCCCAGTCAGTGGCACCCACAATTCATGAATGAATAAACAAAAAGTGCAAAGATGATTATTAGACAGATCTTGACACCCAGCCACAAAGCCAGATGAAAAGCTTGGGTATTAGGGAGCATCTCCATGGAGAGCGTAATATCCCGCACGGGACCCACAGGAAATGATTACCTTCCCAGTGGACCTTGCGGAGTACGAGCTCCCCGGCTGAGGGGAGCAGTAACTCTATTAACCTTTGTACAAAAGGTCAGCCAGTAAGGCCATGATCAGAGAAGGAAATCGGTAGGGATCTATCGGGTAGTGTAAATACCATTATGATAAATAAACCTATTCTCTTTATTTTACTCGACTTGGTCTTCCGTGTCCTTATTAAAGAGATGGGGGGAATTCCAGATTTTGGTCACCCTTGGTAGAGTTCAGAATTGGAGGGGAGCAGATTTCTTGGAAGGTTTTAAGACTGGAGAATTTCAAGATTGAGATATTGGTGGGCAGGGAGCCAATGTGGATTAAGGAACACATGGGTGAATGGGGCTTGCTGCTAGTTAGGTTACAGGCATGCAGTTTTGGATGAGTTGAAGTTAGGTTGCAAAATGGGAGGTTGGCAAAGGAGCCTGTTGGAATAGTTAAGTCTGGAGGTAACAAAGGCGAGGATCGTTTATTTAATAAGGACACGGAGTCCCCACCGAAGAAAATAAAAGTAACAAAGTGCCTTGCCGCTGACCTTTTATACAGAGATCAATAGTGATCTCCCAGCCCTAGCAGGGGATCTGGTACTCCACAGGAGCCCCGTAGGTCCCGTGCAGGCTACTACAGTTTATCTCAAGCTATTATTGAAACTCAGCAGATAATTTACCCCAGATTAAACATTGAACTACCGCAACTTCCACATTTACTATTTGTGTATGCACAATCTTATCTACTATTGTTTGCATCAAGTTCTCTGATACTGAAACAAATGAAACATCAATAGAACAGATTTATATGCCTGGAAAGAGAAAAGGACCTGTTTTAATTAAATTTTGGATTGACTTTATGCAGCTGAACGTTAACAGATTTGTGATTCAATAAAGACAGAGATGCAGTTAATGCAGCTGCAGCTCTCACAAGACAAGATGCTAATGAGTTTCTTTTGTGTCGTACTCCACCAGATTTCTCCCCCCGCCCAAAAAAGCCTACATGCATCTGCATCCAATTTCTAATTCTTCATGAAATTACTTTCTTAATGTTGTATTATGATTTGGATCTAATGAGATGCAAATTGCTTGTAAACTAGGTTTAATTTGTGTGCCTGTCAAGAGTAGATTGGCTGCTTACTAACAGTAGCCTTTCACAAGGCAATAAATAACAAGATGAGTTACAGAATGTTTGGCGGTGCAATGCTTCCTGGCATAAACTCTATATTTCATCCCTTCCTAAGCGTGGCCCCAATCAATTATTTCACACTGATTGTCTGCTTAAATAAAAGATAATAATTTGTTTCTTTGTGATGATGCAGGCCAGTATTAGGCTCATAAAATATTGAGTGAGAATGCTGTGGAAAATAGATGTACCCCACACTAACCTACGACACACAAAACGATAGTGATGCTTCAGCCACATCTAGTTGCTATCCACCTTATTAAGATTTTTGAATTAAAAGACGGCATAAAAATCCTCATGTTGACCGGATTAAACTGAGCGTGAAGCCTCAAGAAAGGGTGTTCCACATTTTTGCTAATGTACGTGCTGGATTGTTGCAAATTCATTAGGTCTGGGCTGAAAGCAGAATGACCTACTGTGAGGTCTGTGTTCTGTGCAATGCAGTGAGCATACAATCATTTCCTGGCAGGAAGAATGATTTGAGACTTGATTAACCAAAACGATAATGAGTCCCAAGAGATACATTTCACAAGGTGCAAATAAACACAAAGAAAATCAGTCACTGGAGTGAAGAATTGCAGTAAATATATATGTATTCCATCATGAAGTATTCAATACATATTTGATGTATTTACATTGTCAGAACAATCTTAGGAACACATTCTGGCCAGACACATCAGACACAATAGGAACATTCTGCCTTGCGCTGCCGATTGTTATTGGCATGTTTTAACTGGAACTTAAACTGCCATGTCACTGGCGACAGCAGAACATTTGTACAAAGTATCATTAATGCCTTTTTTTCCCCCCTTTTAACGTCACAACACTGTTGGAGTAAATTTCTGTGTGGCAACGATGGGTGGGGGGGGGGGGGGGGGGGGGGGTGCTGGCTGTACTAACAATCGGCCTCCCACTGCACCCTACGCTGTCAGCAAGTAATTTGGAGTATTTATCAAGAGATGTCACAACGTCGGGCGATAAATTTAGGCATGTGCTGCTGTTTGTACTAAGTATTTTCAAGTTAACCTGTTGTAGGCCACTTGGCAGCATCTGAGGAGGAATGAATAGAGTAACAAGCTGAGGTGATTGCTTTCCTCCCCACTCCCCGATCAATTAAGGGGCTGTGAACATTGCTCCAGCTTTTATTGCCCATGGACAATAGCCCGTGAGAAGGTGGTGGTGTTGGTGAGCTGCTTTCTTGAATACAATTGAAGGGCTTGCCAGGCCATTTCAGAGGGAAGGTAGGAGTCAGTCACTTTATTGTGGTTCTGGAATTACATATATCGGCCAGACAGGGCAAGGTAAGCAAAATTTCATTCCCTATTAGAGAATCAGATTTGCTTTTATGGCACTCAGTTTCATGGTCACTCTTACTTTTGATTTCGCTCCATGTTTAATTAAATTCTGAACTTCATTACATTTGCGTAATTTAAGTTCCCTGGTTGCCATGGTGGGAATTGAGCTTATGGGCGGAATTTTCCCATTATTTGTCAGTCAGGGTCTGACTAAAGACCGGTGTGTATCTTCCCGGTTGCACAGATCTTCCAACACTCTGAGCAAAACAATTTGGAGGTCTGGTTTACGCTGTCACTGTGGTGGGGCATGCAGAGTGACAGAGCCGGAAAGGTTGGCTCCACAGTGTGCCACCTTTAATGGGCACAGTGATCTGAACTAGAAGTAACTGCCCACCCTCACCCTCCAATGGATACAGAGGACAAGCATCAGGGTCTCTGCCCCCACCCCTCCACCCCCACCACACAAGCATCAGATTCCCCCTCCCCCCTCCCCCCCCCCCCTCCAACCGCCGCCCCACCATGTCACAATTGTCAGGGGCTCCCCACCACCAGAAAACATAATGGGAACCCCCACACCCCACCCTAAACGGGGCTCCACAGATGATCCGCACCTGGCACTTCCCCCGGAACAGGTTGATATTGCCAGTTTGGCATGGCTGGGGCAAGCCAACCCATGGCACAGTGGGTAGTCGATGGCACAGCCCGGTCATGTTGCCCCCCCCCCGCCCCACTCCCGGGCCGGGGGCTCATATTTACCATTGTGCCCCTGGGGGGGGGGGGGGGGGGGGGGGGGGTCCCCTCGACTGATTCATGCATGTCACGTCAGTGAGGTAAGAATATTAAGTGAGGGGTTTAATGCCATGGGGGGCTCAAGGGCGTGAATCTGATAACCATATTGACTAAATTTAAATAGCTTAACACTGTTGTTTCTGGGGTCGAAGAAAGTTCCACCTGCTAGTGTCAGGGACTCGAAGGTGAGGGTAACACCCGGGCTTTGAGGGACATGGCCCGGCAATGCCCTGGCACAGCCCCATGGCACCCTGGCAGTGCCAATCAAAGGGCAGTGCTGGGGCAGTATCGGATTTGAAGTGCAAGGGGTGGGGTCAGGTTGGTGGTGCAAGGGAGGCTCGTGGGCAGGGCCTCTCGAGAACCCTGCTGTGGATGTGGCGATGATGGGGGGAAAGGATGATGCTCCAATACTGCCAATGATCGAAGTGAGGATGCCCAACACCAGCAGTGATGGAAGGAGGGGGGGATGTTTGCCTTGATGGCTGCATGGTGTGGGTGGAGTGTGGGGGGGTGACCCAATCATTGAGTGGTGGGGATGAGGTTGCCCCTCTGTCTCCTAGGTTTGGAGATGTTCCCCTTGTCTGCCGGGGGTTCCATTGCCGTGGGGGGGGGGGGGGGGGGGGGGGGGGGGGGATGGTGGAGGACATTAGGATATTTACTTAGATTTTGAGATAGAGGCGCCCTTTAAAAAAGGCACCCCGATGTTGGTGAAGTTGGGCGAGCCAGCCTCTATCAGTCCCCACCCTGCCAGAATGACGACGCAAAACACAACCCCTTGCTTTTTTGACAATGTGCCAGTAGATTTGGAATAAAATCCTGGCTGGATTTCACTTTGAACGCAATCTAACCAAATTAGAACATGACGAGCGCATTTAGCCAGGTGTTTCCCGGCACTCTCAGCGCCGAGAAAACCACGCTCACGGCAAACTCCTCAGTTCAGGCAGGGATCCGATCAATCGACCCCCCGACATTACCCCCAAACTACTCCAAAGCCCCAACTCACCTACAAGGGACTTCCGCATGCCACCTCACACATGCAGTGCACCCCTGGGCCTGATCCCCGCTGTTCTTCTCCCCCACACACAAACGCCATGATGAACATGTCTATTTTTGTGAAGAAGGCCTAGGGGATGAAGATCAGGAGGAATCTTAACAGGAAGAGGAATCTTGGTCGGAGGTTCATTTTGATTGTCTGCATTCTCCCTGCCAGGTAGAGTGAGAGTGAGTCTCGCCTCGCGCAGGTCTCTCTTTACCTTTTCTACCTGACTCAATAGGTTCCACTTATGGATCTATGTCCAGTCGTGGGCTATCTGGATCCCGACGTATTGGAATTTGGTTAGTGCCAACTTGAGCGGCAGCTTCCCCAGCTCCGATTTCTCCCTCCACTGCGGGTTCACAGAGAAGATTTTGTTCTTGCTCAGGTTGAGTTTGTGACCTGAGAAGGCTCTGAACTCCCTTGCAAGTTCCATTATTCCTCCAGTGCTGGATCTGGGATTTGAGACATGGAGAAGCAGGGCATCCACATAGAGTGAGACTCTAGGCTTCCTGTCTCCCCCCTGGATGCTATTCCACCCCTTCGCTGATCTGAGAGCGATAGCCGGTGGCTCGATTGCCAGGGCAAATAGCAATGGGGATAAATGACATCCCTGCTCTGTGCCTCTGTGAAGCGGGAAGTATTCAGAGCTGGTGGCGTTTGTCCATACCCTCGCCATGGGTGCGCTTCACCCATGAGGTGAACCCTCTTCTAAACCCAAAACATTCCAGTACCTCTATTCCAGCTTGTCCATTTGACTCTCTCAAAGGTCTTCTCTGCATCTAGAGAGATGATCAGTTCTAGTGTCTCCTTTCCCAGTGGGGTCATAATCACATTCCGCAGGCGCCTGATGTTCGCCGTTAGCTGTCTGCTCCTGAGACAGCCCGTCTGCTCCTCCGTAATTACCTCCGGCACGCAACTCTCCAGTCGCCTCGACAGGACCTTCGGCGGTCTTTGGTATTGGTGCTCAGGAGTGAGACGGATGTGTATGACGCACACTCTGTCGGGTCCATGCCTTTTTTGGGTTCAGCGCTATTGAGGCCTGTGCCAGCGTGGGCAGCAGGATTTCTCTCCACAGAACATCTCCTCCAGGTGCTGAGCCAGTGCAGCCGTCTGGTCCGGGTGCCTTCTACAACTGCATGGAGTTGATACTCTCCGTGACTTCCCCCAATTCTGGTGGTGCATCCAGTCACTACCTCTTTCCTCCATCACAGTTGGCATGTCCAGCACCTCGAGAAACCGTTTAAACATCAAGTCCCCCTCCAGGGGCTTGGAGATGTACAGCTCCCAGTAGGAAATCGTAAAGGTCTGATTGATCTTGTCTGGCGCTGTGACTAGCTTACCATTCCTATCCTTCACCTGTGTTATCTCCCTCGTGGCGGCCTGCTTTCTCAGCTGGTGTGCCAGCAGGTGGCTGGCCTTGTCTCCATGTTCATAAAAGGTCCTCCGTGTCTGATGGAGTTGGTGCACTGCCTTCCCAATGGGCAATGCTGACTTCCTACAAAGGAGGAGGTATATGAGGGGCCTGGCCCTTCTGAACCTCCTATTATACCACTTGGCGGCAAATGCAGAAAGTTACGCGGATGGACGAAAGAGCTGGAGGTGGAATGGGTGATAATGGAGGAGGTCCCCTGCACAGCAACATCCCTCCGAGCACTGACCACGGCCCCATTCCCATTTCCCCCAGCCCAGTACTCCGAAAACCCGGTGATGATGGCCACGTTGAGGACATTGAATCAACTCAGGTGCCACTTCAGACGAGATGCAATGTCTACTATGGCCTCCATCTGCAAAACTATAAATTCACCCCTGCAACAATAGACACTTTCTTTAAAAGGTGGAGACAGGACAAAGGGTACTGACTGTTGGGACCTGTACTTAAACAGCAGAGCAGTGACCCTGGGGTATCCAATGGTCAAGCTTCTGCTCCCGAAAGAGATCGAGCTCCGGTACATGGACCTTATTGGTTGGTTTAGCTGATTGGGCTAGACAGCTGATTTGTGATGCAGAACAAGGCCAGCAGCGTGGGTTCAATTCCCGTGCCAGCTGAGAATTCTGAAATCTCCCGGAATGTGGTGACTAGGGGATTTTCACAGTAACTTCATTGCAGTGTTAATGTAAGCATACTTGTGACAATAAAGATTATTATTATTAAGGAGCATCCTTTGCAAGGAGACTGCAAAGTTCCTCAAGCTACCCGGTCACACCCTACTGGACAGATTTCTAACATCAGACGAACTAGGGGAAAGTAACTGCATTGACATGTATGAATAACTGCGACAGGGCCTCGCTGGACGAGGCATGGGACAAACGGGAGGAGCAGCTGGGCATAGAGATGGGGGAGCACTCTCAGTCGATGCACTGCATAGGACGAACTTCACTTCCTCGTGCATAGGTCTGAGCCTAACGCAACTAAAGGTAGTCCACAGGACGTACTTGACCGAACACGCATGCGCAGGTTCTTCCCGAAGGTGGAGGACAGATGTGAACAAGGGCAGCACGGTAGCATTGTGGATAGCACAATCGCTTCACAGCTCCAGGGTCCCAGGTTCGATTCCGGCTTGGGTCACTGTCTGTGCGGAGTCTGCACATCCTCCCCGTGTGTGCGTGGGTTTCCTCCGGGTGCTCCGGTTTCCTCCCACAGTCCAAAGAAGTGCAAGTTAGGTGGATTGGACATTATAAATTGCCCTTAGTGTCCAAAATTGCCCTTAGTGTTGGGTGGGGTTACTGGGTTATGGGGATAGGGGTGGAGGTGTTAACCTTGGGTAGGGTGCTCTTTCCAGGAGCCGGTGCAGACTCGATGGGCCGAATGGCCTCCTTCTGCTCTGTAAATTCTATGAACAGTGCCAGGGAGGCCCGGCCAACCACACCCACATGTTCTAGTCGTGTCCTGGATGTGTCGGTTACTGGATCACCTTTTTCGAAGCAACGTCCAAGGTTGTGGGGGTGAGGGTGGAACCATGCCCTCTAGTGGTCATCTTCAGGGTTTCGGAACAGCCGGAGCTCTTTACCTGGGAGATGGAGCAGACGCCCTAGTCTTTGCCTCGCTGATCGCCCGCCAGAGACTCCTGCTCAACTGGAGATCAGCAGCGCCACTCAAGGCCACAGACTGGCTGTCCGACCTAGCAGAATTCCTCAAAATGGAAAGTTGAAATTTGCCATCAGAGGGATCGGAGGAAGGCTTCCGCAACACATGGAAGCAATTTACCTACCTGCTCGAAGACCTGTTCCGACCAGCAACCAATAAGGGAGGGGCGTGTAGGGAGGGGGGACTGAAACAGACAAAAAAGAAGAAAAGTGAAAGGGGGGTAGGAAAGGGGGGGGGGGGGGTAAGGGGGGGGAGAGGGTGGGGGGGGGAGAAACCACCCAGAGTGCAGGCGAATTAGGGCAGAGCAACCAAAGGGTACTGAGGGACATAAAAACCTATGGGTGCGGCCACAACAAACAACAACAGGGTACAGCTTGGTGGCCTCAATCACACTTCTGGTATGGGGAAACATGGAGATAGTTAAACAGTACGGTCATGGTGCCTGATTACCGGGAGCCCAATGATTATATACCGGTATCTGTATATATGTTTCCTATGTATTCATACCTGTTTATTTCTTCCCTATTTAAATTTTTTTTGTGGGAATGTTGTTACTATAAATGCAAAACCAATAAAAATATATGTTTTTGAACGATATCACGAGGCGTGGCAAGCCGGGTAGATTCTGGAAGAGGGCTCTCCCACCACCTACCGGCTGCGCCACACCACCTTTCGGGCACAATGCAGCCGGTATATCGCGCCGTTTGCCATTTTTTAGGAATATTCTGCCCCATACCTTTGGCCCCTTTGATAAAATTGTAAAAAGCCCCAGTACTGATCCCATTGGCCACTCATTGCACATTGTCAACCAGAGAATGACCAATTTATGCCTGCTCTCTGATTCCTGTAAACTCGCCAATTTCTTGTACACACCAATATGATATCCATTGCTCCGTTAGCTATTATTCTCTGCAATAACCTTTGATGTGGCACCTTTATCAGGTTCCTTCTGCAAATCTAAGTACAGTACATCCACCAGTTCCCCTTTCTCCACAGCACATGTGAATCCTTCAAAGAGCTCCAATCAATTGGTGCAGCATGATTAATAGCTTCAAACATTTCCCCATTCCTCCCTATGAGAGGAATTCTGTTTGAGTAGCTAAACACTGAATTATTTTGATTCCATCGCATGCGTGTATGTTCAAGCAGGATTCTCACCCAGAAGCCAGCTTAATTGACAGACGTCAAACATGCAGCAGAAGCCACAACTGAGAAGAAGGTAGATTTGGGTTGCTGGGGCAGGTGCTGGAAGGGTGCAGGTGCCAGAATGAATGATCAGACAGTGGGAGGCAATGACTGAACGTCACAGACAAATCATGAGCAAAGATGAGGGTATCTCGTCGATGATCTGTGATACAATTATGGGGGAGGATCCGAGAGTTTCCATCGCAGATGTTGAACACCCAATCATAAGATGCTATCCAATCTTTGGGCCATGGATCGATCTAATTGGACTGCTCAGGGATTGTATAGCTTCTCTTTTTTTTATTCATTTACGGAATGTGGACATCACTGGTTAGGCCAGAATTTATTGGCCATCCCTAGTTGCCCTTCAGAAGGTGGTGGTGAGTTGCCTTCTTGAACCGCTGCAGTCCTTGAAGTGCAGGTACATCCATTGTACTGTTACAGTGGGAGTTCCAGAATTTTGCCCCAGTGACAATGAAGGAATGGCAATATATTTCCAAGTCAGGGTGGTGAGTGACTTGGGAGGGAACCTCTAGGTTGTGGGGCTCCCAGGTATCTGCTGCTCTTGTCCTTCTGGTGGATAGTAGTTGTGGGTTTGGAAGGTGCTGTATCAAGAACCTTTGTGAGTTACTGCAGTGCATCTTGTACATGGTACACACGGCTGCCACTGTTTGTCGGTGGTGGAGGATTCGAATGTTTGTGGAAGGAGGAGCAATCAAGCTGGCTGCCTTGTCCTGGATGGTGTCGAGCTTCTTGAGTGTTATTTGAGCTGCACTCATCCAGGCAAGTGGACAGCACTCCATTACACTCCTGACTGGATTCACCTGAGAAAGGAGCAGTGCTCCAAAAGCTAGTGTTTTAAAAACAAACCTGTTGGACTTTAACTTAGTTTTGTAAGGCTTCTTACTGTGCTCACCCCAGTCCAACGCCGGCATCTCCACATCATCACTCCTGACTCGTGTATTGTAGATTTTGGACAAGTTTGGGAGGTCAGGAGGTGAGTTACTTGCCATGGGATTTGACCTGCCCTGGTAGCCACAGTATTAATATTGCTACTCCAGTTCAATTTCTGATCAATGGTAACCCCCAGCATGTTGATTCTGAGGGATCCAGCAATGGTCATGCCATTAAATGTCAAGGGGCGATGGTTAGATCCTCTCTTGTAGGAGAAGGTCATTGCCTGGCAATTGTGTGGTGCAAATGTCACTTGTCAGCCCAAGCCTGGATATTGTCCACATCTTGTTGCATTTGGACATGGACTGCTTCATTATCTGAGGAGTCACGACTGGTGCTGAGCATTGTGCAGTCATCCGCAAACATCCCCATTTCTTACCTTATGATGGAAAGGAGGTCATTGATTAAGCAGCTGCAGATGGTTAGGTCTAGGACACTGCCCTGAGGAACCCCTGCAGTGATGTCCTGGAGCTGAAATGATTGACCTCCAACCATCTTCCTTTGTGCCAGGTATGACTCCAACCATAGAACATAGAACATAGAACGATACAGCGCAGTACAGGCCCTTCGGCCCTCGATGTTGCACCAGTGGAGAGTTTCCCCCCTGATTGCCATTGACTCCAGTTTTGCTCGGCTCCTTGATGCCATACTCGGTCAAATCCTGCCTTGATGTCAAGGGCAGTCAATCTCACTTCACCTCTGCTCAACCAGACTGGCTCAGGGAGGAGTCAGTTCCCAGCAAGGTCTCATTTTCAAAGCGTTTTAAATCAGACCATTTTGAAAGATCTTAAGGAATCTCAATGTTCAAAGTTTAAACAGTTAGGAGCAAGTGAAATTCGGTGATTTATGACAAAATAAAATGAAATATAAAATCCAATTGTTCAGCAATGTTGGAATTTTTAATGTCTGCATCATCAGTTTATGTTAATAACTAAACTCTTGGAGAATCCTGGGAAATAAGTTAATGCTTTTGAACCCAATCTGGAACTTTAGCATGAGGGTCAGATTTTGTAGAAGAAAGGCTTGCCGGGAATATCAATTATTTGTCAGTTTGATGTCATTTTAATACTTGCCCAATTAATTATTACCTTGGTAAAAAATGACCATTGAAATTTTTTATGACAGGTTCTCTTTTATGTTATATCCAATATTACTTGACATTTATCAGGTTTTCAACAAACCAACTACATCAGTTACACATTCTAGTGTTCATCTTGCGTACTCTGGTAAGCTACAGGGACCATATTTATCATTGCAATAATAGATCAATGAGGGTGATAAATGTGCATTAATATGTTCTATCTATTTCACAGAATGTTGGTTTGATGTATGTTGTTATTCTATAACGTGACATAAATATAAAACATTTTTCTGCACCTGGACCAAAAAGGCAATGGGCAGAATCTTGTACCATTACCAACGGCAAATTTGATGGTCGGGGGAGGGTGGGGCACTTAATCAGCCCAAATCAGCCAGTGGCAGGAAAGTTTACAAATGAATTTCCCACCCTGCAGCCAGTTGAGGCCCCAGAATCGGCAATCAACGACCGCTTGAGGGCCTCATACTGCCCACAGCTGGTGGGCAGGGATTCTCTCCTTCAAAGGCACTCAGTGTTTGACCAAGGGACCTGGCACCAGGGAAGAGGGGCTGTCATAGACCACACCCTTCTTGGTCCCCATGAGCCCCATCCCGCCAACTCTCCCCTGGGATCCAATGATGATCCTTGGCCTCAGATGGGTGGCATATTGACAGCACCTACCGCCTCCCTGGGTCCCTGCTCTGATTGACCAAAAACTCTTGGCAAGCTGGACTTCTGCCGGCAGAACCCTTGATGCCAAGGAAAGACTTGGTCCTGACCTCTCAAGTGCCTGAGTGGGACAAAATGTGGTGGACCTTCCCAGGGCAACGCGGGACTCTCACTGCTTCGCCAACCCATGACTGACATCCCCATCACACCCATAAGATTCTGATCAATATGTGCTAAAACTTATGATAGGTTCAGTTTTTTAATCCCCAGATGCAAAGAAGCAAACAATATAATTAAAAGGAAAAGACGTATGTTAATTAGGTAACATGTAGGTAGTGATACTGAATTTCCCTCAATTAATTCACTTGCCTCAGGCCATTAAAGCAAAATTGTGATCTTAGTTTAGTAAAGTTACGAAAAGCAGCCAAGTGAAAATTGAGAACTCACTCTTGAGGCTAGCTGCAGGATACTTGAAACTGGTATGAAGGCCAGGATTAGAATCACTTTCCAAATTATTTTTAATGCGGTGATTTATCATTATTGACTTTCTGCAGATTAATGCTGTGACTAATCATTTTGATGCTGCCCACATTGTTCTGTAACACCCAAGCTTCTATCTCTGTGGGAGATGGAGACGTATTTCTTACCAATTTGGAAGCTTAATTAGCCAAACACTCACATGGGACCTCAGCAACAGAAGCAAACATGTTTCAATCGATCAAGTATCTCGTTGATAAATTAGTTTTGTTTGTGATCTCCATTGTAGGACCTCTACCTCCATTGGGGGCCGGTTTAGCTCGGTTGGCTGGACAGCTGCTTCGTGATGCAGAGCAAGGCCAACAGCCGCAGAATTCCTTTACCGGGGAGGTTATTCATGAAGGCCCCGCCTTCTCAACATTGCCCCTCATCTGAGGTACCTGGACCCCCAGGTTAAATCACCCTCTACCCCTCGAAGGGAAAAGCAGACTATGGTCATCTGACTATGGTGATTTACTTTGCTTACCTCCACCAAAAACAATGATTAGTTTTGTTTGTCATTGTCATTTGTTCTGGGGGACAGTTTCACGCTGAGTATATGGGTGGGATTTTCCAGATTTACCATTGCGGTGTGTTCCCTGGGTGTGGGGGCAGGTGAGCCACTCAAATTCCCACAGACTTTGGTGGGACCAGAGGATGGCACCATTGGCCAATGGATAGTGCCATCCGGCGTGGGAAAACCCAGTCGGGGCGAGTTGGAAAATCTCGGTTGATGGGCATAATTCTCCCTTCAGTCACATCAACGGGGCTCTCCGGTCCCGCTACAGTGAATTTTGGTGGAGCACCAAAGACTCTGGGCGGGATTCTCTGATCGCGGATGCCGGAATCGTTCCCGGCGATTTACCGGAGAATCCATTTTTTACGCCCGCATTGTGGTCTGCGCCGTTTTTCCGGAGTTCCGCCCCCTCGAAAATGGCCTACTCAAGGAATATGCCGCTTGCCATTGGGATGGCCGCAGGACATCACCTGAGGCCCTCCCCCGATGTTCCACCCCCAATGGGCCGAGTCCCCGCTGGTATGGGGCGCATGTCCTCTCACTTTACGGGGCCCTCACGTGACGGCTACGGACTGCGCCAGCACCACCACAGCCGGGGGGGGGGGGGGGGGCCGGGGTGGCTTCGGCGGGGGCTGAGGAGACTCGTGGGGGATGGTCTGGGGATGGCGAGGGGGGGTTGCAGGGGGGATGTTTGTGGTAGGCACTGTCCGCGTGCGGCCGGCACCATGTTGTATGGCGCGGCTGCTGCAGGCTGCCACCATGTGCATGCGTGGCCACGGACCTGCCAATTTGGCGTCGGTATCGGCAGGTAAAGCTGGGAGCTTTACTTGGAGAGGCTGCTAGCCGCCCACCAGGTGGAGCATCGGTGCAGAGGCGGCTCTGACGTTTTTGTTGTAAGACCAGACGAATCCTGTAGACATAGCTGCAGAATCGGAGAATCCAGCCCTCTGGGCGCGATTCTCCGCCCCCCCACGACGGGTCGGAGAATAGCGGGAGGGCCTTCCCGACATTTTTCCCGCCCTCCCGCTATTCTCCCCCCCACCCCCCTCGTCCAACTCCCGACACGAATCGCTGCCGCCGTTTTTTTACGGCCGGCAGCGATTCACAGCTGATAGATGGGCCGAAGTCCCAGCCCTTTACGCTGTTTTTACGAACGGCAAACACACCTGGTCTGGCCGTTCGTAAAAACGGCGGGAACAACTTGCTTTTTATAACCATGGCACCGATTGGCACGGCAGTACCACGGCCGTGCCAAGGGTGCCATGGGCCCGCGATCGGTGGGCACCGATCGCGGGCAACGGGTCCGATGCCCGCGCACTATTTCTCCTTCCGCCGCCCCGCAGTATCCATTCGCGGGGCGGCTGAGGGGCATCCCGGCCGGCGCATGCGCGGGTTTCGCGCAAATACGCGATGGCGTCATCCGCGCATGCGCGTGTTGGAGTCTTCCAATTCGCGCATACGCGGCTGACGTCATATGACGCGTCAGCCGGCGCTAACTCCGGCAAGCGGGCTTAACGAAATTCGTTAAGCCCGTGATGCCGGAGCTTACGGCGTCGGGCTGCTAGCCCCGACCGGGGACCAGAATTGGTTCCCGGTCGGGAAGGGGCGCGCTGGCGTCAAACCCGCCCGGGTTTGACGCCAGCCTTACGATTTCTCCCGTTTTGGGAGAATCGCGCCCTCTGTTCTTGCTGGCAGCAGTCTCGGGGCCAAATTGAAATGGGGAATCCCGGCTGATGATTGGGATATATTTTCTCGGCAGTAGAATTGTAACCCACAAAGCTCTCAGTTCTGCGTTCCATGATGTTGCCCAAGCGATAGTGAAGGAACGGCGATATATTTCCAAGTCAGGGTGGTGAGGGACTTGGAGGGGAATGTCCAGGTGGTGGGGTTCCCAGGTATCTGCTGCTCCTGTCCCTCTAGATGGTGGTGGTCATGGGTTACTTCCACTTCCCCACTATTCCCCAAAGGAAAAAACATTTGAAGGTATGCTGAATGGTAGGTGGGGAGGGTTGGAGACTGACCCAATTATCATTTGTTCATTCATAGGGGCTGGTTCAGCACAGTGGACTAAACAGCTGGCTTTTAATGCATAACAAGGCCAGCAGCGCGGGTTCAATTCCCCTACCGGCCTCCCATAACAGGTGTGGGAATGTGGCGACTAGGGGCTTTTCACAGTAACTATAACAGTGACAATAAGCGATTATTATTATTATTCACTTCTTTTCCTGCCTCCAAGTTGATTTCATTTGCTATTAGACTTTTACTGCCCAGCGCACTCTTGATTTAAAACCGTGTTGCATGTAATAAATTGTAACATATTCAGAGTGATCACATTCTTTGAAGTGTTACCAAGCAGTCCATTTGATCAAAATCATGGGAGTTATTTATTTACCAATAGGCACTCCTCAAAAGCAGTGGTGATTAAATAATAATTAACTAACATATATTCACAATGTATCACAGGATGACTGGCATTCACAAGCTTAATGATACTGATGGTCCCGTAATTACAATATATATCATGCGTTTGTGGCTTTTAACGTCACAGGCCACGCATGATTTGTTAGCACAAAGTTATGTACATCCAGTTGCAAATTTAAATGTAGAGCTGTTAGCCTGGTGTGAGATTATTAGATAAGTCTGCTGCATGCAGAATCATTACCCCACATTAAAATGACAACTAAAGATAGGGGGTGCCCTATCCTTTGACCCATTATAGTCCATTCACCGAGAATGACGCTGAAACAGAATATTGAAAATATTGAAACCAAAATATTGAGATTATTGCTCAAGATATGGGTCTTGATGAATGACACTTCCGTCAGCGACCCTTTCTCATGCCTCATGTCTTTTCTCAATGTTTTCATACTTGTGTGCAATTCTTCAATGTCTTAAAAGAAAATGCCCCTCCGTATTGCTCAGACCACCCTGTGCTTCCTGCTCTTTGCACAGACTCTGGCTCATACTAGCAGTCTAGCCTCTCCCTCACTTACTGGAACCTTTGTCTCTCTCCCTCTCTCTCTCCCTCATCTCTAGCTCCTTTCTCCTCAGGATCTGGTGCATTCTCCTCCATTAGATTTACAGCAGAAGACACAGTCGAAAAACTAACATACTGAAACAAAATATTTATCTACTTAAAGATTAAGATGTCATATTATTAAGTAAAATAATGGCCAGAAACTCAATTATTCTGTATTAAAATGTACTTACATTTTGGAAATTATACATAATAAAAGAAAATTAATTAGCATTTTAAAACAAAGCAATGTACAATTTTAGTTGGTTTTAGGCTGTATTTGCTGCTAATATGGTGCAGGCGTAGTTGTACTGTTTTACTCCATGACACTATTGTGAGTGGCGGAGATCGGCATTCATATCAGTTATACTTTTCAGTTCTTTAGATCTAATACCCTGTGATTTCCCAAAGGTTTGCTGCATTCTATTTGCCTCTAGTGTATGACTAGATGGGATGCCAAACCTTTCCATTTCGTACAACACCAAAGTGTGAAAATTCCTGTATGGACTGAGGCTTCATTATCCCGAATCACAAATGCCCAAAGGAACTCAAAGGAAACTCAGAGACTCTCTCCATCCTAAATACGTATGCCATTTCTGCCATTGTCATACATTGCAGCCTTAGTATGATTAACTCCAGGAATTTTGATGCGACTGTTCGAACCAGATGTTCATTCAATGTGCGGATCTATCTTGGCTGAAGAACTTACTGCAAGCAGTCCTAATTTTTGCTATTTCTTTCTGGTTTGTATCTGAGTCTCTTTCTCTTACTGCCATGGTTTTGTTCACAGTGGTGTTCCTGATCCAACTTTCCGGGATCATTTCCAACCTTTTATGCCTTTGGTCTCAAGGCTGAAAAGCACAAATATCTCCAATCTTAAAACTGAGTGCTTTGATGCTGGGGTAATTGTTTTGGATTTCAGTAGACTGGCTCTTGGGGTGAAATATCAATGTGTCTCATTGAGCAGAACTTGACCTTGTATTCAACTGACCAAAGTACATTTAACAATTCTGTGATTCTGCAAGAAGCAATGGCGATATGAGGGGGGAAAAAGAACTCACACAGTAAATGGTTAAGATTCGGAATGAACGACCAGAGAGTGTGATGGAGACAGATTCAATCGAGGCAGCCAAAAGGGAATTAGAATGTTATCTGAGAAGGAAGATTGTGAAGGGATTTGGGGTGAAGGCAGGGGAACTGCTGAATGAGATAATCAATGGGCTGAATGGCCTCGTTCTGTGCTATAACAATTCAGTGATTCTCTTATGAGCAGGATCGGATGCCAAACCTTTCCATTTCCTACAACACAAAAATGTTGCATGGACTGAGGCTTCATTATATCTGATCACAAATGATCAAAGGATCTGATATTCTGAGGTTTTATTGTTTTGCTTCAGAATTCTCTTCATGCTCTATTCTGAGGCTGGAATTTTCCCCAAAATCAGCAAAGGCCGATGTCGGGCGGAAAAAGCAGCATTGAAGCTACCGACAGCAATGGCGGCTTTCTCCGCCATACAATGAAGCACTTTGGGAAAAGAAAGTTCACGTCACGGGTTCCACGATGGATCGCTGGTGGGGCAGTACGAGGATTGGGCACCATTATTCAAAGGCTGCCCCAGCGCAGATCGAGCAAACCAGTTCATCCGTGGACCACCCCCTGGCACCGCTAACCAGCACTGCCCGGGGAGCCCCCGGCACTACCAGGACACTACCCGAACATCGCCCCTGGCACTGACACCAAAGTAAAACGTGACTTCGCAGCTCTCACGATATTTTCCGCTCCTGTCACGGAACTCACCCGACTCAAACAGGAGCTGAATGTCCCAGCTTTTCCCAAAATTGCTGCTGAGGTTCTTTGCTCAGGATCATCCATATTCCTTAGTTTTTGCCACAACACCCAAGTTATGATTCTTTCTAAGTGCAAGACGAAATGTCATCAGTCAATAATGTAGCAGGGAAAAAAACATAATCTCCATCCTCCAATCAGAGCTTAATGGAAAACGGTCATTAAAAATGGTAATGGAGTGGAGAATTTATTAGGCAGTGCTCCATGTTTATAAAGGCTGCACTGCACCATTCACTAGAGCAAAAACAATACATTAATACTGATTTTCTTTTGTATGGATTTTATTCAGATAATCAGGAAGGTTTCTATAGCAAGATAAAAATTAGCAACAGGAGTAGGTAATGTTATGGTTGGGCTTCTACCTCAAATCCCCTTTCCTGTCCCATCCCCATACCCTTGCAGCAGCAGCTGAGGCCCAAATGCTCATGCTAAAAACATTCAAATTCTCCCTCAGCTTTTCCTTGTAAAAATTGTGCAGCGTGATTGTTTATTCTACTCCGGCTGGGGGATCATACACTAGCACGGTGATTCTTGAAATGGTGTCCACAAACCACTGGCGATCCGTGGAGACTGTTTGGGGGTCTGCAAAATAATATGGAAGTGTTTACTCAGCAGGGCCAGCTTTGTGGATGGGCAATGTGGGCGACTGCCCAGAGCCCTGTGGCCAGGACTTGGATGTCATCTTGTCATCATGCAGCTACTCAGGACCGACTGCTTAAGACACATAACCTTTTTGGTTAAAGGTCCCGACGGGAGTGATGTTGCGCTGCTGACGGAGTCTCCAACCTCTTGCTTTTATTTATTCTTTCATGGGATGTGGGCGTTGTTATATTCCTTGCCTTTTCCTCCAAGATAGCCAGATATGTAGTGTTGACAAAGAATATAAAAATAAGAATTTTGAATCAAAATACATTTTTTTTAACTCTGCTAACTTTGATTCAGTTCACACACTTTACTGAGTAACAGATACTAAACTAATAATATTGAATTTCTAGTACAGTAATCAATATTCTATCTAACTAATAAACCACACAATGACTTGACCTTGTGCTGTATCTCTACAATCAATTCTCACTCTGTTCTCCTAAGCACAGTAACTTAATTGCAGTGTTAATGTAAGTCTACTTGTGACAATAAAAAGATTATTATATTATTATTAAGCTTCTCATCATGTCCTCTTCAGCTTCTCCCAGAATTCCCAGAGATGCTGTCTTATATACAATAAATTACTAACGCCAACTAGTGTTTGGTTTACACATAGTTTCAAATGTTAACTCTTTATTACACTGGCACTGTACATATCATTACAGGCGTCACTGGCAAGGGCAGCATTTGTTGCCCACTCCTAATTACCCTTGAACTGAAAGGCTTGCTAAGCCATTTCAGAGGGCAGTTGACGATCAACCGCCTTGCTGTGGGTCTGGCAACATATGTAGGCCAGACAATGTAATTTTTTTGCATAAAGGATATTCGGGATAATATCACATATCACTGTAGGATAGTAGTGAATCAAACGGCTTACTACAACAATCTATGATAGTTTCACGGTTTCCATTACTGAAACCAGCTTCCAATTCCAGAGTCATTTATTGAATTTAAATTCCACCAGCTGCTTTAATGGGATTTGAACCCATGTGCACGGAGCATTGCCCAGGCCTCTGGATTACTAGTAGTGAGAATATCACTGTGCCGCCGTCTCTCCTTTTCGCCAGCATTGGTGCTTTGTCACTCAAGGAGATGCACAAAACTGTCAGACTAATCTCGGACCATCGTTCAGTCAGTCTGTCAGTGCTCTGCCATCCAGCTTTATCAGGCTGAGTAAATCAAATTCTGTTCTTAATTAGGTGGGATTTTTATGAGCATATTGGGGGAGCCATATTTTACAATTCCATCCACTTTTCTCTGAGAAATAAAAAATGTTGGTTCTTATTCAGTGATTTACGAGTGTCTTTGTCAAACGTTATACCACAAATAGACAGACTCTGCAATGAAAAGCAGTCGTATCCATCTCACTGACATCAGTAAATAAAAGCTTGTTTCTCAAAACATTACTATTAAAACTCTCTTTGTGATTACCAACCCATTTGAAAAGGGGTCCTTCAGCCGGAAACATTTTAGGACCGCTGGCCAAGCACAAATCACTGCTTCCGGAATGGCAGCTCATGAAGTACTCCCACTGACGCAGGATTCAAAAATAAAACATGCACTTGTCGGAAATCCTGTAGCGGTCTCCTGGAACAGACTCCGCACCCTGCCAATTGCTGGCAGGCCTACCTCCTGGTTGACTGAAAACACCATCAGCTGCAACCGTCTTAACTGCCCCGAGTGGTGACGTCCCAGGTTCCAGTGTTCCACAGGAAGTCTGGATGACCCTCCAATGCTTGAGGATGGGTCAGGGAAGTTATAATCACTTGTTCTACATGAGGAACAGCTCAAATTGTGCCTGTGGCCATCCATGTCAGACCATCTGAGCTCCTGTCCTGAGATATCTTTTCCTGGTGACACAGCAACCATTAGCGTGAGTCACCTGAAGTCACTGATTGGATTGTTAACCTCAACATTGAACTATAATTACTTCCCCAAACTTACAAATGAAAACAAAAGTTCAACTTTCACATGAATGCTGATGGCACTGAGCTCCACCTCCCCACTACCTCTCTCAATCACCATGGCGGCTTTGTAGTGTTAGGCCATTTATCTAACATCTAGCTTTGGAAGGGCTGCAGTTCCCACCGGCTAAACATTGGAAAAATAGAAACCAGTTTACCTTTGGCCCCTGTCACATGTTGGTACAATTATCAATGATTTCTTCCTCTTCCCAGACACAGCTGAGGCAGATGCTTTGCAAACTCGCCGCTCTATTCAACTCCCTGCAGAGCTTCAAACTCCATAGCATCCGCATCACAAGGAGGTCTTGTGGCGTAGTGGGTAGCACCCCTGCCTCTCAGTCAGAAGCTCTGGGGTTTGAGTCCCACCCCAGGACCTGAAAGCCAAGAAAGGTGTGTTCGTAATGCAGTTAAACAGGTTGAGTGTCCCAACCTGTATATCCTTCCAAACAGGCCAATGGCTGGCGGTAAGAGCAGGAGAGATTCCCGGTCAGCCACACAATGTGGGGTGGTGCCCCTCAAGCTATAAGCCCCTGGCGATGGGCAAGTGGCCTGTTCTGGGAATTTCTGGGAAACAGATAAAAGTCTGCCTTAGTACACCGCTAGGTGCGGGAAGAGAATTGGAATTAGAATCTCCATCACAAATTCCATCACAAAGACCATCGACCGCCACAAAAACAACCACCCATCTCCACTGCTATCACAGCCCATTGGCTACAAAAACTCTTACTTATGCCTCTGCCACCTACAGACTCAATTATATTCATACTTTCCTGGTCAATCTCCTATTTTCCTCTTTCTGCAATGTTCAATGCCTCCAAGACTTGTTTCCCCATGAAACTCTGCTTGCCATCAAAGCTTGCTGACTTAAATTGACCATTTAACCCTCAGAACCTCAATTTAAAACTCTCATTCTCATATTTAAACCTGTTCATAGTCTATTTTTCTGATGTTCTGAAACTCCTCAACCACCAATGTATTCATCTTCTCCCCTCATCTCTTCATCTTTCGGTCAATACTCATCTCTTTTGACTGTGTCTCTGTGAAATGCTTCAGGATCTTTTCCATATTAAAAGTGCTCCTTAAATGCCTGTTATTGTTAATGGCCATCTCGTGAAGTTCTCAGGTGCTCTTAACACATTATAGCAACATCCATGAATTGAAATTAAAACTGGGACCATAATGTGTCGAACAAATAACAAGTGCATAGACTTTGAAGCACCACAGGTGCATCTGGTCACATTATGAAATGCACTTGCCTCGTTCCAAAATCCTCAGTGCCTCATTACGTGAGGAGTTGTTTCTGACGAACAGCAATCCTGCAGTCACCAAAGAACATATTATTGCCCAATAAATCTACGGGCTATTTGTATGATATATTATCAAGTTTATTTTAAGTCCCCAGAAAGGAATGAGGAGCGAAGATGAACATTGCTCTCAGGATGTATGCCCTTTCAAAAGCTTTTATCTTCCAACCTAGCATTACTTGGCATTCATTTTTTTCAACCTAGCATTACTTGGCATTCATTTTTTTGTGGTGAATTTAAATTAAAACATATAGTTTGAAAACTACAAAGGAGAATTCAGTAAGCAATGAGAGGAGGAGTTGAGTGGATTTAGCTGCCCTTTCAGAGCCATTGTTGTGGAAGAATATGTTCATGAATAGCTTAAGGTTATTAAATCACTTGAATATTTTATTGTTATATTTCTACACTAAACAATTTATATTAAACAGCTGTTGCATTTAATCCAATTTCCGATTGTGACAAATTGAATTTTTCATGAATAACGAATGAACCAGTTTCTCTTAAGTACACAACATTTCTCTGCAAACTAAGTTAAAATTCCAACATTACAGTAGGTCCGCGTGGGTAGAATTAGTAACCGGTTCTGTGCCAGCTATCAGCAACTCAACACCAAGTCAAGGTAAGGAATACACAAGTGAGCTCAGTTACAGGAGCATATGTGAGGTGATGGGATCAAGTCCAGGTAGTTTCCGAAACATTGAACATTGCAAGTTGAAAAGTACCAGTGCCTTGCGGGTAGGTATTGACCCTGGGTGGTCGCATAAACCAGGGTGCTGTTGGATTGGCATAGCAACAGTGATGGCTGATAGGGCAGGCTTGTCAGTCAAGAATAGGGTCAATAGCGAAGAAAATCAGGCATGGTGAAAAACGATTGCACATCAAACACGATCACTAAGTTCGCTACAATACGTTTTTAAAAATGGACAAAAATGGGCTCCCATTTCACGCAATCTGGCTGCACTCCTCTGTTTTTAAATTACACAGACTGCAAGCAGAATCTTCAGTGTTTCAATGCTTCAAAATCATTCATAATTTTCAAAAGCAATTAGAAAAAGTACTGGAAGGATTTGTTTTTCTACAAAACGTCCATGCAAGCAGCGCTGTGATGAGTTATTAAAATACAATTGTAACCTTTCTTTCTGGCGTTGCAATTGTTTTATTTGAAAAA
Source organism: Scyliorhinus canicula (assembly GCF_902713615.1). Lineage (NCBI taxonomy): Eukaryota > Metazoa > Chordata > Chondrichthyes > Carcharhiniformes > Scyliorhinidae > Scyliorhinus > Scyliorhinus canicula. The sequence continues at coordinate 22,290,515 of NC_052165.1, read as the reverse complement.
TCAATGTAAATTAATGACTTAATTGTTTAGCAGCTAAATCCACTCACTCCCCCTATCATTGCTTACTGAATTCTCCTTTGTAGTTTTCAAACTACACGTTTTAATTTAAATTCACCACAAAAAAAATTGAATGCCAAGTAATGCCAGGTTGGAAGATAAAAGCTTTTGAAATCAAAGAAAATCATGCTCACTCTCTGAACAAAGAAAAATAAATGCTAATCATATTTTGGAGGGGGTTTTTTGATGCAAAAAAAAATTCTGCAGACTTCCAAAGGACTGCTAATAAATGCCTTTGAAGCTAAGGAAATTACATTTAATACCAGCCTATTGTAGGCTCTATTCACATTCACCATTCAAATTGGCAGAGATCACTGCTATTTTTTTAAGCTCAGTTAAGGTGGCTTTTTGGTTTGGTGCTCCCGCTTCTTTAACAGGAAGTGACAAACATGAGGTTCTGCTGAAAAATATGCAAGAAAGGAGCGTAGCCTAGTCACAAAGATAGATTACCTGGATGTTATCTCACTGTCATTTGTGGGAGCTGCAAATTGGCAGTTGTGTTTCCCACAATGCAAGAGTAATTACATTTCAAAAGTGCTTCATGGTCTGTTAAAGTACTGTGGGACATAGAACAGAAAGTTTCATAGAATCCCTACAGTGCAGAAGGGGGCCATTCTGCCCATCGAGTCTGCACCGACCCTGTCGAAGGAGCACCCTACCTAGGTCCACTCACCTGTCCACCCTGCCCTATCCCCGTAACCCTTAACCTAACCTCCTTACCTGCACATCCCTGGCCACTAAGGGGCAATGGAGCATGACCAATCCACCTAACACATGCATCTTTGGACTGTGGAAGGAAACCGGGGCACCCAGAGGAAACTCAGGCAGACATGGGGGGGAACGCATAAAGTCCAGACAGGCAGTGACCCAAGGCCGGAATTGAACCCGGGTCCCTGGCGCAGTGCTAGCCACTGTGCCACCATGCCACTCCACCCTGAAATATTAACGGCTTTATATAAATCCACATTCTTCCTTCCTTGTAGGGTACGGAAAAAAGATGTGTTTAGCCATCGTGATCTGGTCATCGTAGTGTGAGACAGGCTCAATGGACTACTTTATCTTTGGCTGCCCATCAATTTTGTATTTCATATAACCTATGTACTTAGACACCTGTCTTGCCCTAACCCCTATTATGCCTCCCTATGTAGTTTGTACTGTTCTTTGCTGTTCTTGAGAGTCGTGTTCAACTAACCACCCAAATGTAATCGTTGAATCTGAGCTTAAACTTGTTTAATGTAAATCCAAGAGGTTGCAAGAATGTGGAACTCACAGCTCAAGAAGATCATGGATGCAAGTTCATTTGACTTGAAATACTTGCGATTTCAGGACATTAAGAGCTATAGATACATGCAGGAAAATACAGCTAAAAACGTGGTGCTACTCTTATTAATAAGACTCAGTGACCAAAAAGCCAGTTTTTCCTTTCTTGTGCTCCCATGTCTAAATTTAATTTTAGTGGAACACAAACATTTATTTCTTTGAAATTCAAATGTCGAGGTTTCCAGTTCAGTAATTAATTATAAGATAAGTGCACGTATCTCTACCGCCTTCGAGCATCTTCCCTCCACTTAATTTCAAATACTCAAAAAATTGGACATATTACTTGCGTGTAAACTGAATGCAGAGTGAAGGAAAATGGCAAATAAAAAGCAAAATACTGTAGATGCTGAAATTCTGAAATAAAAACATTCAATGGTGGAAAAACCACAACAGGTCATGCAACAGCTGTGTGGAGAGAAAACGTGTTAATTTTTCAGGTCAATGACCCTTCGGTGGAACCCAGGATTACATTTGAAAGGGTAACTGGAGATAAACTATGTCCTCTGGTGGGGGAATCCAGAATCAGGGGGCATAATATTCCAGTTAGAGTTTTGAAGTTAGGAACTTCCCCTTTACACAAAAGATCTGGAACTCACAAAACTGTTGAGGTTCAGCTGATTGTAAATTTCAGCACTGAGATTGGTAAATTTTGGTTACATAACAATATTAAAGGGACACTGAACCAAGACGGATATTAATGGAGTTGAGTTACAGATCAGCCATGATTGAATGGTAGAACAGACTTGAGGGGGCTGAATGGCCTACCCTTGTTGCTAAGGCTTGGATATTCACCATATCAGGAACCCCATAAACATGGCAGGTGGGGCACCATTCGGGGATTCCTGACCCCAAGCCTGGGCTGTCTGATTCTTGGGACTGTCTTCAAGAGGGTTCTGACAGGTTTGTGTCAAAAGCCGCAGCCGACACACCCAACCTGGTCCGCTCCATTTCCGGGACTGGCACTTTCTGCTCCTCTGCAGTTTACAAGGAGTTGGAACAGGTTTTCAAAGATTAGTGGTTCAGGGCTCAACAGAGGAATCATGAACCCTAGTCGTCATGAAGGGACCATTTAACTGAGTTCAAAAGGTCGTACTCATGCCATCTATGTCAAGCTCTGCCCTTTCACCCACCTTTTATGGCCTTGTATCCACTTTACGCCAAGCTCTGCCCTTCCATCCACCCACTATGGTCCTTCATTCTCTCTCTGCTATGGCACTTCAGTGCACTTTAAAAAAAAATTTAGAGTACCCAATTAATTTTTTCCAATTAAGGGGCAATTTAGCATGGCCACTCCACCTATCCTGCACATCTTTGGGTTGGGGGGGCAAAACCCACTCAAACACGGGGTGAATGTGCAAACTCCACACGGACAGTGACCCAGAGCCGGGATCGAACCTAGGACCTCGGCACTATGAGGCAGCAATGCTTACCACTGTGCCACCATGCTGTACTTCAATGCCCTTTGACCCACTAACTGTCTAGAACCAATGAACCATGTGGTGAATGAGAGCCAATATATGTCAGTGAGCATTGGTGTAATCAGTGAACAGGACTGGCTGCAAGTTAAGACACAGGCAGCTGAGTTTTGGATGACCTCATGTTTACAGAGGCTGGAGTGTAGAATCATAGAATCATAGAATCCCTACAGTGCAGAAGGAGGCCTTTCGGCCCATCAAGTCTGTCCCAACCCTCTGAAAGAGCACCCAACCTAGGGTCAGGCTCCACCCTATCCCCAGTAACCCAGTAACCCTACCTAACCTTTTGGATGCGAAAGTGCAATTTAGCGTGGCCAATCCACCTAACCTGCACATCGTGGGATGTAGGAGACCGGGCAGGAGTGATTTTTGAACAGTGACGCCGAGAGGAAATGAAGGCCTGGATGATGCCTTCAGCGGCAGATGAGCTGAGACAGGGCAAAGTCGGGCGATGCCACAGAGGTGGAAATAGGCGATTGTGTGGGTACGAAGTTGGAAGTTGAACTAACTGGCTCGATCTCAGGGTGGGATGGAGTGGTGGCCATAGAAGGGAGTTCAGAGCAGAGACTGAAAATGGTCAGATGAGCAGTCTGATCATTGAGTAACAATGGAGGGGTCGCAAGCGGCGGTGGTGAGGTAGAGCGGGGTGGGGGGGGGGGGGGGGGGGGGGTCAGCCTACATGTGAAAAATAACGCTGTGCTTCCAGATGATGTCACTCACTGAGCTAAATCGCTGGCTTTTAAAGCAGACTAAGCAGGCCAGCAGCACGGTTCGATTCCCGTACCAGCCTCCCCGGACAGGCGCCAGAATATGGCGACTAGGGGCTTTTCACAGTAACTTCACTGAAGCCTACTCGTTACAATAAGCGATTTTAATTTTCATGAGGCCGAGTGTAGATGTGAAACGGAAGGGGGCCAAGGGCAGGTCCTTGCAGGGGGGGGGGGGGGTCACCAGAGGTAAGGATGCTGAAGCAGGGAGAGAAAAGAAACCGGTCCTGATGAATCGAAGTTCTGGCCACTCTGCTGCTCAGTAGGCGACTGTCACTTTTAGTGAAAGGATAATCCTCTCTCCGCTGGTTTCAAATGACGGGAATGAAGGTTTGTTCCTGGATAAGGTATGCTGTCAGGCATTACGCTTTTTCTGTGGTCAGCCATTACCTGATTATTAATTGAGTGCAATATCTTTCTCTTCAAAGAGGCGATGGGATTGATAGGAATATCCCTGATTTTCACGTTGGTGTCACGCGCAGCCCTGCGATTGTATCCAGTGAAAGCCGTGTGCTCTCTTCAACTGATGTCTACTTACCACAGAAACAAAAAAGATGAAGTTGCTGCTCCTTACCAACATAGCAGCTGTCACTTCTCTTGCACATGCATGCACTGCAGACTGCCTGATGTGCTGAATGTCTCCTTGGTGACTTGCAACAACATCAGCATGAAAGCTTGGCGTTGTGGTAACAGTCACTTCTAAGGGAGCAGCTGTGCCTGATCCAGATGTTGTGCAGAGATCCTAACACAGCAGATGGCACAGCTCTGTGGCGGCCTGCCTTGTGAAGTGGCGCTGGCAGAGGCAGAGATTCCTCTGACATGCCCAGGTGTGTCCTCGGGTAGTGATGGATGAGGGAAAAGCTGTGCTCACACTCCTGTTCCACCTCTCAATTGTGAAGCTTGCTCAGATCCCCATGGGAATGCATACCTTCCTCTCTTTGTCAGGGGAGACAGCAGAGCCAGAAGATTAAAGAAGAAAATTATTATCATGGGAAGGAAAACCAGAAATGCAAATATGGAGGCCTGACTGAGCAAACCTAACAAAAGCATTCAGAAAAATACAGCAGAGGGAACACATTACCATAAAAGGGAAACATGTTTTTCAAAAAAATACTTGAAAACCCAAACCCTTCTTTTGAAAGATCTGAAGCAGCAGGAAAGCGCCAGGGACCACCATTGCATCCAGCTTTCATAAGTGTAGCTTGCATTGTTGGCATGGTTTTCTTGGACTTAAAATACCCACTACTTGTAGTTTTAGTGTTGCATCTATTATTTAGAGGTGATTATGGTGGAAATTCTCCGCCTCGCAACGTGGCAAACACGAAACCACGATTGGGCGGAGAATCGGGCATCCGGCCAAAATCGAGGTCAGCGCCCGGCGCCAATTCGGGCGCCATGCCCCAGTCCCACACTGGTGGTGATAACGAGGTCTGCACCGCCACACGACAGGAGCATACAAAACCGGCACTTACGATGTTTAATGGTGACTATATACAATTGTTGTGCCCTGACCCCTACCTCTAACCTACATGCTGCAACTGTGCCAACTTACCTGGTGTCTTAGGTCCTTATTTTATGTGGCCTACCGTTCCTTCTAGGTATGGCCCCAGACACCACATCAGATATGGAGGCAGCCTGCTGAGTATCTCACCCCTTGACCTGAGATGTCTTTGGCGGCTGTCCTTTGGGGGGACTGGATGGGTCCAGCTGACTTTCGGGTGTCACAGGTAATGAGGTGCCACCCTGTTCTTCCCGCTACCCAACAGATGCGTTAGTGTCAGATGGGGCGGATAGAGAAGAACTGAGGTGTTCCAGTACCTTCTCTGCAGGAGGCACCACATAGGCCCCATCACTACCTCCTCCCTCAGGGTGCTTGATGGCATCCAGGCTGTTCCATAGGGCAGGGGTGGAGCCAGAGTGAATTCCGGAAGCTCCACCCTCACCTGATGCTACCAGTCCTGGAGGCCCACGCTCGACTCAACTAGGGTTTTAATGCCCTCAACCATGGAGCACAGAGTCTGGGCCTCGTCCCTCAGTTAGTGAGTCATGTCCCTCACTGCCTCAGTCATGTCCTCTGTGACTGGCCCAGCCAATGCTCTCTTTACTCTCATCCATTACCCTGTGTGACTGGGGCAAGCTCTGGAGAGCCGCAGCATTGTCCATGTGGGCCCGATACATGGCTGCCTGTGACTGGGATCCCTGAGTCTCAGCCACCGATCACAGTGTGCCTCAAGCCTTGGACGTCTTGACCCATGGCTGTGATTTGTTGACCCACGGCTTCCCCCGTGGGCACCACCTGTTTGGTGTTAGCCTGTGTACCATGAATTGTTGGCACGATCTCCTGCATCTGAAGGTGGGTGAACTCCTCCAACTGCACTTACAGGTGCTGCAAAGCTGCTGACAGCCCCTCCTGTAAATTCTTGCTCTCCATCTGCACCTCCACTAGTGATGGAATCATACTTTCCAGAAGGGCGATACCTGTCTGGACTACACCGAGATCTTGGGATTGGACAGCCCTCCTATTACCCGCTCCCTCGAAAGTCCCTACTTCCCCCTGATGTGCTGCAGCATGTGTGACGTGCACACCAGAAGGTGACCCAGGAGCCTCCACACTAAAATGACCCACCGAGGTGATAGTCTCTGTGCTGGTGGGGGTTGCAGATGAATGCAGTGTTGAGAAGTCAGAGTCGTCGCTGTACTAGTCCTCCAGGGTGTGCTGGGGTTGTAGCTGGGGGTGACGTACCCCAAATGCGCCAACATGGTCTCATGGTGATCCTGCAAGACTATTGGGGCATCTCTTCAATTTAGGGGCTCACTTGGTTATCGCAAATCAACCTCTGCTCAGAGATAGCCCTCTCCTACACTTTGGATAATTCCATCGTTCTCTGCTCAACGGGGAAGAGCCCCGAGATCCGGCTTGCCCCCTTTGGTCTTCTCCCCCTCTCTTTTATCTTTTGTAATAGTTCCCCCTTTTCCTAGGATACACATAATGACTTGGTGAGAGGCATGGAGGTGAGTTGCTTGGGGGTTCTGTAGCTGGTGGCATATGTGTGCAAGGCACCTGACTGAAGGGGATGACACAGATGTTGGTGTTTGGTGCAGGGTTAGATGTGAGGGAGATGCAGGTAGGCAGGTTTTGATTAGCCTTTATGGGAGTGGGGGTGTGATGTGAGGAGTGAGGGGCAGGAATGCTGCCAGGGGAACAGAAGTGATAGCTCACCCGATCAGCCCAAAGGAGGTCCTTCACTTTCCTGTGCCACTGATTGCCGACACCGAAATCTGGATGGAAATTCTCCCCTACCCGGCGGGGCAGGGTGGGGGGGGGGGGGGGGGGGGGGGGGGTCCCGGCGTAGCGGAGTGGCACCAACCACTCCGGCGTCGGGCCTCCTCAAAGGGCTAGGCTCGCGCCGGAGTGGCTCCCGCTCTGCTGACTGGTGCCAAAACTGGCGCCAATGGCCTTTGGCGCTACGCCGATTGGCATCGGGGCTGGCTGAAAGGCCTTCGCCGGTTGGCGTGAGTCCGCGCATGCACCGGAGCTTCAGCAGCCGCAGACGTCACCACCGGCGCATGCGCGGTGGAGGGGGTCTCTTCGCCTCCGCCATGGTGGAGGCCGCGGAAGAAAAAGTGTGCCCCCACGGCACTGCTCCGCCCGCCAATCGGTGGGCCCCGATCGCGGGCCAGGCCACCGTGGGGGCACCCCTTGGGTCCGATCGCCACACGCCCCCCCCCCCAGGATCCCTGGGGCCTGCTCGCGCCACCAACCCCGCTGGCACAGAGGTGGTTTAAACCACGTCGGCGGGAGAGGCCTGACAGCGGCGGGACTTGGGCCCATCGCGGGCCGGAGAATCGCCGCGGGGGGCACGCCAATCGGCGGGGCGCGATTCCCGCTCCCGCCGATTCCCGGGTGGCGGAGAATTCCGGCCACGGTGGGGGCGGGATTTATGCCTGCCCCGGGCGATTCCCCGACCCTGCGGGGGGTCAGAGAATCCCGCCCCACATTCGGCGATTGGGCGGAGAATGCCTTTTGATGCCGAAATCGGGGACGGCGCCTCTTTCCGGATGCTCCGTCCCCCCCTCCATAACGGCATCATCAGTGAGTATGCTGCACGCCGTTGGGACGACCTCAGGATGTCACCTGAAGGCCCTCCCCTGATGCTCTGCCCCCAATCAGCTGACTTCCTGACGGCGTGGATCACTTGTGGTCTGAGATTTCACCAACCTAGCGTGGCAGTTGCAGACTGTGTCCAGCGCCGCCATAGTCGGCGGGGTGGGGATGGGGGAGCCGTTCCGCTGGCCGAGGGGGCTTTGGCGGGGGGCTGGGAGGACTGGTGAAGAGTGGTCCGGGGTTGGGGAGGGGTGTTACAGGATGGGCACGACCTGGCAGGTCTGGTCTGAGCGCTGCCGGTGGCAGGTTGTACGGCAGGTTGTTGCCATGTGCATGCGTGGCCACGGACCTGGCATTTCTCTGGCCGTTTCTGTCAGGAGCGCCTGGGGTTTTATGTGGCGCGGTTGTTAGCCTCCCATCTGTGCGGGGGCGGCACCAACTTTTTCGTCGCAAGGTGACACACATGTCCCGGACACATGCTCAAAATGGGAGAATCTAGCCCTTAGTCTCTGGAATGGAGGATTTCGCCCTGTACATATTGCTAACAAAACATTATTACCTGACTCTAAAATCAGATGCACAACCAATTTATTTTGTCAAGCACCCTTGAGGCATTGCAAATCGTACCCAGATTATGGAATGTCTTCATTTCTCGCCGTGTGCAATTGATGATAGCAGACACACAGGGGCTGAATTAAATAAATTAGTTCTCCCATTTACCTGCCTTCACTTTGGCAAAGTGCAAAGACTGGAGCAATAATCTGAACAGTTCTTGAACCATTTTTCCAGAGTTTCCAAGGTTCTTCTTTCCCGTGTTACAGTGGATACGTTGAAGAACCTCGACAGAAATATATTCCCATAAAGCCACAACCAATGTGAACATTAAAGTGAACAAACGGGATACACTTCAGTTGGTTACATTCTGGAAAGGAAGCATTGAGGGTCTGAATCACTCATTCTCCCTGAAACCTTCTGGCTTTTGCAACTTCCAATATATTTTTTTTGACAATAAACTCATCATCCTTCAGTGTTTATCCCTTTTAGAAAGCCACTCAAATCGCAGAGTCGTAGCTTTTTTCCCGTTGAATTTATTCCTCTACTGTGCAATCTCATTTGTTACTTATTGCAGTTATGTAGTCTCACTGAGAGCTATACTTCAGACACCCCATCATAGCTGACACCTAGTGGCTACAAAGCAATTTTCCTTTAATTGTGTTGGTGACCGTCATTCACTTGAACATATGCCAAATGACAGGACCAGCCAGTCCTGCTAAATGCAGCTTACCTTTTTTTTTACAGGCAAGCGTGACTGGATTTCAAGTGCTATTTTATTTAGAATAGCAGATTCCCCCCAGAGAACATTCCTTCACTATAACTTAATCAGGGACTTCAGATGGCATCAAGAGCTCAGATCAAAGCTTGGGCATTTTATAGAACTCTCTGAATCCTCGTATCTCAGTCGTACGCGCTCTCAAATATATGGAGAGCTGTTCTAAATGGTAGTCACACAAATCTGTGAAGAATAAACCTGAATTTCGCTCTTGATTGAGGAAACGTCAAATTGCTAAGAGATTTGTTTCACTTTCAGGCATTAGCAGATCAGTCGAGCTGTAACAACGGCTTTTAGACATGTTAATCATAGTGGAATATTCGCTGAAACTTTAACTATTTTCTCATTATTAATTTTAATTTACTTTATAGCGATGGAAAATTCATTTAAATCAGGCACTTAATGTAACAGGGGAACATGTGAACCCAGATTAGCAACAGATTAAAAAGTCTTCTCAGGACACTGGGAATATTCAGCCAACATAACCAACACAATGGGCGCAATCTTCTGTTTCGCACTGCTTGAGAAGGCAGCGAGACACCCACGCTGACTCTGAGGAGGAAGGCCTGCATAATCTTCTGCCCATCAACAGTGGGCCATCCTCCAGACTGGGGACCCTGAGAAATGACAACCTGCCCACCAAGAGTTGCCAACCAACCAGAGGACCTTATGGTGGGGATGGGTGGGAGGTCACGGGGAGATGGGGATGCCATTGGGGTGACAAGGATGGTGGGGGGTGGCAGTCAGCGGCCACCTACCACCCCCAAGTCCACGCTCTCAATTATGAACCGATCAGTGCAGATCAAGGGGCCACCTCGTCCAGCTAACATGCATTCCATACGGTTTTATCAGTAGGTTGCTTGTCGACAGGCCCACCTGGCACAGGGGAGATTGCAGCTGAGGCCCTTAAGAGGTAGTCAATTGGCCATTTAAGGGACTCAAGCGGAGGGGGGGCTGGAAGGTCAACCTTGAGTCTTCCTTCCCAGAACCTCCCTTCAATGAGGCAGGAAGGGGTCGGATATTGGTCCTGACACCAATCCAGCAAATTGTCAGAGCTGTCAATGTCCTTAATTGCCTCCTGGAGGGGGAGAAGATTCCGGTCAATCAGTGTAGGTGGACAACAAATTTAGATTTTCCATTGCAAGTTACATGTAACAGAAACATGTGTTTATTATATTGGAAGAGAGTTGACGTTCACCCCACACATGTGTGGTGTATTTACCCGATGTGGTTATTCGAGTTGTAAGTGCAGAATGCTGAATGCTTCATTGAATAATTTTGTAGTTCTCTGTATTTTACTTTTTTCTGAGCCGAATGTTCCTGGGAGGGTGTTAAAGTTGGCAACATGTAGTTTCCTGCAACCAGACCCTCGGCGTAAAATGGGAGACAATGGGTGGAATCTTATGCAGTTCCCAGGAGTGGAAAGTGAGGCTGGCAGGAGAACATCATCATGTGGGAGGACAAAAGTCAGCTTTCCGATGGTGAGATGAATCTACGGAATTAAGTTGGCGGCGGCTGCATTGACAGCAGATCGAGCTTTCCAACAGCAAAGTCGAGAACACCTTCTTGCATGTTATGCACGCTCATTGAAAAGTAAACTGGCTAGATTTGATAGCGGTCTTCTCCGTCCGTTCACACTGACGGTGTTCTTCGTTCCCGCTGCAGTGAATGGAGTTTTGGCTGAGGGTCAATTTCTTTGCGGTGGTGGGGCGAACTGGGATCCGAAGAATCCCGGCCTTAAGTGTACCTTTCTGATTAAGTAATCAGCGAATGAGAAACATGTACCTTCAGACTCACAGCTGTTCAAATGTGGCATGCAGTGGGCGAGATAGGCTACCCTGGTAGATTTGGAGTGATAGGAGTCCTTTTTCCTCCACGCTTGTGCTTTGTGCATTGATAATTGAGATTGGGTGGTGGCAGTCAAAGAGGAGCAGGGCGTGGCTGAATGAGGGAGGGTGTCGGAAGGTGGCACGTCCACAAGGGCGGGAGTTGGACTATACAGGGAATGTCAAATTCGTAAGGTACAAGGTCAAACATGACTGTGGGGATATTAAAGGTTATACAATAAAGGTCAACATTGGAGTCCTGAGCGTTGAGTGTAACTGAGGGATGGTCAGGGACAATAGACGAAGGGCTGAAGCTGATGGATGGCATCGACGGTAACAGGGGACAGTTCCACTGTGCTTGGTGCTTAATAATTGCTGGTCGAGGGTCATGGGGTTGAATCGAAGGCCACCAAAGGCAGGGCAAGGCTGATGGTGTGATGGTGGTGTGATTGGAGCAAGGTCAAAGGTGATTGAGAGAGCCTCAAGGTGATGGATGGCAGGTCCAGGGTCACTGTTCGAATGTGCACGGATATGGCTGCATTAACGAGAATTCTCTGCAGTGAACATAGAAGATGGAATTGACCAGAGTCAGATGGATTGAGACCAGGGTGCTGCTGATGCTATGTATAAGGCTTGCTGTTGGTCAAGAGTGTTCAAGACCGGAGGGGCGGCCTCCTCCTGCCATCCCTGGAAAAAAACGACCTCCCACTGTTCCTGTACGGCCTGTAGGAGAACATGCAATGTGTCATTGCTGAACCATGGACCCACTCTTGGTCTGCACTCAGACATTTGTCACTTTTGTATGGGGTGGCAGCAGATTGGGGGTGGCAGCAATAGCAGCTCCCAGAACTTCTTTCAGACAGTGAGAATAATGTTCCTATCTTACAGAGAATGAATGCCTGTCTGGATACCCTTTAAATGTGGTGCCCAGACCTTCAGCCCCATGGTGTATCAGTGGGGCGGGAGGGAGTATCAACTTCCTGTCCATCTTGTCACATGGTTTGCCATACTCATCACCCATAAATGCCTAACTGGTGCGGGCCACATGAATGTGTGTGTCCAGTCATCCCTTCTGTGAAAGGAAGTATCACGACCAGAAAATTCCACCAAAAATGTGATGGAAGAATTATGTGATTGAAAATACACTGAAAAACCTGCAATCAATAGGTGCAATTGATCATTGTAGAAAGACATGAATACTTTTGTGATGCGATTTCACATAACAAATTTATATATAGGTTAATGGAATCAGTTGGCGCTGTACTGAGCTCAATATATATACGTTCCCTGTTTATCACTTTCACTTTCTGTGTCATAATTTGGTCAAATTTGGTGCCATGAATGGTGAGACTACTTTCTCACTGTTGAAAACTTTCCCTTCTAAATGGGACAAATCCACACACGTCTTACTGACTTAAATGCTGCAGTGCAGACCTCCGAACCATAGACAACACTGTTACAATTCTTCCCTGCCTGTGGCGATATTACAGCGGGCGGAGCAGAAGAATCTAGCCCACTGACTGTCCTTTACCAACCCATTAACTCCCTTGATGCCACCATCCGATTGGGATTCTTCTTTGTGGATGTATGGTGAATTCCATGGATGGCTAGGGACGCCATTGACTGGAAACAAACTGAGGTCCATGGGGCGGAATTCTCTGATAATGGGACTATGTCCCCACGCCCGCCAGAAAATGGCTGCGAATCATTCTGGACTTTCCTGGAGAAAGTCCATAGTCATTCTCCATTTTGCAGGAATGCTCCTTGCAGCTCCAGTTGCCGATACGGGGCCCTGCACTTTCGGCCGTGGGTCCGCGCAACATGGCGGACCTACACTGGAGGCCGGCCCCACCAATATAGCCCCCCCCCCCCCGAGATCGCGTGCGCCTGCCGGTCAGTGGCCCCCAATTGTGAGCCTGGCAGTCCTGGAGACCCCCTCCCAGTGAGTGACGAATCCCCCCGCTCCCCACCAGGGCGGCCGCGGATTGAGTCCGCAGCTACCACTCCGAGCTCACACTTGGTGGAACCATGAGTGAACCACGCCGGGGCGGCAGAAGCCAAACATTCCCAGGCAGAGAATAGGATCGTGCACCAAAAAGACAAACCATTTTAGAGATGTGGTCAGAATGAGACACACATCCTGCAAGAGATTGACCAACAGGCATAGTAAGATCATAAGCAAAGACTTTAGAAAATGATGTAGGGGTTGAGAGAGATCAGGATGCAGAGATCCCAGGGAGAACTGGATGTCACCAACCAGGAGGAGAGAGTAAGGCAGAGAGACCGGGTGACAAGACAGGTCAGTGCAACCGAAAGAAGGGTGAAATCCTAACTCGCTCCAAACCCATCCACTTGTACAGAAATAAAATGGGGCCTGGAGATACACTGGTGACTGACTAAATACATATTTATACATGAAGGCAGACTTATTTCATATGAAGCATTTTATTTCCAGCAGGTTTTACTGATGAGTATTGAATTCTGCACCTAATGTTGTCCACATGGCAGGATTAATGATTGCAGAGTAATCAGAATTCTATTAACTGACAATTAACAAATAATTACTGTGAAATAACACAGACACTAAATATTACAGGTGGAGAACTGATTGAAAGGTCCAAGTGAATCCATAAATCTTACTGAAGCACAGCAGCATATAACTGCTGTGTCAGGTTAGTGCTTGTGATCAAAACTCCAGGATTGCATCCCTGTGTTGAATTTACCAGGCAGCTGGTGTGGTGCCGAATGTGCTCAGGATGGTATATTTTTCATCCAAAGTGTTTCCCCATTGGAAAGGAATTGACTTTGTTAATTGACTGCAGTTGATTTACTTGAGGTCGCAGCTTTCTCATCCCTTTGTAGTGTTGTCAAAATGCAAACCTCAACACAGTGGCACAGTGGTTAGTACTGCTGCATCACAGCGCCAGGGACCAGGTTCAATTCCGGCCTTGGGTCACTGTTGGTGTGGAGTTTGCACGTTCTCCCCGTCTCTGCATGGGTTCATCTGGGTGCTCTGGTTTCCTCCCACAGTCCAAAGATGTGCAGGTTAAGTGGATTGGCCATGATAAATTGCCCCTTAATGTCCAAAAAAGATGTCTGAGTTAGGTTAAGGGGTTAGTGGGTTAGAGCAGGAGACTGAGCTTGGGTGCAGTACACATTCTGAGGGTCGGTGCAGAATTGATAGGACAAATGGACTCCTTCTGCACAGCAGCGATTCTATGATTCTGTGATAAATGTTGGTCAATGAATCTTACACGGTGAATGTTCATCCCCACTTCCGAAAAAAGAGCAGTATGCTATAAATGGCTTTTCAAGAAATTCTTTCACTGTATTTGAAGAGATACATTACATGCCGAGTGTAGAAATCAACTCCTATGATTGATGAGATAGGACCATCTTTTAGAGTTGCAGGGACTTGGTTGCCCTGTTAAATCTCTGGCATGGAATATAACCGCCAGTTGATTCCCCTCGATGCTGACTGTATAATTCAGGTCTCCTGGCATCATATCACTCAAAACACATTAACAGTCTCTGTGATGTAAAACAACACCGATCTTTAGTGTTTTGGATACCATGAGTGAAATATTTGTTCTTCACGCCCCTCTCCCACCCTCTGATCCTCGACAACCCCAACAACAGAGAAGTGATTTTGACCCACGTGCTTGTGAACACCGGGCTGGCAAGCTACAGATTGGTCATTTCTTTTCATTCTTTCACAGGGATGAGGACATCGCTGGCAGGACCAGCATCTGTTGCCCACCCCTAATTGCCTCTGAGAAGTAAACCAGCGTTCGAAGGCACATCTGATTAAAGTCATGCCAATGTCAGGGTGCGCTGGTTGTCAGTAAGTGAAACAGGGTGGGTTACGACCACCATGGTGGGTTTTGCCTGTGGAGGGAGCCCAATTTTCTTTTTAAAACTGGGCTCGGAGGTTCTCCTCCTGACTCGAGGAAAATAACGTGTAGATTTTCTTTGTTGGTCTTAGGTCTACAAAATAACGAGGGGCATAGACAGAGTGGATAGTCAGAGTCTTTTTCCCAGGGTGGAGGGGTCAATTACTAGGGGGCATAGGTTTAAGGTGTGAGAGGCAAGATTTGGAGGAGATGTGCGAGGCAAGTTTTTTACACAGAGGGTAGTGGGTGGCTGGAACTCGCTGCCGGAGGAGGTGGTGGAAACAGGGTCGATAGTGATGTTTAAGGCGCATCTTGACAAATACATGAATAGGATGGGAATAGAGGGTTACTGACCCTAGAAGAGTAAAAGATTTTAGTTTAGACGGGCAGAATGGTCGGCGCAGGCTTGGAGGGCCGAAGGGCCTGTTCCTGTGCTGTACTTTTCTTTGTTCTTTGTTCTTCCCCACCCCCCCTCTATCGCCCACAGAAATAGTCAAAGCACTTCAACCTCAAAATGACAACAGTTTTAGTGTGCTGATTGCACACCAGCGAGAGGCCCCTTTCAGAACGGCATCCGCCACATCACTGAGGATAACAGGGCACTGACCCTATTAATGCCAAATAACACAAGTGAAAAATTAATCACAAAATGTGATAACCCTGGTTACGTGAATGTGCATTTTCTGAGGAAGAATCCAGAATAGACTAGAAAGAAACACATGAACAAAGATTTATTGTTATCTTCCAAAGGCATAATTGATGATTAATGAGAAATGACTTCTTCATGCTTCTGTGTTTTTATTTGTTTCATTATCAAAGTTGTACAGGGGAATGACATCATGTATTCTTAGAGGATGTAAACAAAATATGAATTACATGTTTTTATTCCCTGATAGTTGGAGCAGCATTTTCACTTCAGGTGTGACACAGCTTCAAAATAAACCCTTCTGTTCTGATCTTCATATTCTTTTTCGAACCAATATTCTTCAATAGTCTCCTAGACTATCCTGAAGACATTGTTCCATGGGTCCGAATATTTGCTTGTCCCTCACTAAACTGGTCATCATTCATGTGTGGGTCTTGGTAGTGAGCGCCAGCGGGCTGTGTGACTATTGAAGTGCTATCCGTATACAAACTTAATCCTGACTTCATCTGACGTCTACATATCTATACTTCATGCTGCCAGCAGGGGCCACAGATTAGTTACTAAGAGTGACAAATGGCAAACCGGGCTAATCTCCTCTTTTCCATTTTCAACTAGTATACAACATCCACGCCAGCGGAGAACAGCTAACTCAGAACTGACTGAAGAGTGAACAAGGTAGTTTTCACATTGAAATCATTATTTGCAAGCACCAGTGCCTGCACTTTCTACAGTTTTGTTTAAAAATGTAAATATTGGGGCGGCGCGGTAACGCAGTGGTTAGCACTGCTGCCTCACCGCGCTGAGGACCTGGGTTTGATCCCTGCCCCAGGTCACTGTCCGTGTGGAGTTTGCACATTCTACCCATGTCTGCGTGGGTCTCACCCACACAACCCAAAGATGTACAAGGTAAGTAGATTGACTCTGATAAATTGCCCCTTAATTAGGAAAAAACAAGAATTGGGCACTTTAAATTTTAAAAAAATGTAAATATAACATGCAAAACTAGGTTGTGATTCCTGAATGTTGTACTAAATTGTGGAATCACATCTGCCACCTGGTGGAAAACACTGTAAATGGCAGAAGAGCTGCGACATTTAGGGTGCAATTCTCCGCTCCCCACGCCGGGTGGGAGAATCACGGGAGGGCCCCCAACTAACTTCATGACCCCCTGGCGCCTTCCGCGATTCTCCCACCCCTGCTCGGAAGAATCACCGCTCGCCGTTTTTCACGGCGACCGACGATTCTCCGACCCGGATGGGCCGTGCGGCCTGCCGTTCGCGACCGTTTCACGATGGCGGCAACCACACCTGGTCGCTGCCGTTGTGAAATCGCCATGAGCTGCCCGTTTTGGGGCTTGTAGGGGGCCTGGTGGGGAATGAGCACCACGACTGTGCTCGGGAGGGGCCGGCGTCTCAATCGGACACACTATTTACCCTCCGCCGCCCCGCAAGATCAAGCCGCCACGTCTTGCGGGGCGGCTGAGGGGAAAGACGGCCACCGGGCATGCGCGGGTTCGAGCTGTCAGCCATCGTGACGTCAGCCACGTATGCGCAGGTTCGAGCCGGCCAACCTGCGAATGCGCGGCTGATGTCACATAGGCGCCGCCGTCGCGTCACATAGGCGCGCCACCCGGTGGCCAAGAGTTACGGAGCGCCGCTCCTAGCCCCACCGGGAGGGGAGAATAGGGGGCGAGGAGCGGCCTCCGAGGCCATCGTGAAACTCGGCCGAGTTCACGACGGTCCTTCCGATTTTTCCCGGGAGCGGAGAATTCCGCCCATCGTACACCACTGGAAACATTTAAGAACTTCAGCAACTTTTTCTGCTGGAGGTCTTGTGAGAAATTTATTTTTGGTGCATTTCTTATTTATTAGAAAATCAATTAAGGGGGAAAGTTTTCAAAGCAAGATTTCTAAGAGTTGTTAAATTCTTTCTCCCGGATTTGGCCAGCACGGTAGCACAAGTGGATAGCACCATGGCTTCACAGCGCCAGGGTCCCAGGTTCGATTCCCCGCTGGGTCACTGTCTGTGTGGAGTCTGCATGTTCTCCCTGTGTCTCCGTGGGTTTCCTCCGGGTGCTCCGGTTTCCTCCCACAATCCAAAGACATGCAGGTTAGGTGGGTTGGCCAAGCTAAATTGCCCTTCGTGTCTAAAAAAGGTTAGATGGCGTTATTGGGTTACAGCGATAGGGTGGACGTGAGGGACTAAGTTGGTTGGTGCAGACTCGATCGGCCGGATGGCCTCTTTCTGCACTGTATGTTCTATGGATCTGAGTCATGTTCACTGGAAGCAGAGGACACAATCTCAGACTTAAGGGACGATCCTTTAAAACCGAGATGAGAAGGAATTTCTTCAGCCAGAGGGTGGTGAACCTGTGGAACTCTTTGCCGCAGAAGATTGTGGAGGCCAAATCACTTTGTGTCTTTAAGACAGAGATAGATAGGCTCTTGATCAATTAGGGGATCAGGGGTTATGAGGAGAAGGCAGGAGAATTGGGATGCGAAAAATATCACCCATGATTGAATGGCGGAGCAGACTCGATGAGCCAAGTGGCCTAATTCTGCTCCTATGTCTTACGGTCTTATGGGGTCTTATGTGTGGGGGTGTAGCTTCAATTTCGCAGGACTGAGATTTTTATTTTACTGATGAATGGCTTGTAGATTTGCACTGTGGCTAGAAATAACGGAATAGTTGAAATTTTTCATCCCCAGGGCGTTTTGGGTTTTGTGTCAAGGTGCAATTTAGTCGACTGTGATGTTTAGCATCCGCTAAACGTACAGGATATGTGATTCACACTTTGATTTCTTTTTGTCACCACATTGTGAAGCAAAGTAGTCAAAATAGTCTTGAGAGAAGGGACTGGGACATGCGCTCAGAGTGATTAGCTGCTACCGTGCTGCCCAAATCCGGGAGAAAGAATTTAACAACTCTTAGAAATCTTGCTTTGAAAACTTTCCCCCTTAATTGATTTTCTAATAAATAAGAAATGCACCAAAAATAAATTTCTCACAAGACCTCCAGCAGAAAAAGTTGCTGAAGTTCTTAAATGTTTCCAGTGGTGTACGATGCTAGGTATTAGTCACCTGCCTTGTTTCCTGGGCTCCTGTTCACAGTCACACTTGTCAACCCATAATGAATCATTGAGGATGCTTTGAATGACTAGACAAGAGTCCTTGAGCTATCTTTCAACATTTGCGAAGAGAATCAGGATCAAAGGATCGACAATGATTCTCTCTTCCCAGAGGGGAAACCAGGTGCTTCCATTTATTTCTCTGCATGCCCACTGACTAGACACATGCGGAATTCACTGGCTGTTGTGACTAACTTTTCCCACCAGCAGCACGTGGGGTGGCTTCAATGGGAAATCCCATTGAGAAACGGCGGGAGTAAAGAACTCTGCTGCCAACTAACGGTGCGCTGCCAAGCAACACATGGCTGGGGGTCCGGAGAATCCAGCCTATGATATGCGTCAAAGACTTGATTAACGCAATCAAACGATTGCTTTGCAAACCAAATATGCCAGTCAGCTTTGAATGCTCTTATCGTGGGAAGTATTGCCAAGTCAGCCTTGAGGTTGTCTGCTGAGACTCGGTGATTGACAGTAGTGGATGCTAGGATATCCAACGTAGCCCCATGCAGGGGCTGGAGGGGGTGGGGGTTGGGGGAGCGGGGGGGGGGGGGGGGGGGGGGGGGCGGTGGCAGTTGGGGAGGTCTGGATTTCCTGTGGAACCTGGAGGTACACTGCTGTTCCTACAGGCCCCACAGGAAAACCTTTTCTGAAAGTAGACTTTTCTCTTTTGGCCATCTTCCGGCACAATCCTCTTCAATGCCGGTTATGTCTGGCAAATTCACTTGTCGCTGAGGCCTCCTGGGCAAAATTGCAGTTGAGTTCTGCTGACTTTATCGGAACCATGACGTGCAGACATGATGGAGGACCAGAGTGGTTTTGGGCAAGTGTCATTGAGGCCTTCTCAACACAGCAACTTAAAATGATGGAAGCTGTGGGAAGATGACCTGCGCCAGTTTACCTGCTCAACTGCATAGCTCCCACTCGGTGAAAATCACCTCGAAGCTTTGCCTCTTCCCAGGCAAAGTGAGTTAACAAAGCTTTTTTTTCGTAAGGCAAACACAGACAGCCTGCACAAACTTGACAGAGAGATTACTCTGACCTATTTTGCAATGGAAATATTCTATGAATCAAATTGGAAGGCAAAAGGCACCTTAACTGACAGCTCCAGTAGTATTTCAGCTCTTATATTGAATAGATAACAATACGAGAATATAGTTCATCCCTGCAATAGCAAAGTCCTGATTTTGCAGTAATTACTGAAAAGCCGAGGTGCTTTTTATACTTACGAAATACAAAATAGTTGAAAACTGGAATTGTTTCGTGCAAAATTGTTGTTCTTTTTTCCTTTAAAAGCAACAACATAATTTGTTTTGCCACAAGTTTATTTAATGTGGAAGGAATGGACATTAAGATTTTATGAAGCTGATAATAAATAAAAACAGTTGATCACATTTGAAGAAACACCCCTGACAATGAAGCTAGATGATATGTTAGAAAAGTGTAGTTATCCAGTAGTGATAGCACACCCAGAGAGTGATTTTAACAAAACAGAAAATTCTCTCAATTCAAAATAGAGAAGTCAGTATTTATAATACAAGAAATAGACTCTAGCATTTTGGGTGTGTATTTTTTATTTGCTCTATAAGGATGTTCTTCATTAATTGTTCCATGCTGACGCATGGGGACTTAATTAGCTTTTTCTTTTATTTATTCATGGGATACGACAACGCTGGCAAAGTGAGCATTTATTGCCCATTTATAACTGCCCCTGAGAGGGTGGTGGTGAGCTGACATCCTGAACTGCTGTTGAACTGGCTCCGTATGCGCAAGGTGATGACCTGCAGCGGTCACACCGTAAAACATGGCGCCGGCCGTGCGCGGACCCGACCTGCCAAATACTGCCCTCCTGGCCATCCCCTGGCCACCCCACACCAGTCCGCAGCTGCCACGCCAGGTTCCCGACCGCTGAGACTACATGTCCCCCACGTGGTCAGGAACTTGGCCCATCGGGGTCAGAGCATCGGGGGAGGGCCTTCACGTGACGCGCCAACGGTGTTCCAGCGGTAGTGTCCCGTGCCGGCAGCGGCATGCAAAACTGGTATTTGCAAACATGTCAGTGTGATTGGCAGGTTGGACACAGTATGCGCTATCCTTCCACAATGCTCCTCTCAGGTAGAGGTCGCGCGCGGGTGAATTACTACACGTATTGGCAAACGTGGACTGGGCGCCACGGCTGCGAAGGTGGAACGGGAGGCTAAACAAATACTGAAAAACCGTTGAAAACTCTCGGGCTTGCTGGTGGATGGCTGCCTGGGTCTGCGGCAGTAGCGGGTAGAGACTTGGTGGGGCAGCACGGTAGCATTGTGGATAGCACAATCGCTTCACAGCTCCATGGTCCCAAGTTCGATTCCGGCTTGGGTCACTGTCTGTGTGGAGTCTGCACATCCACTCCATGTGTGCGTGGGTTTCCTCCGGGTGCTCCGGTTTCCTCCCACAGTCCAAAGATGTGCAGGTTAGATGGATTGGCCATGATAAATTGCCCTTAGTGTCCAAAATTGCCCTTAGTGTTGGGTGGGGTTACTGGGTTATGGGGGTAGGGTGGAGGTGTTGACCTTGGGTAGGGTGCTCTTTCCAAGAGCCGATGCAGACTCGATGGGCCAAATGGCCTCCTTCTGCACTGTAAATTCTATGATAATCTATGAAGTCCATGGATTTGGGGTGTTCCCCTTGGGATTGGGGTGGCCTGTCTTAGACGGCCATTGCTGCAGTCTGTCTTTTCAATGCACCCCTTTGTTGCTACTTACAAACTCCTGACTACTCACGCTGCTGAGTGCTGCCTGTGTCCTTCAAATGCTCAGAAGGCCTCTGGTCATCTGGAACCCCGCACTAGCCACCAGTCTGGGAACTCTCATACCCCATCATCAAGGGTGAAAGCTCGCTCAAGAGCCCACCAGGTGTTGGCACTCCTCAGATCGCTGCCCCACTCAGTGACCAGCAGAGCTCTCCCCAACCAGCAGCCCCAGGGCAGAGGACTCACTCAGCGACCCCGGCCCCTCCAGATTACCAGCTGTCTCCTTCTGGTTCGACTTGCAGCGTTGAGTGCCTCTGCCACCACCACCCAGCTAGTGTTCAGAAGGGCAGGTTTGAGTCAACCTGGGGAGGAGGGCTTCCGCCCGCTCCTCACTGGCATGGAGCTGTGGGTCCACCTTGGAACTCTCAACCTTGCAGGCCTTCTCTGAACAATCTTGGTGGCTGCAACGAATGTCTGCTAAGTGGAGCACTTAGTTCGCCAACAAAGCAGCCCAGTTTCCAATACTGTTTAAAGGACCCATTAACCTCACCCCCTCAACCACTTCATTTATCCCCCAGCCCACCAGATTCCACTCCAAGCCCCTCAGATACCTTTGCCACCTATATACCCCATGTATCCAGAAAGCTGTCGGGTATTTTATTCATTAAATTGTAAACTGCAATGTCAACGGGAACTGAACAGAACAGTGACATTGCACTAGAAAGATAAAAATCTGAATATATTGCTGAAATCTCATTGTATTTTTTAGCAGATTAAATTATTTCACTGCCTTAATGCCAGCGGGCGTCTCTAATATTTGCTTCAAAAATGTTACCTCAGTGTGTCAAAAATTAAGCAATGATTTGAAAAGTATCAAAACTGCTCTTATTAATAAAAAGGACATGTTCGTGCGAGCATGTATGTGTGCGTGTATGTATGTGTGCGTGCATGTATGTTACGTGTATGTGTGTGTATATGAGTGCAGAGTAGTGCAGGGAAAGTTTTTAAAACTTTTCTTTTACTTTTGCAGGAAACTTCAAAATTAGGTTTACCATGAGACTATATTGGAAATGTGCAGAGAAAATGAGATGTTTGCGGAAGCGCTCAGTTATTCCAGTGCTGGCTCTACTTGCAATTTGCCTCCTTTGCCTGAATCTGTATATGGAAGAGGACAGATATGTGATGGTAAGAAACACAAATGGTCATGGCAACATTTAACATTTGATCGCAGTAATTTTGAATGAATATGTTCCGAAATAAATTCATTATTTTAATTCCACTAAGCCCTTACCGACTGTGCTAGTTCAATAGCATGAAATGTTCTCTTTAAACATATGTTGATCTTGACTAGAATGCTATCCACATAATTTTAAGGAGAACTTATAGACCATTTTGATGAATACCGGACCTTTACAAATATCTCATAGAATCATAGAATATACAATGCAGAAGGAGGCCATTCGGCTCCGGCCCTTGGAAAGAGCATCCAACTTAAGTCCACACCTCCACCCTATCCCCGTAACCCAGTTACCCGACCCTACCTTTTGGACACTAAGGTGCAATTTAGCATGGCCAATCCTAACCTGCACATCTTTGGTCTGTGGAAGAAAACCGGAGCACCCGGAGGAAACCCACGCAGGTACAGGGAGAATGTGCAAACTCCACACAGACAGTGAAACTGAGACTGTAATTGAACTCGGGCTCCTGGAGCTGTGAGAGGAGCAGTGCCAACCACTGTGGCACCATGCCGCCCAAATGGGCAATCTATCAGACATTACCTTAATCTTACTCACCTGGGTAGGTCGCTTTGCTGCTTTAGGAGTATTTTTTTACATTTTGACTTGGCTTATTAAGGTCCCTAAATGGTCAGCTAACAAAAGATAGTTTCCCTGGTTTCCTGCAGTCCTGTACGGGTAATCGGAGTTCTGGGAGGAAGTTCCAGTGGATTTACTTGTCAGGTGCTATACATTTGCCAACAGGAAGACCGTTCAGCCTTGGATGTTGTTCTGGAATTCGTATCATTTCAGTTGATGACACATCCAATATTATTGCATCAGTGAGAAGTATTTAGACTTGCTCAGTTAAAAACCTGGTGGGTTGCATTTGGCAGAAACTCTGCAAGTATTGTGGGTATATTTTGGGTTGGACAGTGTTTGGGAAATTGACTGAGAACAGAAAACAATAAGGGATCTGTAAGCTAATCGAGCTTTTGATTATAGTGAAAAATATATAACTGTTAAGTTTGCCATATTTTTTACACTGAAGTCACAATGATTTTTCTTTTGCTATTCAGGAAGGAGAGCAGAGACTGGCAAGAGAAATAACTTCGCATCAGCTTAACTCAGAAAAATATGTCCATACGTTCAAAGATTTAACTAACTTTTCAGGAGCAATAAATGTCACCTATCGTTATCTTGCAGGTTTCCCAATACCAAGAAAAAGTGAGTTTGTTTCCATTACGATTTTACGAAAAGTAATTTGAACAAATCATCAAACAGTATCCTTGTCTCAAACAATTAACCTGTGATTTAGTGATAACCTCTTTTTAATGTTTTTGTGCAGAGTATTTAACAATAGGACTGTCATCAGTGAAAAGGAAAAGAGGTAACTACCTACTAGAAACAATTAAATCTATTTTTGACCAATCCAGCTACGAAGAGCTGAGTGAAATTGTAGTTGTTGTACACTTAGCAGACTTTAACCTCTCATGGTGTGAAAGTGTTGTCCAGGATGTTTCCAGGAAATTTGCCCATCACATCATTTCTGGTCGATTGATGGTCATCCATACACTAGAGGAGTATTACCCTAATTTGGATGGTCTCAAAAGAAACTACAATGACCCTGAGGATCGTGTGAGATTTAGATCTAAACAGAATGTAGATTATGCTTTTCTACTTAATTTCTGTGCCAATTTATCGGACTACTACGTAATGTTAGAAGATGATGTTCACTGCTCTAAAAACTTCCTATCTGCCGTTAAAAAAGTCATTACCTCAAGAAAAGGCTCCCATTGGGTGACACTAGAGTTTTCAAAATTGGGATATATTGGAAAGCTTTACCATTCACACGATCTGCCACGATTGGCACAATTCCTATTAATGTTTTACCAGGAGATGCCATGCGATTGGTTGTTAATTCATTTCCAAGGACTGCTCGCCCAGAAGGACATCATACGATTCAAGCCTTCTTTGTTTCAGCACATGGGATATTACTCGTCATTCAGAGGGACGGAAAATAAACTCAAGGATGATGATTTTGAAGAAGACTCCTTTGATATTCCTGACAACCCGCCCGCAACTCTTTACACAAACATGAATGTGTTTGAACACTATGATCCCAGTAAAGCATACAGCAACGTGGACGAGTACTTCTGGGGGAAATCTACCTCTGCTGGAGATTACTTTGTCATCGTGCTCGACAGGCCTGCTAAGATCGACAAACTGAAGATCCAGACAGGGACTGACGATAGGCAAAACGATATTTTGCACCGCGGAGCACTGGAGGTTGGTCAAAACGTGCAAGTAGCAAAAAAGGGAAAGCAGTGTTCTAGCTATACCAAACTGGGCGAGTTTCAACATGGAAGGATTGAGGTGAAGGATATTGGTCACAAGGTTGAATTTGACATTCACTGCATTCGAATACTGGTAGCAGAAAACCAGAAGGAATGGCTGATCATCAGGAGTATCAGCATTTGGACCAGTCAGCCATCAAGTTAGACCATTCAATGTTATCTCATGGGAGTCAATACAAAAAGGTTTTGTAAATCTGAAAACAAAATCAAGGCAGCTGATGAACATTTGTCACATATGTTGTCAAAATCAATGTTTTGCGTTTTATCTTCTGAAACAAAAAAATCCCAAAAGTTAATATGGAAGGAATTAGCAGTAGACTTGGACCACTGGTCAGGAATATTCTCAATGGAGGAGGGTAGAAAATGATGTTCATGATCTCAGGCAATCAGAACCCATCAGGTCTGGCCTAGCATTTCACCTTAAGCAATTAGATCATTGAAATTATATTGTGGAATACAAGTGTATAAATGTATGACCTATTCCTCTGCGTTTTCTCTCTCAGCTACTTGATTGGAGATAGTTCCTGAACAAAATAAATAGTTGAATGCCTCTGTGGAAGTAGCAGAAGGAGGAATTCAAGATGAATTAGTGGATATTTAGATGCTCGTCTCCCACATTGTAAATTCAGGCCTGTTAATCCATTTCTTCTATCATCTTGTCCTGCTACTTTGGTTGTCCCCAAACACTCTTACAAACATGATGGCATTATCATTCAAGTTATAAAAGAGAGCACGTTTACTGCATCATTATAACAAAATTTTGTTTTCTTATATTGTCCAAGTTTTGCTTTAAATGTATACAGAATGTCAGCCATATGAAGAATGAGTATCAGATCTGTACCATCTTCTTCATAGCCATGTGTTGAAAGAATTATCATACTTTATTCACAGAGTATCTTGCAGGCCAGTTTCATGCCTAAAGTTAAAAGTACTGTACATGTTTTTCCAACTATTTCCTCACACAAACAACCCAAGTAATTCAAAGGGACGAGAGGCTGGATAAACAGTGTTCCATTGCACGTCGTCCCAGGAGAGCCTACCGTAATACCCAAAGCTGCAACAAGAAAATAAAATGTTGTGGTTACAGTCACAAAGCAGCCCTGAACAAGAACCATTTTAAAATGTAGGGCTTGCTCCTCAAAATACTTCTGGTCTAGATAGATTCCGGTCAGCTTAAAGGGAATAACTAACTTTTGAACTGCAATCCTTTTTGGTTCAAGAAGCAATAGAGGCACCATTACACTACTGGGTGTACTCTCTGATCCACCAACAGTGGGAAAAATAGAGGAACAAATGTGTGAGGAAATTAGAGAGATGTGCAAAACTAGAGAGTAGTTACAATGGAGGTATTTTAATTATCCAATTATGGACTGGGATGGTAATAGTGTAAAGAGCAGAAAAGGGTAAGTGTTTCTGCCTCGAGTTTTCTACATCAGTATGTTTCCAGTACAGTGAGTCAGGATGCATTGCGGATTGGGTTCTGGGGAATAAGTTCAGACAAACAGATCAAGTGTCAGTCAGGGAACATTTAGGGAACAATGATCTCAGTATCCTAAGGTTTAGGTTCACTCTGGAGCAGGACAATGAGCAACCAGTGTAAAAGTAGTACATTGGAGGAGGACCAACTTCAATTGGGTGAGAATGGATCTGGCCCAGATAAATTGGAATCAAAGATTGGCAAGCAAAATTGTAACTGAACTATTGGCTGCCTGTAAAGAGGAGAACATATGGGTACAGTTGAGATACATTCCCACAAAGGGGAAAGGTAGGACAAATAAAACCAGACTCCGCTGGATGGCGAAAGAGATAGCAAGGAAGATGAAGCAGTAATAGGATGAACGTGACAAATGTCAGGTTGCTAAAACAAGTGAGAATTAGGATGAATATTGAAAGTTCAGAGGGGAAAAGAGAAAAAAAAAGATAATCAAAGAGAGTATGAGAAGTGACTGGTAGCCAACATGAAAGAGAATTTAAGTGTCTTGTATAGGCATACAAACAGTAAAAGGGTGGTAAAGAGAACAGTAAAGCTGATTATGGACCAATAAGGGAAATTGTAGATGGAGGCAGAGGATATGGTTAAGTACTAAATGAAGGAGTCTCTGCCATTGAGACAATGTGTGACGTCTTGTGCTCTGATGACAAACCTGGAGGCTGGAATGGCATCTACGTAGGGAGGATGGTGGCCTGCCTAAACCCCACAGCCTTTCTCCCTCTGCCTGATTTAGATTCTGAATGGGAAGACCCATGGGCAACATTTCAGGTCCACCATCAATTGAGGTGATCAAGTGCTCAATTAATGACCACTTTTAGGGTCCTCATGCCAACCACTGCTGGAATCATCTCAGCCGCAGGCAGGCCTGTCACCCTATAATGTGCACAGCAGTTTCAATCATGCATGCAGCTTGTCACCTCTGCCGGAGGGGGATTGTGGGGGGGAGCAGTCCCTCAATAAAAGGCATTCGGCGCCTGATTGAGAGACTTCACATTGGGAAGGGGGTCCCCACAGAGAACTAACCCTCTGCCCTTGCTTCCGATCTCCTTGCCCCTCCCCCAACAACCCCAACTGGTGAATCTCCCCTGCCCCCCGCCTTATTTGTGTCCTTTATCGCACCACAATCTGGGTTGGAGTTCATCTGGCAGCAGCCACGACGCCTCCTATTGGGCTACAGCTATCACGAGGCAAGATTCCACCAATTGGGATCTTTGTTCCAGGGTAAGGCCCTCGGTAGGCCTCACCACTGCATAATTGGCTTATTGTTCGGCACGCCTTCCTGATAAGAGGCAATATAGGTCCCTTGCCGGCTCTCCAGCCGACAGGCGGGACCCCCAATCCCTCAACAAGACTTTGCCCACTGGACTAAAAATTGTTAATGAGAGGCATTAGAAAGGCTGGCTGGACTTCAAGTTGATAAGTCACCTGTGACTGGAGGGAGATGTATTCCAGGATACTGAGGAAAGTAAGGATGGAAATTACAGAGGCACTGGTCGTAATCATCCAACCTTCCTTCGATACAGTTATGGTGGCAAACAAGTGGAAAAGTCCAAAACAATACCCGAGGCATCAACCCAGAAGCTCCAGGCGCGTCCGATCGACCTCAAAGTTGGGAAAGCTTTTAGAGGTGACAATCAGGACAAAATTAATAGTTATTGGGCAAATGTGCAAAGGAAAGGCAGAATCAAGTTGTCAAGGGAAAATTGTGATTAACTAATTTAATTGAGTTTTTTGATAGGTAACAGAGAGAGTTGATAAGTGTAGTGCAAGTTGATCTGGTGCACGTGGACTTCCAAAAGGCCTTTGATAAAGTTCCACACAACAGGCTTGTCAGTAAAGTGGAAGCCCGGGGAACAAAAGGGAGAGTGGCTGCATGGATACAAAGTAGGTTGAGTGACAGGAAACTAAGAGTAGAGCTGAATGGTTGTTTTTCAGACTGGAGAAAGGTATCCAGTGGCATTCCCCAGGGGTCAGTATTAGGACTACTGATTTTCATGATCTATATTAATTGTCTAGAGTTGGGCACGGAGGGCACAAATTCAAAAGGTTCAGCTGACACAAAACTATTGCAAAAAATTTTCTTAACGCTGATAAGGCTAGTGATAGACGTCAAGAGAAAATAGGCAGGCTGGTGGAGGAGACAGACCAGTGGCAGGAAAGAGAGTGCTGCATTATCAGAAATGCCGTAGTTTGGATGAGATGTTACATGGAGACTCTGTCTGTCTGCTCGTGGGGATGTAAAATGTTCAACGATACGGTTTTTAGCGACATGCATAATATCCCTCCCTCAGTCAAAACTCGCAAAATCAGATCTACTGAAGAAACATTCACTCTCTTCCCCTACCGATGAACAGTGGCAGCAAAGTGTACCATCTACAAGATGCACTGCAGTAACTCACTAATGCTCCTTGGGCAGCACCTTCCAAACCCACAACCGCTACCATTTAGAAGGATAAAGGCAGCAGATACCTGCAAACTTGGAAGTTCCCCTCCTAGTTACTCATCATTGTGACTTGGAAATATATCGCCGTTCCTTCACTGTCACTGGGGCAAAATCCAGGAACTTCATCCCTAATAGCACTGTGGGTGTACCTGCACCTCGAAGCCTTCAGTGATTCAAGAAGGTAGCCCACCACCACCTTCTCAAAGGATGCCCTAACCAACGACCCCCCCCCCCCCCCCGCTCCCCCCACATCTCGTATCTCGTAAATGAATTTTTTTTTAGTTCCTATTTATGTAATTTATAATTGTCTGTCACTGGTTCACCTAGCTAACTACAGGGATCACTTCAGAAACAATTCACTGGTTATAAAGCATTTGGGGCTATCGTGGGCTTTGAGAAAGAGTCATCTACTTCTCTCCCCACAGATGCTGTCAGACCTGCTGAGATTGTCCAGTATTTACTGTTGTTGTTGGGATATCGTGAGGACTGGCTTAAGTTGTATGTAAATGCAAAGTTTTTTTTTTCTGTTACGCTTCACCTGAAGGCCTCATTCTCATCCAAGCCAGAAGGAAAAACAGTAAAATGGGGAAATAAGAATACTGGTCCAAACTGTTCCTTTCTTCTGGGAAAGCCCTGACCTTAATATATTTCGCCCAGAGCTGTAAATCATTAGCTGGAGGCAGACTCGACAGTCTGAACTGTATAATACTTATAATTGCTCAAAATGGGTCAATAGCATTCAGTGAGCTCAACAGATGCTTCTCTTCAGTTTCTTCTCATCTTTTTTGGTTATTTTTCAAACTATTTCAAGAAGATGTGAACTGCAAATTACAAAACATTCATTCAGGTAATAAATTAAGTTGAAAAGGGAACAGGCTGTTTGTGTGTGTGAGTGGAATCCATTTCAGACATGGCAGGCTTATTCGTGCCAGTTGTAATTCTTGCTTATGTTCAAATTATAAGCCATTTATAAACTTCAAGCTAAGAGAAATGTAGGATCCGATTTTATCCAAACAGTAGGGATTGAATGTTCGTTTGACATACTGCCGAATTTACTCTCCAATGAAGGTATTTACCTCTGTAATTAATCTTCCTGACATCCAGGGCCAGCTTTGTACATTTCATAAGGTACTATATCAGTGCTATTGGCCTTCGGGCAGCTTCATAGTCACCCGATGGGCTTTTAAAAACAAAATGGGAACCGCTGTGAAACTGGCCTGACAGATCCGATTCACGTTTATAGCCAGTCTTTCAGGTTTGATGCTCTGGCTACTCAATCTGGACACCAGCGACTACTCCATTTGCAACAACAAGCCCGTGCTCCGTTCTTTTGTACATTATGCACCCCTCTCCCAGGTTCTGCTCGGTCTAGGACATCGCTGCAGGAGTTCCTCAGGGTTAGTGTCCAAGGACCAGCCATCTTCGGCTGCTTTACCAATAACCTTCCCTCCATCATAAGGTCAGAAGTGGGGATGTTCACTGCTGATTGCACAATGTTCATCGCCATTCAGTGCCTTAGATACTGAAACAATCCATGTCCAAGTGCAGCAAGAGCTGGACAACATTCCGGTTTGGGCTGATAAATGACAAGTAGCATTCACGGCACACAAGTGCCAGGCCATGACCACCTCCAACAAGAACCATCGCCTCTTGATATTCAGTGGCATTTCCTTAACTGAATTCCCCCACTATCAACATCCTGGGATTTACCATTAACCAGAAACTGAACCAGGTCAGCCATATAAATACTGTGGTTACAAGAACAGATCAGAGGATGGGAATATTGTGGTGAGTGACTCACTTCCTGAGCTGGATTCTCTGTTTGGGAGACTAAGTCCCCACGCCAGCGTGAAAACGGTGGTGTTTTACGCCAGGGGAACCGATGAAAAAACAACCACCAATTCCCTGCTCTGTGGGGAGGCTAGCAAGGAAGCAACATAGAGCTCCCAGTTCTAGTTGCCAATACGGCCTGCAGAATTGCTGGGTCCGTGGCCGCGCTTCATGGCGGACTGAGCCACGGAACTGGACCGCAAAAATAGTACCATCCTTCAGCTGCTTGCGTGCCCTGTACTGCCCCACCACAGTGCCCCCAGCCCAAAATGAAGCCCCCCCCCGCCCACGGATCGGCCCTCCCCCAACTGTGGCAGCACTGGACTGAGTCCGTAGCCACCTACCTGAGTTCACGACAGGTGAGACCACACGTGTCCCACGCCGTCGGGAACTCGGCCGGTAGGGGACGGAGCATCGCGGAGGGCCTCATGCAATGGCCTGAGGCCGTGGATAAGGCGTGGATAAGCTTTTCAAGGGGGCGGAGCATCACAAAAGCGACGCCACCCTCGATTTGGGCATCACCGGGGATTCTCCGCCCCCTCGCCGAACTCAAAGCTTGGCACCATCCAGGACAAAACAACCTGGTTGATTGCCATATCATCTACCACCTGTTTTCAGGAGAGACAATACGTGGTCCTAAAGAAATTACAGCCAATTGGTGTTGAAGATAAATGCAAAGTCCTATTATTGCTACTCATGCAATTATGGTTTAAAAATTCTTATAAGAAATTAGGGTACTGCCATGTGTGAATGGGACCATTTACTTTTGGAATGACTATATGATTCTTCCTAGTTGCCACCCAGGATGACACCCTGATGTTTTCAAGAGAATTTGCCGAGGACACAAAACATTATTTATATTTCTATAATGTGCACCTCTATTTTGGACTCCATGCTCCAGGCTGTGGATGTTGCAATGAAAGTGATTCCAAACCAGTTCAAAGCAACGGGCATGTGTAAAGCCACAACTGTTATTTTGATGTAATGGTAATTTGTTGAAAACATTTGTTTAATGATTCTCTAAGAACAAGAGTTATTGGTGTCAATATTAATGAACCGAAAAATGCATCTATTAAACAATAGAAATTCCTTAGTACTGTGAAATTATGAAAATGAATCTGTGTGCAATCATCCCGTTTAGAGTTTACAAATGTGAAGGCAAATGTCAGAAATTCCACCACGACAAACTGTCTGCAAGTTTGCAAAACTGGATCCTGAATTCACTCCAATGCAATAGTGCATATCTAAGTTTATTGGTGCAAAGGGGGCTTCGACTTGCTGATAACAGATTTATTATTGAGTATATGGTCTGAATTTTCTCCTCCCTTTCTACTGCTAGCCAATTGCCAATCAGTGTGGTTACAGAATGATACTGGAAGCAGCAAGCCACAAGCATTTTCCCTTCCTGCCCCAGCAAATGGTAGAGGTCAGAGGGGAACTGGTCTTCTCTTATGCAATCAGTATTTTCTACTTCGCCTCCTTCTTTCGCAAAGGTAGAAATGTGGACGTTGATACAAATTCATTTTTAGATGGATATTTCATACA
Source organism: Scyliorhinus canicula (assembly GCF_902713615.1). Taxonomy (NCBI): domain Eukaryota; kingdom Metazoa; phylum Chordata; class Chondrichthyes; order Carcharhiniformes; family Scyliorhinidae; genus Scyliorhinus; species Scyliorhinus canicula. The sequence continues at coordinate 22,258,357 of NC_052165.1, read as the reverse complement.
ATTAGACACGAGGAGGAGCAGACACTTGAATCCACTTTCTCGCAGCTCAATCCAAGAGAATCTTTAAAATGAGCACCAGGATGAGATGTGTCACATGTGGCACGTGTCACATGTTCTCACGCATGTCTGTGAAAAGTCACATACCTGCACTTTGGGGCAACCCTCACTTAACTGCACTAGACAAACTGTGCTAGTGCCGTAAGAACCAACACACCAAGGTGGTGTGGGGGGAGGGGATGGGGTGAAACTAAGCCCTAGAGGCTTTTTAATGATGTTTTGTAACAAAATATTACTTGTCTGTCTAGATTTGTAGTTTGATTTGTATTGTCTGGCACAATAATTTATTGTATATCCATGGATGTGTTTTTTCCTGAAATTTTGTAAGGAAAATGTTAACTGTTCTGCACTTTGTATAGTAATCTGTTTGTGAAGTGTCTTGATCTTTAAAAAAAATGTTTTATTGTACGTTTCTTTCAGCTCTCTGTTTTGAAATGGTCTGCATCAGCAAAATATAGCCACACGCTGTTTCACAAATGATAAGTCACATAGCTTCTTACTTATCAAGCAAGAGAAAGAATCTATTAGTCTATGAATTAACATGTGAAATGGTTGACAGGACCAGCACACTCTTTCCCTGCAGCTGACAACAGAAACTGCCATGACTTTCCGATTTTCAGGCTGTACAAAACCGTAGATACAACTGTAGTTACTCATGGGCCTATTCTGAAAAGACATCAAGCTGTTGCTCAATAAACTCATCTACTCCCACAAAGCGGGCGGATACCATTCAGTCCACCGTGCCTGTGATAGACCTTGGAACGAGCTATCCAATTAACCTGACTCCCCTACACATAAATTATAGCTCTGAATGTTTTTTCCACCTCAGGTGCTCTCCCAATTTCCATTTGCAAGTACAATGGAAACTGCTGCCACCAACCATTCAGGTGAAATCCAGATCACAAAGTGAAAATTGTACTCCTCATCTCCCTGGCTTTACAAATAATTCTAAAGCTTGCAAAATCCTGTCTAGAGAGCAAACCATGAAATATGGTTACAAAGAAAACAAACACAGCAAATGCTGGATAAACTCAGCAAGTCTGGCAGCATCTGTGGAGAGAAATATCGGGCTGGATTCTCCCCTCCCCCCAGCTGTGTGTCTCTCGGCAGCGCATCGTTCGTTGGCGACGGGATTCTCTACTCCGGCCGCTTGTCATTGGGATTCCCCATTGAAGCCACCCCACTCCGCCGGGTAACCCCTGGGCGGGGGTGCACTGCCGACGGGAAGCAAGAATCCCAACGGACGGAGAATTCCGGCCAGAGTTAGTATTCCAAGTCTATTTGACCCTTCTACAGAACTGCAGCAGGGTCAAATGGACTCGAAACATTGACTTGTTTCTCTCTCCACAGATGCTGCCAGACCTGCTGAGTTAATCCAGCATTTTCTGTTTGTATTTCAGATTTCCTGCAGCCGCAGTATTTTGCTTTTATTTAAATTACGGAGGCAGTTTGCGTTGTATGATTATAAAATTGTACAAACGTATGAACGGAGGGAATAATGGCTTCTTGTCATTGAAACTGTGTTCTTTCATAAGAAACAATAGGTACACGAAAAACACTTCTGTCAAGATAAACTGCTTCATGCACAGCCGCACTTACTGTTGGTCTCAGGGTTTCAGTGGCAATGGTACCAGTGTAAATCTTTTATCTGTAAACCTGTTCAACAAATGGGCACAATGAAATGTTCCATTATTTTATCCTTTTTGCTTCTTGTTCCATTTCAAATATGAAATTGATCACTGAAATGATATTGATTTTCTGAAGGTCTCAGTGGATTTGATCTCAAGGTTGTGATAAGTCCTCACTCCTAAATCATATTGCAATAATACTTGACGGTATCTGTGAAGAGATTTAATGGAGATTTACCAAATAATGCCTGATTCCAAAATGCAGGCTAATTTGTTTTAAAAAAATACTTCATCCCAATTATCATTTTGAAAGTTCACTAAAATCGTCAAAGGCTGTAAAACAAATTGAAATTGCTGCGGCGACCTTATGTTTGTCAAAGAGAAAAATAGAACGCTCAAACAGCTCTTCTACCCAGTCCTGCTGTGCTGTTGTTCGGATGATCATTAGTCATGAGGCACTCGAGCAGGAAAGTATCCCACAAGAGCACGATCCATGGCAGGAAGGAACTTGCATGATGGAATGCTTGAGAACATGGATTTTCAAGATTAAATCCATAAGCTCCTGGTGCCTAACATGTAGATTTGTCAAATGTGTTCAACTGGAGTCTCCATATTATTCTGCTGGAGCATGCAGAAAGATTCCGTGTTTTCATCTGTGTTGTCGTATTAAGTTGCACTGCATTATTGTTGCATTCCTTCCCGCTTACTTTCCTCAGTCCCAGTAACTCGCTGCCTGCCTCCCGACATTGTCAAGAGCAGCAAGATTGATTTCAGCAGCAGAATCCCACGTGGCTCGTTCCTGATGGGCACATTCTTCTCTTGTTTGCAAACGACAGCAGTAATACCGTTGAACATTGCAAGACCCTAACCATCTGGCCACCACGTACAGTTGTATAAAGACATGGCTACTTCTCATTAGCTTCTCGTTGATGTTACTGCTCATCCATTGCCAGCGCAAAGTCAAAGTACTTGGAATGGCAGGAATAGGCAGAGCCACTGAAATCTCAAAGATAAGGAACTGCAGGTTATCAGGTGGGATTGTGAGACAAACATTTTACGGTCTTTGGTACTAAAAATTATTTTCCACGCGCAGTCATATTTTCCAATATTTAGAAAAGTCTACTGTGTCTATTTTTTTAATAAATTTTATTTAATGATGAAAACTGATAGGTGAAAATAATTGTATAAATCACAAAGGAAAGAAAAGCATTCTTTTGATTGCATAGTTCAATATTAGGAAATGATGCCAAGAAAGGTCCTAGTACGTTTCTATAAAAATACACATTTGTGCCCATGTAATTTGGAAGACTTATAGGCTTTCAAGCTGCACACCTTACTGCAGTGATTTATTTGCTCAGCCTCAGGCTCTTTGATTGGCCCAAAGTGCTTATCCTCAGATGGTTAGTGGTTAATGCCAACAGTATGGAATCCAATCCCTATTCCAGCTGAGGTAGACTCAGGCCTACCTTCAGGCCTGACCCATAATAAATATAATAATGATACTTGACCATATTTAGGTGAGTAATCATCAAGGACCTACCTTCAGGCATATAAGAGGAGAGGAACGTAAGAACTATGAGCAAGAGTAGGCCATCTGGCCCCTCGAGCCTGCTCCGACATTTAATACGATCATAGCTGATCTTTTTGTGGCCTCAACTCCACTTACCCGCCCGCTCACCATAACCCTTAATTCCTTCACTGTTCAAAAATCTATCTTTGCCTTAAAAACATTCAATGAGGTAGCCTCAACTGCTTCAGTGGGAATGGAATTCCACAGATTCACGACTCTTTGGTGGAGAAGTTTCTCCTTAACTCAGTCCAATATCTGCTCCCCCTTATTTTGAAGCTGTGCTCCCCAGTTCTAGTCCCAAATTCTGAAGTTTAATGCTCCCTAAGTAACTCCGGATGTGCCCCCCTCCCCCCCCCCCCCCCCCCCCCCCTCCACTGCTTGTACGCAAAGCTCACTGTGAGCATTGGATAAATGCAAACAGGTGATTCTGAACTTTACAACCAAAACGGGTATCCTTTAGATAGTCTCTTTCACCACACTGTACTCCATCCGTCACCTTTTTGCCCATTCTCTTACCTGCCTGCTTCTCACAGCCGCCTGTGTATCCTCCTCATGGCTTACATTCCCACCTAACTTTGTGTTGTCAGCAAACCCAGAGACATTACTTGGTTTCAGTGATAACACCAGTGCACCTGGTGAAATCTCAAATTAATAATCCCCAAGGCATGAAGTTTAAACATTCCGTTGAAAAATGCTGAGAAGCATTTATTTTCTTGCCTGGAGGAAATTAGAGGGATAGAGAATATCAATCAAAACTTTGCCAGCCTAATAGAAGTACAGATTCTAATGCACCGCCGTCACATAAGAACACAAGAGAAAGGAACAGGTTCCTCAATATGCACAGACTCCAGATGTGGGGTGGAATTTTTCATACTCTGCACAGGGACGGTGCGGTAGCACAGTGGTTAGCACTGTTGCTTCACAGTGAATGGGCTCCTTCTGCACTGTAAATTCTGTGATTCACGGAGTGCTGGCAGAGGCAAGAATAGAGGCATTCAGCTCGCAAGCTGCATAGCTGGCTTTTCTCGTCAGATAATCCAAACTCTGCTCAGAAAAGATCTGGAGGTGTGGCCCATGTCATCACACTGTGAGGCGAGGAGGGGTGGCTCGGACAAAAGCTAGCAGACGGGAATCCCGAGGTCAGAGCACCCTTCAAAAAGGGCACCCTGATCTCTGATAGGCACCACAGGAACCCCCGCCATGCACACAGGGATATCCCCCCCCCACGGACATTGCAGACCCTCTCATGGACATGGGGATTTCCCTGCACTGACATGGGGGGGGTAGTCCCCTCATGTAGGACATGTGGAGACCCCACCCACAAAAGGGCCCACCCAACCACTGATTGGCAACACATAAACCCCCACCACATCCACAGAGAGACCCTCTCCCCTACTGACACAGCCCCCCAATAGATATAGGGGAACCCCACATGTACAAGAGGTCACCCCCCCCCCCCCCCGAACACACAAGGAGAAATTCCCTAAATGTCCAAGGGGACCCCCTCCTCAACCAATAAGGGATACTCAGTGGAGTCCCTCAGAATGCCCCCAGCACGGCCACATTGGTACTGCCCCCTGGCACTGACCTGGCACTGCTCCTTGGCGCTGCCCTGGCACTGCTCCATGGCACCCTAGCAATGCCTTTATCATTTCCTTGCTTGCATGGGGCATGCTTGGGCCTGTTTGGGGCATACGACCATAAGATATAGGAGCAGAGTTAGGCCACTCGACCCATCGAGTCTGCTCCACCATTCGATCATGGCTGATACATTTCTCATCCCAATCTCCTGCCTTCTCCCCGTAACTCCTGATCTGGCTGAAGAAATTCCCCCTCATCTGTTTCAAAGGAACGTCCCTTCAGCCTCTTCAGGCAACAAGGGGCAATTCCCCAACCCCTCACCCTCCCACCCCCGTGCGGCCCTGCACATACAGGCCACCCTCTGCGGGCCCCCTGTGCAGAATGCGTCCAATTGTCTCACACTGTGCATTATCTGTCCCCCCCCAGAAGGCGACCCACAACCGGCGGGAGCCGGAGAGGACTAGATTTGGAGCAGCGGACCTGTGGGCCCTTACTGTCGCGGATCAGAGGGCGATGGAACTGATCGGTGGGGTGGGAGAGCGGGTCGCCACCCAGCCGAGGTCGAATTGGACAACCAGGTGAGGCCCAATGAATTGCGACGTCCCTATGGTATGTGAGTACCCCTCCCTGTATGCCACGCCCACCCGAAATCTCACCATGTGCCCTGTCTTAGTATTGCAGGATTACCACCCGACGAGGCAGGGCAGTCCAGGATCCCTCAAACCCCCCTTGCCCCCAGCCCCAACCCCACAACACCCTGGACCACCAGCTTTTTGTCATTGCTGTCACTGGTACTCTCCATCAACCCAGAAGCTCTCACCTCTGTGGGCCACTATAGTGAAGAGGCTTCTGGGACAGTCTCTGGTTCGCTCGACACACATGCAGCGGTACATCAGGTGGAGGTGGGAACCTCGTGGGCGGAGGGGGCGGGGAGCAAGGGATGGTTGGATGTGGCCCAGGGACTAGCTTCCATCCCAACAATTTTCAAGCTTCTGGAAAGGGAGGCCCCATTAATGTATGAGAAGCAGGTGCAGAGTCGGGGACAACAGGGCGGGTGTCAGCAACCTTGCAGAGCCTGCAGGTGCAGTTGGAGAAGCTCAACAGCCTGCAGGAGCAGGAGGCGGTTCCGACAACGTGTGCTACCCAGGCCAATACTGAAAGAATGGCGTCCACGGAGGAATCCTTGGATGACCTTTGAGGGTCATGACCATGGGTCAGAATATCCAAGGTCTGGGGCACACTGGGCGGGCGGTGGCTGAGGCGCAGTCCTGTCATAGACGGCCACATGGACATTGCTGCGGCACTCCAGAGCATGGCCCAGTAACAACAGGCCATGGCTGCGGGCGGCGAGAGCACTGGCCGGGCGCTTGTTGACCCGAGCCAGTCACAGAGATACGTGGCCCAGTCTCTGTGCTCCATGGCCGCAAGTATCGAGATCCTGGTCAAGATGACCTCCAGAACTGGCAGCACCAGGTGATGTTGTAGCTCCTGGAGCTTACTCCGCCCGCACCCCTATCCCAAGGAGTGGCCCGAGGGCCATTCGGCACCCCGAGGGAGGAGGAGGTGATGGGGTCCGTGCCAATGTCGCCCGCAAGGGAGGTACTGGAACACTGCAGCGCCTCTGAATCCCCCCACCTGTCACTGCCACATCTGCTGGGCAGCGGGCAGAACAGAGTGGTACTTTGTCACCTGTGACACCCCGAAGTCTGCCGGACCCATCCTGGCCCGGTCACTTCAGAAGACGGCCGCTAAAGGGGACCCAGGTCATAGGGCAGGTACACAGCAGGCCGCCTTACGTCTGATGTACCACCTGGGGAAGCACCTGGAAGGAGCATTCAGACATATACGATTAGGAAGTTAGACACCAGTTAAGTTGGCATGGATGCAACACAAAGGATAGCGTTAGTGGCCAATTATTGTACATAACACCGTTACAAATAAACACCAGTTCACCAATGTTCTGAACTGCCTCGGTCCTCTAGGGGTTGACTAGGTTGGGTGCAGGGGGTGTGCAGGGTTGGGAGAGCTGGGGTGGGAGGCCGCTGCTGACGTGCCCTTGGAGGCGGTAGGGAACGGGGCCAGAGATGTGGTAGGTGACACATCACCACTCACCACATCCATAACAAACCCCACCCTCCCCCCACCACACTGACCCGATCCCCACCCCCACCCCACCAGAAGGCCTGTGGGGCCGAGGTGGAATGGCCAGCACGCTTGCAGGAATCAACTAGGGCAGACAGTGGAATGTGATATGGAAGGAAGGAGTCAGCTATTGTTAGACAACGCGCCTGAGCTTATCACAGAGCGTTCGTCATCACCCCCCGTCCTGTGGACCAGACCTCCTGATACTGCCAACCCAGGGCCAACACCCTTTAATGAAGCTGGTGGCAAGCTCGGAAGTTGCGGGGGGGGGGGGGGGGTGAGGGGGGGGGGGTGCGGTGGGGGTGGGGGGGTAGGTGCTGGGGTTGGGGGGACGTTGTGCAGAAAAGGAGGACAGACGGGCAGATGGTGGGTGGATATGGCTGTGGAGTCTATGCCACTGAGTATCTTTAAGAGAGATAGATAGGTTCTTGATTAATAAGGGGATCAAGAAGTATGAGGAGAATGGGGATGAGAAACATATCAGCCATTATTGAATGGCAGAGCAGACTCCATGGGCCAAATGGTCTAATTTTGCTCCCATGTATTATTTTCTTATGGGTTATGGGGGGGTGGGGGGTGCTTGGTATGGGGAAGTGGGACAAGGAAACTTGTCTGCCGATGGCCAGGCTTCCTAGTCAGCAAATCTGGAGGTTATGAGGTTCTCCCGTGTCCGCCCGCCCTGGCGCACATGTTGTGCAGCCTCCTGTGCCTGCCCGGGCCCCATGCCTTGCCCATCCAGCCGATCCTGTGCATCGTCTTGGGTGGAGGAGGACTGGCATCCCCCCTCTGCAACACAACATTGTGCAGGACACAGTATGATCTGGGAACGCCTCCTCGGGCTATATTGGAGGGTTCAGCAGAGCGGCCATGCTTCAGAATCATGCATCTTTAGAACGCCGATGCACCGCTCAGTGATATTCCTGGTTGCTGTATGGGCATCGTTGTAATGGTTCTCTGCATCGGTCTGGGGCCTCTGGACTGGTGTTATTAGCCACGACTGTAGCAATTATCCCTTAACACCCAGGAGCCAACTCCTCACCAAAGGGAGTGTCTCAAAGGTGTCGGGCACCGTCGAGAGCGCCAGGACAAATTCAGGCTGCCTGGTTACCGGGTGCAGACGTGCATGATGTGGATTCGGTGGTAACACACCACCTGCAGATTCATGGGCTGGAAGCCCATCCTATTGATGACTGGGAGTGGCCTAGCTGGTTGTGTCTCAGGTGTCGCTGGGCCTCCGCCCTGAGACAGGCAGTGTGCCACGGAGGGTGCCAAAGGCCACGGTGCATGCGCTGACTGTCCGGGGTGCACTCTGCTCGTACCCTGTTTCCCCTGCAGTGGGGCAGCACTTCTAATGGATGCACTGTGGAGTGGCAGCACCTGGTGGGCTTCGAGGAGCACCTGGCCATGCCCATCCCATTGATGGATTAGCTGTGGTTGGAGTGGTCGCACGGGTGTGGCCTGTGGGGCACTGATTGGACTGGTGGTATTCTGCAGATTGACAGGACACAGTGGGCAGTCAGCGGAGTGCGGAGCCAGACGGCAGACATGCAATGGCCATCCGTGCTCGGCCATCCCGATCCCTGGGGGTCACCCCCCCCCGAACCCATGGTCTGTTTCCGGGTCAGTACCCGCTACTCCCCTCACTACTGGCCACTACTGGCACAACTTCAGCCCACTATTGTGAGTTTAGAAACTTTACTGACCTCCTCTCTCTCTTAGCAGCCACGGTTCGCGGTCCCCTTTTTTAAATACCACAAGTGAACCGCGCTGGTATCACTTCCGCCTGGCGGTGCCGGAGTATCACCGAGGCCCCGAGGATGCTGGGCCAAACCCGGAAATGATATGTTAATGCATCCAAATACAGGTTTTGCACGCCGACACTGACGCGGGGCTTGGAGGACATTGACTCCACCAGCGAGGTACCCAATTAATTTTTTCCAATTAAGGGGCAATTTAGCATGTCCAATCCACCTACCCTGCACATCTTTGGGTTGTGGGGGCCAAACCCACGCAAACACGGGGTGAATGTGCAAACTCCACAGGGACAGTGACCCAGAGCCGGGATCGAACCTGGGACCTCGGCGCCGTGAGGCATCACGGCTAACCCACTGTGCCACTGTGCTGCCCTGATTCTCCAGGTATTTATAACAGGAAAGCTGTGCATTTTACGTGGCACGGCTGCTAACCCCTCACCGGTCGGAGGATTGGTGATGGGGCCGCGCCGATTTTTCCACGTAAAACGCCACGGATCCTCCAGACATAGCCCCAGAATCGGAGAAGCCACCTTTAAGTGTTGACGCTGACGCAGAATTCGTGGAGATCCATGGCAAAACTGCGCCACACCTGGACCGATTCAGGGGCTGTTAAGGGGCTAGCTCTGAATCCACGTGCAACACAATTGATTTCAATGAGAAACGGTGCCACCAACAAGATGGTAGCAAGACGCGTGGTACCATGTTTTGCGGACGTAGAGCTCAAAACCCTCCTGGAATTCATGGAGGAGAGGCGGGGGACCTTGTATCCCAGCCCAGGAAGGAGGCTGCCACAGAGCCAGCCGGCCAGTTCATCGAAAGTTCAACGGCCAACAGGCTGGCTCTGTTGTAAGTATATTAAAACCGCTATTCTAATCCTACAAGCACGTGTCCGTAGAATTGATGGTTCCATCAATTTAATATACTTACGAAACAGTCTAAGTAAATCATGGAAGCAGCCCTCAAGCCCGGATGCCTAGAACTCGACCCGCAGGATGCAGAGGCTAAAGAAATTTTCTCCCACTGGCTGAGATGTTTTAAGGCCTACCTGGCAGAAGCCAGCACCGCTGGAACAACGGAGGAACAAAAACTCAGCCTTCTGCACGCGTGGGTAAGCCACAGAATCTCCACGCAGCTAAACGGTTCTTACACCGCAGCGCTGGCAATATTGGACAAAATGTACGTTAGACCCATTAACGAGGTTTATGCACGCCATGTGTTTACGACTTGCCGTCAACGGCCTACAGAAACGCTAGCCGAGTTTGTACGTGAACTGAACAATCTCTCTAATGACTGTAATTATCAGGCCATTACCGCGGCTGAACATAGAGAGCTTGCTGTGTGGGACGTTTTCGTAGCGGGCCTTAGATCGAACTATGTGCGCCAAAGACTGCTAGAAAAGGGGGCCCAGGACTTAGATACTACTGTGGAGGCTGCTACCACTATGGAAGTCTCCTTCTGCAGCCTCACCTCGTTTCCCGCGGACCCCGCGACCTCATCGTGGGCCCCCGACCAACAACTCCCCAGGCCTGTGCCGCACGGCCCCCCAGCTACCGCGCTGCCAAAGCCAGTTACTCTGCGTCCCCAGCCAGTCACTCTGTTGCCCCAGCCAACTACTCAGCTGCCCCAGCCTGCCATTTCTGTGGCCAAAGCCAGCACCCGCGGCAGCACTGCCCAGCCCGATCCGCAACCTGCAGCAGCTGCGGGAAGAAAGGCCACTATGCCAGAGTGTGCCTCGTGAAAAGGGCCCCAGTCTCTAACTCCCCAGTAGAGAGAACAAATCGCTCCCAGCACCAGCGGGCCCGCGGCGCCCGAAACGCTGTGGCCTACGCCCCGACTTCGCCCCCTCCCGCCATGTGCGATCCATGGGGGCCGCCATCTTGGCAAACCCCCACCATGCGGCCGGCCACGTGCGACTCATGGGGGCCGCCATCTTGGACGCCATCTTCCTCGCCGCTCACCACGTGCGATCCATGGGCCCCATCTGCATCTCCATGCTCAGATAGCTCATCAGAAGACTACGACTTCCCCGGGCACTCATCACGCGGCCCGCAACTCAGCGTAGCGATCCTGCATCAATCTTGCCAGAACGTACCGGCATTTACTCAACCGGACGCCCACTCGGAAGACTACGACTTCCCCGGGCACCCATCACGCGGCCCACAACTCAACGCGGTCACCCTAGATCAATCCCGCCTCAAGCACCTACGAAGTTCGATGGCGGAGGTCCAGATCAACGGGTACAGCACGCCATGCCTCTTTGACTCCGGGAGCACCAAGAGCTTCATACACCCAGAGCTGGTAAGACGTTGTTCGCTTCCTATTTTTCCTGTGAGCCAAACTATCGCCCTCGCTTCAGGCTCCCACAGTCCAAATCTAAGGACGCACCATCGCTACACTCACAATTCGAGGCGCTAGTTATTCGAAATTTAAACTTTATGTCCTGCCCGACCTCTGCGCGCCACTCTTATTAGGCCTGGATTTCCAGTGCAACCTCAAGAGCCTCACTCTCAGCTTTGCGGGCCCCTGCCCCCACTCACTATCTGCAGCCTAGCCACGCTGCGCATCTCCTCCCCTCCTCTCTTCGCCAATCTCACTCCAGATTGCTACCCAGTAGCAGCAGCATGGCGTGCTGTACCTCGCAGCAGGCGATACAGCCTACATGATAGGGTCTTTATCCGATCGGAGGTCCGACGGCTGCTCAGTGAGGGGATCATAGAGACCAGTAATAGTCCCTGCAGAGCTCAGGTGGTGGTTGTCAAGACCGGGGAAAAATTTTTCATGGTCGTCGACTATAGTCAGACCATAAATCGCTTTACGCTCCAAGACGCGTATCCCCTCCCCAGAATTGCAGACATGGTTAACCAGATCGTCCAATTTCGGCTATTTTCCATGGTGGATCTGAAGTCTGCATACCACCAGCTCCCAATCCGCCCGGAGGACCGCCACTACATGGCATTCGAGGCCGATGGCCGCCTCTTCCATTTCCTCCGGGTCCCCTTTGGCGTCACGAATGGGGTTCGGTGTTCCAATGAGCAATGAACCGAATGATGGACCAGTACGGGCTGCGGGCCACGTTTCCATACCTGGATAACGTCACCAACTGCGGTAGCTCTAGCAGCCACTTTAAATCAGGCAGGGAGGCCTGTTGCATTTTTCTTCCGTACCCTATCCGCTTCAGAACTCCGACACTCCTCAGTTGAGAAGGAAGCACAAGCCATCGTGGAGGCTGTTCATCACTGGAGGCACTACCTCGCAGGTAGGAGGTTCACCCTCATCACCGACCAACGATCGGTTGCCTTTATGTTTGACAACTCCCAAAGGGGCAAAATAAAAAACGATAAAATCATTTGGTGGCGGATCGAACTCTCCACCTATAGTTACGATATTAAATATCGACCGGGGAAGCTCAGCGAGCCCTCGGATGCCCTATCCCGTGGGACATGCGCCAGCGCGCAGATCAGCCATCTGAAAGCCATCCATGATGACCTCTGCCATCCAGGGGTCACCCGGCTCGCCCACTACATCAGAGCCCGAAACCTGCCTTTCTCCAACGAGGAGGTAAAAGCGGTCACCAGGGACTGCCCGATCTGTGCAGAGTGCAAACCGCACTTCTATAGACCAGACAGGGCCCACCTGGTCAAGGCTTCTAGGGCCTTTGAACGCCTTGCGACCGATTTCAAAGGGCCACTCCCCACCACTAACAAGAACATTTATTTCCTCAACATTATAGACGTGTTCTCCCGATTCCCTTTTGCCATCCCGTGCCCCGACATGACCTCCCACACAGTCATTAGGGCCCTGCATAGTGTCTTCACCCTGTTCGGTTTCCCTAGCTACGTACACAGCGACCGGGGTTCGTCCTTTATGAGCGACGAGCTGCGTCAGTACCTGCTCGACAAGGGCATCGCCTCGAGCAGGACTACCAGCTACAACCCCGGGGGAACGGACAGATGGAGAGGGAGAACGCGACAGTCTGGGAGACCGTCCTACTGACCCTCCGGTCTAGAAAACTCCAAGTCTCCCAATGGCAAGAAGTCCTCCCAGATGCGCTCCACGCAATTAGATCCCTCCTCTGTACAGCGACAAATCAAACCCCTCACGAGCGGCTCTTCATTTTTTCTAGGGGCACTACCACCGGGGTCTCACTTCCGGCGTGGCTGAGGATACCAGGCCCGGTTCTCCTGAGGAAGCATGTCAGGGCGCACAAAACCGCCTTGTTGAAAAGGTGCGCCTCCTCCATTCCAACCCCCAGTACGCATTCGTGGAGTTCCCGAACGGTCGCCAGGACACAGTATCCCTTCGGGACCTGGCACCCGCTGATCCAGCCCCCCCCCACCCCCACTGAGGAACCCCTTACCCCGTTCCCTATGCTGCTGCCCCCTCGCGCCCCTGATCCCGCCCCCAGCGTCCCCAGTCTCCGGTCGAGCCAGAGGTGTATGAAGTTTGGACGAGACCCGCCCCAGAGTCTGCCATCGTACCCCAGCTCTCAACACCCACCCAGCCACCGCAAGAGGCTGCAACCCCGGTGCTCCGCAGATCGCAAAGAACAATTCGTCCACCGGACAGACTAACTCTGTGAGCCACCGCCCCTGCCGGACTCAATTTTTTTCACAGGGGGTCAATGTGGTGAATGAGATTCACACAGTGTTATAAGTTACCAATGTCACTCTGTTCCCATTGTATATATGTGCCGATATTGTAAGTGCAGTTGCACTACCTGACCACCAGGGGAGTAGCTCTGGGAGTACTCGAGAGTTTGTACTGGGCTCCCCCCTTGGCTCCGCCCATAACTCCTCCCCCTGGAGCTGCTGTATAAAGATCCATGCCACAGAGCCAGCTGGCCAGTTCATCGAAAGTTCAACGGCAAACAGGCTGTCTCTGTTGTAAGTATATTAAAACCTCTATTCTAATCCTACAAGCACGTGTCCGTAGAATTCGAAAAACAAAATAATTGTGCGTATTTACCATTACATCATCATCGACAGAAGACAGAGAGGGGGGATAAATGGGTATCTTATTGGTTGGCCACAGGGTTCGGTCCTCGGGCCCAACGCTTTACAATATCTAGATCTATATATTTCATATTTTTATTGCTTTTTTTATGGTTTTGTAACAACAACAAACAGAGCAAAAATAAAAAGCTATGAACACACAGGAAACATATATAAAGAGACGTGGTATATTAACATTGGGTTCACAGAGATCGGCTACCATACCTCTATTGTTAACTATATACATCTTGCCCCACGGTATTGGAACATATTAGGGATGTGTTTGAGGCCTCAAAGGTGTAACTTTTTGTTTGTTTGCCACGGTCGCACCCATAGGTTTTCCAGCCACAGCAAGCGTTGGTTCCTCTGTACCTATTTCCCCTTAACACTAGGTGTTGCCTCTCCTCCTCCCTTCCCTTCCCCCATCCCTTTTCCCACCCCCTCCCTTCTTCACTCCCCCTCTTTTCTTTTCCTTTGTTCAGTTTGGCTTCCCCCTCCCCCCACCTTAGTTCCCCCCCCCCTCCCACTCCCTCATTGGTTGCTGCTCACGAACACGTCCTGGAAGAATCTGCTAAATTGCTTCCATGTGTTGCCCGTATTTGATCCCAACAGCGTCGCCAATACTGTTGCTAATATTAATGATGTTGGTGAACCACAAGCCTTCCCTTATATCGATCAAATGATCACACAACCAGTTAGTTCAAAAGATGATTTATTTACATACACAAGAGTTACCTCGACATGCAAACACAATATCTACTGCGAGTTAAACTACACCTGTCAGCTACAATAACCTGTACTTAACTTCTGGGCCACCAGCACTGCACAAATAGATAAGGCCTTTATCTGTATTTCACTTGGCTGGTTCGAAGAAAATGCCTCTGTCTCTGCTGGGCTCATCCGTCAAGTAGCGATCGTTGGTCTTGAACTTAGCTGGCTGTTACTGCTACAATTGGTTTGGCACAAGCTGGATCCAAAAGAGACAGAACACATGGCTATGCTCTCTCTTATCCCTCTGAGATTTTGAGCTCTTTGGGGCGGTTAACCACGGACCCAATAGTTCGACAGGGCTCTGATCACTGTCTTCGATTTTGGCCAATAAAGGGGTGGGTGCCTTGGAGGCTGAGCGGGTCCTTAGCGATCATTGACCTTGGCAGTTGTGCTTTCTGAGTAAAGGGAGTGGCGCCGATCAGCCTGTGGCTGTACCGGCTACCTGTTTGGAGTACTATTGTCCTGGGAAAATGGGCCATTGAAATGCAAATGAATGGGGGGTTTTGATCAGGTCTGGTTACCTGTGTTTCAGATACACATCGGCTTTGTATCTGTCTGTGTCCTGGGTTGGCCATAATTCCCATGGTCCTTTGCGGGTGGCCATCTTAGATGGCTATATATGTGCTGCGGAAGCTTTCTTCTGATCCTCAGGAATTTTATCTTCTCCAATTTGAGGAGTCAGTCTGCGATCTTGGGTGGCATTGCTGATCTCCAGCCGAGCAGGAGTCTCCGCCAGCCGATTAGGGAGACGGAGGCTGGGGCGTCTGCCCCACTCCCTGTAAAAGTGCTCTTGCTGTTCTGATAACCTAAAGACTGCCACGAGCAGTCATTTCTCCAGCCTCACCCGCACAACCTCGGACACGGCCTCAAAAGGAGCGGTCCAGTAGTCGACAAGTCTGGGACAGACCCAGAACATGTAGGGGTGTTTGGCCAGGTCTCCCTGGCATCATTCACATTTTTCTTCCACCTCCCGAAAGAACCCGCTAATGCGTGTTCTGGTCAAGTGCGCACTGTGCACTTCCTTTAGCTGCGATAGGCTCTGTCCTGTACATGAAGAGGTGGAGTTTGGCCTACTCAGTGCCTCGATCCAGAGTCCTGTCCCATCTCTATGTGCAGCTCCTCCTCCAACCTTTCCGTGTCTCGTCCAGTGGGGCCCGTACCTTCTCCAGCAGTCGTCTAAACATGTCGGCGCAGTTACTGTCTCCTAGTTTATCCAACGTTAGAAGCCAGTCCAGTAGGGTGTGACCAGGTAGCTGGGGGAATGTTGTGATCTCCTTGTGAAAGAACTTCCTTCATTGCAGCTTGTTACCTGTCAGGAGCTGGTGCGTTCGTAAAGGCCACCTTTATTGCGGAATGCATGATTTCTTTCAATATTTAGTTATGTTACAAGTCTGGGGCGAAATTCTCCGAGCCCCAGCAGTGGCGACGGCGGGAATCACGAAACTCCGATCGCCGAGGCCCCTGCGGTGATTCTCCGGCCCGCGATGGGCCGAAGTCCCGCCGCTGGGAGGCCTCTCCCGCCGCCGAGGTTTGAACCACCTTTGGTGGCGGCAGGATCGGCGGCGTGAGCGGGCCCCCGGGGTCCTGGGGGGGGGCGGGGGGGCGATCGGACCACGGGGGGTGCTCTCACGGTGGCCAGGCCCGCGATCGGGGCCCCCCGCTCAGACTCCGGGCCAGTGCCCTGGGTGCACTCTTTCTCTTCCGCGGCCGCCACGGCCTCCGCCATGGTGGAAGCAGAAGAGAAACTCACATCGCACATGCGCCGGCCGCTGACGTCACCGCTAGCACATGCGTGGACCGGCAGAAGCCTTTCGGCCAGCCCCGCTGCCGGGGGCGCCGGTTATTTGCGCCAGTCTTCTGGTGCCAACCGCTCCGGCGCAGGGCTAGCCCCCAAAGGTGCGGAGAATTCCCCACCTTTGGGGAGGCCCGACCCCGGAGTGGTTGGCGCCACTCCCTTACGCCGGGGCCCCTCGTCACGCCGGGTAGGGGAGAATCCCGCCCCTGATTCTGAACTTATTCTGTAATCAATTGGCTCAGAGAAAAGGGGCGGGATTCTCCGACCCCGCGCCAGGCCAGAGAATCGCCGGGGGGCAGCGTGAATTCCGCCCCGCCAGCTGCCGAATTCTCTGGCGCCGGGGTTTTGGCAGTACGGGAATCGCGCTGCACCGGTCAGCGGCCGCTAGTAGCAGCCGCCCACCTCGGCGATTCTCCGGCCCGCAATGGTCCGAGCGACCGCCTGTTTTAGGCCTGCCCCGCCGACGTAAATTAGACCTGGTACTTACCGGAGGGACCTGGCTCTGCGGGCGGCCTCCGGGGCACTGGGGGGGCGGGGGGTGGGGGGGGGGGCGGGGGTGATCTGGCCCCAGTGGGTGCCCCCGGGGTGGCCTGGCCCGCAATCGGGGCCCAGCGATCCACGGGTGGGCCTGTGCCGTGGAGGCACTATTTCCCTCCGCACCGGCTGCTGTGGACCTCCGCCATGGCCGGTGCAGAGACGAACTCCCCTCCTCATGCACTGGGGTGACGTCAGCACACGCTGGCGCTCCCGCGCATGTGCCAACTTGCGCCGGCGGGTGGAGGCCCTTCAGCGCCGGTTGGCATAGCGCCAAGCCCCTTCCGCGCCTGTTGGCATGGCGCCAACCCCACCGGCGCGGCCTAACCCCTGAAAGTGCGGAGGATTCCGCACCTTCTGTGCGGCCCGACGCCGGAGTGGTTCACGCCACTCCTTGGCACCAGGACCGCCTGCCCTGCCGGGTAGGGGAGAATCCCACCCAAGGCTTGTCAGAGGAAATTATTTTCTATTAAGTAGTTTGAGAAACGGTATTGATTAAGCTCATTAGATGTTTGCCACAATGTAAGTGAGGGTAGATATTGAGTTCCAATTCACTGCCTTTTTTTTTAACAACTGATCAGAAATAGGGGGCGGTATTGTCCAATAATGGGGCTGTGTCCCCACTGAAGAAAGTCCAGAGTGATTCTCCGACCTGGAGGGGGCTAGCAAGGCCAGGGAGTTGTCCTCGCAGCTCCGGCTACCGATACGGGGCCCTGCACTTCCAGTCGGGGGTCCGCGCATGCGCACGGCGGCGGCCCACACCAAGATGATAGGCCCCCCTGAGATCACGCGCGCCCACGGATTGGTGGCTACTGATCGATAGCCTGGCTATCTGTGAGGCCCCCCGCCTGGTGAAGGGTCCCCCCCCCCCCCCCCCGCCCCCCACCAGTGCGGCCGCGAACTGAGTCCGCAGCCGCCACGCCGAGTGGGACAATGAGAGAACCACACTGCCGGGAACTCGGTCAGTTACAGTTGGAGAATTGCCACGGGGGCCTGTGTCAATGGCCCCCGACCCGCGCTGCATAGACCACGCGTGGCAATTCTCCGGTCGCGGGAGAGGCGTAGTGCCGGATTTCGGCATCGCGCCGATTCTCCCCTCCCGTGCCGATCGCGATTTCGACGCGGAGGCTCGGAGAATCGCACCCAGGGTGTGATATTGGTGGATAAGGTCGAAAAAGTGGCATTGATATGACGGTAAATGTTCACAATTGTTCTATTTTTTAGAAAATTGCATGTATATTCTATATCTTATTCATCTTTAGCCGAAGAAAACCAGTACATCACCTGGGGTGTTTGTTCAGATTCCGGTGATAATGTAGGTGACTGCCTGGAAGGTTCAGCTGTAAACAGGAGAAAATATTGCAGGCGACTGAGTTCTGGGCGAGTTGCTGTCTATGGATTCTTTCTCCATGCTCGCTGCCTCCATTCTGCGATTGCTTTCAAAGAAGGCCACATCATTTCCTGTGTATCCATTGCAAACATGTACAAACTGTTATCAAAATGTCTCCTGTACATAACTTCTTTTCAAATGGTCTTCATGTTGTCTACATTTGATTGGATGGACAGATGGACGGTGGGACAGACAGATGGATACCCACTCTATAATATGAATAGACCTTCCTTTAATTCGAACAACCCTAAAATCATACAATGGTTTTGTTAGCTTGATCTTCTGATTAAGAAATGTAATTAAATTAAAGTTTTATTATAGATTATTCTTTTATTTTCAATAATTTATTCAAAATTGCAATAACATGTACCATCAGAATATTATACGCTGTTATTCTACACAAGGCCCCTGCTCTTATTAACAGCGTATCCAGAAAATTATTATGTACTGCCTTTGGAGATACAAACACATTTATAAATACACCAGGAAGTACATTTAAGCCATCACACTTCATAAATATTTCCTTCTCATTGATTTTCTGATCTGTTTGGTGTCAAACAGAATCATCTGCTACTACTTCAGCAGTGAAAGGGAGAACAGCAGTAAATGAGTGGGAGTGGCAGTGCGGTTAGATGGCTCACCAGATCAAAGATAAATTGACGTACAGCAGTAATGGGCTGTGCCTGGGGGTATTGCACAGGAGGGCTACTGAAACTGGCACAGGACAGTGCTTTCTTATCGCAAAATATCCAACAGCCAGCGGAAAATCCCCAATTGGGGCAGCAGGGTAGCATGGTGGTTAGCATAAATGCTTCACAGCTCCAGGGTCCCAGGTTCGATTCCCGGCTGGGTCACTGTCTGTGTGGAGTCTGCACGTCCTCCCCCTGTGTGCGTGGGTTTCCTCCGGGTGCTCCGGTTTCCTCCCACAGTCCAAAGATGTGCGGGTTAGGTGGATTGGCCATGCTAAATTGCCCGTAGTGTCCTAATAAATGTAAGGTTAAGGGGGGGTTGTTGGGTTACGGGTATAGGGTGAATATGTGGGTTTGAGTAGGGTGATCATGGCTCGGCACAACATTGAGGGCCGAAGGGCCTGTTCTGTGCTGTACTGTTCTATGTTCTATGTTCTAATACCTGGAAGACTTGTGAGAAAATAGACGACGGCACTGTGGTTAGCACTGCTGCCTTGCAGCGCCAGGAACCCGGGCTCAATTCCAACCTTGGGTCACTGTCCGCGTGGAGTTTGTACATTCTCCCGGTGTCTGCGTGGGTTTCCTCCGGGTGCACCGGTTTCCGCCTATAGAACTCGAAGGGGAGAGACGACAGAAACGGATAGTAGATAGAAATAAACGACTGGCATGTTATGGTATTCACAAGATCATGTAAACTACAACCCCTCTCCCCAAAGGCAAACCCTCCTTGATCTGCACCCACATCAGGGTTTTTATACGGAGTAGTTTCCCTTGTCGAGGGGAAACCCCGCCCCCAATTACCAGGGGAGTTCATACTCAGCTGTGTAAGGGGGAAATCGGATGGAGCACAGTCCGTGGCCTACAAAGGGGTCATAACCTCCTACAGTCTAAAGATGTGCAGGTTTGGTGGACAGGCCATGCTAAATTGCCCCTCAAAAGGTTAGATTGGGTTGTGGGGATGGGGTGGATCATGGGCCTGGGTGGGGTGTCCTTTGAGAGGGTCAGTGCAGATTCGATGGGCCAGGTGGCCTCCTTCTCCACTGTAATGATAATAAATGGAGGAACTGTGCGAAAGGCCTGAATGAGAAATGTGGTACATTGAGCTATCAGAGTCAAAGTTTGTCCCTGGAAAACAGCCCAGAAAGGGCCAGCAAAGCAAGGCTTGTTGCAGGAAGACACGGCAATAACATTCCACTCATGTCTTTCTGGCATGCTTTGCTCTTCCATCAATATAGAAACACAATCCTATTGAACAGTCAACCAAAAGATGATTGGGATGATGATCAATACATTAGGAACACAAATACATGACCTGGCACTGAGACTTTAACCAAGCAGAGTGCTAAAGCAGTCATCGCATTTGCATGAAAACGTGTTCAGCAAATCATCTGCTGTTCGAGAAGGAAGACCAGTCAGTAGAGACAATGATGTCATCACATTTGTAGTAGGATACCTAACCACGTGACTTATTGAACATAGAACATAGAACAGTACAGCACAGAACAGGCCCTTCGGCCATCGATGTTGTGCCGAACAATGATCACCCTACTCAAGCCAACGTATCCACCCTATAACCGTAACCCAACAACCCCCCCATTAACCTTATTTTTTAGGACACTAAGGGAAATTTAGCATGGCCAATCCACCTAACCCGCACATCTTTGGACTGTGGGAGGAAACCGGAGCACCCGGAGGAAACCCACGCACACACGGGGAGGACGTGCAGACTTCGCACAGACAATGACCCAGCCGGGAATCGAACCTGGGACCCTGGAGCTGTGAAGCATTTATGCTAACCACCATGCTACCATGCTGCCCCCCTATTGAGTTATGAGTTTTGTAGATGAAGATTTGGCAAAGGTTTTCATGAGCTCTCAACCTCTTATAACTTTAAATCACATGACTAAAAATCACCCGAAGTATGTCTCTTGTCCCCATGTTTTCAATTCATACATTGTATGAATGTATGATTCACACACGATTGAACTTTGCTCCTTAACCTTTAATGCCAAGCAGCTTTACTCTTTGGAATCACTTTTTGAACTGGGCCTCTGCAACAGAACACAAGAGTTAGCAGCAGGAAGTGGACCATACGGCCCCTCGAGCCTGCTCTGCCATTCATGGCTGATCAGAATTTGGCCTCAGCTCCACTTTCCTGTCTCCCCCCCCCCCCCCCCCCACCCACCCCCATAACCCTCAACGTCTTGTTGAAAAAAGAGTCTCACTCCGCCTTGAACATATTCAATGATGCAATCTTCACTGCTCTCTGCAGAACGGAATTCCACTGGCATGCTGACCATGCGAGAGAACAAAATTCTCCTCATCTCAGATCATGTGCGGATGTGCAGAGTCTGCACGTTCCCTCACCGCCCCCCCCCCCCCCCCCCCGTGTCTGCGTGGGTTTCCTCCGGGTGCTCCGGTTTCCTCCCACAGTCCAAAGGTATGCAGCTTAGGTGGATTGGCTATGCAAAATTGCCGTTAGCGTCCAAAAGAGGTTAGTTCGGGTTATGAGGATGGGGTGAAGGCTTGGGATTAACTGAGGCGCTCTTTCCAAGGGCCGGTGCAGAATCGATGGGCTGAATGGCCTCCTTCTGCACTGTAATTTCCATGATTCTATGATAATTCTGAGAGAGACATCAGGCGGAATTCTCCGACCCCCACCCCCCTCCCTCCCCACCCCGGGCTGGGTCGGAGAATCACCGGCAGGCCACGCGAATCGCGCCACGCCGCCTCGATGCTGGGACACGATTCTCCACAAAGCCCCTAAGTGAAGGAACCCACCCCACAGAGACTCCCTAACTGAAGGAACCCCTCACGGAGATGACTTAACTCAAGGGATAGCCCACAGGCACCTTCTAAATAAAGGAACACCTCACAGAAACCCCCTAACTGATGGAACCGTCCACAGAGACCAGTACCAGCCTTCCCAATCAGGTGCCGGAATGTGGCGACGAGGGGCTTTTCACAGTAACTTCATTTGAAGCCTACTTGTGACAATAAGCAATTTTCATTCATTTCATTTTCGAGACCCCCTAACTGAAGGGACAGGAACCCTGTAACTAAAGGGGTCCCCCTCACAGACCCTCCTCACCCCATACATTTCCCCCACCCCCCCACCAGAGACGAGACCTCTGTATGGAAGCTATAGAGCAGTTCAGACAGGAGCAGTGAAAAACATTACAGTTGTAACACTCACCTGGAAGTTCCACATGTCCATTCCTGGAAGATGAACAGCTGTGATCTATGTTTCAACCCCTTGGATCCATTAGCTGCAAGCCATTCATTCATTTCTAGTAGTGGACTGTGATTGACAGCGTCCACAAAGCAGCTGCAAATTTGATCTCCTTTCATGGATGAGTGACTCTTGGGTTGAAACCACAATGCTCACAAACATCAACCACATCAAAGAGCAGCAAGTAGTACACTGCAATTGCTTGCATGCTTGAAATGAACTTAGTGATTGGAATGCAAAACATGAGAAAGATCCCTTGAAGCTGCAGGGAGGCAAGCTGACTCTACAATAGGCTGGCCTGGCAGATGGTAAAATAAACTAAATGTCCGGGTGCAAAACTGTATGATGATGATCTCACAAGATCCAGCAACTGAAGAAAATGACAACTTTGCAAAAAATGCTGCATACCTGAACAATTTATCTTTACGTGGCAGTAGCTTTTTACCCATATTGCAATTCTTCAGTCAGCACCTGTGTGTTCTTTGAGCCCAGGAGCGGTTACAGCTAATTTGACTTGTTCTCATCCGCACTCAAGTACGTGTTTCCAGAAAGGGAGCCAGAATTCTGTCCATGACCAATGGCTGCATCAACTATGAGGAGCTGGTTCGGATGGTGATGAGCGGCTGATTCTCCTGTACGTGGATATGAAAGCAAATTACTGCGAATGCTGGAATCTGAAACAAAAACAGAAAATACTGGACCAACTCAGCAGGTCCAGACTCGAAACATTAGCTCTCCACAGATGCTGTCAGAGCTGCTGAGATTGTCCAGCTTTTTCTGTCCTTGTGTCAAAGACATGCCAGATCATCGACATGGGTACCACCATTACACATGAGAACACCACCCACCAGGTACGCGGTACATACTCGTGCGACTCAGCCAACATTGTCTACCTCTTGTCATGATATGTAGACACATAATGATATACAGACAAGCAGCTAATAGACACAGAGAACAGGACATGACCAATAAGCAGGCAGGGCACTCAGGGGTGGGATCTGACTGTAAAAGACACGAGGCACTCACACTCCGCCTCTTTCCACTGATGAACATCTAGCGAGTAAGTTAAGGTTGTTGCTACAATCTCACACCTCCACCACGTGGCTAAGAGCTAGTCTGGTCCAGTCAGACCGAGTAACCACACTTAAGTTAGCAGAGAGTCGAACTCACAGAGAACTGTGCTGACTGTGCTATTCGTTCAATAAACCTGAGTATCTTTCTGATCTAAGCTGCATCCAGTTGCAGCCAGTGTTAGACCAGTGTACCTAACACGACACCTCATACACTGCAGGAAAGGATGTCCAGAGGCGTGGTATACTGGTGGGACCATGCAGACGCTGCGACAACAGATGAACAGACATCGCACGACAATCGCCAGGCAGGAATGTTCCCTTCCCATTGGGGAACACTTCAGCAGTCAAGGGCATTCAGCCTCTGATGTTCGGGTAAATAGTCCTTCACTGGCTCATTTCTCAAAAATTATGATCTTGCTTGGGGGGGGGGGGGGGGTCAAACTTTAGTTCCTATTTTCCATAGCTGTTATTTTATTTCTCATGGTTCCATTTAGAATTGAGTGCCTTATTTGAAGTCTGCTAAAAAATTCGGCATGCTGATTTTAATCATGGAATCTCCTGCACATTAATACGTCTCAGCTATGATTTTCCTGGCTGAATTAATTTTGAATTTAAAACCATAGAATCCCTACAGTGCCCATCGAGTCTGCACTGACCCTCTGAAAGAGCACCCTACCTAGGCCCACTCCAAGGCAATGCATTCATCCTCTACAGATTGTTATCTTCAATGAGGCCATCAATAATTGACCCCATTATAATTTTCCACCTCAGATTTTCCTGAGCATTTATATTAGTTTCCTGATTTTCTTACTTGAGCAGGCACTTTATCACTGAAACTATTCATTTAGTTTAAATGATCAGAAAACCACACAAGTACCAACTCTACAGGAAATTCAATTTTATCATAGATATAGCTCTCCGTCACTTACATCTCCCCGAGGACACTAAGTACATTTTCATTAAATGCAGCATTTACCACACAACCACAGATATCCAATTGTGATGACTGGATTACTGGACACCAAATTAGTCGTAGGATCTTCTTGTACATCGTCATACCGAAGTGATTCGGGAAAGTGCAGTATAGGTTCGAAAATTAATTCGCAATGATTTTTGTTTTGGATAAGTGAATAATGGAATTATATTTGTGGGTTTGCAGCTCACAAGAGTTTATTCCAGCATCTTAGAATCATACAATCTCTGCAGTGCAGAAGGAGGCCGTTCAGCCCATCGAGTCTGCACCGACTCTTGGAAAGAGTACCCAACCTAGGCCCACGACCCGACCCTCTCCACATGGGATGGAAGCCATGTGGTCCTTTACATAGGTAGTCACAGATTTCAAATGCTCAGCAATAATGATATGGATCAGAACCTAACCAAAGAAAAATGCGGAATTCTTTGCAAGATTACAAATCTGGCCTACAACCAAATAAAACATCTGGGGAATGTCTGCAATTACTGAACTCTAATTGACATTTTAATTATAAGGGTCTGTCGATCCCCAGAGGGAGATTAAGCATTTCATGACCAAAGGAATTAGCTTTCAATGATGTACATGAGTCCTGCTGATGTTCACTCTGGACTAAACAATGAAAGACATTTCGGGTTTTCATTACAAGTTGTGATTTTATTTCATAGGAGTGTTCGTTCATTATTTGCAAACTAGATTGTTGCAGCTCTTCAAGTAATTTTATAATATTTGTTAATGAAACAAAAAGGGCGATAATTGACAGACATGAATAAAAAATAGAAAAGGATGGAATGTTAAACGCGTGCTATACTTGATTTCTTTTGAATAATTTTTGAATTAACACTTCCACCTATAAGAT
Source organism: Scyliorhinus canicula (assembly GCF_902713615.1). Lineage (NCBI taxonomy): Eukaryota > Metazoa > Chordata > Chondrichthyes > Carcharhiniformes > Scyliorhinidae > Scyliorhinus > Scyliorhinus canicula. The sequence continues at coordinate 22,233,321 of NC_052165.1, read as the reverse complement.
GCACATGCCCTCAAATCTTTCACGTTTGCCTTTATACAAAGCAAAATAATTTAAGATTTTACACAATGGAAATCATTAAGGAAAATTGCTTTGATTTTTTGTCCTTTTAGTTTGGTATAGTTACATGGCTAGTGGTTGTTACGAAGTTAGTGTCACACATTTATACACTTAAACTTGACCTCAACTGTCTGGCAGCACTACCAAAAAAAACAGAAAGGCAAATTATTATCTAGGTGGAAAGCAGATTCAAGATGTGTCTGGGCAGAGGGATCTGGGTCCCTTTGTTCATGAATCACAGAAAGTTGGCATGCAGGCACACAAAAAGGCAAATGGTATGTTAGAGATTATTGCAAAAGTACTGTAGTATAAATGTAGAGAAGTGTTGTTGCAATTGTATGGGGTGTTAGTAGGGCCACATCTGGAGTATTGTGTCCAGTATTGGTCTCCTGATTTGAGGAAGGATGTGGTGGCATTTTAGGCAGTTCATAGGAGGTTCACCAGATTGATTCCGGGGATGAAAGAGTTGACGTATGAGGAGAGATTAAACAGTTTGGGCTTATACTGACTGGACTTTAGAAGAATGAGAGACGATCTGATCGAGATATATAAAATACTAAAAAGGATTGATAAAGCAAATGCAGACCAAACGTTCCCCTTTGTGGGGAATCTTGAACAAGAGGTCACGGATATAGGTTGAGAAGTGGTAGATTTAGAACTGAGATGAGGAGGAACTACTTTTCACAGAGGGTGACGAATCTGTGGAACTCTCTGCCCCACAGTGCAGTGTAATCTTAATCATTGAATGGTTTCAAGAAGGAGATAGATATATTTCTGATAAAAGAAATGGGTTAAAGAGAAAAGGGCAACACATGGGGAGGTGGATTTAAGACCAGGGAGAGATCAGCCATAAAAACTGAAGCAGAGGATAACCTTTCAGCTTGGTTATTGACTTCTGTACATGAAACCTTTTGTTTCAACTCCTAGAGGAAAACAAGTGTACAGTTGCTGACAAATTAAGTTACAGAATGGCAGAAGGATGGTGCAAATTGCAAGCTTTGATTATCCACCAATTCTTTCTGACTCTGAACCATATCAGCAAAGATGAAGTTGAAGTGTGGACCCAGGTTACTTCCATAACAAGAAGCTTAAGTTATGGCATGAGCAATATTGTTATCATTCAAAGTAAGACAAGGAGTAAGGTCTTCTCAGAGTGGAAAGTGGCTAGTCTGGATCAAGGAGAGTGATTGAAACTTTTCTTACAATTTTTGGATAGGTTTTACAAAAGGGATGAGTTATCAGAAGCATATGAAGCCTGGGCAATCTTTGATAGGTTTAGAAAACCAAAGGTTCATTCCATGGAAGAGTACATCATGGATTTTAATCAATGTTGCAAGAGACTGCAGGCGTGATTTTGTCAACCCTTTGTGCTCGGTGCCAATCTTGTTGTGCTGGGAGCATCGCAGGAGAGGCTCAAATCGGGCTTTGCGCCAGGTGCAGAATAATGTGTGAGTCGTCCAGCAGGATCTGAGCGTGATCCAGATAACATGCACAGACTGAAGCTGCATTCTCCAGACTGCACTGGTGAGGCCTCAACCGGGCGGCGAGTGGTAATGGTCTCCACAAGTGGAGACCAGGCTTGATGACCACTCCATGAGTCTCGGAGGGAATTGCACTCCCTGGGTGGTCGGGTAAAGGCAGGGCAGCACCGTGACACTCCAGCAGGCACACTGGCTGTGTCAGCTTGCATCATAAAGTGGGGGGGAGGGGCGGAGAAGTGAAGAAAGGAAGCCCTCAACGACACCATAGTGGGGTGTATTCACTTGGGAGGTTGAGGGATGTCATGCCCATGTGTGAAGGGGGTCGCATTACCCGTGGGCGGGGGATGTGGGGGGCCCTCAAGCTCACTTAGAGATTGGGTCACCCTTTCAAAATAGTGCCTTATATTGACTTTCAAATTACTGGACTGGCCTTCATTTCCCCTGTTGGTAGTCTTTTGGTACTAACAGGGGTTCAATTCCAGGGGAATGAAACTCTTGTAGATCAAATGGTTGCAGCCCTTAAAATATTTCTGTGAACACAGTTATTCCCATCTACTTTCTTCGCAAATGCACACAAAAATTGCCGTGAAACAAAGGGCAGAAGATTCAATGATGGCTCAAATTCGAGGTGAACCAAACGTTGGACAAAGATTCCAAAAGAGAGATGGCTTAATAACAGGAGGTTTGAAAATGATTGTAACCCTAGCTAGTTTGAACAATGGTACAAAAAGCATCCCTGAATCCAGTGATGGTCGATTCCTTCAGCTGTACAGTTTTGGACAGGGGCTGCACTTCTGCACTGTGTGGTGTGGACCGGCTTAACTGCTACCTGGGGTCTCTTGATGAGACAGACCAGAGGAAGGTCAGGGAGTACGAAATCGAAACCTTCAGGTCCGGTGACGACAATACATTAAAATCCTCCAAATGGGTGGTCTTCCCTTGTAAGATCGCAGGGATCAATCTGTTTATCGCTACTGATGTGGTTTATAGCGAGGTACCGCTGTTGTTCAGTCGATCTGTGATGAAGGCTCCGATGACGCTGGGTATGAAGCAACTTTGGTTGCTTATTCATTGATAGGTGGAAATAATTTTCCCAATGAATATCAGCAAACCTCTCATAATCTTAAACACCTCCATGAGACCTCCTGTAATACTTCCTCGAATGAATACATTGTAAAGACAAAAAGACCATTGTGGATAGGGTCATGGAAAATGGGTTGGAACAGGATTAGGAACATCAAAGGAGTTCCTGACAGATGATGGTGGAGAACTTGCCAATGAAGATGTGGTCCTGGCCCAAAGCCTGCTGGGGGATGTGGCCAAGTCGAGACACTGAAGAAACAAATGACACATTCAGAGCTGAGAACACAGATTCTGAAACCGGAAACAGGACAGCAGATAGTGGCCCCCAACTGTGAGATTGATGGTTAGCGACAAAGGGCGTCAGAGGCGAGGGATGGAAATAGGTCTGGGAATGATCACCAAGGATGAGGAAGGTTGAGAGATATGCGGGTGTCAAATATAGCGGGCCAAAAACATTAGCATTTTCTGTGGTCTGTCCGATGAAAGGGGCGGTCGTCATCAGTTACGTGTAGGAATGCATGTAGGCTATTGGACAAACAGTCCCAAGAAAGATATAAATATCAATGCAGAAGTGACTAATGCATGCAAAACCTCGAGGAAGAACAATCGCAGAAGATCTCAGGCCTTCAACTTGAAGACAGAGTCTGATCCCCGCTTGTGCAATTTGGGAGGTGAAGTCTTCATTATGTACTAAAATCATAGAATCCCAGCAGTGCAGAAGGAGGCCACTCGGCCCATTGAGTCTGCATCGACCCTCCAAAAGAGCACCCTACCCAAGCCAATGTCCCCACACTAAGGAGCAATTTAACATGATCAATCCATTTAACCTGCAGACCTTTGGACTGTGGGAGAAAACCAGAGCACCCAGAGGAAACCCACGCAGACACGGGGTGAACGTGCAAACTCCACACAGTCACTCAAAGTTGGAATCGAATCCAGCTCCCTGGCACCGTGAGGCAGCAGTGCTGGCCACTGTGCCGCCTAACGTTATTAGTTAAGTATTTACAGTCTAACCTATGCTTATGAACTCACAGTGGTAGTACAGTAAGGGAGAATTATTTGCGTACTTTTAATACAGTGTCTCCCGTATGAAAAGCATTTGGAATTTTATACTGTGTTTAGTAAAGAAGTGATTAGTTAAAGGAGGTTATGTCTATCAATCGACTGGAGTGAGGGTCCCGGTCAATAGGGAATTTCAGGATATGTGTGCAGTGCAAATCTAAACATTGTAGTTATGCACATTGCAGCTCAGAGCCACTTTGTAATGGCGTTTGTGAAAGAGACCATGCATTAATAGATGACGTGTTACAACCTGGCTGATCAACCAATATTTTATGCAAATTGCAAATGGCATTAACATGGCCGGTACATGCAAATAATTTTTTGCAAATGGTTGGAACTACAGTCCATTTGGTGTATGAAAGAAATCCAGAGTTGCTTTCTGTGCTATCAGATAACCTGTCCTGTTTTGTGCTATCAGACTCCTTGTACCGCTCTAAAAAGGACTAGCATTAATTCCAATTTTAAGCTCATTTGAATGCTTTGCATGCATACAATCATCGAATTGCTACAGTGCAGAAGGAGGCCATTCAGCCCATATTTCCTGGAGAGATCCTGTTTGGATGGTCAGTATTTAGCACCTTTCAATCCCTTTTAGCCTGGTTCCAATGACAATATGAGTTATTTACCCGTCAGTCCGGCCTCAATAAAACTCGAGATGGATTCGTAGGTATAGTATTATTATTGTTTTTTTTAACAAACAATTTTATTGAGGTAGTTTTTCGGCATTGTAAACAGTTACAGACATCAACAGAAAGAAAGCAAAAAAAGGCAAAAATGTGCAAACATCCACGTACATTCAATACTTCAATCGTAACATACTGCACAAGCCTGCTCCTCTCCCACCGGCACTACCCACCAAGTATTATTTATTTTTAACCAAATTGCAAGGCTGACTCGCTCCACAGAGACTCAGAATGCACAGGCATCTTCTGGGGCTCCAGAATCGAGTGAGAGAGGAACAAAAAATCTCTGCAAATATCATTCAAATGGCATCAAGTTTCATATACAAGACTCCCATAGATCATCCTGTACACCTCCTGACCTGGCCATATATCCTGATTGGCTCACTTCGCATTCCTCAAACCTGGGCCTCTTGTTACCCAGCATCTTTTTCCCCATCCTCCACGAGGCATCCCTCCCCCCTTCTTTGCCATGCTTTCTGAATCCCTTTGTCCTTTGTTTGTGAACTCACTACTATCAGACTGGCTCACATCTATATTATTGTAACTAATATTTTAACTAACTATTTTATATCACATTCGTTTGTTCAATTCCTCATTCCCTCCTTTTATCATTTCATGATAACCTATCGGTCCAATCCGTAGCTACGGCCCCTCATCTAAGAAGATTCGTCGCTGCATTTCCAATTCCTGTTGCAGCACCCCGTCATCGGCTGCACCCTCCTGGATCCTAACAGCCAAGATTCTTGGGGCATCTATCTGTTCCAGTGCACCTTGCATTTTACCCATCATGCATTTAAGAATGGCCAGGCCCACAAAGATGCAGCCGAGTGCTACTGCTAAATACATGGCCATATTGATCAACCAGTCCTTCCAACCTCCGAATCCCCAGTTACCCCAAGAACCAGGGTCCTGCATACCGTCCAGGTGATCCCTTTTGCGATCCATAAATTTAGTGATGTTAGCGGTTAGGTCTTGAACTCCCATGATACACTTGCCCTGCACTATGGCGCATACCCCACCCTCATGGGCCAGAAGATAGTCAAGAGCATACCGGTTCTGCATGGCAAACAACCGCAGCTGGGACAATTCCTTGGTTATTGCCCCGAGGGCTCAAGGTTTCGTTTCCCAGGATGGTAAAGCTACAAAAAAAATAATTCCTATCGCTGACCGCCAAGGAACCCCCCACACCTCACAGTGTCAAGACGCTCAGAATTCCCCATCCGGCTGAGTGGCCCCGGTTGGGTGCTAGAACCTGAGGTTTTTTCCAGTTCTCGCAGAATTCGGCTGAGACTGCCCGGCGATTGTGCAGTATCCACGCAGAGGGGCAGGGGACTGTGGTAGGGACTAGAGTCCCGATAGCAATTTGGCGGGGAAATGGGGGTGACAAAACATTGGTCGCTGTGCCATTAAAAAAAAAGTAGTATCCTTGCTCCGTGTACAGGCTAGCATCACAATTAGTATATCGGTTGAGCAGGGATCCCCCAGTAGCCCAGTTTATCCAGCTTTGGAATGCCCATTCGGGCCTCCTAGCAATGCGGAAAGCCCTAGTCCCAACAGTGATATGAGAGACATTCGCCCAGCCGCAAAGGAGCTGGAGGCCGGCGTTCAATGGAACGCAGGTGATGTTGTAACAGACGCATTGCCCGGACGCCTGAGTGACGTGACACCTCCTGTCCGTACAGGTGGGGAACAGACATGTTATATTCATTTCCACCTCTACCAGAAAACAGCCGTACCCCTCACTGCTGAAACAATTCTCGTACGACCGGGAGTCTCTATTGGGAGTGAAGTGGCTAGGTATGTATGCCCTCCACCGTTGAAGCTTATCATACTGTGAGTGGGAATTATCCCGAGGAAGGGGAAGGCAAATAGCTGGTGGTACTGAACCCGGATCGTAAGGAAGAGTGACTTGCTCGGGCAGTGGCTCGGAACGCTGACAATGAACCACAGTTTGGGGAGTGCCCCAAAGAAGTGAAACAGAAAATAACCTAGACACCAATGCAGGGTTTGGGTAGCAGACAACCCGTCCATGGCCATACAAGCGGTGGTAGATCTGGTAGAAGAGATTCATACTGCCCAGGTTTCCCTCATTCCAGGTCCTAAATGAATTAAGTATATCTCCTGATCTGATAACCTACGTTCTAGTTGTACTCCCATTCTCACATGCTCCGTCCTCTTTCTAGTCCCCCTCTCTCTCTCACAACCTCTTACTACCCTCTCCGCACGGTCTGACTTTACCTTTGTGGCACCAATCTTAACACATCCAAAATCAAATTTACATGTACTCCAAAAACAAGGCAATGTCCATGCAATGTTCCCTTCCCATCGCCGGGACCGGTGCAATTGCTTCATGAGTCCTGCATTGTCCGTTAGCCTGATGACCTTCCATGAGTCGATACCATGTCCTCGCATATGGGGGCAGCGAAGAACGTCACCTCTGCATAAGTGAAATGTCCTTGTAGTTTGGTTGGGGTTACAGATGTAGATGATATTTCCCTTTTCCATTTCCGCCGCCGATGTCACTCCAAGCGAGGCGAGGCCGAAGATTACACAGGCGGTGCGTAGCCACCCCATCATGCTCTACACCTGTAAAACAGCGCTGGGGAAGGGAGGCAGGTTAGTGACCAATCTTTTTACAGTGGTGGAGGTGGACCCAAGCACTCCGCCCCTCCACTTTAGCTGCAGTGGGGGTGGTAAGGAGAACTTGGAAGGGCCCCTCCCATCGTGGCTCCGACCCTTTCCGAGTCCAGTTTTTGACCGTGACATAACTACCAGGCTGCACTGAAAGCGAGCTATGTAATGGGGACGGTGATGGATGAGCTGCGCAGACCTGGCCATGGAGCTCCTTGAGGACCTTAGTGAGGGCGAGAACATAGGTAGTCATTTCTTCAGTCATATGGTGAAACTGAATCAGTCTGGGAACATGCAGGCTCCAGGGAGTTCTAAGGGGCCTGCCATATAGGATCTCGGCAGGAGAGAGCCGGGCCGGTCCCGCAGGTGTAACCCGCAGCTGGAAGAGGGCAACGGGGAGCAACTTAAGCCATGCCAGTCCCGTGTCCGCTCCTAATTTAGCCAATTTAGTTTTGAGGGTCTGATTGTGTCTCTCAACCAACCCGGCCGCCTGCGGTCTGTACGCACAGTGTAACTGCTGCCGTATGCCCAACTGGGAGCAGAACTCCTGGTTAATCTGTCCAATAAAATGAGGCCCGTTATCAGAACTTAACTGAGCTAGTATGCCGTACCGGAGAATGATTTCTCGCATCAGAACTTTAACCACAGTAGCAGCTTTATTACTGGTAGTCGGATACGCCTCAACCCATTTGCTGAACACATCCACAATGACCAAAACATATTTATAACATTGACACCTTTTCAACTCAATGTAATCCATTTGGAGCGTCTCAAAGGGACCACTGGGCAACGGGGTTTGCCCCATACCACAAGGGATACCTTTGCCGGTGGTATATTGCTGACAAATCAAACACCGATTACTGATACTCTGGGCCAGCCCCTGCATTTTAGGATGCCACCAAGTGTCCAGTAACAAATCACTAGTCCCCCGAGCCCCACAATGAGTTGCAAAGTGTACACATTCAATGACCTATTCTGACGAGCTGCAGTAAGATGCTGAGTCTGCAGTTGCCCCAGTAGTGCGATGACCGAGTGGGAGCTATACACCATAATGTCCTGTTGGAGAGTTATATTGGTAGCAGCCTGTAAACTATTGTATATCGCTGCCAGGATCTGGGTGCAAACAGGGTGGCCCAACGCCACTGGATCAAGTTTGGAAGTAATATGCCAGGCGCCGGTGCTTATCCCCATGTTGCTGGGTGAGTACCGCTGTTGAACACCCTTCCAGAACAGTACAGTACATCTGGAATGGTCGGCCGTACAGGGACCTACCGAGGGCCGGTGCTTGTAACAAGGCCTGCTTCAGGCAACAGAAGGCTTCGAGTGTGTCGGTGGTGAGAGTAAAATTCCCCCCTTCGCTAGTGTAAAGCATCAGCAGCTTTGTATAGACAGCGATGTTTGGTATCCACTGTCTACAATAATTCACCATACCCAGCCAATGACGGACCTCCTTGGCTGTGGTAGGGGCGGGGAATTGGCATATGGGTTCAATCCTACTGGGTTCGAGACTTCTGCCTGTGGCTGTAAGTAAAACTCCTAGGAACTTGACCTTTGTCTGAGCCACCAGGACCTCTGATTGTGAAACAACGTAACCCAACGAGGATTGGTGGTTTAATAACTGGATCACATCATCCCTGTTACTGGGCTCGTCGGGACTCGCTACCAATAGGTCATCTACATACTGCACTAGAGTGGAACCATGCTCCAATGTCAAGGCCTGGAGTTGGGTCTGCAGACATCTGGAGAAGAGCGTAGGTGAGTTGACAAACCCCTGAGGCAGTCGGTTCCAGGTATATTGCTGTCCATTGTAAGTGAAGGCAAACAAATATTGGCTTTCAGATGCGAGTGGAAGGGCAAAGAAAGTGCGCTGGAGGTCAACTATGGCGAAGACCCGGGTTCGAGCTGGAATTTGAGCCAGTATGTGGGCAGGATTAGGGACGAGAGCATGTAACGGCTGCGCGATGGCATTGATTGAACGCAAATCCTGTACTAACCGATACTGGTCTGGTTTGCCTGGTTTGGGCACCGCAAGTATGGGGGTGTTACATTCTGATTGGCAAGGGACCAGAATACCCTGTTGTAACAGCTCTCGGATTAATTTATCTATAGACGGGGCAGCTTGGGGTTTCAGGGGGTATTGCCGAATGGAAGGCAGTGTTACATGGTCCTTAATCGTTACCTTAATGGGTGTAACATTTGCCTGTCCCACTTGTGATGGGCATTCTGCCCAGACCTGTAGGTTGACATATTCCAAAATGTCACGTCCCAGGTGATGCTGAAGTCGAGTGTTAATCGTTTCAGAGACCTCAAAATATTTTATGGAAGTGCCGTCTGGCATGACTTGAAGTGCGTACTCTGTTGGATCTGAATGATCCACTGCCCTCCTTACCATAGGCCCCAGATCCTTGGCATGGTACTGGTCGTGGACTTGACGTGTAATGTGAGGGCCTACAGAAGCTAAGTGTTGCCATAAATGTGGTGGTATTGTAACAAAAGCGGCTGTACCTTCTTTTCCCGTGACTGTGGCTGTAATCTTGACTGGCCATTCGGTCCCAATTAACGGCCGGCATTTGTCCTCCAACTCCCTGTTCTGTCCGGTTCTGTCATAGGCCAGGGTAACGTGGTGCAGTGAATGTTCAATGTCTAACGTCCACCACTGGGGTGTGATAGAAATATAGCACTGTTGTCTCATCCTCCATGATTGAACCATTACCCCTTTGTCTCCGCACTCTAGCTGTAACTGGAAGATACACAGTAAATCTCGGGCCAACAAGTTACAGTCCAATCCTGTAGTCACCACAAACTGATGATCTGTAGACTTATTCTCATAAGTGACTGTCACAGGTTCATAAATAGGATACTCACACACCTGTCCTTGGAACCCCGACAAATTCTGCGTGTGGTCGGATAGTGGTAGTTGAAGTTCTGATTGCACCGAAGGCATGGCTGCTCCAGTGTCAATTACAAATGGCTGATGTTGATCTCCTATCTGCAGAGAGATAATAGGTTCCCTGTCCAATTGGAAAGTCGTTATGACTAAATTAGCTCGTCAATCTTGTGTTGGGAAAGGGTTTGCCTGGGAGAAGTCGGTGTACCTCGTCTGTCCTCCCCTTGGTGGGTACCCCCTCCTTTAGGTCGGGTATTCTCCTCCTGCTGCTTGTCTTCTAAAGGGGCATTCCTGATGCCAGTGATCTGTACGGCCACAATTAAAACATGCATTGTTCCCTCTATATCTGCCCCGTCCTCTTTTCCCAGTAGACCAATGGCCCCTCAGAGGGGGCGGCAGTTGTAAAGTTGTTGGTGCATACGGTGGGCCATAAAGAGGGGCTGAGGGTCCATTTGGGTGGGTTTGATATCCTCCCCCATGTTGATCCACCCACCCAAGGTCACAATGTTGGGGTTCCAGCTGGTAAGCCACTGTATCTGCCGCTGGTTGGGGTCTCAGATCATCCTTTTTCATTACATACTCAGTCTTAATCTTTGTAACTGAGCCTCCTTCCTGGCCTACACCCTCCTTCCAATAAAATCTGACTGCCCGGGCCATCTGGGAAGGGTCGTTATCTGTCCAATTCATGTTGTTACATTTCACAGCAGTAGCCACAGAAGGTGGTAGGCAATGCATTAACATAGCACAATATTGAGGAGAATTCTGACCATTTTGATACAGCAAGTCGCCTGACTGCCCACGGTAGATTTCATTAAAGCGTTCCAGAAATTCCTTTGGCTCCTCAGTCTTTTTAGGTTTGAGGTCTAAGATAGCAGCGATGCTTATGGGCTTTTGAAATGTGGCATTCAACGCATTCAGGATTTGTGCCCGTGTATCATCGTCCAAGGCATGGGCTTGCTGAAGTGTGGTGTGTCTAGCATAATTCAAGTGGTTGAGGTGACTGCGGTACTCTGCTGGGGTTAAAACCTGCTGGACTAGGGCCCAGAGGTCCCTAGAATCAGCTTGATAAACTGAGATGGTAGTTCTCAGATAGTCCACGAAAGCAGCAGGAGATTTCTTCCTGTCTGGGATTGCAGCCATAATAGCCATCATCTCACTGGGTCTCCATGGGAGATAAACGTCTATCGTGGGCTGGGCTGCTGCTGTTGCAGCATCAGGGTTGGGTATTTTCCTAATCGGCAACTGTCTCAGAGTCTCACTAGGGGGCGCTTTAGCAGATTCCTCTGGCTCTTCAAAGACTTTGACGTCCTTCCCTTTCAATAGGGGGAGCTCCGGCTCCTCAGAACCATTCTCGTCCTCTTTCTTTGTTCTCATACTTTTCTGTCCTACCATATCGGTCTTAAGGGATCTAGGTGATATGCGTAATTGTTTCTGGATAGGATCAGGCCCCTCTCTCATTGTCCGAGATTGGGTCCTAGAGCTAACAAGGCTTGTGGAACAGAGCTCCCCTTCTCTAACAGACGGTGAAGGTGCAGAAATAGAACCCAAACTATCAACCGAAGGGACTGGAGAGGCTGGCATGATCTGAATCTGGGGAGCAGTGACTGGATATAAATTATGATACCCTGGTGGTTCTGGAATTAGTGCAGACAATGCTACTGGTGCAGTCGGGACTCTACCCGACATGGTCCAATTCTCTAGGTCATCATCTGCCTCTGTCAATGCAAGGCCAGCCATTGAACTACGTAGCCCATTTTTCTTACTCGAGTCTTCCCCACTAGGTGTCTCCCTCTCTTTACTTGCGCGTTTTTTGAATGCACACTCCTTTTTCAAGATCTCCAGAGTTTTCTGATTCCCTCCTTCACTAATTGGAATCCCCATTTTAAGGGCATTTTCTTGCCAACTTGATAACATGATCTTATCCCTCTCGTCTTGACAATATTGTCTCCATAATCCGATTCACTGTTTAGCTTTCATACCTTGACTTTTTTTCCCAGATTTCACCCTGAACTTTCTTAATGATGTCCAGATCTTTAGTGCCCCCTAGTGGCCATTGGTCACCCAATTTCTTCCTTAAAGTTGCTGACATTTTTCTAAAATCTCTCGCTTTATCTGGATAAATATCACATAATATTTGCAATGAACTGTTTGGATCACTCGTGTTATCCAAGCAATTCCCCATAATCTCGAACTAGTCCTCAAGACTGCGTTGTTTGTCACTACAGTCCAAGGATACAATTTTAGCTTAATCAACTATAGTTTCCAAAACACACGTGGAACTGAACCGTCCTTCAGACGTCCCATCAATTCCACAATCAACCCTTAACTGAACTATCAATATTATGACATCCAATCAGTTGTTTTCAACCCTCAGTCACACCTACATCGACTGAATTTTTAATTTTCTAATCCCCAGACTGACCTTTGATTTTGTCGAGACGATCTTTCCGTACCAACCGCGAGTGACCAGACCAATCAGACCATGAGAAAACTGGGAAAATCAATGTGGTCATTTTCCTGCTACTCACAGTGCGGGCCCATTTCCACTTTCCTTGTCCAACATCAATCTAATTCTGATTTTGCAGCTGGCCGGTGACCGTCTGGAGAATTCCTGGGTTTCGGCACCAAATGACAATATGAATTCTTTACCTGTCAGTCCAGCCTCAATAAAACTCGAGATGGATTCGTAGGTATAGTATTATTTATTTTTAACCAACTTGCAAGCCTGACTCGCTCCACAGAGACTCAGAACACACAGGCGTCTTCTGGGGCTCCAGAACCGAATGAGAGAGGAACAAAGAAATCTCTGCAAATATCATTCAAATGGCATCAGGTTTCACATACAAGACTCCCATAGGTCATCCTATACACCTCCTGACCTGGCCATATATCCTGATTGGCTCACTTCGCATTCCTCAACCCTGGGCCTCTTGTTACCCAGCATCCTTTTCCCCATCCTCCACGAGGCACCCCTCCCCTCATCCTTGCCATGCTTTCTGAATCCCTTTGTCCTTTGTTTGTGATCAGACTGGCTCACATCTACATTATTGTAACTAATATTTTAACTAACTATTTTATATCACATTCGTTTGTTCAATTCCTCACCTGCAATGGTCCAGACAAATCCATTCCATGACCAAAATAATGGACCCCATTCAGGTGTGATGTCTCTGGCTCTCACGTTGATATATACATATATATAAGATAACTGTCCATTTCTCCTTAGCTGCCGGTGATGTTTGTTTGTATAATAACTGTTGTCTGAGACCATCAGTTTTCATGGTCGCCCAGTTTCTTTAATTGAATCTTTTGATGGCCGCTATTTTGTCTTTGAGACGGCAATGCCCTAGTTTCTCACTTTCGGTATTGATATGTTTGAAGCTTAACCCCATAACAGTACAGTTGAGGTTCGGCCTGTTTATTTAAAGTGTTTATGTCCATGAAGCTTTTGGGGTTTTATTTTTAATAAAAGTTTAGTTGGAGAGGATTCGGATCCTACACCTTACTGAGACATGCAGCTACTCAACAGCATGTTTAGTTCTGGATTGACCACTGCAATCATTGAAACGAGTCGGCAGCTTGCAGAGCAACACACAATCGGTTTATGTTGTGAGCCCTCCACCCATTTTCAGGGCCTATTTAATTTTACCTGCAAAAACATTCCCTGAAAGTAGATATTCAGTATGCATCAAGTCAAACACAACTTTTGTCCCCAGTTTTGCTCTGAATGAAGAATTTTCCACAAACTTTCATTTTATTTTAAAATAAATACAACAATCTGAAAATACACTCAAAATTCTTAGCTTTTCAGCAATAAAACACAAAACCAGAATATCCATCTACCTGAATACAAAACACTTCTCTGTGAAATATTTGCCAATGGCTGTAGTTAATGATCAGGCAAGTCTGATGTGGAGTCGGCCAAGCTCAGGCACTTGCCTTGCACTCTGTCTATTCTGCCAGTCATGCTACACTACCCACACCAGCAACAAAAATCACCACAAATTGTTCAGGGTTAAAACTCCTGGAAAGTGTGTGCTGCGAGTTGAGAAGATGTCTGCAGGACACAAACATCTCTATCAGCTGCAAAACAAAAGAGGAACTTTGAATACACGCAGCATTTTAAATGAAGTTTATTTACATCTGCAAACAATGCATTTGACATCGATAAAAGAGGATCTATTGTGCACAATTTGATGGCGACAACAACAACTCGAAGACAGAGTCATCTTAAGTCTAAGACATATTAATCATAAAGAATGACATATCAGAACACCAATAACTGAGAGGAATGACATGCAGAATGTTTTTTATATTCAATCTAATCAGATGCCCTTTTAATCACAAAAAGATGTTTACCTTTAATCACACAAGGTTTACTCACTATCAAATGTACTGACTTCAAGCCAACTACACTTTCACAAGTAAAAGGAAGGCTTATAGATGCAATGTCCTGCTTCCGAGACATCAATGCTAGGAGTGCATATTGAGTGCATATTGTGCTCCTGCAACCTGTCTTTTACCTCTTTTTCATTCCAATGGTTAAAGACTGCATGCAAGGAAAGCTCGTTACCCAATATGCACCCTGGGAAGCACAGAAATACAAAATGTCACCCAGCATGCAAAGTTCCAGCCTCCTCTTTCACGACAAATAGGATTCCATGATGCACATCACTAAAGCATATAAATTATCTTTCAAAACATTGACAAATCCTGATCTCAATTAAATAAGGTGTGTTTTACATTTGTGGATTTTTCATGCTTTTAATGCTGAGAAGACGTACTGAATTAGTTAAACAGGAAATGAAATTATTCATGAATATATGTGCAACCAGGTAACCAGTCACGACTCACATGTTCAGCTGAAATTTATACCTGTATCAAATGCTAATTCATGAAGAAGACAGAATTCCGTTTAAGTATATAAGGCCGACGGGATTTTCCAATGCGCACTTGTCTTTTCAGAATATAAGGAGATTTTCTCTTTCCTTGTTTCTCTTTCTTGTATTCTGAATTTTCATGGTGACCATAGTCTTGCTGTGCCTGAAACAACTACAAAACATATGGCAATCACTGTAACACATCAGACAGTATATATTAGAAGAACAGCAGTAAAAGGAAGACACCAGGAAACAATTTTCAAAGAGCGAGCCATTTGTTGGTGTCCAAAATCTAGTCAATAACAATGAAAAATTATGTGATATTTATCAGAGCTTCATAACTCGACTGATCAATATTGCTGTGCTGTTATAATGACACAATGCACTGATCACTCATAAGGGATTGTGTAAACATGTTGTGGGTTCATTTATCTAGACTAGGCACTTGGGAACAGATGTGGATGGACAGAAAGTTTGAAGACATAAGCAGCAGAGCTGTGTATGCATGCTCTGCTCAGAAGCAAAAGTGAAACCAAGACTGGGTCACCTGACACACTTCCCTTCTAGTGATGTCATGCTCCCTTAAAAGGCACATTAAAACATCCCCTTGTCTTTATAAAGGCATTTTCCTCCCTTCTAGATACATATAACTATTTATAATACATTTTCATGTTTAGTTACCTAAGTGCACAGAACTGATGTATCTGTGATTCTCTAAAACGTAATGGTGATCTGCAGGTATGCCTAAATCTAGTAATGGTAAGCACCAAAGGGTTCCAATGGCATCCGAGCAATGGTCGTCACATCTGGTCTCTGGTGGAGGACACCAGTAGTGGTTCCCACTAACCTCAGCTGTGCTGGCAGGGAGGGAGTCTGAGAATATTTAAATGTTCATTTAAATATGCTCATCTGGGCGTGAACCAGATTGCGGCAGGTGCCACAGGCCGGTAGCATTGCTCTCTGTTCAGCGCTCGGAACAAGCACCATTTCGGGCCTCTCCCATTATTCTCATGGAATAACGGGATGGCGATCTGATAATCCCCCCTTTATCTTTGACTTTATTACAGAATATGATGATAGGGAATCCATCCCATCTATAGATAACCTATAGTTTAAATTCTAGCTGCACACCCAACAATGAAATACTCCATTTTAAGTGTACTCCATATACTTGGAGTACATCAATTAAAGATTCATTCAGTGCGTTCGAAGTTGAGACATTTTATTGTCAAGTTATTCCAATATGGGTGTAGATTTTTCAGCATTAATACCTGGCATAGAAAGTTGTCAATTGACAAGCATGACACAAATTATCCAATCTTCATTTCCTTTGAGATCCCTTCTAGAATTTCTTGCCCTCCCCCCTCCAGCATTCTGCCTCTCAATTCAACCTGTAACACCTCCAGATTTAGATCTGAGAATCTAAGTCGAACTTCCTATTACTGACCTTTGCTCTCCTCCCCTCTCCCACTACCCTTGTCCCCTCAGCTCTTTCAGGCATTGTGCTTTTGTGCTGCCTGTTCACCAAAAATTGATGGCCTTTCTTAATTAGCAGCACTCCTTCTCATCACAGCAGAAAACCATTATTACTCCACCTAACTTTCTTGCATTGATGAAGAGGTCCATAATGTTGAAGGTTCAGAGGTTAACAGCCTTATAAGGATACCACAGCTAGCCTGCTAATGAGAGGAGAATACAAATCCATCAAATTAAAATCCCATATTTTGTCGTAGGTAGAGGGGAAGATCTTCTGAATTTCTACAATAAAGCTCATCCTATTCTAGGATTTCCCCTCCTGCCCTGGTTTTCAGCTCTACTCTTTAGTTAATGGTACAATAGAAGAGTCATGGATTTTTGACCTCAGTCAAAATAAACCTTTCTGGAATGAATGTTTTTAAATGTATCCTCCTAGTTTTTCTTCAATATATTTGGAAAACAAACAGGCAGCTACCATTGACAGAAAAATCTGAGCAATTATACTGAGCAATTGCTGCTGCTGAACTGTTGGAACCGCAACTACTGCACTATCTGATGGCAGACCATAAAGCCAATACACAAATGTTACATTCATGCCCACGGATGGACTTTGAAGCAAAGAACAGACCAGAGTCTGGATTTTCTGCATTGATCTGCTCACCTATGAGGCCTCAAAGTCCCTCCATCAACCAGGCACAGGTCAGGGAGTGTGCTAGGCTACATACCGTACACCTGGATGGCTGCAACCGCTGACGATTGGCATCCATTCTACTATCGCAGGCTGCAGTGTTCATTAAACTACCGCTAAAATATAATATTAATCTTACAATAAATAATTTGCTCAGTCTCGCTGGACAATTATTCAAGTAGCTCTTTGGGAGCTCGTGATCAAAGCAATCTGATAAAAGTAAATAAATCATAGTGCCAATTATTTCCACATTAAACTGTGAATCGTGTGCAGTAAAATGAAAAGTGACATAAAACTACCCAGAATGCATCTATTTCATAAAATCTTGACAACATGTTCCAGAATTTTGCAGCAATCCAAAAGGAATATACATAACTCTAAGTTAAAAAATACTTATCAAGCAAGATGGTGATATAAAGCATCACAGGATACTTTTTTATAATTGAGTGAATTATTCTTTCATTTCATTTGAAACCTATGGGCAGAATTTAATGGAGCCTGGCTGAGTGGGTATGATAGCAGGGCAGCACGGTGGCACAGTGGTTAGCACTACTGCCTCACAGCGCCGAGGTCCCAGGTTCGATCCCGGCCCTGGGTCACTGTCCATGTGCAGTTTGCACATTCTCCCCATGTCTGCATGGGTTCGCCCCCACAACCCAAAGATGTGCAGGGTAGGTAGACAGGCCATGCTAAATTGCCCTTTAAGTGGAAAAATGAATTGGGTACTCTAAATTTAAAAACAAAATGATGGTAGGAGAGCTGGGGCAATTGGATAGGAGTACCCACATTGGATTTCTGGTGTCCCCAGTTAGGTTGGGAGTGAGAAGGGCCTAATGCAGGAATCACACCCACTCCTATTTTGAATAAATCAAATAACCAATTAAACTAAATCAAATAAACTGAGCAACAAATTAAAGGGGCAGTCCCTTAAAGTGATACTGGCTTAAACAAAAAAACAAATCACATATGTAACTTAAAACCAACACGTGATTACGAGGGTCAATAGGGACCCCAGTCCACGCAGTGTCCACCAGGCACAGAAGGCCTTGACGGTGCTAATAAGCATCACATGCTCAATCTAGGAACACCCAGCTGCAAATGTAAAGGGCAGACAATCAGGTCAGACAACCCCTTGCAATCACGATCACTGATGGTGGGATACGAATTAGGTTGATTAATGAACCACATACAAGCAATTATCCTTGAGCCCATCAGAACTTAGTGGTAGCTCAGGGATTTAATGTGACTCACCTGGCTCTCCTGTGCATCTAGGGACTGTTGGGTTTACCTGCAGCACTAGGTGTTGGGGGAGGTTCCCCATTGTTAGACACTCGGTGCCCGACCGAGGGACCCAGAATACAAAGTGGAAGGGCCTCTGAAAGCAACCCCTTCCCTTGCCTCTCGACATTCCCCCTTCTCCAATGACACCTTCCCTGTGGTCCCTAGCCCATCCCACTCAGCGTGCCCAGGGATCCAGCGGCAATTCCCAGACTAGTCCTTGGAGCATTACCGTCAGCAGCCATGATGCCCAGCGGCACTACTGGCAGGAGCAGGATTTCTGCCCCAATGGGGTTGGATTGCATTGAAAGCTCGTTTCTGGCCAGTCAAGTGCTGGAGGGCATTCAAATTACATTAGAACTACCTCAAGATAAACAATCCAGCACTCACATCAGCACTAAATCCCAGCCGATTTTTAAAAAAACGTAATATTGTTTTTATGATTTCAAAAATTCCTTGTCATTCGGAAGAAATCTGCTCAATCCAAATTTAGAATTAATTGTCATGTCCTCTCCATCACTAAAACTGCCTAATTCTACTATTTTTGAAACTTTTTTTGTTTCTATCCTTATCTTGGTTTTTCTGAAACTCAATAGCCTTATTCCTATTTTTGTCCATATTCCTCACCCTCCATAATTTCTAAAATTCCTGCATACTAAAGGCAAAAACTTTCCTGAATATTAGCAATGGTCGATAGCGGGTAGGGAAAGCAGATTTGAAGCCGCCTGCACCATTGGTGACTTTTTCCGCTGTATCATTCAGAGCATAGAGAAACAAAAAGGCAAGGAGCGGGTCCCAACAGATCATGCTAACCAGCAACTTAGTTTTTTTGAAGATCGGGGCGCCATTTATAAACGCTTCTGCAGTGCACAAAGGTTAACGTGGAAGGCCCTCCCACCACACTCCTGGGTAGTGCCAGGGGTAGTGTCTGGTTAGTGTCCAGGCATGGCCCTCGTTTCCCCACCCCGAGCGATGCACTCACCTGAGCTCCTCTGGAAGCTCTGATCACCAGGTGAATGTCTTGGGTGAGCATTTATGATTCAGTTGGTCTACGCTCACGCTGGCCTGAGGGTTGGTGGGGTGCGGTGGGGGGAGAGGGGAGGAATGGGGTGGTGGAGGATTCAGGCGTAGGGGTCTCACAATGATATGCTGATGTATGGAAAAGATGTTCTCGGTATCTTGTACTCGTAATCTTGTCACGCTCATACTTTGGCACGGAACGCGATTTCGACATCTCGTGAGATTTTCCGCTCCTGTCGCTGAACCCATCTCGTTAAAACGGAAGTGAAAGATGCCTGCCTACATCTCACACAGCCATCCTTGACAACCTATATTGCCACACTCCACCACCAACACCATCATCTTCCACCATATTCTATGTTTTGGGATTTATTCAGCAACTCACTCCTGTTGAATCATAGAACCTTTTACCATGCAGAAGGAGGCCATTCAGCCCATTGGATCTGCACTGCAGTTTGAAAGGGCACTCTACCTAGTGCCACTCCCCCACCCTATCCCATAACCAAGCACATTGATAATGGCCAATCCACCTAACCTGCACATCTTTGGACTTGTTCCTTCGTAAACACCTGTTAAGCTCTCTGCGCCGTTGAAAGCCGATTCAAAGCCTACCCTTTCAACCAAACCTTTATTCGTCCTCCTAATCTCTCTTCCCAATACTCATCATTAGCTTGGAGGCTATTTTCCATTGTGAACATCTGCAGATTGCTTTACTTAAAGTAAAGCAGCCAGTCAAATGAAAGTTGTTAAATATTTTGGCCCTGATCGTCCATAGAGATTCTACCAGAGTCTTGCCTTATCTCCAGAGGGAGAACCCCAAATGGGAAGATGTAAATGACCGGAGTATTACAGGTTAAACGGATGGGTTTAGGGCGAGGGTTGACATGTGGAATTATGATATAGTAACCATCACGGAGATGTGGTTGAGGGAGGGACAGGATTTGGAGCTTAACATCCTGGGATATAGCATCTTCAGGAGGGGCAGAGGGCAAAAGAGGGGGAGGCATTGCACTATTAGTTAAAGAGTCAATTACTGCAGGAAGGAGAGATGATATCTTGGGGGTGGCGTTAAATGAAGCTTTGTGGGTAGTGTTTAGGAATAAAAAAAGGGACAGGCACATTGCTAGGTGCTTATTTTAGACCCCCAGATAGACAGTGGGAAAATTGAGGAACAAGTATATCTGCAAATTGCAGAAGTGTGTAAAAATAATAATGGCGTAATTATAGCGGATGAGTTCAACTTTCTCAACATTAACTGGGATAGTCATTGTGTTCAGAGCTCAGATGTAGCAGAGTTCGGAAAATGTATACAAGATAACTTTTCAGCTCAACATATGGAGGATCCAACAAGGGATAGTGCAGTGCTGGACCAAATTCTGGGCATGAAGCCAGACAGGTGGTTAATGTGATGGTGGGGAGTATTTTAGTGATTGCGACCACAACATGTAGCAATTTAAGTTTGTTATGGACACGGAAATAGAAAAATTGCGGGAAAGGGTCTTGGATTGAGGGACAGGAGACTTTAATAAAGATAAGGCAGGCTCTGGCCAAGGTAACTTGGAACAAGTTACTGGTGGGGAGATCTACAGAAGAGCAGTGGGGGCTGTTCAAAGAGGAAATGGAGAGGGTACAAGCCCAACATGTTCCCTCGACGGTAACTGGAAGAAGTAACATGCCCAGAGAACCATGGATAACCAGAGATATTCAGGATACAATGAGAAGGAAGAGAGAGGCTTTTAATAAGTATAAGGGAAGCAAATCAACAGAGGCATTAGAGAGTACAGAAAGAGCAAGATGGAGCTTAGGAAATCAATGAGGAGAGCAAAGAGGGGACATGAGAAATCTCTTGCTGGTAAAAGTAAAGAAAGTCCCAAGGCATTCTATCAGTATAGCAATGGGAAGACGATAACTGGGAAAAAATAGGGCCCATTAGGATCTGTGGGTGGAGCCAGAGGACATTGGTAGGGTGTTAAATCAGTATTTCACATCTGTCTTCACCCAAAAAATGAGGATATAGATATGGAACTCAGGGAGAGAGACTGTAGGGCTAACGAGCAAGTCCTCAAAGGGAGCGACAAGGTATTGGAGATGTTGGTAGGCTTAAAAGTGGAGAAATCTCCAGGTCCGGACGAATTGTGTCTCAGTTGCTGTGGGAGACGACAGAATGAGATTGCAGAGGCCCTAATCCAAATGTTGGATTCTCCTCTCTCTGCGGGAGAGGTGCCAGAGGACTGGAGAACCACAAATGTGTTCCCACTATTTAAGAACGGCTGTAGGGATAAGCCAGAGAACTACAGGCCAGTGAGTCTCAAGTCCATGGTGGAGAAACTAATGGAGAAAATTCTGAAGGAGAGAATCTATCTCCACTTGGAGAGGCAAAGTCAGATCAGGAATAGTCAGCATGACTTTGTCAGAGGGAGGTCATGCCTAACAAATTTGATTGAATTCTTTGAGCACATGACTAAGTGTAGATGAGGGTAGTGCAGTTGATGTAGTCTACATGGATTTCAGCAAAGCATTTGAAAAGGTCCCATATGGGAGATTTATAAAGAAGGAAAATGCAAATGGGATGCAGGGAAACTTGATAAGTTGGACTCAAAGCTGGCTGAACTGTAGGAAACAGAGGGTGAAGACAGACGGCTGCTTTAGTGACTAGAAGCCAGTGTCCAGTGGCATACCACAGGGATCTGTACTGGGTCCCCTATTATTCTCCATTTACATAAATAACTTAGATGACTATGTGGGGAGTCAGATCAGTAAGTTTGCGGATGATACAAAGATCAGCCAGGTGGTTAACAGTGAGGCTAAAAGTCTTAGGTTACAGGGATGGTCAATTGGGCAGAAAAGTGGCAGATGGAATTTAATCCTGAAGTGTGAGGTGTTACACTTTGGAAGGAGCAATTTGACAAGGAAATATTCAATGAATGGCACCACACTGGGAACTCCTGCGGAACAAAGAGACCTTGGTGTGTTTTTAAATAAATCTCTGAAGGCAGAAGGGTGGGTTGATAGGGTGGTGAAGAAGGCATATGGTACAATTGCTTTTATCAATCGTGGCATAGATTACAAAAGCAAGGAAGTCATGTTGGAATTGTATAGAGCTTTGGTGTGGTCACAGCTGGAGTACTGTGTGCAGTTCTGGTCCCCAAATTCTAGGAAGGATGTGATTGCACTGGAGTGAGTGCAGAGGTGATTCACCAGCATGTTTCCTGCGATGGAACATTTAAGTTCTGAAGAGAGGTTTGATAGGCTTGGGTTGTTTTTGCTGGAGCAGAGAAGACTGAGGGGTGACCTGATCGAGGTGAACAAGATTATGAGGGGCATGGACAGGATGGATAGGGAACAGCAGTTCCCCTTTGTTGGAGGGTCGGTTACGAGGGGACACAAGTTCAAGGTGAGGGATGAGAGGTTCAGGGGGGATTTGAGGAAAAACATTTTTACCCAGAGAGTGGTGACGGTCTGGAACGCACTGCCTGGGAGAGTGGTAGAGGCGGGTTGCCTCACGTCCTTTATAAAGTACCTGGATGAGTTCTTAACATTCAAGGCTATGGGCCAAGTGCTGGCAAATGGGACTAGGATTGGCAGATCAGGTGCCTTTCATGCGGCGGTGCAGACTCGATGGGCCGAAGGGGCTTTTCCGCACTGTATTATTCTGTGATTCTATCAAAGTGGCCATTTACGGCATTTGACTAGGGGTTCGGCTGGTCCCCACTGAAGTTGACACTTATAGAAGCCCTATAAAATTATATTGGTGTCATTCAATAGTGCAATGTAACTTAAGATTACAGTGCTATTGTACTGTGACAATGGTTTTGACTGTAATTTAATTACAATAATGGGAAATTTATGTTATATATCATTGTTACTTGGCCACGTGATACTGATATTTGGGTACAACTGTGGAAAAATATTGACGGCAATATATTATGTTTAATTTAATATGGCAAGGATATTATGCAAATAAGTAATAAATATCAGACAGTATAGTTTGATACACATACCAGGAACAATTAATCACATCAATGTAGACTGAAGAATCATTTGATCACAAAACAGATTGTGCCAATGTATTTCCTGATTTCATCCCTCTTTGTGACATTACCACAAATGTATTAATATAATTACCAATGATAGGTTAGGCAGGGTGACACTGTTTTCACTGGCAGCTGGGATGGCAACCAAAGCACATAGATTGAAGAATGATTACAAAAGCTATGGGGGTGATGAGGGGCTGATGTAACAAAACAAAAGCCCCATTTTGGGCGTGTATAACAGGGTATTTCTCAGCACCGGCAGTGCTGATAATGGCCCCTGCTATATAACGGGACTCTACCAGCTTTTCTGGTCTCTGCGGGGAACGCCCCTCGAGGTCGCACTTATCTCATTTCCTGCACTGACGGGTTCAGCTCGTAAGTGCAGGAAGAGGTCGGGCGCCATTTTTAGTGGAGGAGCCCCTCCACTGTCCCAACGTACCTCTTAGGGAGTCCTCGAGCTCCCTCCTCACTCCACCGCTTCAGGGCAGGGCACCCCGGGGCCTGATCCTTGGCACAGGCAACCTGGCACTGCCAGCCTGTGCCACTCTAGCAGTGCTACCTGGGCACCCTGACAGTGCCAGGTTCACACTGCCAAGGTGCCAGGTTGGCAGATGCAAGGTGTCCAGAGGAAGTGCCAGCGTAGCACCCTGCCAAGAGCATGACCACCCTTGCATGGTCTTGGACCCAACCCGGCCTGCTTCCCCCAGGTGCCATTATGCCTGATCCATATTTGTTTGGACCAATGCTAATTGGAGCCATGGCAAAGTCTCTCCAGTGAGGCCATTAATTCCCAGGCCTCGGAGGAATCCAGCGTTGGTATATTTAAATGAGCCTAATAACTCATTTAAAGATGTTAATCTTGTTCTCGCCCGATCCCAACATCTACCGAGATCACATTAGATCTCGTGATGCATTCCGAGCATTGCGACTTCCGCGAGAGACCTCTTGCAAGATTAAACGGCCTTGTCACATTGTCAAATTGGGCGCAACGAGGCCATTAAATCGCGCCCAAGATCTTTTTTCACTCAGCAATTTGCTGTG
The DNA here is from genome assembly GCF_902713615.1 of Scyliorhinus canicula. NCBI lineage: Eukaryota > Metazoa > Chordata > Chondrichthyes > Carcharhiniformes > Scyliorhinidae > Scyliorhinus > Scyliorhinus canicula. Next base: position 22,209,020 of record NC_052165.1, on the reverse strand, counting down.
ATCTGGAATGCCAGAAAATGTTGGAGGAAGCAGATCTGATATTAACTTATTGAAGAGAATTGGACCTTCAATTAAAAAAGGAAAGTATTTCCAGGGCTATAGGGAAAGAACAGGGTTGTGAGGCTAAGTGGTAACCCTTGAGCTAGCGAGCACAAATCCGATGGGATGAACAGCCTCATTCTGTGTTGTATGATCTCTCTACTCTAAGATTCTACCTTTGGTGAGGTTCAGGGAAAAGAACAATTGCAGAAAACCTGAGGCTCCATCTCTTTTTAAATACTCAGGCTATTTAAGTCTAGCCTGCCGCACACTAATGTTAGATGTCTGCTTCAGTGCAAGAACCTCCTCTGTACTATCTTTAATTTTGGCACAGTAGTCCTACCTGTAAGGCATAAAGATGATCCAGGAGGTCGCCTTTCGTTGGTGTTGTTTCAGTGTAAGCTGTAGAAACTGAAAATAATTCCAAACTAAGTTCGTCTTATTCACCCAGAGGATAACAACAACAAAAAAGTATCACTTTCAGTCCAATCTTTTCATTAACTATTGTGCTTCCCCACCATTTGGATATTTTGACTGATAGTCCCAAGGTGAAGAGCCAGACTGGACCAACATATTGTGATCCACATACCATACAGACTTATTCTAATATTGAGATGCATTGTGCTCAGACTTCAATTGTCTTGTGATCCACAATGTAGGTTGCAGCTTTTGGAACACAAGGGTGAATATTTTCATATTTTGCTGCTTCAGCGCATTATCTGAACAAATAGAGTTTTGTATTCCTTTACATTTACAGTGCAAGCAGAGATAATTTGGCAGGCCATATTTCACACATGGAAATTGAGATTAAGCATTTATACTCAAATAAATAATTGTTATCCTACCAAAAAAAATGAGCTTTCCCTCGGGTACGCCAGCACAGCATGCAGACAATTAACTCATTTTCTATTAAAGTTAACCCATGCAAATTCTTCTGCCGTTTTGCTTCTAGCAATCTCATTATCTTCGGATTGTTTATTTGTGACTTCATATTTGGATCACACTTTCGCAGTCCAATTATGGAAAATATACTGTACTAAATAATAAAGCCCAGCGTTGCAATTAATGTTCTGCTTGTGTATTGCTACATGACAAGATTGAAACCTTTGCTGGATTGGGATAAGCAACAGTAAATCAGGAATTTAGTCATTTGGTACGTTGGATGTTCATCAAAAATTAAATGTCCTCATCAATAGACAAAAGAAGGACCTTTGTTAAACTTTAGTTACTTTTGTGCTCTGCCAAGTTGTCCAATCGATAACTCATCAAGTTACTTGTTTTGGTGGGGGGGGGGGGGGGGGGGGGGGTGGCAAGCTTGATCAATTTCACCTCCGTGTGTCGGATCAATGAATGGAGCTCAGCAGGAGCGTGTTCGCATTGTCAGCACAGGTATGTTGCTTCTACCACACGCGGAAGTATCTACAGGGGCAGCAGATTCGCCTCCAGCTTGACCAATCAATCCCATAATGATGGGAGTTGAGCCTGACCTGCAAGGTAATTGACATCCCAAATGCTCCATGTCTTTCAAGTTCATTCAGGCGAAAGAAGAATGGCAACTGTGCCACTCCAAATGCGAACAACAAAAACATTTTCTTTCCTTAAAAGAAACTATTCAATGTGCAATGAGCTTCGAACTTCTCATGAGCTCACAGCTGTCCCGATTCCCCCTCCGTTACTTTTCCAATGCAATATTATTTCCTATTTTAAAAAAAAATTCTCACTCACCTGAACAGACAGCGTTAGAGCTGAGGAACAGCAGCAGCCACATCATCTGAATGCTCATTGTGCAAACTGGGAGGGCTCCTCACTTTGTTGGAGAGTCCATGAAAGTTAGTGGGTGGGGGGAGCGATGGAGGGAGCTGGGAGCCGAATGTGATCCTTCTCTCTGGGGTTTTCGTTCGCTCTCTGTGCACAAGGAGGCAGGAGCTGACTTCTTTAATACCTCCAGGCTGCCTTGACGTCAACACTACCTCCCTGACTTGATTCCAAGGTGTGAGATGAACACGCTATATACCCAGCGATGTTCATGTCCTATTAACGTTGCCAGCCCACCTTTCGACTGCATCATTTGTTTAATGTTGCAAAGATATGCGGCGGTTGCAGAACTCCCTTTTTAAACCTATTTTTTTTTTTGAAAAAGAGAAGTCGCCCAGGCAGCACACGATAACATTTTCCGCCCAGAGTCCCCAGCATTCGCCCACTGTTGGTGTATTATTGGCTTCCTCGCAATGAAATGCAGTTTGTGTCGCTGCGTTTGAATGATCTGTTTCTGTGAAGACCATGTATGCACTGATGTATTATTTACAAACTGTTCGATCGTGTCTCTAATGAATGTACCTCTCTCCGACGGCAAAAGGCCCCGGGGAGCTGAATTAAATCCATACGCCTTTCTTTTTAGCCCTCTGAAGTTTTCTTGTTACACTCTTGCTATCCCCCATGGGGTGGACTGAACTTTCCGAATGGGAAATAAAAGTTGCAGCCGCCTCTTCCTTTGCCCAAGACGAGAGGCTAACCTCCGAAGCTATGGAAGATATGATCTGCGTTTTTTCGCTTGCATTTATATCTTCAATAATTCTTCAGTCTATAGTGATCTCTAGTCTGTAGTGATCTGCAGTGATCTGCTGTCAGTACAGACAGATGATCACTAGATGGCAACACTAACAGGACGTACAGAAAGAGTTTCCCGCTCTTTCTGTAAGTGTGTGCAGTTAGACTAAAGACATGACAGATCAGAAATGAAATTAAATGAAAATCGTTTTATTGTCACGAGTAGGCTTCAATGAAGTTACTTTGAAAAGCCCCTAGTCGCCACATTCCGGCAACTGTCCGGGGAGGCTGGTATGATCATAATTGCTAGTTTAATCTAATCTTAGTTAATTATATTACTCGTCAAAGTATTAAGGTGAAAGAACTCACAAGTATATTATTTTATTACTCAATAAATAATTTGTCATCAACTGGAAGACTTTGACTGTTTATCATCAAGTTAAATACAACTCGTCAAGGCAAATGAATAATATTTCTGTAATATAACACAGTCTAATTGCAAAGAATTGCCTGACTATACCCCCCTCCCACCAAAGGAATTTGCACATTCTCCCCGTGTCTGCATGGGTTTCCTCCGGCTGCTCCGGGTTTCTCCCACTGTCCAACGACGTGCAAGGTTAGGTGGATTGGCCATGCTAAATTGCCCTTAGTGTCCAAAAAGGTGAGGAGGGGTTAGTGGGCTATGGAGATAGGGTGGAAGTGAGGGCTAACGTGGGTCGATGCAGACTCGATGGGCCAAATGGCCTCCTTCTGCACTGTATGTTCTATGTAGCTGTGTATCTATGCCCCGGTTTCCTCCCACAAGTCCCGAAAGACGTGCTGTTAGGTGAATTGGACATTCTGAATTCTCCCTCCGTGTACCCGAACAGGCGCCAGAATGTGGCGACGAGGGGCTTTTCACAGTAACTTCATTGCAGTGTTAATGTAAACTGACTTGTGACGATATTATTAATTAAAAAGTTAATTCTTAAAGAAAAGAAATGGCTGGAGCGAAAATGCACCGTAAGGTGGGAGAAAGAATGAGCAGACAATTGATCTCACTAAAAGTAAGGAAAATGTTTGCTTGTTTATAACTTAAGTGCTAATCGCTTACAATATTGGGCAGCAGAGTCAGGTCAAAAAGTAAATATTTTGCTCCACATGTGACATAAAGTTAACAACTTCAAAAGGGAAAGATTACCACAGGCATTAGAGAATTGGAGAGAAACTTTCCACCTTAGGATATTGGTTTAGTGTTGATTGGTGAACCAGTGGCAGTTGACCAGGAGAAGCATGGGTGAGATGTCCATGGTGAACATGTACCTTTCCATGGTACTGGGAATGAGTGCAGAGGCCATAGGGATGTATAATTCAGAGCAGGTAATAATCTTGACAATCTTACCTTGTGGTTGCATCCCTACATCTGGGAAATTTCCACCCAATCACTTGATCGCACTAATAGCATTGTTCAAGACTCAGACCATCATGCTCAAGGGGCTGGTTTAGGACAGGGCTAAATAGCTGGCTTTTAAAGCAGACCAAGGCAGGCTGGCAGCGCGGGTTCAATTCCCGTACCAGCCTCCCGGAACAGTAACTGGAATGTGGCGACTAGGGGATTTCCACAGTAACTTCATTTGAAGCCTACTTGTGACAATAAGCAATATTCATTTCATTCCATTTCACTTAACTTGGCTGCTAGTTTTGTTCATTGGACGTCATGCCAGAGCATCAGGAAGTAAAAGTGTAACTGGCTTCGGCAAGAAAGGCCTCTGAATCCTCTTGCATGTACAATATTCTGAACTCATACCCCTGAGTCTGCCTTTTACCAAAATGGACAACAAAATTAGTCAGGCTGCTGCGGGGAGTTGACACTGATACTGACTCCGCCCCTCCTCTCAGAACCGATCAACATAAAACAAGAGAAAGGGGAGGGGCATTGTACAAAACCCCCCTCGGGACCTGTGACTCACATTGACTGTATATCGTCAATGTTGTATGTATCGCAATTGTAATAAAGCACCTCCGAGTGCAACTTGAAAAATGTAGAAAACTTACATACCTTTGCAACAATTGCAATGGCCATTTTGAAATGTCTGTAATATTTCTTTGACTGCGTTGAAGCATCTCAGAGTGCAACATGATATATATAGAGAACCTGAATATTACTGAACTTTGTGTGGTGGCCATTTTGAAATGGGTGTCATGTTCTTTCAGATAGTTGACAAATAATTTTTTTTTGCAAGAAAAAATGAAAAGAATTCAAGTTTAGACCTCACCCCAAACAAACGACAGGAAGCACCTCGCCAAGATCAAGTCTTTTGGGGTTTGTATATATACATTTTTAATGAGGTCTTACAGCCACTGAAGTGCAAGAGATGGGTTTGCAGAGTTTGTAAGTGCAGTGATTCTAGAAAGAAAACATTAAGTCGAAAAGCTCAGCTGTTGCCTGGTGAGAGTGATCCAGTGACACTGACACAGAAGAGACAGGAGTTGAGAGAGGGGAGTTCAGAATGTACGGCAGAGAGAGAAGACAGGGATTTGAAACACTGAGAAGAAGAACTGCAATGCCAGTGGGACAATACTAATCAGGTATGTGACTCAGCAAAGTTATCAGGTTAGCCGAGCTACTACTGGAAGTCTGTCTTTAGGGAACTCATTTATCCGCTCTGCAGTTGAAGAAACAGTGGGTTTAGAGTATGATTTTTGGATCTCTCTGTTATGAGTTGGGTGAGAAGCATCAAGTAAATGCACAGACGTGCACCATATGAAAACCATTTCATAGAATCATAGAATCAAAGCCGTGAGTCACATTGACTGCATACCATGATAATCATAGAATCATAGAATTTACAGTGCAGAAGGAGGCCTTTCGAGCCATCGAGTCTGCACCGGCTCTTGGAAAGAACACCCTATTTAAGCTCACGCCTTCACTCTATCCCGTAACCCAGCAACCCCACCTAACCTAAGGGCAATTGATCATGGCCAATCCACCTAACCTGCACATCTTTGGACTGTGGGGGGAAACCAGAGCACCTGGAAGAAACTCACGCAGACACGGGGCGAATGTGTAGACTCCGCACAGACAGTGACCCAAACCGGGAATCGACCCTGGGACCCTGGATCTGTGAAGCAACTGTGCTAACCACTGTGCTACCATGCCGGCCACCAACTACTTGCAACTATGCCAATCTCAATTCAGAAGCCCTTGTGCCAAGTTCATGGTAACAATTCTTCACTGATTTATATGCCTATAAAGATGTTGTAAAGAAATAGTGTGGATTTGAATTGTATTCTTGTGTTTGCGCTGAGATCTTTCCAACCTTTTTGTCTGGTGTAATATGGTTCAGTTTTCTTGTTTTGATGGATATTTTATTATTTGTGTTAAAAGTCACATGCAGAATCTTGTGAATTTGTTCAGTAACTTTCTGCACGGTTTAAAAATAATAGAAGTTAGGATCTGTCAAGCCAGGGTTCCCTTTGGGATTTCACTTGTCTGGTATTAACAACCACTGGGGTCATAACAACAGACACCAAAAATTCATCTGGTATTTCTTTATTTTTTAATTTAGAGTATGCAATTATTTTTTCCAATTAATTTAGCATGGCCAATTCACCTACTGCTGCACATCGTTTTGGGGTGTGGGGGTGAGACCCACGCATGGGGAAAATGTGCAAATTCAACATGGACAGTGACCCGGGGCCAAGATTGAACCGAGAGGCAGCAGTGAGGCGGCAGTGCTAACCACTGTGTCACTGTGTTGCCCATCCATCTGGTATTTCAACATTAATAAATGTAGTAGGTAGCCAAATTAAGGAAATTATTGATTGAACCTGCAAAGCTCGATTAATTCCTTCCTTTTGAATTTATTAGAGGTGATAGTAAAATTAGATTCAATGTTTTGGTCATCAAGAAGCCTCTTTTTCTCTAATTGGGTATATGTACAGTATGCCACCTAAGCATTCATCACCAACCAGTTAAAGTTGCTATATGGCTCCGTGAGTTAATAAAGTTGTATGCTAAGGGCGGCATGTGGCACAGTGATTAGCACTGGCACTGCGGCGCTGAGGGCCTGGGTTCGAATCCCGGCCCTGGGTCACTGTCCATGTGGAGTTTGCACATTCTCCCCATGTCTGCGTGGGTTTCACCCCCACAACCCAAAGATGTGCTGGTTAAGTCGATTGGCCACGCTAAATTGTCCCTTATGCCCCTTAATTCGAAAAGAAAAATAATTGGCTACTCTAAATTTCTAAATAAATAAATAAATAAATAAAGTTGTATGCTTGGTCAAATGACATAACTATTATACCTGATCAGCTGTCAATTATTATGATCCTGGGCCAGACCTCAACAGGATACCGGCGATAAACCCCCATATGTTATTTAATTTGTAAGACTGTGAGGAAAGAATACTTCACTCCAGGAGTGACTCCACGCAGAAGTAGAGATATGGTAAACTGAAACAGATGTTATTACTAACACAGGATTAAATTAATTTTAACGGCATGTAAGAAATAGCCTACAATTACGAATTAAACAATGCTTAACAATAAAATGAAACACTTTAACTCCTAACTGCTATCTTTTTATCTCCAATCAAGCAAAACCCATCTCAGGTCAAACCCATTTTTAAATACTGCTAGCAAACCCAGGAATACTTGCTGTATAGATATGTCTTGGATATTGCTTTGACATAGAGAGAGAGAGGTCCTTTAGCAAACAGCCTGCAGATTATTGCCTGTATAAAACTACTGTTTAACTTCCCAGCATTTGGCAAAAAACTCCTGTTCTGTTCACAGCAAAATTTAAACTGAAACTCAACACCTGACAGCTTCAGCCCCTGGCTCCTCCCATTAATTACATGAAAATAAAAAAATGAAAATTAAATGAAAATCGCTTATTGTCACGAGTAGGCTTCAATAAAGTTACTGTGAAAAGCCCCTAGTCGCCACATTCCGGTGCCTGTCCGGGGAGGCTGGTACGGGAATCGAACCGTGCTGCTGGCCTGCTTGGTCTGCTTTAAAAGCCAGCGATTTAGCCGAGTGAGCTAAACCAGCCCCTAAAATCATCTCTATACCACTAACTGGGTTTTGACCATTTGACTAAGGCTTAAAACAATGTCTCTAATTATCAAAACCCCATGGAACATTGTTTCTATAAACAAAATTCCCATTGGCCCTATTTTGGTAAACAATGTACAAGGAATGAATGATGATCTTACTTTTATGTCGCTCTAATTATCTTTCTGTAACCCCAGTGTTTGCCTGTCTTTTAAATTAAGATTTTTAAAACCCTTACTGCAGTAGAGATATATTCACTAACACAGGCTTTTAACCATTACTGCACCAGATACACATAATTCAATATATATCTGAAATTCTTCCATTCATCACAGAATGCAGGAGGGTAATTTCCCTTTGAGTTGGTTTAATAGTGAATCAATGGCCGTTTTACACCCCTCTGATGTCTTTTCTATTAAATTCTATTAAAAGGAAAATTTGCACAATTCAACATGACTTAACATCAATTTTACCCGGTGTGTTCATTCACAAACATCATAAAACAATCATGAGCCTTTCTCTTTGTACATTTGATAGAAATTTCAGACACTGGGATTATTCTGCCTCCTGCATGGACTGTACCTACGAAAGACAAATTGACAAAGAAGATTACCAGATGCAAGATTTCCAGTCGACCTATCTCCAAGAAACAAATACGAGATCAGAACAATCACAGAAGTAACTGGGCAAAAAAATACCAGCAATTTATGTTGTCACAACTGTGTAAAAGATATTTCCTTCAAGCGGTCTGCGAGCTAAGAATTTGTATGTGGGTATGTTTCCCTTTTAATTTACGAGTGAAATTGAAAAATAACCCAGTACAAGCTTTATTTTTAAACAAGATAAAGGTTAATTTATTACAAAAGGACTCCTGCAATTTACTTGGATATAAGTGATAAAAGTTATTGACTAATTCAAAGATTAAAAGCAGATAAAGATAAAAAAGATAGCCAAAGTTGAGATTTCAGAGCAATCCATTTGAGATAATGGGTGGGATTTTCTGGTCTCCCAGTGGCTTCTTTAACGGCTGTGCACATATCACTGGCAGTGAGATTCTCTCTCCCCGCTGCTTGTCGATGGGATTTCCCATTGAAACCACCCTGCGCCACCGGGAAACCCGCAAGAAAAGAGAATCCCGACGACCGGAGAATTCCAGCCATTGTTGTCGGCCCATTGCTTGAGTTCCTTCTCTCCGAAATGTAGCGGGTGAAGCTTGCGGTTCATTTTAGTAACTGTGATGGCTTCTGCAGGCAACTATTTGGAGGTTTGCCTTCTCAAGTGAACTCAGCAGGTATTTGAGGGAGATGGATTTTCTATTCCTTACTAATTCTGCAATTATGCCACTTGAACATTGCCTGGGCTCTTTCATCACAATAGCAGGTGAGTTCGTAATGCCTTCTCCTTTGTCCTCCGTTGGCCAAGACCCTTTTCTGATTTGGTTTCTCTTGTCCTTCCTGGGTCTTCCGCAAAGACAATGGCGGTTATCAAACAGACTTTATACAGTCCTGAAACTTAAAATTCCTACTTTTTTTAAATTTTAATAAAATATTTTTCCACTGCTGAGGGCCTATGAAGTCCCTTCCTTTCTCCTTTTCCCTCAGAAGTAAAAAGAGTTTTTCACATATTTGAGGATTCACTGGACATTCCAGGAGCAGTGGTGTTCTCCAGAACTCCAGAGTTCTCCAGAGAGCCACTCAAGCACCTTTGATTTCAAGCAGACTTGTAAACGCAATGCAGCCTGCCAAACCTTGGCATTCAAGGACTGATACTTCAAAAATTATGTAAAGCTGCTCAGAACCAATCTCAGGCTGGTTTCTGCCTGCATTTGCTGCTCATAGGCTCAGCAGCAAATCTGAGAGAAACCAGCCTGTTTTTGGAAGGGAAGGTAAGTATTGAAGGTAAGTTTCAGAGTTTGGAACACAAGGCAGCTGCAGCCTGGGTGCGGGGCCCAGACAAGTCAACTGGAGCCATGGTGCGGGCCCCAGACAAGCCAACTGGAGCCGCAGTGTCGGGCTCAGCCGAGGCAGCTGGAGTCGTAGTGCGGAGCCCAGATGAGGCAGCTGGAGCCTGGGTGCGGAGCCCAAGCGAGCCTGGGTGCGGTGCCCAGATGAGGCACTTCGAGCCGCGGTGCGGGGCCCAAGCGAAGCTGCTGGTGCCTGGGTGTGGGGCCCAGTTGGAGCTGCGGTGCGGGGTCCAAGCGAAGCTGCTGGAGCCTGGGTGCGGAGCCCGGATGAGGCAGTTGGAGCCGCGGTGCGGGGCCAAAGTGAGGCTGTGGAGCCTGGATGCGGGGCCCAGATAAGGCAGTCTGAGCTGCAGCGCGGGCTGCAGGTGAGGCAGCTGGAGCTGTAGTGCGGAGCCCAGATGAGGCAGCTGGAGCCTGGGTGCGGAGCCCAAGCGAGGCTGCTGGAGCCTGGGTGCGGTGCCCAGATGAGGCAGTTGGAGCCGCGGTGCGGGGCCAAAGTGAGGCTGTGGAGCCTGGATGCGGGGCCCAGATAAGGCAGTCTGAGCTGCAGCGCGGGCTCCAGGTGAGGCAGCTGGAGCTGTAGTGCGAAGCCCAGGCGAGGCAGCTGGAGCGATTTTGCGGGCCCCAGATGGGGCAGCTGCAGCCTGGGTGTGGGGCCCAGATGAGGCAGTTGGAGCCGCAGTGCGTGGCCCAGGCGAGGCAGCTGGAGCCATGGTGCGGAACTGCTGTGAGGGCCCATCAGAGACAGTCAGAGAGGGGACGAGAGGATAAGGGTGGAGAGAGTGCAGGAAAGAGAGAGCATAGGTAGATAATGGGGGGTGGAGATAGGATTGAGAGAGGGAATGATTCACATTAATTATTTGGTTATGATGGTGTGGGGATGTGAGATGTGGTATATTGTTTGTATTCCCCACTGGCAGCTTTACTTGGAACATACAGCACAGAAACAGGTAATTTGGACGACCCCATCTATGTTGATTTTTGTGTTCCACACAAGCCTCCTCCCACCCTTCTTGATCAACGACCAAGGTAACTGTAAGCTTCTTTCTTCCTCATGTGTTGTTCAACATCCTTTAATGCATCAATAATAGAATCATAGAATGGTTACAGCATAGAATGAGGCAAACATTGTTCTTGTATCAGTTATTTGGCCTGAAAATCAGCTAGTCCTATTCCTTGACCTTTTCCTAGTAGCGCAGCAAAATATTTTCTCTTCAGATAAATTATCTTGAAAACCGCAATTGAATCTCTCTCCTTGACATGCTCTGACAGTGCACTTCAGATCCTAACCACTTGTTGCATTTAAATGTTTTCCTCACGTTGCCTCTGCTTCTTTTGTCAATCTCCTTAGGGTTCTTGACCTTCTGCCACTGGGAACAATTTCTCCCCATTTATGCTCTTCAGCCCCTCATGATTTTGAACATGTCTGGCAGATCTCCCATCAACCTTCTCTTCTCTAAGGAGAATAGCCCTAGCTTCGCCAATCTGTCCACATAACTGAAGTCTTCATTCTTGCATCCATTCTTTTAAATCTTGTAAATGTAGCCATTCGTCTGCAAAACAGATATACCGCTTTGGATACTGTGGAGGGGAATGACCTCTCAGGGTGAGGTAGTATGACTAGAGGTACTACGGTACCTAGCAATGCCGAGACACCATTGGTGGAGAAGGCTCAGTGCTCATTGGCCCGATGGTATGTAATACTAGTCACCCATTGGTTAGAATTGTAAGGTAGCTCCGTCCAGTAAGGCGGGGTATTAGAGCCCGTGTATCCCCCACAGCTTCCTTTCTGTATCTGAGCTGCCTGGGGAAACATCTTGTCTATTAAAGCCGTCAGTTCGGACTACAACCTCGTTTCTGTGGTCATTGATAGTGCATCACATGGAAAGCAGCAACAGCCAAATTCATTGCACCATGGCTGCAGAAGGGAGGATTAAGAGGTGTAGGATTGCAAGAGATATAGGGGATTCAATTGCAAGGGGAATAGATAGATGTTTCTGTGACTGCAAACATGACTCCAGGATGGTATGTTGCCTCCCTGGGGCTATGGTCAAGGATGTCTCGGAGCAGTTACAGGACATTCTGGAGGGGGAGGGTGATCAGCCAGTGGTCATGGAATACATTGGTACAAATGACATAGGTAAAAAAGGGGATGAGGTCCTAAAAGAGGAAGATGGGGAGTTAGAAAGAAAGTAGAGAAGTAGGATCTCACAGGTAGTGATCTCAGGATTACTATCATAGCCAAGTGATAGCCAGGGTAGAAATGACAGGATATATTGGGTCAATACGTGGCTGAGATGGTGTCAGGAGGAGGTTTTCAGATTCCTGCGGCATTGAGACCAATTCAGGGAGGTTGGAACAGTACAAACTAGATGGGTTACAACTGGGCAGGACTGGGACAGATACCTAAGGGGAGCATTTGCTAGAGTTGTTGGTGAGGATTGCAACGAAAATGGTGGGGGGATGGGAACCTATGCAAGGAGTCAGAATGAACAACAAAAACAAAAGACAGAAAAGGGAATAAGAAAAGAGACAGGCAGAGAAACCAAGGGCCAGGTTCAAACTAGCCACAGTGAAAATAGTGGGAATAGAACAAGTAATGTTAAAAAGACAAGCCCAAAGTCTTTGTGCCTGAATGCACAGACCATTCATAATAAAATGGATAAATTAATTGCGCAAATATATGCCAATGGGTATGATATAGTTGGGAATGTGGAGACAATATGGGAATTGAACATTCAGGGGTATTCAGTATTTAGGAAGGACAGACAAAAAGGAAAAGGCAGTGGAATTGAATTGCTGGTTAAATAGGAAATTCACGCAATAGGCAGGGAGGATATTAGCTCCGACAGCGTGGAATCTACATGAGTAGAGCTGTGAAACACCAAGGGGCAGAAAATGTTAGTGGGGTTATATATAGGCCCACAAACTGTAGCAGTGATGTTGGGAATGGCATTAAACAGGAATTTAGCGATTCATGTGATAAAGGATCATCTGTAATTATGAGTGATTTTAATCTGCATCTCGATTGGGCAAATCAAATTAGTCACAATACCATAGAGGAGCAATTCCTGGAGTGTATACGGGATGGTTTTCTGGACCAATATGTTGAGGAACCAACTGGAGAACACACCATCCTAGACTGGGTATTGTGAAATGAGAAAGGAACCATTTGCAATCTAGTTGTGTGTGAGGCCCCTTGGGGGTGAGTGACCACAATCTGATAGAAATTTCCATCAAGTGGAGAGAGACTTTGTTGAAGCGCATGGTGTTTCACAGCTTTACTCATGCAGATTCCACATTGTCGGAGCTAATGGCAGGGATTCTCCGAGCCGCAATCGCGCTCAGCGCGGGGACGGAGAATGGGTGCCAGACCCGCAATCGGGTCCAACGCTACTCCCGTGATTCTACGGGGACCGGAGAATCGCCACCAATCGCGCGCATGCGGTCAACACTTAGCCAGTAGGGGGCCATTGAAAGAGGCCCCCACGGCGATTTTCCGCCGACATCTGGCCATATTCCCGCCGGTGTGGTTCACTCATGGTTCCATCTGGCGGGAGCTCGGAATGGTGGCTGTGTACTCAGTCTGCAGTCGCTCTGGTGGGGGGGCGGGGGGATCCGTCACTGGGAGGGGCCTAGAGGACGGCCAGGCTCGCGATCGGGGGCCACCGTTCGGCCGGCGGGCGCGATCTCGGGTGGGAGCCTATATTGTCGGGGCAGGTCTGCATGTGGGTCTGCCATGTTGCGCGGAGCCGCCGCCGCAGGCTGCCACCGTGCGCAAAGGCAGATACGCGGCCAAAAGTGCAGGACCCCGTATCGGCAGCCAGAGCTGCAAGGAGCGCTCCGGGGCTCGGCTAGCCCCCTGCAAAACGGAGAATCACCCTGAACTTTCTCCAGGAAAGTCCAGAGTGATTTGCACCTGTTGTCTCATGGGCAAGGGTACATACCACCATTATCAGAGAATTCCGCCCAATATCTTTCCTCACTATTGCGTTAATTTCCTATTTAACCAGCAATTGAGGTGGATAGAAAACTGATTAGTGGCCAGGAAACAAAGAATAGGGATAAACAGGTCTTTTTGCCATTGGCAAGCAGTGACGAGTGGGATACCACAGGTGCTCGGACCCCAGCTATTCAATATATCTACTAATGATTTAGATGAGGAAATTAAATGTAATATCTCCAAATTGGCAGATGACACAAAGTTGGGTGGGAGGGTGAGCTGTGAGGAGGATGCAGAGACCCTTCATTGTGATTTGGACAAGTTGAGTGAATGGAGAAATGAATGTCAGATGCAGTATATTGAATAAATGTGAGGTTATACACTTTGGTAACAAAATCGGGAAGGCAGATTATTATCTGAATGGGAATAAATTAGGAGAAGGGAATGTGCAACTAGACCTGGGTCTCCACATACGCCAGTCACTGAAGGTAAGCAGCAGGTGCAGCAGGTGGTAAAGAAGGCAAATGGGATGTTGACCTTCATAGCAAGAGGATTCAAGACCAGGAGCACAGATGTGTTACTGCAATTATACAGGGCCTTGGTGAAAAATGAAAATGAAAATCACTTATTGTCACGAGTAGGTTTCAATGAAGTTACTGTGAAAAGCCCCTAGTCGCCACATTCCGGCGCTTGTTCGGGGAGGCTGGTAAGGCCACACCTGGAATAGTGTGTGCAGTTTTGGTCTCCTTACCTGATTGATGCCTGGGATGGCAGAACTGACGTTTGAGGAGGGATTGAGTCGGTTAGGGTTGTATTCACTGGAGTTTGTCGAATGAGGGGGCCTTCACATAGAAATCTATAAAATGCTAACAGGACCAGATGGGTAGATACAAGAAGTATTTCCCTGATGGTGGGGGTTTTCAGAACCAGGGCTCACAATTTGAGCATATGCTTCGGATCATTTAGGACAGAGATGAGTCGAAATAGCTTCACCCAGAGAGTGGTTGGTTTGTGGAAATTCCGACCACAGAAAGCAGTTGAGGCCAAAATATTGCATGTTTCCAGGGTGGCGCGGTAGCACTGCTACTTCACAGCCAGGGACCCGTGTTCGATTCCTGGCTTGGATCACTGTCTGTGCGGAGTCTGCACGTTCTCCCTGTGTCTGCGTGGGTTTTCTCCGGGTGCTCCGGTTTCCTCCCACAAGTCCTGAAAGACATGCTTGTTAGGTGAATTGGACCTTCTGAATTCTCCTCAGTGTACCCGAACAAGTGCCATAGTGTGGTAACCAGGGGATTTTCACAGTAGCTTCATTGCACTGTTAATATAAGCCTATTTGTGGCACTAATAAAGAAACGATTAGATATAGCACTTGGACTGAAGGGATCTAAGGATATGGGGGGGGGGGGGGGGGGGGGGGGGGAGCAGGATTGGGCCATTGAGTTGGGTGATGAGCCATGATCATAATGAATGGCGGAACAGACTCAAAGGGCCAAATAGCTTCCTCCAGCTCATATTTCTATGTTTCTGCACCCTTTCTAAAACCTTCACATCCTTCTTATTTTATGAAGGTCGATAACTTACTTGCTTTTGTACTAAAACGCAGATTCAGTATAATTTATTAACAGCTATCACAGCCTGTTCGAACCTCAATTTGCATATACACCCTCGTCCCTCTACTCCTGCATTGTATTTTTCGAATTGTACCTTTCATTTTATGTCACCTCTCCTAATTCTTCTGACCAAAATATATCATTTCATATCTCGACATTAAATTTCATCTGCCACTGTGTGCACATCCCACCAGCCTCTCTATATCCTTCTGAAGTCTCCTATTCTCCACCTCACTGTTCACAATAATTCCAAGTCCTGCATTATCTTCAAACTTTTAAATTGTGCCCTGTGTACCCAGGTCTAGGTTAGAAAAACAAATCAAGAGCAGTGATCCCTCCAAATGCCATACCCCAGTCAGAATCAAGTAAAAATCTTCATGAAATCATGTTTTTAATAGGATTGAATTAAATATTTAAACTGTTACAGAATGAAGTTCTAACAATGCTAAAGACTTATATTTCAAAATACCACATGGTTCAAAGTAAAATGCCTACTGGCCCTAATATTTTTCACTTGTGATGTGGAGATGTCGCCGTTGGACTGAGATGGGCACAGTAGGAAGTCTTACAACACCAGGTTAAAGTCAACAGGTTTGTTTGGAATCACTAGCTTTCGGAGTGCAGCTCCTTCGTCAGGTGCCACCGATAAAAGAGCTGAGCTCCGAAAGCTAGTGATTCCAGACAAGCCAGTTGGACTTTAACCTGATCTTTTCGCTTAAAAAGCACAGTTTTACTGACATGTGAGGACTAAAATGATTAATACAGAGGAAAATAATGTAATAGTAGATTTAGAATGACAAGGCCAACACATATTTTAAAGCTCCCAAACCTCCAAGTTTCCCAGTACACCACTGCTCTTGAGGGGCCTTTTTATTTTTAATGATTCTTCATAGCCAACTCTACAGGTATGAGTCTAACAAGGTTTGAATCGGTGCATGCTTCTCCTTTGAAAAAGGCTTCTAAACTCAATGTAAAGGTTTGGAAATGGAAATGTGTCTTCAAAACAGTTATCCTTAAAATCTGTAATATCACAGGTACACGC
Organism: Scyliorhinus canicula; assembly: GCF_902713615.1. NCBI lineage: Eukaryota > Metazoa > Chordata > Chondrichthyes > Carcharhiniformes > Scyliorhinidae > Scyliorhinus > Scyliorhinus canicula. The sequence goes on along the minus strand of NC_052165.1, from coordinate 22,192,839 downwards.
TAATGATAGTGATGTGAATTAGCTGAGCTCACAATTTCCTTGAAACTTTACTTGAATGATATTAAGATGGAGAGGTGGTAGCATTGGGGTCTTGTCATTGCCTTAGTTCCCCAGAGCCCCAGGGTCCTGCTCTGGGGACCCAGGTTTGAATCCCACAAAAGGTGTCGGAATTCAAATTCAATCAAATCTGGAATGAAGAGTCTAATGGCAACTTTGTCGATTGTTGGTAAAAAAAAAAATATTCTGGTTCACTAATGTCCTGTAGAGAAGGAAATCTGTTGGCCTTATCTAGTCTGGCTCCAGACCCACAGGGGGGTGGTTGACTTTTAACTGCCCGCTGAAGTGGTCTTTCACGCCACTCGGTTCAAGGGCAATTATGGGCAACAAATGCTGGCCACCCATGAAAAAAATGAGATTATTATGGAAAGTAATTGACCAGCAGAAAGCTTCATTTAAAAAGTGCCGAAGCACGCCACTCTAAGTAGATTTAATTCCTATTTCATATAATTGTATATATCCATTGTAAATTACAAGGTGAGTCAACATGGAACTGATTGCATGCTCAACCTCTCTATTTGGAGATGGTACATTGAACAGGAAGACCCATCAGAGAAAACTAGAAAATTACGTGAGAAAAAGGGAGTTTTTTCAAGGTAAATTAATTTTAATGACGAACTGTAATATGCAATTTTATAGCGCGAGCTACTCTCAAGAAAATTAATTTATTCTAAATTTGAAGTAATTTCTTTTTGGATGACTGTTTTTGACTGCACAATGCGATTTGTTTGTGCCAGTCCACCAGAGGGCACTGACTTCAATCATACTCGCTACACATTACATATTGGCAAAGTATCCAAGTTTGGATTAGAAATATGTTTCATAACTATTAATGGTAGAGTTGAACCTATTAGCAATCGAGCAACAATGTTATCCATTGTATGTTTATGCTCTTGGGCTGTGTAGAGTTTTAAAATTCAGCAATTAAGGTTTGCCGTTTAATTGTCTTTAAATTTGTTGCTATTTGACGTAGAGGGGTTGGTTTAGCACAGTGGGCTAAACTGCTGGCTCTTAATTCAGAACAATGCCAGCAGCGCGGGTTCAATTCCCGTACCGGCCTCCCTGAACAGCCGCCGGAATGTGGCGACTAGGGGACTTTCACAATAACTTCATTGAAGCCTTGTGACAGTAAGTGATTATTATTATTATATCAAGAACGTATGATAACGTAAATTTTAACAGGAATTTTAAATAGCTAAACAAGTTAATCATTTAATTTCTCAGATAACAGAACTTGTAGCATTTCAAATTCAAATGTACTTTCTAGATTTTTGATTCAGTAGGGAAGGAACGATATTCGCTGTTCCTTGTGCTTGGAGCTATCCGAAAACCTTATGTGAGGTTTTAAGTGGCAACATGATATTTAGAGATTTGTTGAGTGCATCAGCCTCTATCGGGGATATTTTGACATTTGTGAGCTGAGAAAGTGATAACGTGACTCTTCAACCAATCATACTGACGAACGCTCGCTAAGCCAAGCAGTGTATATCAATTAGAATAATTAATTCAAAGTAAAATTACGCGCACAAAATAAAATACAAAGAGAAAGAAAGATAGAATACAGAGAGATAACTGAGAAGACAGAAAAAGTTTTTGTTGATCTCCAACACGAATAAATTCTGAAGGAATGATCCTCCAAACTTGTAGAATTAAATATTTGGGATCAGGAACATTGTTTGATAGTGATTAAGATATACAACACTATTAAAAATTCACTTGTTCCTGAATACAACAGCTCTGTATTTTTTCTGGTGTATTTAATGGGTAGTGTGGTGATTCGTGTAATTATCCCTTTAAGGGCAACATGGCAGAAGAGGGTCACCTGTCTTGAAGGACATATTGGAATTGAAAGTGGGTAATCACCCCAGGTGTTGGAGTCCTTTCTTGGGCAGAATTCAGCTAGAAGACATGTAGGAGACATGGAGGGGACTGAGGCAGCTGCTGGGCTGCTCTAGGGCAGCCGTGAGACTGTTGGCCTCTTTTGCTTATTAATAAATACCTTTCGTGTTTCTAAAAAAGCCGACCAGCTCACATTATTATATTTGGCGACGAGGATAAAATGAATTATGATGACACTGCTTTTGGTCCAACACCTGTGAGTATCCTGTTTGAAGAAACAATACTCAACCGAATAACTGACTTTGGGCGAATAGGCCCATTCGAGATGTCGAGATGTTGTCAGACTCTGAGGGACAGAGGTGGAGCGATCCTGAATTGAGCAGTACAATCAGGAGTTTGGAGATACCGGCATCAGGTGAAGCATACAGGTGTGGAGTATTAATTAGCTCAGTCCATAAGAAGATCGTCTAGAAAGAAAATGGAGAGAAAATAACTCTCAGAAGTAAGAGCTGGAATTGAGTTTGAAAAAAATGCAATTTAAAGGGTTACTGCAAAGTGTTTTTTTAAAATGAAGAAAGAATAGAGGAGAGCATAGAGCAGTGCTTTAAGTGATTGAAGAAAGATGGCCAAAGGAACTGTAGCGTGGTGGTCAGAAGCTCAGGAAAATCAAGAGGCTGAGATTTCTCAGCTCCCGATCCAAGCAGAACCTGCAGGGGGTTCCGGGTAGCAGTCCCTGCACTGAGGGACTGCAGGCAGCCAAGTTCCAAAGTTTTTGAAAGAATGTCTTCAACCAGTCAAAAAACAAAGAAGTTGAAAGTTGTAAAAACAGCCCCTTGGACCTTGAGAACACAGTTGTGGAGTCCCACAGCTGCAGCTTCTCTATCCTACCAAACGCTCATGGGACAGAGCCATGCTAAAGTCACTTTCACCCCCTTTGACTGTGAGCAGCCTCTAGCTTCACAGCTGAAAGCTATCAGAAATGATAAATGAACCTTGTTAGTTGGATTTGGAATTGGATTTGGGTTTATTTATTGTCACGTGTACCGAGATACAGTGAAAAGTATTTTTCTGCATGCAGCTCAAACACATAATTTGTACATGAAAAGAAAATACGTAATCGGGTAACACAAGGTACACAGTGTAAATACATAGATACCGGCATCAGGTGAAGCATACAGGAGTGAAGTATTAATTAGCTCAGTCCATAAGAAGGTCGTTTTGGAGTCTGGTAACAGCAGGGAAGAAGCTGTTTTTGAATCTGTTTATGCGTACTCTCAGACTTTTATTTCTCCTGCCCAATGGAAGAAGTTGGAAGTGTGAGTAAGCCGGGTGGGAGGGGTCTTTGATTATGCTGCCCACGTTCCCCAGGCAGCAGGAAGTGTAGATGGAGTCAATGGATGGGACCCGGGTTTGTGTGATGGACTGGGCTATGTTCATGACTCTCTGAAGTTTCTTGCGGTCTTGGGTCGAGCAGTTGCCATACCAGGCTGTGATGCAGCCAGATAGGATGCTTTCTATGGTGCATCTGGAAAAGTTAGCAAGAGTCAATGTGGACATTTCCTTAGTTTCTTGAGGAAGTATAGGCGCTGTTGTGCTTTCTTGGTAGTAGCTTCGATGTGGGTGGACCAGGACAGATTTTTGGTGATGTGCACACCTAGGAATTTGAAGCTGTCAACCATCTCCACCTCGGCCCCGTTGATGCAGACCGGGGTGAGTACAGTACTTTGCTTTCTGGAGTCAATGACCAGCTCTTTAGTTTCTTGGCATTGAGGGATTATGGCATTGTGAGAGCACTTCACACTCTTGAGCTCTCAAGTGCCTCCTTGAAGGCACAGGTGCCATGTCTCAGAAGATCATTAGTGCACTGCATGTCAAGCAACCTTTGATGCCTGAACAATGTGCCTGTACTCCAGGAGCGTCAGCACCATAGAGGCAGCTTCCAACAATCAAACACTCGAGCAGGGCTTCAGCACTGAGGATCCTCTTGCAGCCAAAGGGTAAGTCTGATGCCCATGAGCAGAGGGCGGTTGGGCATGGCCTCCTTAATGTCCCCGGCTGAGATCTAAGGGCTCTTGATCTGGCCGGGAGGGGGGGGGGGGGGGGGGGGGGGGAGGAGTGTGCAGAGCAAGGTTTGCCAACGTAACTGGTTTGCTAGATGGCACTCTGAGAGCAGGCGGGACTGTCATGGTAAGCGTGGGGGATGCTTCGGGGATTTGAGAGACCCGGGAACCCTAACTGATTGTCTGTCAGTCTCCTTCTCCAATTCTTTCCAGATAAAAGTATGTTTGCTGGTGTGGATCCCGCGGAGGCTGCCCTCGGTTGTACTTGTGGTAGCCGAGACAGACAGACAGCGTAGAAGGCAGCAGTGACAACGCAGGCTGGAGGCGGCACCCCATGTGCAGGTAGACGCACACATCCCGAAAACCCGGCTGCCAATCAGGCTGAGGAGGGATCCAGAATAGGAGGGCAGTGACGGTCCAAGATGCACAGTTGTCATTGGCTACTCCTTGAGCTGGTGGGCACATATGCCACAGAAGACTCCGTCTCAGCAGAGAGACAGCGTGGCACCTGTGCCACGTGCTCACAGACATGAGACACTATGGAGGAGGAGGATACCAGCTCCTGGTGACCGTGAAGGTAAACAGAGCCCTCGCCGTCTATTCCACCGGATCATTCCAGGGATCTAGCAGGGACCTGTGTGGCATATCCCAATCTTCCGGCCACAAGTACATCTGAGAGGTGACAGATGCTCTGTATACCCGGTGTGCTCGGGCATCCAACTATATCAACTTTGACCTGCCCAAGGCCACAAATATGCCCAGTCTGCAGGGTTGCCAGGGTCAAAGACAGGCTGTGATGAGGGTCTGACTTGCAAGTTTGACCACTGAGAGCCTCATCATCGCCAGGTTCTACTAGAATGCGGCTGTCTCTGAACATCCCCCTACCCCCGTTTCCTTCTCCCCTCAATATCCACCCCCTTCAGCCCTGAATCTCTCCCCACCCTCCCCCGCTCCCTCGTCCCCACCTCCAAGGGTCTGTCTAACATTACTCCAGGGTGATGGGCCTGTGTTGGCATTGTCAGAGGGTCACTATGCAGGGCAGGAGAGTGGAGATCACTCACTGAGAGGAAACTCATGTGGTCCTCAGGATCTGATAAAGTCTGATTCCTGCCCTTCTGCAGTCAGCACACTCACACCCATCCACTCATTGGTGTTTGCATTGGAGGCTTTTGGTCTGGGACCTCTGTGCCCGGGAGGTGGCGGGAGCAGAGGGCAACAGGAGGTGGGGTGTAGGCAGGCCTACTGTGAAGATTAATGTGGCAGAGGACTCACATGTATCAGGTGTTACATGTTTTAATGGTAAACATTTGACATGTCTGTTCCCCTCTGTGCCCACTCAGTGCCCATTCAGTGCACCTCAATCTTCATTATCTTTTGTGGTCTACTGATATGTCCAAGTGTGTCCCCACGATGCATATCAGAGGTGGAGGCAGCCTGCTGCTTTCCGTGCCCTGTGGCCTTTGATGCCTTTGGCGGAGGGCCTGGAGCTGGAGGGCCCTATGGTGTTCTTTGTGATTCTGCTGTCAGGATGGATGTTGTAGTGTTCACAAAGACCACAGAAACTAAGTTCATTAACAAAGCTAACTTTTATTTCCACTACTTATTAAAACTCGACCACTTACTCCTTTTGTAAACAACCATCTAGCAATCTACAATCTGCACGCTACCAACATTCGTTAGACTCTCTCAATGCCCCTCTCTAGCCTTCTCCCAGAAGCCTCTGAGTCAATGCTTTATATAATTCTGCATCTAGCTCCATCTAGTGGTTAATTATGATATGACATTAACCCATTGTATTCTGAACATTTCACATAATGTCACAGGCCCAAGCTGACTTCCTGCTGCCATAGACATCACCATGCCACCCTATTCTGCACACTGGGGATGTGTCGGTGTCAGAAGGGGGTATTTGGAAGAACTAGAGATCATTGTTGTCTCCTTGGTGACAGGCCCAGGGTTGGTGTCCAGCGCTTCCTCCTCCCTCAGGGTGTCCTTAGAGCCCTGCATGACTCCAGGGATTGAGGGGCAGTTTGATTGAGGCCTCTGAGTCATCTGGCTCTGCCAGTGCTGGTGGCTCCCCATTGTCTGCACCATGGTGTCACTGCCATCAGCGGTGCTACACAGTGACTGGGTCACGCTCTGCAGTGCGTCGGCAATGTCCACCTGCATCTGGGACATGTCTCTCAGTGACTGGGACAAAATGCTGAGGCCCTCAGCTATGATGGTCACAGATTGAGTCATGCCTTGGGCACCTCCACTCAATATGCGGATGCTGTGGGCCAGGTTTTCCACTGCCACTCTAGTCATGTTGGCCACAGTGCCTTGCATTGTTGGCATCATCGCCTGTGCCCAAAGGCTTTGGGACTCCTCCAATTGGCCTTGCAGTCCCTGGAGTATCGCTGGCACTCTGTCCTGAAAGTGACGGCTGTTTCCTATCATCTGCATCAGCTCTGGGAGAACGTTGTCCAGAGGGTCGGCATCTGACCAGGACCCAACTTAGTCCTGGAATCCAGCAGACCTCTGACTGCTGTGTCTGTTGGATGTTACTGCTCCACCTAATGTGATCAGTAAGTGTGTGGTGCTCCCCAGACTGTGTCTCAAAAGCCTGCCCACTAATGTCACCCACCGAGGTGTGTCTCTCTGTGCTGGTGAAGTGATGGCTGTGATTCCTCAATAATGGTCTCCTCGGAGCTCTCCTCTGAGGAGGTCTCTTGGATGGCAGGGGTGGGAGGAGGGGAACGACTCCAGATGACCCAGCCTCATCAGATGGAGATCCTGCTAGAGAATGGACGTGCAATCAGTGAGAGGGAAGGATTGTTTTGTCTGACATGATTAACTCACCTGAGATAGGTTATCTGGGTGAAGGGGCAGTGGATCCTCACCTCTGTGGTGCAGACCAATCTCGCTGTTGGTGAAGCTCTCTCCTCGGTCAATACTGCGATCTCTGGGTCCGTTCCTCAAAGCGGGTGAGGACTCAGATCCCTGGTACAGTGCCACACCCCAGCCTCTCACCCCGTCTCGGCCCTTTCTCACTTATTATCGGCTGTCATCTCCTGCGGGGACAAAGAGAGGGCATTGTGAGCCACATGCTTGATGGGTCAGGGGGGGTCTATAACTGGTGGCATGTGTGGGCACAACACCTGGACTTGAAGGGGTTGTGTGGGTGGATGCCACTGGGTTCGAGGAACAAGCACAGTGATAGGATGTGGGGGGGGGGGGGGGGGTGAGAGGTGACAGCCAGTGATAGGTGGTGGGGGGGGAGGGGGAGGGCTGGTGGCAATTTGGAAACTTGGGGGTGACAGGCAGAACTGTTGCCAGGAGAGAGGTGCCTATTTACCCTTGCAGCTTGGTGGAGGTCGTTGGTATTCTTCCGACATTGGATGGAGGTCCTCCTGGTCATGCTGCCCACACTGACAGCTGCTGCTATTGCCTCCCAGGCAGCATTGCTGACCCTACTGCTAGTCTTCTAATTCCCTTGGGGGAACAGCATGTCCGACCTCACATCTACAGCACCGATAAGTCAGGCCGCTTGCACTCCCATGACGTGAAGTACTGGTCGGGAAACCGTCAGCAGTCTGTGACTGGGGTGGGTGCAGCTACTGGTCAGTGAGAGGGAAGCCAGGCCATGTTTGTCGACATCCTGAAAGAGAGGAGCAGGTCTGCATGCTGCCATGCTTGTGTGTTCACTGGGAGTGAGTGGTGAGGGAGAGCTTAAAAGCAGCTTCCTCTTGCAAGACGCTGAGGTGCGAATCAGGAGAATCCGACAGCCAGTAATGGCGAGAAACTCGTGGGGGCTTATTTCCTGCACTATGTGCCATTAATTATGGGATGCAATCTTTCCAATGTGGCCATCAAGAAACCCTTCATCAAACGTGCCCACAATGACACTTAAAATTTTTCCCTTGAATCAGGTTTTGCCTGTACAATCCCATCCACAGCCACAATCAGAAGCAACGTTCCGATTAATGTCAGGGCTGATATAATCATTACCAAATTTGACACTTAGCCTTGTATTTGGTAAAGAAGGGGACCATTCATATAGTCTCTTAATCATGGAGACAAGGCCTCCCCGAACAGGCGTCGGAATGTGGCGACTTGGGACTTTTCACAGTAACTTAATTTGAAGCTTACTTGTGACAATAAGCGATTTTCATTTTTTTTTTTCAAATGCATTCTTTACACAAAATGCAACCTTCAGATTAGGGCTTTTCAAACTCAGGGTGTCGACCCGCGAGTGGGTGAGAGGCGGGTGTTGGGAGGTCGCGGAACGATTGGTTGTGGCCTTCCCAATTGCAGGAAGAAGACCCCAATGTGCACGACCATCTTTGAAGAATGCTGGCCGTGGGCAGTCCCTGATTGATTGCGCTGTTTGACAGAGCGGGCGGCGCGAGGCTGGGCTATGTACTGGTCACCGCATGTGCATGGGGGCGGTGGGGTCAGGGACTGACGGGCATCAAATGGGCGCAATGCTAACAGTGGTGGCCCCAACTTGGAGCTCTGCTCTGGTTCTCAACCTCTATGCGCTGCTCGCCTTGCCTCCTGTCACTAATCGGCAGGATGTGACCTGCGGCTCCATGGTCAAGCTGTTCAACGGCGGGTACAATGGCTTGCACTCCCATGACGTGAAGTACTGGTCGGGAAATGGTCAGCAGTCTGTGACTAGGGTGGATGCAGCTACTGGACAGTGAGAGGGAAGCCAGGCCATGTCTGTCAGCCCAGAATACCGATCAAACGAGGCCAGTCAATACGTCTGACACATGTCAACACTGGAAGAAACCGTCATCACTTTGCATCGCCATGCTGGAAACCAGCAAGTAAGTGCTTTAGGTGAGAATGGAGACGGAGATGACCTGGATGATAGGATAGTACAATGCAGTATAACCAGAAAGAAATATTGTGACATTGTATGTATTTGACAAATTACTTCATCTTGTCTAAAGTCATAGGTTGTAAAGTAAAAACAAGATCTGTTTTTTTCGATACTTGTTTCAATTTCTAAAGAAATTGGAATATATTTAAAACAAGTTTGTTGTAAATGTAAGGATGCGTAAGTGCACATATTGCTTTAACTTTCAGTCGTTAAAAAGTCTTAAACTTGGAAAAATCAGGTATTGGAAATAAATTTTCAAAGTAAAAAAAAGAATATCAGCCGCCACCGGCCTTTAAATGGAAACCATGGAGTATTTCCGCCAGAGGCAGCAGCCAGCACGTATACTGACTCCACACACCCTTTACGTCCGTGCTTTGGGCGTACAATCATGAAGGAAAGATTCCTCTATTTTGTAGCTGCCAGCAAGCAAGCAACAGTGTGAAGAACCGAAAATGAATTATTTTGTCAGCTGAAGTCCTTAGCAGAAATGTAACATTGAATGACGAAGCAAGTGAGATCGTGAGGACCAAGCAGGTTCACCTGTCGCATTGAAGGTAAGCAATAATGGTGTGTCGCGAACGTTGACCGGTGTGGGTCCCTAAGGACGGCCTGCATGGGTCTCGAATGTTGGCCAGTCTGAGGCACAAATGTCCGCCGGTTGGGTAAAATGGGTCCCGGGGCGCAGCACGGTGGCGCAGTGGTTATCACTGCTACCTCACGGCTCTGAGGCTCCAGGTTCGATCCTGGCTCTGGGTCACTGTCCGTGTGGAGTTTGCACATTCTCCCTGTGTTTGCGTGGGTTTCGCTCCCACAACCCAAAAGATGTGCAGGGTCGGTGGATAGGCCACGCTAAATTGCCCCTTAAGTGGAAAAAATGAATTGCGCACTCTAAATTTATTTTTTTTTAAATGGGTCCCGGGAAAAATAGTTTGAAAAACACTGCTTTAGATACTGGGACTTAATCTGAGCCTATGCTGTTTTGCCCTTTTGATTAACTGATTCTCCTGCTCTGCAAAAAGTTTTTTCATTTTCATGCCAATGCTACAGTATTTTGTCAAAAATAAGAAAAGTGAGTCATTTACAATGTGTAGCTGCTTGGATGAGATTTTATAACTGCCATGAAGGGATCTGAGTTCAACTGGTTTAGGAGAGACAGCAATATTGTGACTTGCTATTCTTTTTAAAATGTATACCTCTTAGACACAGGCCAAAGGGGTAGCCAGATGTTCTAACAGAGGTGGAGGTTGTTTCACAGAAAATAATTGCCTGCAACTTTATCACATGAAGTTGCAACCATTTTTGCAGAAATGTGTCCAAAAAAATGTGTTTGCACCAAATAAAATTATCATCTGGATATGAATTCTATAATGCATGACCAACATGCACTGAACAGGAAGCAGATGGTGATAAATAGCAATAAATGAATTGCTAATGATTTGTCCAGTGTTGTTCATTCCCTCTTCCTCTAACCGTTATGAGTAATACAGCCTGCTGCCATTAGATGGCTTGCTTTTTATAATCACAGATTTTCAAATGGATGCCATGCATAAATTCTGTCTTATTTTCTATCCTATTTCTTGCTGCTGAAATTCTGGAGCTTGGGTTTCGTCAATAATTTACTTTGCGCTGAGGGCTTTAATTTGCATCTGTGATGTTGGCAAAGACCTTTCTGCCACATGCATCATTTTGAATAATCTGTTCAGCTATTTAAAATTGCTGAGTGATTTTTTAACTTTCTAATTTAGCAAGTGTCCAGAATGCTTTCAATACAACGTGTCAGATTGCAACACGGAGCAGAAAGAATGGCTTTGCATAATGCGCAAAATCCTTCCCCTTTCTTACTTTAAAACAGTCATCTTTGTTGTAAATTAACCTTTGGGTATGAACTCCTCTGGGATCAGCTAGTTGTTTTCATGTATGTGAACTTTGTCATTTGATAGGAGCAATTTATATTTTATCTGCCGACGGGATAAAGAAAGGCTTAATTAGTGTTGATTTTGGCTGGTCCATCTGAGGGAAAGTATGGGTGCCAGTTAAAATAACAAGAGTTATCATTAAGATAGGCAGGGCCTTCTTGCCCCCAAACTTGTTGGGTTTTTCCATCTATTATCGAGGTTCCTCATAATATCCCTCTTCGCTAATATGGTGGTCTACATATTCAACATGAACCAACATGCTGATTGGCATAGATGGTTAAAGCACTGGTCTTGTAAACAGGAGATCCTGAGTTCAGACCTCAGTAATGCCTTCATACTTTCCTTGGAGGGCCGAAGGGCCTGTTCCTGTGCTGTAACAAAAAAATTGGCCCAGAATCTTCGTTCCTGGGGGGCATGGGGGCGGTACCTCAGAAGATACATTGGGGGACCTGCACCCGCACCCCCCACCTGCCCACACAAGGACTGCACGTGATTGGCCGGGAAGCTTAAATTACCCTGCACCAGAAACTATCCGAAACTTTAATTTAATTTGGAGACTTTGGATAGTTAGTGGAATAGTTAGCCAGAAGAGGTTGGGGAGGATTAAAACCACTTCCAACTCCTGGTTAACCGCGGTACTGACCACCACCCTCCTCTACCCAACCCCATACCCGAATACCCCAACTAACCTGTTTTCCCCCCAACTACTCACCCCAACTCCTGATGGCCCAACCCACCCCTGATGTCACCGCCCCACTCGCCCCTGACTACCCTCCTGACATCCTGACCCCATTGACGAACACCCCTGCTCCTGCGACTACCCTATAATCCCCTCCCCCCACCCATCCTCCTCTTCCCCCCCCCCCCGACCCTGATTTTTGGGAACCATCCATAATCAAATTGGCTATATCCCAACTGTGTGCAAGTTACAACCATACGATTACCTTATTTTGAGTGCATGTAATTTGAAATGCTATAATAACTTGCTTACTTAGATGTGTTTTACTTTGGATTTGGCTCAAGTTCAGAATGGATACTTATTATAATTATGGTATCAGCTGGGAATAGCAATAAAAGGTACACATTAATCTATTTGATGCAATTTTAAAATCATGCATGTTTTTATTGATTTTTAGCATGAATTTTTAGCAATTGAGGGAAGTTTATAATTTTCATACATTTTATAACAGAATGGTCAGGAATGAGCGTACATCATTCTGGAATTCAGAAGAATAAGAGGTTGACTCATTAAATGCATAACATTCTTAGCGAAGTTGACAGCTTGGACACAGAAAAGCTGTTCCCTCTGGCTTGAGACATTAGAACTTCGGATCATAGTCTCAGCATAAGGAGCCCGCATTTAAGATTAAGATGCAAAGAAATTTATTCACCAAGAAGATTGTGATTCTTTAGAATTCTCTGTTGTGATAATCCACAGAATCCCTACAGTGCAAAAAAGGCCATTCGGTCCATCGAGTCTGCACAAACCCTCTGCAAGAGCACCTACCTATTCCTGTAACCCCACATCGGTGGATACTTAAGGGGCAATTTGGCATGCCAATCCACCAAACCTACACATTTTGAGGAACAACAAATGTTATTTATTGTTCGGAATAGCAGCGAGATGTCCCAAATTTATCTCATGTATAATAATCTTTACTGTTGTCACAAGCTTACATTAACACTGCAATTAATCATGGCATCCATAGAATCCATAGTGCAGAAGGAGGCCATTCAGCCCATCAGATCTGCACCAACCCTTCGAAAGAGTACCCTACATAGGCCGAATCCCCCACCATATCCTCGCAACCTCACCTACTCTACATTCGCCCACTCCCCGCCATATCTCCTAACCCCACCGAATCGTTCGACACTTACGGGACAATTTAAGCAAGGTCAGTCCACCTAACATCTTTGGACTGTGGGAGGAAAGAGGAACACCCAGAGGAAATCCGCACAGACACGGGGAGAACGTACCAACTCCACACAGTCACCTGAGGTCGGAATCGAACCTGGGTCCCTGGCGCTGTGAGGCAGCAAGGTTAATCACTGTGCCGCCATTTGTATCAAACTGTTTCTCTATTGCTGAAGCATATTGTGACTATATTTAAAAATGATTTGTTTCCTGACTTGTAGTCACCCTGTACAGAAATAACAGGTTAGGCTAACTGATAATCAAATCCTAGTTCTAAAAAAAACAAATCCAAATGCTTCAAACCTTCAGAGTGAATGAATACAAATGGGTTTTAAATAATCCATGTGAAAATTGGATTTTGAATTGATCCGAGATGATACTGTCTTGAGGATATTGTCTGCTGACGTGAATGTATTTTCTGACAAGCATGGATGTGATTCCACCTTTTCAAATAATTGCAAAGAATTCTATGATCGTGCATCTTTTCACCTCTCACATTTAGCGTCGTTTGGATTTATTATACAAGCGCTAATTCGTAATTTAGAAAAGTATGAAATGAATGAATCATGCAACCTCTTGAACTTATTAGCATTGTGTTCTAATGCATTGAACCAATGTTGTGGGGCTGAATTTTCACCTTTAAAATTGAAGGGCTGATCCTGATTCCAGGATTCCTAACCCTATTCCCTGGCTGTCGGATTTTCAGGAGTGCCTTTAAAGGGTGCAGACTGATTACTGTCAGAAGCCCACAACTAGCACTCTTGACCTGGCCAGCTCCACTGCAGAAATAGGCATTTCCTACTCTTCCTCAACTTTCATAGAATTGAGTCAGGTTTCCAAAACGTTGTGGTCTACCGCACATCAGAGGTGTTGGGAATCTTAGTCTGCATGAGGGGGACCTATTAAAATGTGAGTTCCAAAAGTCCCCCACATGTCCTCCATGCCAAGCGATGGCACTTCCATGCTTATTGACCAACTATACACTATATAGAAACAATGAACTCCATGGTACAGTAGACTGTGTAAAAAAAACTTTTCAAAAGAAGTCATTCATAGATTTATTACTTTTCAAATATGTATTTCACTACAAGGCTTTAAAAGTATCAATCACCCGTTTAATATGTCAATAACAGAAACCATAATACCTTGAAACTACTTAACCTTGTGTAAATAAACATTGTAAAATCGACTGCAGAGATCTGAGAGTCGGGGCTGTCAATCAAGCAATGTTTTCTTTGGCGCACAATTGCTCCAAGAGTATCGGCAGGCAGAGTTGCATGGAGTATTCCAGGGCCCTGCTAGCCCTCTCTAGGTAGGTGAATCACTCTGAACTTTCTTCAAGAAAGTCCAGAGTGAAACCCGCGCATTTTGATACTGGAGTAAGGACATAGCCCCATTATTGGAGAATCCTGCCCCTGATCTCTCAGCTGAACCTAGATAATGAGTCATAGGGTGTGAAGAGAAAGGGCCAGAGGCCCTTTGTGTTTCCATTTTAATGTGGAGATGCCGGCGTTGGACTAGGATGAGCACAACACCAGGTTAAAGTTTGTTTCAAATCACTAGCTTTCGGAGGAAGGAGCAGTGCTCCAAAAGCTAGTGATTTGAAACAAACCTGTTGACTTTAACCTGGTGTTGTAAGACTTCTTTCTATTTTAACTTGGACAAAGCCCTAGAGTACCGAGATGGGCCTTTTAAATAGGCTGCCTCAGTACCCGACATGCCCTGTGGCTGCCTCCAAACTTTTCCACGGGTCAGCTGGCCCTACGCCAGCCTACACCTGCACCTGTTAATGAAGATCAAAACTTTTCCAGACATTTCTTCCTTTAGGTGGGTGTACCGACACTGGGATTTTCCTGATTTGTCCTACCTTACTCAAGGATGAAAATTCAGGCAGTGGTATTTTTTGTCTCTTTTCATACAACAAAAACATGGGCAAAATTTAATAAGTTAAATTATTTATATTTCATGAAGGTATAAGAAACCAATAGTTTTTCAAAACCTGCCTTGCATTTTATTTCGTACCCCAGTGACAAAGGATCTCCTCTGGGAGGGAGCGGCGGTGCGACTTAACCATCAGCCAGCTGTTGCTCACCTGCAAAAATGGGCAGCCAGCATTTGAAAGTCAGGCAGGCACCTTTCCCCAGTGGCATCCAGGGCCTACCTGGTGGAATTTCCAGGTAGGCCATAAATGAGACATCAGCAGAGCCTCCGAACAAAAGAGGCAGCTTAAAAATGTGCCAATCACGGTTCCGTGTCTATTGTAAGATCATGATTGCCCTGCCCATTTTTGTCAAGCGTTGCTGGCCTAACTAGCAGGCCTTGAAGGGACAAATGGAGAACATTTTTTCAAAATATGACCAAAGAGACCTTTCTGGGTTTTTTTTTTGGGGGGGGGGGGGGGGGGGGGGGGGGGGAACTGCCACATTAACCCGGAGTACTCCTCCTGCTGTTTGTTTCTTGGTATGGTTACCAAAACATTGAGGGAAAATTTCTAAATATTTTACTCCCAAGCTCCTGCCATCACTTTGCAGCAAGATCACTGCTTGGATTGTGTAATACCTCCAATTTTGAGCCATTCACATCCTGACCCACAAGGAATCTCTGGCTCCCTGCTGGTTCCTGTGAGGACGGACATGCTGGCCTATTCACCGTGGCAAACAGATGATTTACCATCCTCCCTTAAAGTGACACACCCATCTGTCACCTGCATCTAAGACCTTTATCAACATCAACGCGCCCCCTCCCCCCCACCACACCACCCCCCCCCCCCCTCTCTCTCCCCCCCCCCCCCCCCCCCCAACCCCATTGAGGATTTCACCCCCCGGCATGTGGATATAAACAGTAAAATATTTGGACAATGAAAGAGTATTTCTACTTCCAAAGGTAATCCTTTAAAATGCAGGAGCTGATTATCAATGTAGTGCAGCAACCAAGTGGAAGGGTTTTGCGTTGAGGCCAAATGGGCATGTTAGCAATGGGACACTGGCAGCGTTCAAAGAATGTGGCAGTCCCTGAGGCCACAACTATTTTCAAGTTCCTGCCTAATTAAAATTATCTAAGCAAGCTGCAGGCAGAAAAATGGGCTTCCTGCTGCAATTAGCCCGGCTCCCAGCTGCTGGCCGAGACGGAGGAGATGCCACAGATTTTGAAGACCAGAGTGGGATATCACAGATGCAGAGGAGGAGTCTAATTGCTGTTTGTTTCCTGGCATGTTTGGGAAATTCCATGGAATTCTCCCAGTGTCCTGGTTTCGGGGGAGGTCAGCATAAACCAGGCAAGAACGGCATAAAACAGTCACTTTTAGCCACGCATTGTTTCCCTGAGGATTCTGCATGCTGAACTTCTGCAAAAATTACATTCGTAAATCAGAAGAACACCGATGGAAATTCCACACAATTACTCATTTCTTAAAGCATGACTGGCACTTGAAAAGGGGACAATTTGCGATTTTTCCTCGAAGAGGAATCTAACCTAGGAGAGCTGAAATAACCTGGTGGAAGACGATTAAAAAATGACTCAAAAAATATTACAATATTTTATGGTGGCACAGTGGCAAGGTGATTGGCACTGCTGCCTCACAGCGCCAGGGACCTAGGTTCAAATCCGACCTCAGGAGATGGTCTATGTGGCGTTTGCACCTTCTCCCCGTGTCTACGTGGCTTTCCTCTGGGTGCTCCGGTTCTTCCCATAGTCTAAAGATGTGCAGGTCAGGTGGATTGCCCCTGAATGTCCAACGGTTAGGTGGGGGTTACGGAGATAGGGAGGGGCATTGGGCCGAGGTGGGGTGCTCTTTCAGAGGGTTGGTGCAGACTCAATGGGCTGAATGGCCTCGTTCTGCACTGTAGGGATTCTATGATTTAACTATGGCATCTTCAGCAAAAACCTGAAACATTTAATCAACAGAGAAGCAATGTTGTCCTCGTAAGCGACTTTAAGCTGTGTGCACAGAGATATACCATTCAGTGGCAAAACACCGAAACATCACTAATTTTTCATTCTTTATGAGTAATTCTATCTTTCATTTTTGACAATAATGATAAGATACTTCAGATCCATGAAAGATTAACTAGATTTCTTCCAATATTGAGTGCTTTAAATATATTTTTTGTCATAACAATTGTCAGAAATACCATAGCTACCGTCAATGATTATTCAGAACTTTGACGTTCTTTCTCCTTCTCGTGAGTTTGATTTGCTAAAAAATATTTTCAATAAATGCGAGCAAATCTTCCATTGCATTACTCAAGTGCATCAAAGGATTACCAGATAAGAAGCTTTATATTTGTACATACCTGCAACATCTTCCATGACAAACTTCTGGTTTGGAAGAAGGATTGGATGCTTTTGTGTCCATTTTTTTTTTTAACAATCCTGGACCAGATCCCAACATTTGTTAGAATGCTGGACAGAAACCCCAATATTTTATTTCATTTCTAAGACTGTGAGGAAATGATACTTCGCTCCACAATTGCACATTTGCACATTGCATGCACAAATGGGGATATATGAGGTATAGATAGGGATATAATATATTAAAAGAAGAATATTAACACAGAATTTAAATTACTTGAACATCACAGAAAAAAATAGCTTTCCTTCAGGAACCAGCTGGCAGATTCTTGCCCGTGTCAAACTACTGTTTAACCTGCCAGCCTTTTCAGAAACTGCTGTTCTGTTAACCCGCATAGTCTTTTTAACTAAAATGCTTTGAGAAGAAGGTAGTGTGTCCACAGACAGATCTTTAACTGAACTGAAACCTAAAACTGAAACTCAACACTGCACCGCTTCAGCCCCTGGCTTCTCCCATTAACTACCTCCTCTTACAATACTGAACAATGGGTGCAATTCAATGGACAAAAGTTAAAGCTTGCTGAACATAGCATTTAGCGGAGTGTTTCTCGGTGCCTGCAGTGCCGAGGAGGACCCTGCTATTCAGCAGCACTTTGCCGTTTGTGTGGCCCCAGTGTGGAACTCGGCATTGAGGCTTCTCCTTCAGTCATTTCCTTCACTGTTGCAGGAAGACAACTCCTGCGTTGGAGTGTCATTTTAACGGCAAATCCGATCTTTAGACCCCCTCAGTGCTCCCACCAATGCCTCAGAACCCCTGCCACTTCACCAACCTACTTCTACCCGGGTCGTCAAGCCCCCTTCCCCCCCACCTCTTGTGGGCATGACCCCCACACCCTCCGGACCTGAAGCCTGGAAAGGTCAGCCCAGCATCTTGGCACTGCAAGCCTGGCACCCTGGAAGTGCCTACTGGCCAGGTGGCAGGGCCAAGGTGCCAGGATGGAAGTGTAAATGTGCCCAGGTGATGGGGAGAGTGGCTGAATGTCACCCTGCCCTGTCCCTGACTACATGGGGACCTCAACCCCCCCAGCTTGACCCCCGAGGTGCCTTCAGGACTGGTTCATGACTTTGCGAACCAGTACCAAACAGCACCCGGTTGAGGCCTTGCTGATGAGAGTGGGGAATCCCAGGCCCCAGGTGAATTGGGCGAGTGCATATTTAAATGAGCCTAATGGCTCAATTTAAATGCAAGCCTGGATCTCGCTCAGCGAGAGTGAGATCCAGATCGCCATGTGCCGCAAGATTCCTGTGCATTTAAAGATGGCCTCTGGATTTTCGACTCAGTCAGCTGACAATGGGCAGACGAATCGGCTCTGGACCCACCTGGAAATTTAGTCCAATGCTCACCTGTGTAGAATTAATAAGCTACCAATGAGCTTGTGTTCCCGTCATTCCGAGCAGGAGGATGAGTGCCACCAAAACCATCCATTACTGCATTTAGTCTCATCAATGGAAAGCTCCACCCATCATGTGATTTATGCAAGGCCTGAAACTCAAGGAAATATCTCAATAAAATCTGACTAATCCCAGCTATTTGTGAAAATCACAGTCCTTTTCTAGGAATGAACGGTAAATACTAGCGACTATGATCCCAGCCGATTCACCTTCCTGCCTTCCCATGGGCAATAGAGACGTCAAAACACAATGAGTGTTAGATGAACATAAATGTATATCAGTGGCCTTTCATTGTCCTATAACGTCCCGTCACCTCGAAGCACAATGCGTGAAAAGGCTTTAAGCACACAGCTGATGGTAAATGGCGAATTGGTCCAAATCCTCGAAGGAATCTTTTGCAATTTGGTATAAAGTGAGGAAAGATATAGGGCTGGATTCTCCGCCCCGCCGCGCCACTTTTCTGCCCCGACCCGCCGGCGAGATTCTCCATTATGCCAGCCGGTCAATGGGGTTTCCCATTGTGGGGCAGCCCCACGCCGTCGGGAAGTACCTTTAACTGAGGCAAAGTTGATACATAGTATCACTAATTTTAAATAGTTCCAAACAAGCTTAACTTAACTACCTTTAAAGTTAACTCTCCACAGCACCATATAGATTTAAAAATATGTGAAATGATAATAATCTTTTTAAGTGTCACAAATGGGCTAACATTAACACTGCAATGAAGTTACTGTGAAAATCCCCCAGTAGCCAAACAGCGTCCCTGTTCGGGTACATTGAGGGAGAATTCAAAATGTCCAATTCACCTGAGAAGCACGGGCTGAATTCTCCATTTCTGAGGCTAAGTGTTGACGCCAGCAGAGGAAGTGTAGCATTTTGCTGTTGCCGCTGAAATGAAAAAACTGCTCCATTGTTTTAAAACTAGTGAGTGTGTGGCGCATCTTTGTTGTGAACTTGAAATGATGCTCATTCTGCAGAGAAGGTAGACAATCTTGCCAGAGAAAATCATCTCAAGCCTAGAAGGAAGAAGTACTAAAACGAAAGCCTGAACGTCAGAAAGACATTAACTTGAAGTCATCCCAGTGCATCAAAAGTCCTTATCCTTTTAATTCATTCACATTTTCTTTCCCTTCAACAACCCTTTTGCCTCTGTTGTTTGTCTTTGTGCGTGTATTTGTGTGTGTGTGTGCAGAGAGTGGTGATAGTTAGGAAGGAGGGTTAGGAAAGGGGTATTAGATAGTCAGTTACATTGTCTGGCAGCTTAATTATAATGGGTAAAGGTGAAATCGCCATAGTCCCTGATGACCATAGGCTTCTCTTTCCTTTAAGGGGGAAAACTGACTGGTGGTGGTTAACCTGAGGGTCACCATACCTCTGGTGAAGGACAAAGTTGAGAAGGCAGGGCTTCATGAATAACCTCAGCCGGTATGGGAATTAATCCCGCGCTGCTGGCCTTGCTCTGTTGCTCTGCATCACGAACTAGCTGTCGAGCCAACTGAGCTAAACCAGCATCCCGGTTTGATTCTAATACTGTCCATAATAAAAGGTTACTTGTGTTAAAGTTACAAACCTGGTGACTGTAATTTATTGGGCTCAACCAAGGACCTTTGGGCACCATAAATAATATTTAATTTCATATTTGTTGTGACTCTGGGTCAAGTGGGGCTGAAATTGACCGTGCACTAGCCCAGGGTGTCGAGACACGTGAAATTGAAAAGCTGGGAGGTCTTTGATCAGTTACACTGAAGAGTTCCAGACATGGACACTGATGGATTGCTGTTCAAAGCATTCCTTCTTTTCGAGAGTGCAATCACCGCCTGACAGGTTAGTGCCAACTTTGTGGAAAGCACTTCACCTGTCTTGTATTTCACTTGCCTTCAGCAGCAGCCCCCCTGGTGCCAGCCATCAATACAAAATGGGAGCAATTTATGCAGCTCCAAATTCCACCTTTCCTCAGGGCCAAGAGCAGAGACTGTACCACTGCCAACTGCTGCACCAACAGCAGGACCAATACCGATGGCAACACCAACAGCCTTCACCTCAGCTGCATGCCCTCCCACAGGGCAGATGGTATGGACACTGAGATACAGTTAGAACAAGCTATTATCCCAACACGACATCTGTGGCAGAGGCCCAGCTCCCTCGTGGCTCACCTGAGCGCTGGTGCCTTGTAAGGCTAAGGTAGGTCACCACTGAGATCTGCAGCCTTATGGAACTAGGCCGCCATCCTAGAGCAACAGGTGAGCTTGCATTGGCAATGACTGCTGAGGAGCTTTTAACATGAGGTCCACCTCTGCTTCTCCAGCCCATATCAACCATGGGGCTTGGCCTTGCACCAAATTGTGCGCTCTCCTCGCCTGCAAGGTGAAAGCAGAGAGTTATGCCATTAGAGCTTGTTTGAAGAGGAGGGAAGGACAACATTTTGGTGACAATGAGGTTGAGGGTAAGTGTTGACTGTTCAGATGGGCAGTGAGACGAATGAGTATGGTGAGTCGGGATTCTATGGTATTCTCCGGATGTTCTGAGGAGTGCTATGGGGGGAGAATGGCTGGCAAGTCAGAATGTGGGGCTTGGCAGCTGAAAATATTACACCAATCACCTTTCCTGCCTCACTGCACTGTCCCACACAGCACGTCTCAGAACACAGTCCTTGGGAAAGATCATCTCACTGCAGTCCCTTTGATCACACCTCCAGGACCTCGTGGGGAGTGGCCTTCTCTGACCTCCTCCCTATCACTGTGGTTCTCACAGACTGAAAAAGCTAAGTGCTGGTGAATGTATCTGATACGTGCCGTGGTCCCTTTCATTAGAAAACCTTCCTTTGACAGAATGAATGTGTCATCCTGCCTACTCTCACTTAGTGACTGGGTAGCCTGGTGCAGAAGATAATTAATTGTCCGGGGAAAGAGCAATGGCTGGACATGGAAATCAGAGTTGGGTTTGCAACCTGAAAATTGTCCCGTTTCCCTGGCAGGGACTAAGCTGAGAAGATTCCACCCATTAGCTCCATTTCTCTCACCACAGATACTACCTTACCTGATGATTTTTTCCAGCATTTCCTGTTTTTTGTTTTATTTCATATTTCCTTTATTCTAAAGATGCCTCCGAGGAGGCCTCATTTTCCTTCTGCCTCTCCACAAATCTAAAGCCGGGATTCTCGGGTATGCCTGCTGGAAGCAGGATTCGTGATCGGGCGTGGAATAGCGCGTCAGCCCAAAGTCGGGATTTGCGCCGGGCATCGGACCTCTTGCGAGTCTCTGCGCCCCGCCAGCCATAACAGAGTTACCACCTTGCCACAGTGGGAATATGCAAAGCACTAATTAACATTCATTTGAACGCGATTAAAGGGCTGGAGGCCCGATGCACCAACCGCCTGTGAAACTTGCCGTAAACAGGTCCAGGCAGCGGGTGACCGAGGGGGTCATCTGACCGGACTGTCTGCCCCTCTTCCGCGGCTTTATTCGCGGCCGGGTGTTCCTGGAGAGAGAGCACGCGATGTCCACGGGCATACTCGAGGCCTTCCGTGCTCGGTGGGCACCATAGGGGTTGGACTGCTTTATCGATCCCGATTTTCACATTTTGGTTTGATGGTTTTATGTTTCCATTCCTCTGTTCTTTTTTGGGCTGTGCTCCGGTTGTTTTTTGACGGAGCGGTTCCCTTGATTTATTCCTTAATTAGTTTCAGTTCTTCTAATTAGTTGATTGGCCCTATAACACACCAACTGCCTGTGATGCTCCCCCCACAGCCGGGAGTCACGTGGGTGTGATTTGGTGTAAGTATTTACAGATGGATATCTTTGAAAGCCTTTGAAAGGGAGTAAGGAGGTAAAGTGCCTTTCTGATTTTTTTCAGGGTTGCTGAGGAGTGTGTGTCTGGTGTCCTGGGGGGGGTCATAGGGTTCAATATGTGACAAGGGTATAGATTGTGGGGGGGGGGGGGGGGAATCAGCCATGGCTGAAGCTCCGAAAGCTTCAGCTGTGAAAGCAAGCAACTCACTTCTCCCATGTAACTTTCAAGCTCCTGAGTGTTGAAACTGTTGAATGCTGTCACTTTCATTGGAAAACTGTGAGGTCTCCTGCTCATGTAGATTTCCCAATACCCCGTCTATCTGGATCCTTGTATCAGCAATCTCAACAAAGAGACTGGCATGGCCAGATTGAATCTCAAGACCACCAGGTGTCACAAATTAAAGGAGAAATTTCAGATTTTGAAAGATAAGTGGTAGGTGAAAAATTCCTTTTGAATTTGAGACCCAGAGTCAGTTATTAACTTAGAGTTGACTCCAAATAAGACTACTCTGCTATACCTGACCTGTGATAACACATTAAAAGAACACCAAATGCCAGTGAGGCAGTCAGCATTCTGAAGTAGCATCTCCCAGGAGCATGCAGTGATGAGTAAAACAAGCATTTTGTTGCTATTGCTCTTCATGGACATCTACAGGTGCGAGGTTGGATTTTCTGTTTTCATAAAGATGGAGATGGCACAAAGGAACTGGCTGAACTCTGCACCTGATATGCGTATTGCCCTCTCCTCCTTTGAACCTGATTCAAGTGAGATCTTGCGGACCAAGCAGGTTCCCCTTTCACATTAAAGATAAGTGAACATGGCGTGAGATGTGAAGGTCAGCCGGCGTGGTTCCCGAAGGTCAGCTGGTTGGTAAATGTGGGTGGCGGGAAAAAAAAGTTTGAAAAACACTGAGCGAACCCACTCCTAAGGTTCAGGCGATTTCCCACAACCCCGCAGGTCAACCGAGCCCCATTTGTATCGGACAGTTTGAGTGTATGAATCCCAATCATCCAGGAGACATGAACAAGTTTCTGACACAACCTCAATGTTAAAACCTGACTCAAAATTACATTGCTGCAAATCTCCCAGCAAAGGCATATACCTCTCAAAGACTCTCATCTATAGGCTGTGTGCTCACTTCAGCATCTTAACATTGAGACAAATGCCTGCACAGAATGAACATCTCCACCACACCATCAGCTATCACGGTTCTGGCAGGAAGGCACAAGACTCATTCAATGAGGATCCCCTGAATAGACCCCCTGGGAGAACCAAGAAAAGGGCCACATAGCCCATTGCTAAGACACTCTACTCATTTGGCAGGAAGGGATTGTGAGGATAGAGGGTTTACACATCAAGGGGTGGGTGCAAGACTCTGAGGAGGACAGTACACAAACTGGTTGGGGGGGTGGTGCGGTGAGGGAGGGGCGTTGTTGGTTGGGGGAAATGTAGATGGGGCTGCAAGTCGATGTTCAAGTGTCAGATATTTCGGTGACTGCCCTGCAGGAGTGTTGCGACTTGTCAGGAAGAAGATGGCGTGATGTCCATTGCTGATCATCCAACGGCCATCCTTCCTCACCTCTGCAAGAACCTGCGCCCTCCCAGAACCTTGCTGGTCTATATCCTCCTTTTCACTGTCCATCAGCAATAAGATCCTGGCTATAGCCCAGGCTCAATATCCAAGCATAGCTCAGTGGAAGAGGGAGCCAGAGGCAATGTCTAAGCCTTGAGATCATGGGGCCGCAGTTTGCTAAACTTTCATTTATAGAACATACTGTCCGACCAAATCCTCTCTCACTGGACTCAGTCCAACCCTCATTGCTTTGGCCTAAACACATTCTTTTTCCCAGATCCTCAAAACTAGAAATTTTCCCTCCCTCCCTCAGTCTCTCCTACAATTGTTCCTACAATTTTCAGACTTCTACGAACCAAGTTTTGCATTGTTTACTCACTGCTGGATTATTTATTTCCTGTCCCGTTTTTCCTGTCCCATAGCTTTGCAGTTTCCTGCATTCAAACCTTTATTTCTCGATCCAAAAAGAGACCTTTATCCACAGATGCCTTTGAAAGCTTTTTCCTACAATCAACATCACATAGGCACAGACGTGCCTGCTCCCCCCGTAGCTTTTACAGCATAACTTCAGGATGAAAATATGGTTTATGGAGCCCACCTGCCTTGAAACACAGCCTGTGCTTCGAAGATGATTTCTTCGGTCTGCCTTCTCATCCTGCAGGGTGAGAGTGGTTATTTCCAGAATGACAGGATGAGCTGATTGTGCGGTAATTTGAGGAGTCAGTTCTGTCTTTTTCTGGTAAATCATTGCCATCGTTTTTTTTCAGTCATGATTTGTGTTTCTAGATTTTTATCAGCAGAAGGTATACATCAAGCTAACTACCCACATCTTCAGCTGTTTGTCATAGTGGAAGGAATTTAGTTCCCATCGCCTGGAGAGGGCTGAGGGACTGGGTCTTATAATCGGGTGAGAGGTCTGATGAAGCCAGGGATGGGGAAGGCAAAGGACGGCCTTCCCACCCAGAGACCAATTAAGACCTTAGGTGGCCAACTAAGAGCCACTTAAGGGCCTCTCATCCTGTCAGCACTGTTATTCTTGGCAGAGGGTGCTGTCCACCACTTGGGGATTTACTCAGGAGGTTATACCTTTCTGATCGGGACTGTGCCCAATAGAGATCCCCTGGAGACATGTGACACCCCTATTGGAAGAGAATCCCCCGTCCTCTACAGCCCCACCCCTCACCAACCTCACTCCCGCTACACCAAGGCCTGACTGGCCTCAGAGAACCCGCTTCACTTAGTTCTGTTATGGGGCCTTCATTGACAGCTCCTCTGTGGTCTGCTGCAGTGCCAGTATTGGCCACCACTCCCAGCGGCGCTGCCAGGGCTGAAGAGCTGCTGGCTCACTGATCGGCCGGTCACTCTTGGAGCTGAGTCTCTTTTGCCTTTAAAGAAATGCGAACTGCGATGCAGGCATTAAACTGCTTGACTGACATTTAATCCTGGCTGGGCTCCTGGAAATGGCTGCAGCGGGGCTGCCACTAGATTTCTGGCCAGTGAATGGGGCCACCATCACGGGCATTAAATTCAGAAGTCTATTTCCCATCACAGCTTCCTGATATACTTTCCTTATTGCTGCATTTATTTCATTTTTCACATTGCCTAATTATTGATTCTAGTGTTCTTCCCTCAAATGAGTTTAGTTTTTTGAATCAAAGAATTAGTGCTTATTTTGTCGGCCTTTATAATTCCCTCTCAGGTGTCAGCCATGGCTCAGGGGCGGCATCCTTACATCTGAGTCAGAGATTTATGGATTCATGGTCCACTCCAGAGAATTGAGCATAAAATCCAGGCTGACACCCCCAATGCAGAACTGAGAAACTCTCGATGATCATTAGAAATAGGAACTGAAGTTGGCCATTCAGCCCATTGAACCTCAAACTCCATTCACCCGAGGTCCTGTCTCCCCTCTCAACTAGGTATTAAAGATTGCACAGCTGGGGAACTCCCCCTACCTCCTGGTAAATATTTATCCCTCAACCAACAAAACAAAAACAAATGATCTGGCCGCGATCACATTATTGTCTGTCAGGGCTTGCTAGGTTCAAATTGATTGCTATGTTTTCCACATTGCAATGGTGACTACACGTCAAATCAAAATGTTTCATTGACTGGAAAGCACTTCGAGACATGTTGAAGTTGCGAAAAATATTAGATCAACTAAAGTTCTTCCCTCTCCATTTCAATCTCTAATTTAAACGTTGTTTCGATCTTCCAGCACTCTGATAGTCTTGTTTTCGATTTATCTTACATTTAACGTGTGTGGCTAGCTAAACATTCTGATCAGATAAAATGTTTGGATTGCAATGAAGCGTTATCATGCATTTATAAGGTACCATATCGTACCCAATGCAATTTGCATCCACTGAATTACTTTTGAAGATGTTACATAGGCAAATTAAACAATGGGGTACTTTTAAGGCAAAGAAGCATGCTTTGTGTCAGGTGGTGGGGTTAAGGACCGATCAAAGTAGATTTCTGTCCCAACCCACTTCCCCCTCCAACCTGCTCACTTCCGGCTATCACTGAAGCGGAAGGTGGGAATCGGTGGCTTGGCACTTTAAATATGCCAATAAAGTTGTGAGCATCATTTAACTTTAGCGGAGGTCAAAGAGTTTTCCTGAGCCTCAAGGAACTCGACGGTGACATCCAGACAGGGCTCCATTGACCCAGGAGACGAACTGCCCACACACCCATTCCTGGATCCAGTGAGCCTGCCAGCAAACGTCATGGTCAGGTCAGTAAAAATTCAGACCGAATCATCACAACACAACCCAAAATCTGCAATGCGCTGCAGTGCAGGCCAAGTATTGAAAAGGGAATTAGGCTGAAAGTGAAGAATGTGAAAAGAGGCGGGGAGAAGTTGGAGAATGACGTGAAGTGAGCTGCTCATTTGGAGAGTGGTTCAGGCACAAGGGGACAATTGGCTGCCTTTCACATTTTAACCAAGCTGTGATTCTCAGTGTGCAACTGTTTAGATGCTGCGACCATAAAAGTTACAATCGGACAAGCTTTCTTGAGTTTTGGAAAAAGAAATAAAGAAAAGTCAAAAGTGTGATGAAATACTCTCCACTTGCTGGATGAGTGCAGCTCCAACAATACTCAAGAAGTTCAATACCATCCAGGACAAAGCAGCCCACTTGAATAGCACCCCATCCATCACCTCAAAACTTCTCTTCCTCAACCACTGACTCACAGTGGAACACAGTGTGTATCATCTATACGGCAATGCATTGCAGAAACTTACCAAGGCTCCTTCACAACACCTCCCAAACCGATGGGGGTAGGATTCCTTTCTTTCAATTATATTTAACCTGGTCTCAGGAAAATATTAAAAATTGTTCTGACTTTCACATGCACACATACTCAAAGTTCACACAAAAACTTGCAGATAAATAACTGCATTGATTTGCTTCTCATGCTCCCTGTATAGTGATTGCCCCATTTGCTGCGGAGTGAATATTAGTGGCAGCAGGCCATAAGTGGGCATTAATTGGTTTCCTGCCATGGACTTAATCAGATTGATAATTTCATGGTAACTAACATAATATGATAAGTTGGACGATGAACTTGTTACTTTCCTGATCTGCATGACTCAGCACTCCACTACATAATGGTCTTAAAGTCTTAATACTTCATTAGACAATAGCCTGTTCAGAGGTTCAGTGAAGAATGGTGACTGTGCCTCAATACTTCACTGGACAATGGTCTGCAATGCTCAATACTACACTGGTCAGTGGTCTGCATTACTGCTGAATTCAACAATAGATGGAAAACATCAATCCTCCACGGGAAAATAGTCTGAATGTCTCTGTACTGAAATGGACAATATTTGACATGACACAGTGCCACAATAGTTAATGGTCAGCATGGCTCAATACAATATTGAACAATATTCTTCAAGACTCAGTACTGCAATGGACAAGGCACTTTTAAAACATGTATTTTTTTTCAGAATATGGACATGGCTGGATAGGTCAGCATTTATTGTCCATCCCTAATTACACTTGAGAAGTGGTAGCTCACTACCTTCTTGAACCACTGCTGTTGGAGGAAATTCCAGGATTTTGACCCAGCAACAGTGAAGGAATGGCAATATAGTTCCAAATAAGGCTAGTGTGTGACTTGGAGGAGAACTTTCAAGTATTGGTGTTCCCATTCACTTGCTGCCCTTTTCCTTGGCGGTGGTAGAGATCATGGACTGGATTCTCCGTCAACGGGATCTTCCATTTTGCCAGCAGCGCACTCACGTTCGCGGATTTCCCGATGGCTTGGGGATGCTCAAAATGGGAAACTCCATCGGCCAGCTGCCGGGATGGAGAATCCCATTGCAGGCGGGGGGGGGGGGGGCGCACTGGGTGCGGCGGGGCGGGGAATCCTATCCCATCGGTTTGGGAGGTGTTGTCACGGAGCCTTGGTGAGTTTCTGCAATGCATTGCCGTGTAGATGATACACACTGTGTGCCACTGTGAGTCAGTGGTTGAGGAAGAGAAGTTTTGAGGTGATGGATGGGGTGCTATTCAAGTGGGCTGCTTTGCCCTGAATGATATTGAACTTCTTGAATATTGTTGGAGCTGCACTCATCCAGCAAGCGGAGAGTATTTCATCACACTTCTGACTTGTGCCTTGCAGATGGTGGACAGACTTTGTGGAGTCAGGAGGGAGTTGCTCCCCATAGAATTCCCAGATCCACAGTATTTTTAGGTTGGTCCAGTCTAGTTACTAGCCGATGGTAATAACCTCCAGGATGTTAATTTGGGAGGTTCAGCAACAGTAATTCCATTGATGTCCAAGGGAGATAGTTAGATTCTCTCTTGTTAGAGATGGTCATTGCCTCGCACTGTGTGAGGTGAATATTAACTTCCAAATATCAGCCCAATATGGCCCAGTCCTTGCTGCACATGGATACTTGTTGAAAAAAGCCATTGGAGGTAAATTAATATAAATCATATAGATGAATATAATGATTTTGCTTCTAAACATATGCACCCTATATCATGTCAGAAAATATGGACACACATCTGTTCTAAAAGCTAATCGGCAATTTTTCAACAGTTTACAATGTTTCAATTATACATCATTCTCAAAACTGATTCTCACATCACGAGATATTTGTCTTTTCAGAATTTTCAACCAAAGTAGCGCATTTATCAATGTTTTCATTTGAGTTACATTTTACATGTGAAGTAGTTCCAGTTTTCTGCCTCCAATCAATACTAGACACACGCTCTAGCTGTCATTCTTAACGTCAAATGAATTCATTTATTTCCGAATGAAGAACGAGCAGGAATAAGAAAAAGATTGATGTTGCTGGCGTACTGAAGCTCATTAGCAAGAGTAAGGATATGATCTATTAATTTCAGCTGCAGATTAAAGCTACAGTTTAGTGGGAACTCTATTTCAACTCAAAACTACAAAATAGCGTAAAATTGTTTAAGCTGCATATTTTAATATTCGGCCCATATGACGAAAATTAAGAGCACAATTTTCTACTTCCAGTCCAATATGTCCAAAGATGATTAACTTAATAGTTGCCCGGCCACATTTCCTTCATAAATGTTTGTTCAGTTACAGGCCTTTGCCTCAATTTGATCTTTGCAAGATCAGAAAATAAAAGTGCCAAGGTCTGCGATGAATGTCATTTTACAACATTAAAAAAAATGGCTAGGGTGTTAAATGCCACTACAGTTGCATTGCTCAAACCTATCTCCATTCTTATTCTAGGAATGCAAGGGGCTCTTGTAGCTTAAGCTCAAGATTTAATGATCCAAAATGTTTACACAGAAAGTCTCCCACTTCATTTTTTCCCTGTCTGTTCAGTAATAACCCAGACACATTGTCCCTCATGTGCAGAGGTTCAAATATGGAACAATAACCACCACTTATTGAATTAGGATTGCTGGAGCATGCATTAAGACGATAGGAAATTTACAACTTACTGTTTGATATCTTAGTGCTATTTCTTCAAAGACTTTCTTTGATCTCAGCAATCAACAGAATCAAATGTTTGAGACGTCTGCGTTTTTTTTCGCAGCTGGCTCCAACTGTACCCTGTTGTTATGCCTCCCAATTATTTAAAATAAACTATTCCCCCATCTTGAAACTAAGCGACCGGCTTAATTACTTGCTGCGTGCATTGTCCCCTAACTTCAAATAACAGTACTAGAGAGTTGCAGCCAGCTTTCATCTAGTTGGTTCCAGAGGTAAAGTGTGATAGAAACTGGCATTATCTTATCAGAAATACTCTTAACTGTGTCACTGCTGCAAGTGTCTTCCCTTGCATTTAATTTCAGTCAGAAAAAACTATATTAAACTTCACAGAGGCAGGTTCCTATATAAAAATGGTGACTATGCTTGAAAAAAAAAATACAGTGGCTGTGAGAACGTAAAGTTTTATTTTCTATTCTTCCTTCTTTTTGAATGACTGAAATATATAAAGCCTGCCTGTTAACCAGAAGATTTACAAGAGTCAAGAATCAGCCATGCTGACACGTGAGCTAAAATTCTTCAGGAATGAATGAGTTTGATTCTTGTTATTTATGACCTTGATAAGGAGCGTCAGAGGATGAACAGCAAAGAAGAGATAATTTGGCCTACCTTGCTTTTGCCATGTCTTTAAAAGAACTGTTCTATTGGGCTCTGGGCTGGATTCTCTGATTTTCAGGCTATGTCCAAATGCCGGCGTGGGAACGGTGGCCTTCTACGACCAAAGATTCAGCGCAAAACGGCCACCAATCCTCCGCTTGGTGGGGGGCTAGCAGGCAGGCAGCGTAGAGCACCCGGCTCTAGCTGCCAGGTCCGTGGCCGCGCATGCGCACAGTAGCGGCCTGCAGCGGCCGCGCTTTGCAACATGGCGCCAGCCATGCACGGACCCATCCCGCCAAATAGTGCCTGCCCATTGGCTGGCTCACGACCCCCGGACCACCCCCCAACGGAGCCCCCAGCCCCTGCCAAAGACACCCCCTGCCCGCGGATCAGCTCTCCCCCGACTGTGGCGGTGCTGGACTGAGTCCACAGCCGCCAAGCCTAGTTCCCGAAAAAAATAGCATGAGAGACCCAGGCCATCGGGAACTCGGCCGGTCTACGGCGGAGCATCGGGGAGAGGGCCTCAGGTGATGTCCTGAGGCCGTTGATACGGCGTACACCGCTTTGGCCTGGGCGGTGCATCGTAAAAGCAGCGCTGCCCCCAATTACTGCACGACCGTTGATTCTCCAGCCGATGACTGAACGTGATTTCGGTATCCCACCCTTTATCTCCTGTCCTCTCCCTCAAGTCGCACGATCTTTCCCCATATTTATCCAATTCCCTTTAGAAAGTGATGATTGAACTTGATACTGCCACCCTTGCAAGCACTGCATCCCTGATCATTAACAACTCGCTGCATTAAAAATACTTCCCTCATCCTCTGGCACTTTGGAAAATAACCTTAAATCTGTGCCCTCTGGTTAGCATGCAGAGCAGAAGGGTTGAGTGGTGCATCATAATAGCACGCAATCTTTTAACATTGAAAATATTAGCCTAGACACAATGGTATGAGTGGGCCAAATATTCATGCGTTCATATGACATCCCTTGGTCCACTTTTTTTTAACGGAGGAATTAAACATTTAAAATAGAGGAGCTAATTAATATCTGTGTTACGATACTGGATAAAGGAATGAAGCCAAAACATTTATCTACTGGTATCATCAATAGGAATTTCAAGGTTATGTTTTCTAATTCAGAGTGAAGTGAGTTTAGGCAGCCTTAATCATGTTCCTGGTCTGCACTGGTAGCAAAACAAAAGGCGCTAAATTAGTTATACATTCATGGCAGACACAAAATCACAAGGATAAGGAAGGTTGTTTGATCCACCAGAACCCATCCTTCTAGTACTTTCTCTTGCAGCCTAGCATCCAACTGTATTTGAATATTCTCAAAGTTGCCACCTCGACTATCTCTCGTAATAATTATTGTTATGGTGACAGAAATTCTTTCATCCTTTGGGTGCGCCATTCCTCTTTTTAAAAGAAAAATGATTTTCACTGGTTCATACCAAGGAGCCCTCATCTAACAAAATGGAAATGGAATGCAGCTGGTCCATGGAACAGGAATTAGCTACTCCGATAGCACAGAGGAGATTCCTCCCCTACACCGAATAGGCTCATGAAAAGGTCACTCAGTGAGTTTTGCCTGTGCTGAGGAACATAAAACCTAGGGAGATCCCAACTGGATAGTGAGTGATTTCGCAAAAGTGGACTAATTGTTCGGGGCAGCACGGTAGCATTGTGGATAGCACAGTTGCTTCACAGCTCCAGGGTCCCAGGTTCGATTCCGGCTTGGGTCACTGTCTGTCCGGAGTCTGCACATCCTCCCCGTGTGTGCGTCGGTTTCCTCCGGGTGCTCCGGTTTCCTCCCACAGTCCAAAGATATGCAGGTTAGGTGGATTGGCCATGATAAATCACCCTTAGTGTCCAAAATTGCCCTTAGTGTTGGGTGGGGTTACTGGGTTATGGGGATAGGGTGGCGGTGTTGACCTTGGGTAGGCAGCTCTTTCCAAGAGCCGGTGCAGACTCGATGGGCCGAATGGCCTCCTTCTGCACTGTAAATCCTATGATAAACAAGATGCAGAAGGCAGTGAGTCCTTATATTCTGAAGAGCTGGAGTTCTTGCACCAAAGGAATACGAAAGGAAGATGGATCTATTTAAGGCTTGTTACCATCATCCAGGAAATTTGGAAATGCTTGTGTAACATCCCTGAAGAAAAAGCACCATTACAGGGTATTAATGTGTGATGACATCAGAAAGCACCTCAGATAACGTGGCCTGTTAACGTGGAAACATAGAAACTAAGAGCAGGAGTAGGCCATTCGGCCCTCATAACCGATCGTGGCTGGCTGTCTATCTCCGTGCCATATTCCTATTTTCTCCCCATATCGCTTGATGCCATTAACATCTAAAAACATTATTTATCTCTTTCTTAAATATATTTAGTGACTTGCCTCCACAGCCTTCTGTGGTAGAGAATTCCATAGGTTCACCATCCTTTCAGAAAAGAAATGTTTCCTCATCTTTGGCCTGAATGGACTGCCCTGTATCCTGAGGCTGTGTCCCCTGGTTTGAGATTCCCTAACAAGGGAAAACATTCTCCCTGCATCTAGTCAGTCCAGTCCAGTTAGAATTTTATATGTTTCAATCAGATCTCCTCTCATCCTTCTAAACTCGGTGAATACAGGCCCACTCAGACCAATCACTCCTCACAGGACAGTCCCGCCAACCTCAGTACCATCCCAGTCAACCTCTGCTGTACTCCCTCTATGGCAATTGTATCCTTTCTCAGGTAGGGAGACCAAAACTGCACACAATACTCCAGGTGTGGAACCACCAAGGCCCTGTACAACTGCAGTAAGACATCCATACTTCTGAACACAAATCGTCTTGTAATAAAGGTCAACATACCATTGGCCTTCCTAATTGCTTGCTACACCCGCCTCTCCACTATCATTGACTGGTGTACAAGGGCACCCAGGTCCATTTATACATCCACACTTTCCAATACATCACCATTTAGATAATTTAGCCACATTGTACTGCATCTGCCATGTGTTTGCCCATTGATTCAACTTGTCTAAATCACCTTGAAGCCTCCTGACATCTTCCTCACAACCCTGCCCAGTATTGTGTCATAAGCAAACTTGGAAATATTACATTTGGTTCCCTCATCCAGGTCACTTATGCATATTGTGAATTACTGGGACCTAAGCACTGATCCTGCCGCACCCCACTGGTCACTTACTGCCACTTGGATAAAGATCCATTTATTACCACTCTCTGTTTCCTGTCTGCAAACCAATTCTCAAACCACACCAATATCACAGAATCACAACAAAAGAGGCTCTTTGACCTATCTGCACCACCACATGAAAGGCCCTGACCTACCCACCTAATCCCATTTGCCAGTTTTGAATGTTATGACATGCCAAGTGCTCATCCAGGTTGTTTTTAAAGGATGCGAGGCAACCCGCCTCTACCACCCTCCCAGGCAGTGCATTCCATACCGTTATCCGTCTGGGTAAAAATGTTTTTCCTCAGATCTCCCCTAAACCTCCAGCTCCTCACCTTGAACTTGTGTCCCCTCGTAGCTGACTGTTCAACTAAGGGCTCCCTATCCACCCTGTCCATGCACCTCATAATCTTATACTCGATCTGGCCGCCGCTCAGTCTTTTCTGCTTCAACGAAAACAACCCAAGCCTATCCAACCTCTTTTCATAACTTCAATCCCATGTAAAATCCTGGTTGTCTGCACTGTGGTTTGACACCCTCACCGATGGTCCTCAGTGACTGGGACATGATATCAAGGTCCTTAGCCACGGTCATCACTAACTGCGCCATGCTCTGGATACCACAACTCAAGACACAGATGTCATGCTCCAGACGTTCCACTGTGGTCACCAGCCGATCAGTGTTGGGCATAGTGCCACGCATTGTCGGCATCGTCTCCTGCGCCCATAGCATTTGGGACCTCTCCAATTGACTATTCACTCACTGGAATGTCGCTGACGTTCCATCCTGAATATCATGGCTGTGTCTGCATCAGCTCTGGGAGAACCCTGTCCAGAGGCTCGGCATCTGACCGGGACCCAGCTGAGTCCTGGGATCCAGCAGACCTCCAACTGCTGTCTTCCTTGGATGTTCCTGTCTCGACCTGATGTGCATCAGCAACTGTGGGGTGTTCAGCAGATTGTGCCCTAGAAACCTGTCCACTAATGTCATCCACCGAGGTGAGTCTCTGCACTGGTGATAGCTGTGATGCCTCAATGATGATCTCTTCGGAGCTCTCCTCTGAGGTCTTCTCTTGGGTGGCGGGGCTGGGTGGGGTGGATTGACTCCAGATGGCCCAGCCCCATCAGCTGGAGACCCTGCTAGACAATGGACATGTGGTCAGTGAAGGGGAAGGATCATTTTGTCTGACATGAACTATTCCCTTGAGAAAGGTCACCTGGGTGAAGGAGCAGTGGATCCCCAATTTGCGGAGCAGGCGAACCTTGCTGTCGGTGACTGCTCTTTCTTCGGTCAATCTCACGATCTCCTGGGCCTGTTCCTCATGGGGGTGAAGATTTGGATCTCTGGTACTCCACCCCCCCATCTTGACCTTTCTTGCTGTCTTTGCCTGTGGGGACAAAGGGAGGACATTGTGAGCCACATGCTCGATAGGTCAGGGGGTCTATAGCAGGTGACATGTGTGGGCACCGTATCTGACATGAAAGTGTTGTACTGGCGGGTGCTATCATGTTCTATGGCTCCCCTGATGATGAAGACATGCATAGAACATGTATGTTCAGCCAGAACAATTATTTATTAATAAACACGTGGGTAGGTAACAGACCTATGTACAAGCAAAGATATTTAAATTCCCTGAAAGCTACTGTAAATGCGACCGTCCTACTATCTGTCCTGTTACCAACTGCCGAGTCTTGTCAGGCACATGATGTATGTCTGACTCCACCCACTGGCAGGAGGTTATAACTATCAATACATACGCTGATGAACAGCTTAATACATTTGTAAAGTTATATACAGTTATGTACATTTATACACAGACATGCACGTATGCATATCACCACATCCCCCTTCCTTTGGAGATAAGAGTATTTACAAACATATTTTATGGACATCCCGCCATAAGTACAGTCTATCAGGCTTGCGCCTTATTCAGGTCGACCTTTTGGGCAATGGCTGAGTTGGTGAGCCTGCCCCACCTTCATCAATGGCTGGCCTTTCCCCATGCAACACTGCAGATGCATCATTAACACCAGGCTGTACAGTACAGTCTGTGTCTTCCTCCAGCTTGGGATTACACCCAAACTCGTCTCCTGGGTCAAGCACAAAAGGTCGCTGTACCACGTTCGTCGGTTCTGGCACAGAAGTGAGCCATCCTCAGTGAACACCATATATGAGTGCAGACTCGCTTGTTGAACAACTGTTCACCCACCCTTTGCCATCGGGGTCCTCAATTCTGATGGTGTCCTTTATCTGCAAGGGCTGGAGTGCCCTTACAGACCTATCATAGATCTCTTTCTGTTTTTGTTTCTGAAGAATCAACTTCCTTTTGAGCTGTTGATTGACCGTATGAGCCACCATGGAGGGCTATAGCAGCTGCCTGTCCATTAGAAGCGGTGATGGTGACAGGCCATTGACTAGTGGGACTGTATGGTAACTGAGTAATGTGAGATGCATATCTTCCCGGCTGTCTAGGGCCTTTATCAGCAGCTGCTTCACTATGTGTACGCCCTTTGCCGCCTTCCCATTTGACTGGGGATAGAGCAGGCTTGAGGTAATGTGTCTGAATTCATATCGGCGAGCAAACTCATGATTACTGAAGCATGGACCATTGTCCGACATGACAATGAATGGTGTGCTATGCCAGGCAAAAATCGCTTTGACCTGCTCAATTACACAGCGAGCTGTCGCATTGGCCAACTGCGCCGCCTCTGGATAATTGGAGAAGCAGTTGATTACGACCAGGTAGTCACTCACATTAAAGTGGAACAAGTCCATACCGACTTTCTGCCATGGATTGGCAACAACTTCTTTCACATGCATGGGTTCCTTGATCTGTTTGCAGTGAAATTTCAGACAGGTATCGCACTGATTAACCATACCTGCGATGTCCTGGGTAATGCCTGGTCAGTATATCGTCTCTCAGGCACTGAGGTTGCATTTTTCAATGCCCAGGTGCCTTTGTGAAGCTTCTTCAACATGAGCAGCCTGAGCAAATGTGGGTTGATGATTCTGTTCTGCCGTAGGAGAAGACCATTTACCTCACTGAGTTCGCAACAAACATTACAGTAAGCAGAGCACAGCCCTTCGTCCAACTTTCTTTGAGACAACTTCTGACCGTTTGAAGTACTGGATCCTTGGCTATTCCTGCCCTGATCAGCCTTGACTTTTCATCAGAGTTCGGCAGTAATGCAGCCACATGTCAACATGTCGCTGAACTTCGGCAGCCCCTTGGGCAAACCTCATCTCGAGAGGGTGTTGGCGACAGCCAGAAACTTGCCGGGTGTATAGATCGGGTTAAAGACATACCGCTGGAGCTTCATCATGAGTCGTTGTATCCTAGGGAACATCTGACATAAATTCTTGTGGACTATCGCAACCAGCGGCCAGTGCTCCAACTCAACCAAAACGTGGGCAGTCCATATATGTAGTCTTGAAATTTTTCAAGAGCTGTGACTGGCCCCAGGCATTCCTTCTCGATTTGTGCATATGTCCGCTCTCTTCCTGTCATAGCTCTTGAAGCGTATGCCACCAGCAGCCAATCACCATTTGCACTCTGCTGCAGAAGTACTTCCCCAATACCATCCTGAGATGCAACAGTGGAGATCGTGGTCTTAGCCAGGTCGAAAAAAGCCTCATTGTTAGGGAGACCATAGCACTTTCCATTCCTGTTTCGGTTACCATTTAAAGACAACATCCTTTTTAACGGATTCCCTGAGCTATGACATCTTGGAGGCAAGGTTGGGAATGAACATTCCAACAAAGTTAATCATGCCCAGAATGTGCAATACATCCTTTTTGACCTAGGGCTGTGGCATCGTGATGATGGCTTCGATTTTTTTCATCATCCAGTTGCAGACATTTTGATGATAGTCGATCTCCTAGAAAGGTAATAGTGTCAATGCCGACTTGGCATTTTGCCTGACTGAGCTGGAGGCCATTCCTGCTGACTCTCCTCATGCGTGGACCCCCAGATTATAATATCATCGACATAGACAGGGCCACCCGGCAATCCTTGCACTATGTGCTTCATGGCCCGATGACACTGAGATAATGCCGAATGGCATCCGCAGAAAGCAGTAACGGCTGAAGGGCGTGTTGACAGTGCACAGTCTTGTGCTTACGTCATTGAGCTTGAGCTACCAGAAACCCTGCAATGCATCCAGCTTGCTGAAGCATGTCGCTCCAGCCATTTTGCACGCAATTTCTTCCCTTTTTGGGATAGGGTGGTGCTCCCTCTTAACGTTCAAGATGAGATCATTGGGGTCCATGCAAATTCTCAGGTCTCCATTCCGTTTTTTTTACACATACCATGGAGTTGACCCAGTCAATTGGCTCTTCTATGCGCCTAATGACACCCAGGGCTGCCATTCACTAAAGCTCAGCTTTGAGCTTCTCCCTCAGTGGAGCAGGCACCCATCAGGAAGGCACTACCAGTCTTGTGTCCTCCTTTAGCTGTATGCAGTAAGTGAAGGGTAGGGTGCCAAACCCCTGAAACACCTCCTGATCTGTCTTTAAGATTGGCTCCACCGCCTTATGAGGTCCCCAGCATCACAGATGCCAATCTTCAGCCAGTTTGATTCACTCCACGTGATATCAAGAAACGGCTGAAGGCACTGGATACCGCAAAGGCTATGGCCCCTGACAATATCCCGGCAATAATATCAAAGGTTTGCACTCCAGAACTAGCCGCACCCTTAGCTGAGCTGTTCCAGTGCATCTACAATACTGGCATGTACCCAGAAACGTGGAAACCTGCCCAGGGTGCCTACTTTCGATCATCGGCAAATTGATGGAAAGGGTCACCGACAGTGCTGTCACGAGGCACTAACCAGTGATAACCTGGTCACTGATGCTTAGGTTGATTCCCCCCCTCCCCAACCCCTGGGACCACTCAGCTCCTGACATCATTACAGCCTTGGTTATAACATGGACAAAAGAGCTGAACTCAAGAGGTAAGGTGAGAGTACCCGCCCTTGACATATGGTATGATGTCCATCTTGAGTATGATAGTTTTAAATTGTTATGTTTGAAATAAATTAGGAATGAAAGGACCTCTGGGCAAAAGAAAATCCATTTTTTCCACAATGCCAACAATATGTCTGGTAAAGGAGACTCCAGATTTTCATGAAAATTCAGTGGGCGTGAAATTGGCCTTCGTCAGTAGGTGTGAAGTAGGCTTATCGCCAAATGGCAGCCCATTTTACATCACACCTTATTTTCTGTTCCCTTGACTTTGGTGGCAAAATGTACCATGTTTCGTGGGTTGTTAAATTCACTATCAGGCTCTATGAATATCTGTTATTAGCCACCAAAGACAAGATTAAAAATTGGGTCATTGACAAGTTCCATGGTATCCTACGTGGAGGTGTTCATAATGTAGAAATATTATCCAAGTTCAGGAATTAATTCAGGCAGAAGTGAATTACTTCTGCAATATTTTGAAGAGACAAATTGAAAGCTAAATAGGTAGAGATAGTTTGAAACTGCAATCTAGTGGATCATGCCCCTATTTTTGTATGAGATCTTAAACATGTTATCCCACAGGAATCAAAATAGAACTAATGTGCAAAAAGAGTCCAGATGGATCATAGCTTTGTGATTGATTGCTTTGAAGCAAATTATGTTTTATTGGCTACATTCCAAAGATGGCTTTTAACAGTCAAAGACAAAATTGAACTAATTTATCTAATCAGTATGCAAGAGTTGTGTGCATATTTGTAACGCATGAATGTTTTCCTAATGTCCTGAATTTTGTATTCCAATATAATTTGTTAATCCTATTTCTGGTGGAGCTATGTCCACATTTTTTAGTATAAATATCATAGAGCACCTCACATTACCCATTGTTGTTAATAATTGTACATAGAGTGAGGTGGGGAGGTGGGGAGGTTCACTGGTTCAACACAATGGGCGGGTTTTCTGCCCTATCCCGAGGGGGCGATGTTCCAGTCCCGCCAACGGTGCCCCCCCCCTCCCCACCACCCATCCTGCCACGGGTTCACCGGCGGCAGTGGGTGGCAACAATGGAAAACCCCGTTGACAGTAGTGGGACTGGAAGATCCCACTGCCAGCTAATTGCAAGCTGATTCCTTCACCACAAAACACCCCACAAAGTTCAGACTGAAAATCCCACCCACTATCTGTCATAATATACACACATGTATATCACAGACAGGCAGTGATTGACACACAGGATGACAAATGAACACACAGAACACAGCAGCCAATCACCAGACAGGACATGACCACTATAAAGCCAGAGGGCACTAGTTTTCCCGCTCTCTCGGGATCCAGCCTCTGAGACAGTCCGAGCTCGTGAGCAGCAACTAGAACATACACCAAGTGGTAGTCAGATAGTCTGGTCAGGTTAGCCTCAGGTCTCCAGTCAACTCAGCATAGTGTCAACCCACAGTTAAAGTATGTATGATAGTTAAGAGTTCAATAAAATTGAGTTGCATTTCTTCAAGTGTTGGAAGCCTGTATCTCTCACTGCTGCAGTAAACGCAGTCCTCGCAGACCCAGCTTACCCAACACATCACTATCTTTTCACTTTTTAACGTACGGGATAAAATCCAGTCTGGACGACTGAGAGTTTTATTTTTCTGCCGACACTCGGCATCCTGCGTAAAATAATTTTGGGCAATCTGAGAGAAGTTCAGATAATCTTAAAGAGGATGGAAATCCAATTTACCTTAACCAACTCCTTTAGAGAAGAACAACATCTGCCATTTATATAGTACTTTTAAAGTCAAAAAGGCGTCTCAAGAAGTGTTACAAAGAAACAAACAGCGAGGCAAGGAAGGAACATTAATTCGGAGGGATAAGCATGATCTTGATTGAGGAGATGGATTTTATGTCAGTCTTAAAGGAGGAGAGGGAGGTGAAAGGTAATGAGGGTCCACCAACCTCTGGGAAGGAATAACTCATTGGGCTGTGATTCTGGTCTCTGGGACTCCACATGGAACAGCATTTGTTTTCTCTGTGATCTCTATCTGTCTCTATATTGTCTGAATATGAGGGGAATGTTGAGAACCCACATTCATGTTTGAAATGTGAAGCAAATAAACAAGCCATTTGAGTTCATGCTATTTTGAGCTTGGTGTAGGGTTGTTAATAGAAAATTGGATCACGCCAACCAAGGGTTTTGGAAATATACCACCATTTAGAAAGAGGGAATCAAATCAAATCACCTGAAGAGGGATAGAAATGTGATGAATTATACAGTTGGAGAGGAAGTGGGGCAGAATAGAAGGTGAGAGGTATGTTGGAGCTAAGGAGAGATTGACAAAGACATCATGGACAGAAGACAAAGGGAGTGCGAATGCCACTTATCAGCCTTAGCCTGATGATCGCATGTCAACTAATGGGGCAGTAACTGACTGTGTGGGATTTGTCCTGCTTTTTGTGGAAGGACATACCTAGACACTCTTCTGCATTACCGTGTAGATGCTAATGTTTAGCAGTGCAACTATCGGAGAGTTGTCAGGGCCCATAGCCTTTGCAGTATTCAGTGCCTTCAACCATTTCAGGATATCATGTCGACTGAATTTAATGGGCTAAGTACTGGCATCTGTGAGTACTGGGGACCTCCGAAGTAGGCTAAGATGGATCATCCACTCGGCAGGGCTGACCGAAGATTGTTGCAAATGCTTCAGCCTTCTCTTTTCCACAGATGTGCTGGGCTCCCCCGTCATTGAGGACAGGGATATTGATGGAGCTGCCTCCTTCGAACAGGTGTCTAATTGTCCAGCATCGTTCATGACTGGATGTGACAGGACTGCAGAGCTTCGGTCTGACCAATTGGTTGTGGGATCGCTGAGCTCTGTGTATTGCATGTTGCTTTTGGTTGTGAAGTATGCTTCACTCGGTTGACACTTAGGGCAGGATTCTCCGTTGGCTGATGCCGAAATCACAAAATGCGATGGGGCAGATAATAGGTTCCGACACCAAAATCATAGCAGACACTGATTTGACGCCAAATCGCAATTCTCCGTCATCTCAACAACGGCGTCAATGTGTTCCGGAATGCACATACTGTAAACACCCTTTGCATATCATTGGCGGGCCCGACCTGGTATTCTCCGGGGCCTCCGTGTAGCTCTGCCCCCGATGGGCCGAGTTCCAAACCGCACGGTTCACTTGTGCTTTTAAAAATCGTGAAACCGGCGTTGTGGTTACTGAGGGAGGGAGAGGGGTTATGGAAAGTGTCCAACATCACCATAGTTTGCTGATGGCTGTGCCGCTGGCCGGGGGGCTTCTGCCAGGGCTAGGGGGAATAGTGGGGGTGGCCAGGAGGTGGGCTGCGGAGGCAGGGTGGACGGGCATGGAGCACCATTGCCGCAGCCGGCAAGGCAACCATGCAGCTGCGCATGCTGCTATCAGCCCACTGTGAACCTAAGGCCATGGGTCGTGTAGGTGTGCACCCAAAGCCAGCCCCTTAGGTGCCCTCTGGCCCCAGCCAATCCATCAGCAGTATTAGCTAGCTCCAGCGCAACCAGTGCCATCCTGTTGGCTGGGGTGAGTATGTGTGGTGATTGTAATGTGTACATGTGGCTGCAGCTTGTCAGCCTCCCAGTGTCAATCACTGACCCGGTGAATTCCGCACTGTGCTAGCCCTTCCACAGTTGCTGAATTGGTCCAGGTTCTGCGCCGGTTTTGCTGTCGTGAAAGTCAACGAATTGTGCTCTGGTGGCAACACCTAGTCTCAGGAAAGGAGAATCCCGCCCCTCATTTTTAGGTATGACTGGTGCTGCTCTAGGTATGCCCTCCTGCACTCTTCATGGAACCAGGGTTGGTCCCCTGGCTTGATGGTAATGGAAGAGTGGAGGATATGCCTCATCATGATGTTACAGATGGTGGTTGAGTACATTTCTGCTTGGCCCACAGTGCCTCATAAATGCAAACAAGTTTTGTGTTGCTAGATCCAAAATCTATCCTATTTGGTAGTCCCCATAAAATAATGGAGGGAATCCTGAATATGAAGACAGGTCTTTGTCTCCATAAGTTTGTGCAGTGGTCACTCCTAGCAATACTATCATGGGCAGATGCATCTGTGACAGGTAGACTGGGGAGTGGGGGAGGTTAGGTGTTAACCAGGAGGAAGTTTCTTTCCTCATGTCTGGCCATGAGACTTTATGTTGTGAACAGAATTAATGTTGAGGTCTCCCTATCGCTGTGGCACCTGCCGCATCTGCTGGCTTCATCCTGCAGGGGAAACAGGACATACCCAAGGATGGTGATGGTGGTGTCTGGGACACCGTCTGTATGATTTGATTCTGTCACTATGACTACGTCAGGCTGTTGCCTGACTAGTCTGTGAGAGAGCTCTCCAAATTATGACACTGGCCCCCTTTGTGAGTAAGGAGGGCTTTTCATGTCAACAGAGATGTGACTTTGTTGTTTCCAGTGCCTAGATCAATGCCGGGTGGTCCTTCTGGTTTCATTCCTTTTGGACTGCATAGTGGTTTGATACAACTGAGTGGCTTGCTAAGCCATTTCAAATTGTAGTTAAGAGTCAACAACATTGCTGTGAGTCTGGAGTCACATGTAGGTCAGACCAATGGGATTCAAACCCATGTCCCCAGAATGTTAGCCTGGGCCTGTGGATTGCCAGTCGAGTGACATTGCCAGCAGACCATTGTTATAATATGTCTTTAAGGGATATCAGCATAACTTTACTAGAAGGAAAATGTGACATGTTATCCTGTTTCAGTTTCACCTTTGCTTTGAAAAGACCACACACACAGCTCTGATGTCTTCAAGCTTTATACTTGTGTATAACTGCTCTCTTGTGCCAGGTCTTAATCACTGAACCTTCAATGTGTTTATCCAACCCCTTTTAATCAATTGGTTCCTTGTACCTAGTACAGGGGCTGATTTAGCTCACTGGGCTAAATCGCTGGCTTTTAAAGAAGACTAAGTAGGCCAGCAGCACGGTTCGATTCCCATATCAGCCTCCCCGGACAGGTGCCGGAATGTGGCGACTAGGGGCTTTTCACAGTAACTTAATTGAAGCCTACTCGTGACAATAAGTGATTTTCATTTTTCATTTCATTTTCAGTAAGCAACACAAGATACAATATCATCATTGTTATGGGCCAGGGTTTAGAGAACCCCAAAGTGTATCATGGAGTTCACCTGACCCATAACTTTTAATAGATTGTAGTATGGGGAGCACACGGCCCACTCTACAGGTGTGGTACAACAGAAATGGAAAAGGATTTTTAAAGGAAAACAATGTTTTTTCTATGAACTCAAGTTAACCTTTTTAAAATATACAGTGAACATCTTAGCAACCATTAATTCAAATACAACCCCCAAACACGACAACACTAAGTAATCCTTTAAGGTTTCCTTTCAACATCCATAAGACTTAAAAACAAAACCTTTAACAGAAGCACATCAGGTTAAAGTCACCACTGAGAGCAGTTATTAGTTTTAAATCACCAAAGGATCAATTTACTGTTTTTAGATTACAGAGAGAGAGTGTGACTGCAGCTATCCAGCTCTGAAAATGAAACTAAAACACACCCTGCAGCAAACAGCCTAAAAGGAAAGTAAAAAGCTGACAGACAGCCGAGCTACACCCACACTCTGACATCACTGCAATAATAAACACCCATTTCTTAAAGGTACACTCGATACAGATATTTATATACACACCCATTTATAAACACCCATTTCTTAAAGGTAATCTCGCATGACATCATAATGACACAATGACCACCCCCATTTGAAGGGATGGCCTATGAAGAAATTTAAAGACCAAGTGTTGCCAGTTGGTGCCTTGCTGCGGGAAGTCTATTTGATTGTGCTCAGGAGGCTAGAGTCGGGGGAATTTTGAAGGACCCTGGAAGACTTATGCTAGTGTAACAAAGAGAAGACTGCCAGGATGAATTTGCAGCTTTATAACAAGAGTACATATCTGCTGAGAGTGTAGTGTAATGTGTAACCATGAGGTACGATTATAAGCTATGTTCATAAACTATTATAGGGTATTTTTTTTGTTTCGCTTAATAGTTGTCTATTGAGAAATGTTTAGTAGAATTGATTTTAGTTTGTTTTTTAC
This sequence comes from Scyliorhinus canicula, assembly GCF_902713615.1. Taxonomy (NCBI): domain Eukaryota; kingdom Metazoa; phylum Chordata; class Chondrichthyes; order Carcharhiniformes; family Scyliorhinidae; genus Scyliorhinus; species Scyliorhinus canicula. Next base: position 22,148,247 of record NC_052165.1, on the reverse strand, counting down.
AGTAAACTTCTTATAAAATGAAATCTGGCTGAATGATCCTCCACATTAGTCACTGAGAATTCAGATTTCTCTTTAAAAGTCATCGGTCTCGACAGGGATCGTAATAGTATTGTGGCACATGACTGACAATGTGGAAGCAGGCTAACATCATGTGGCCTGCTCTTTTGAATGATTGGTGTGCCCAGGCAGTGCTAACTGTGCAGTTTCTTCATTTCCCACATCAGCAGGGAGTCTACAATTGTAACTTTCTAGCACAATTAAAGATATTCCGCTCTGCTTAAAATGAGCCTGCATTCAGTAAAAAGAAGATGCATTGTTGGAGCAGGTACTAGCAATCATGCCAAAAAGTGAAGTGGTGAGACGGGTGCTCCAAAGTTTTTCAGACACTGCCCTGAAGGCCTTGTTTGAGGAGGAGGAAAGTAGAAGAAGTGTAACTGTATCTGAAGGGCATGAAAATGAATGAAATGAAAATCGCTTATTGTCACGAGTAGGCTTCAATGAAGTTACTGTGAAAAGCCCCTAGTCGCCACATTCCGGCGCCTGTTCGGGGAGGCTGTTATGGGAATCGAACCGTGCTGTTGGTCTGCTTTCAAAGCCAACGATCTAGCCCTGTGCTAAACAGCCCCTACATGGAGGATCTCCAGGTACATGCTCATAGCCATGGAGGACAATGTCAGGAGTTAAGCCCAGAGGACCAGAATGTAGTGTCGCAAGACATTTAGTGACCTCACATGCGTGGACATGGTGAATACATTAAACTTCAATTGCTATATCCCACCAACTGAACCACTCATCTCAGGCACTACACAATTCAACAAACAATCATCATTATAAGTCAGGACTTTTACCTTTGCACACTTAGCACTACAGCAGTCCTCACATCCACAACTTACACACACTGCAAGCTACTCAAACATGACAGCTACATCACCGACAGTACTCACTGACACACTTCCCTCTCTTGAAGGACAAGCTGGTGCAACTCAAGGCCGCAGGAGTTAACCAGATGGGGATGGTGCACATTCATGTCATGTCCTAAACACCATAGAGGAGACAGTGCTGGTCAATATTAGGATGCAGATTGCTAAGGGCATGCCCACTGGAGCGCTAAAGCTGTTGAAGGTGGTTTTCTCAGAGGTAACCCTTTCTACATCCCATTTCCCCTCACTCCACACTTTCTTCTGATTTGTAAGCTGGAGATAGTGCTTTTTCTTTCCCTCCTACTCCCCACATCGCAATCTTACTCTGTGCTTTTTTTCTTTTCAGATACATGACCAAGCAGTGCAGGAACATCAAGAAGAGAATAAGAATAACACAGCATCCTCACTCACAAATGCCAATTCGGGTACCGATAATGTGCATAGCTTACAGGGTAGGTTAGAGGTGAAATATACATGTGGTGAGAAACCCAGCAGTTGTAGACTCGCCACCAGGGCAGACTGTAAGGATAGTGGAGGTGCTTTCACCAGAGGGCAAGGTCATACGTTGGTTCTGCTGTGAAGGACTTTCATGCAACAACCTTTTGCAGAATTCTGATAGGTGTGCACAACAAAATACTTGCATTCCAGTGTCAAGGAGCATGGAGAACAGCACCATCTTTGCAAAGGGCGTTTCAAAGAATCTTCTGCCCATCCTTGTACAGTATGGAAGTGATGACTAATACCAATCGCACACTCATGGACCCAATCATTATGGACTGTCTGATGGCTGACAGCACAAGTAGCAAGAGCAGAAGTGGAAGCTCAAACTGTGGTCATGCACCCAATTTGGTGCCATGCAGCGTGAAACTGCTGCCCTCTTGGCTTGTGCTCAACAAGACATCAGGGCATGCAGGTCCTTCCACCAACGGGTCACTACGATTGCTGATGCACCACCTCAGTGGGGGGAAATACCCTCATAAAGCACCTACCTGCTCTCATCTCTCAGAATGACAGCATTTATTCTCCCACCACTCTCACTCCACCTGTACTCTTGCTGTTGCCTGCCAGCAGCCTGCCCAGACACTACCATCCATGGCAAGGTGATGCAGCCTAATCTTAGGCCTGAGGTTTTCCTCCAAGATCATCTGTAGTCTTCACCAGTGAAAGTCAACAGCCTTCCACCAGATATGCTGCAGTTATTGAGTAGCACTGCACAGCAACACTAAAGCAGACCAAGTTGACAGACACTAAAGGAATGCACAAGGATGATTGGATGACTTTTGTATGGCAGACTTTCTTTTATAAATTTGGGTTTGAATGTTTATGTTCTGCTGGGTTTGAATTTTGCATTGTGGCCATGTGGATACGATTAGTGGCAGAAGGGAGGTAAAGGGTGAGATCTTCTGGATGTTGATGCTGGTGGGATCTCCTGCACCTTTCGATGACATACCCCTGCTGTGAGTTTCCCGGCGGTGTGGGGTGGAGTTAATGGCAAATTCCATTGACAGTGACAGGACCAGAAGCCGCATCTCGCTGCCGAGAAATATGCCACAGGAGGCCAGAGAATCTCACAAAGTATCGGAAATAAGTGCGGATTTTTGCTGCCGTTACTAATATCGTACTCGGATGAGTTTTGCATCGGGAGACCAGGAAATAATGGAGCTGTGAGGGTTTCCTTCTCCCTTCCTCTTTCTCCTCTTCAGCTTGATGGTGCTGTTCCTCAGCTGCTCGCTCTATGGCTGGTGGCAAAGGCTGGCCCCTCATGTTGGTAAGGGTATGTAGCATACCGCAGACAATGACAAATCTTGACAGCTGCACTGCTGAATATTGAAGGGCTCCTCCAGAATGCTGAAGGCAACAGAAACATTGTTTCGGCATGCTATTGGTCTGCGCTGTCACATTTTGTGTAACAGCTTGTCTTTCGTGCATGCTGCATTGGAGAGCATGGATTGTGCAATAGAGTTATCAGATGTGCCATCAGCGGACAGCCTTTGTCACCCTATAGCCAACCTTTGGTCAGACTTGGTGGCTGAAGTGCAGCTCATACAACCGCAGAATTACTGCTACCAGCATACCAGACATTAACCTGCATGATTCACATTGCATGTGGTCATACATCAGCAGGAGATATTGCAAATTCCAGCTGCAACCTGGAAGCAGCCAGGCGCATAAATGTTTCAGGCCATGGACACTGACAATGCGGTCCGTGTCCTGCTCCGAGGTTGGTGTGGTTGTAGCAGTAGTGGGGACATCCTTACAGAAGCAGGGACACCTCATACATTGTTGGGTTCAGGTAGGAGTTTTGCTACCTGGCACCTTGGGCAGACCTGACCTCCAGACCTTGATGAATGAAAAATCCCTCAAGGTGAACAAAAATCTGCAACATAATTTTAATGTACTTCTTGAAAGATTCTTTCAAGATCAAATCACCATTTGGAATGGGGCTTGATAATAATGATATCGGTGAGTAATTTGTTTTAAAATGTAATGAAGTGTAGCAGATTGCAAATTAAGCTTGTTCGTCAGTCCTAATAATTACTGAGATTTTCAAAACAATTTTTAATGCTTCGCTTAACAAATCCAGTTGTATTAGTCCTATTTGTGTGCAACATTAATTGTAGCTCCTATTACCGAGCAATTGCTTGATGGGTTATTGAACCTCTAGGAATTTAATTTGGACTTCAGTCAGTGGCAATTGCAGCTAAACAAAATAGCACAAATGGGGGTTGTTAAATCAATACTTCCCTTGTCATTCTAAATAATCTATAAATCCAATCTGATATTCCTAGAAATCCATTCACAATGGGTATCCAATTAAACTTAAACATCCAATTAATCAATTACCTGAGGTGCTCAATGGATGATTGTACAATGAACATTTATGCTGTTTGTGAGGTTTGTGCGGTTCTCTGGCCTTGTATTGAAAACACAGCAATCTTTACCAGTTTCACAGATGACAAACAGCTTGAAATGTTAAGATTTTCTTTTTTTCCATTAGCTCAGTAGACATCACTTACAGAAAGCCACAAACAGTTTTTAAAATCTTCAAAACAAGCTGCAGAAAATGTCTTAAAAGAAGAATCTCCATTTCTCCTTATTAGGACTCTGTCCTTTTGGGAAACATCCTTTTACCTAGTGTTATAACCCACAAGTTTCTTATGGGCTGGGGACAATTAACTTACAGAATACGAGCATCGGGGGACCTCTAAATAATGTATAGTTGTAGTGTATATATAGCGGGCCAGTTAGATAGGATACGTGATCGGCGCAGGCTTGGAGGGCCGAAGGGCCTGTTCTTCTGCTGTATTGTTCTTTGTTTTCTGTTAGCCACTGACAAGGCATGCCCAGTTGTGGTATACTATGTGTTGTATATAATGTATGTGTTGTATATGTTGTATATTGTAAATAAACAACATTTCTTTGAGCTACTCGGTGGAGACGCCGTCCTAGCCTTATAAAATCTAGACCCAGAGAATTTAAACACTAAGTGCACAGACCTATGCAACCCCCTTGTGTGCATAGGAGTACAACAGGTGTTGTCTTAACAGCACCGAGCTCCGAGAGGTGTAAGATTCTGCTGTTTGATCAACCACAATCGCCTGAACTGTTAGAGCTTTGGGATTACTGGGTCACTGTTACCAAATAGAAATGTGCTTCATCACTCAATGACTTTTGAGGTCCCATCTATGAGCTGGGCTGGTTCATTAAACATCAATAGTACTCTGGACTGTTGTGAACTTCCAGACTCAGGAATCCATGTTGTGAATTAACACTGCTAGCATGGATTGGAGAATCATGCAGAGCATGAATTGCATGATTAAATTACTGATATGTTATGATTACACATATCTCTGCGGCAGGAACACTCTATAAACCCATTTCCTATCAGAATGCTCAACATAGAATTGGTTCCAAGCTCCTAAAGCCAAGATGTGGAGATGCCGGCGTTGGACTGGGGTGGGCACAGTAAGAAGTCTTACAACACCAGGTTAAAGTCCAACATGTTTGTTTCAAACACTAGCTTTCGGAGCACTGCTCTTACCTCAGGCGGCAGGAAAGATTCATCAGAGAGGTGAAAAATGATTATTGGAAACATTAAATTTGCAGTTGCGATCAAAGTTGAATCAAAATTCAGTCATAGTGGCCCAGAGTGAAAAGCTCAGGAGGTTTATTTGAAAGAAAAAAGAACAGCAATATTGTTTGACACGTTACAATGAAACAAATGATTTATTTATTCTGTTGCGCCTTTGCTTGCGTTTTCATTATTCGCCTGTGACAGCTTCTGTCGTCAAGTCACTGTAGTAATTTAGATGGCAGAGAGTCTAGCCATCTATATAAGTATTTATAAGTATAAATTAGAATCTAAGGCAGGTGTTGTTCTGAACTAAGTAACCTAAAGATGGCCAAATGATCCCGACTTGCCTGGGAGATCATTATTGCTCTTTTTGACATTGCAGGCTGGTTTAATGCACCAATCCAATCAGGAGGATCTTATTCCAGAACAATGCATAATCCACTGGGAAATGAAACATTATCAGCAATACAAAAAAAAGGCATTTTAAGATTAATCTGCATTTTGATGGCTGGATTAAACTTGCAGATATTTCCAGGAAACTCAAAGACATTTAAACATCTGATGGGGAAGTTAAGGAAGAGAGAAGCATGTGACATGGACTGTTCCTCGGAACTCTTCTGAAAATGAGTATTGGAATTAAAGACAAAAGACATGCATACATTGCTACAAATAGAGATTTAAAAGTTCTGGGAGCTGGGATCATAGAATCATAGAATAGAATTATAGAACCATCATAGAATTTCATAGAATCAGTGCAGAAGGAGGCCACTCAGCCTATCACGTCTGCACCGGCCCTTGGAAAGATTCTAATGATTGTGTGAGAATGGTATTACATAGAATTTACAGTGCAGAAGGAGGCTATTCAGCCCATCGAGTCTGCACCGGCTCTTGGAATGAGCACCCTACCCAAGGTCAACACCTCCACCCTATCCCCATAACCCAATAACCCCACCCAACACTAAGGGCAATTTATCATGGCCAATCCACCTAACCTGCACATCTTTGGACTGTGGGAGGAAACCGGAGCACCCGGAGGAAACCCACGCACACACGGGGAGGATGTGCAGACTCCGCACAGAGAGTGACCCAAGCCGGAATCGAACCTGGGACCCTGGAGCTGTGAAGCGATTGTGCTATCCACATGTATTTTTAATTTGTAAAATAACACAAATTAATTTAATGCCTCAATTTGGTACATGATAAAAACTTAGACTCGGTGCCTTGTAGAAACTATAAGTGGAATCAGATTGCAGGTTGCCTTAGCGTAGCGGTTCACAAACATTTTTGTTGAATTTCATTTTCAGATGGATTAATAACCATGGAACCCCATTCTAAGTTATACTTCATGATATTCATAATATCAAAGTAATAATGGAAGTGGCAGCCTCAGTCTTAAAAGACAATGGTTTTTGCTGATGCTGTGTTAAGCATTGCTTTGTCTGGCTCAGAAATCCTACTCCAGCATGGAGTTCTCTGTCACGTTTACTGCAGAGAAAGATAGTGGGCTGAGTAGGTGCATGATTCATTCTGTTTTCTCTGGATCTCCTTCTCACTCAGTTGAACATTTCCTCTTTGCTCACCTCTTCCAAAGCGCTTCCAAAAATGCAGTTTTCAGAGGTCACAGCCATCAGTTGACTGTCTCTCAATTGCCAGTGTCAATAGCCAACATCTTCATATCTTGCTTGCAGGTGCTCTTGTAGCAGAGGTACGGCTAATCAGGAGGTCATGAAAAAGTGGCCAACTCACCAAGGTCTTTTGGTATAGTCAGGGGTTAAAATCTCACACTCTTATATTTTTAGAAAATATATAGATATTCCCCTGGCTAATTTCTAAAATGCACAAAAACTGGGCAAAAACTATAAAAAGAGGGTGGCACATGGCGCCGTGGTTAGCACTTGGACTGCGGCACTGAGGACCCGGGTTCGAATCGCGGCTCTGGGGTACTGTCCGTGTGGTTTGCACATTCTCCCCTTGTCTGCGTGGGTTTTACCCCCACAACCCAAAGGGCAGCAGGGTAGCATTGTGGACAGCACAATGGCTTCACAGCTCCAGGGTCCCAGGTTCGATTCCGGCTTGGGTCACTCTCTGTGCGGAGTCTGCACATCCTCCCCGTGTGTGCGTGGGTTTCCTCAGGGTGCTCCGGTTTCCTCCCACAGTCCAAAGATGTGCAGGTTAGGTGGATTGGCCATGATAAATTGCCCTTAGTGTCCAAAATTGCCCTTAGTGTTGGGTGAGGTTACTGGGTTATGGGGATAGGGTGGAGGTGTTGACCTTGGGTAGGCAGCTCTTTCCAAGAGCCGGTGCAGACTCGATGGGCCGAATGGCCTCCTTCTGCACTGTAAATTCTATGACCTATGATCTATGTGCTGGTTAGGTGGATTAGCCACACTAAATTGTCCCTTCATTGGAAAAGAAAAATAATTGGGTCCTCTAAAAAAAATGTTTTAAATTATAAAAAGGCTGAAGCCATGACTACTTGTGACTCTGAACTAAAGGAACATTCTGGAGTGTGGTAGTCACCACTGTTGTATTATATTGTATATATGGGTATTACAGTAAGTTCCCTGTACTACAGGTACGGGGGTAGATCCCTGCCTGCAGCCTCCGCCCAGTAGGCGGAGTATAAATGTGTGTGCTCTCCGAACAGCAGCCATTTCGGCAGCTGCTGAATAAAGCCTCGATTACATTCTAATCTCGTCTTGTCGTAATTGATAGTGCATCAATTTATTACACAGAGGTTTTTCAGAGATGGACCCCCGCATCAAGCCGGATTGTCTGCAGCTGCATCCTCAAGCAGACAACGCCAAAAAGGACTTTGCACATTGGCTAGCTTGCTTTGAAGCATACACTGGGTCTGCGCCAGACCCAATCTCAGAAGCACAGAAGCTCCAGATTCTTTACATGCGGCTGAGCACCAACGTCTTCCCCTTCGTCCAGGACGCGCCTACCTATGCAGAGGCCATGCGCTACTGAAGGAGAATTACGCCCAGCAGACCAACAAGATCTATGCCAGGCACATCCTGTCCACGCGGCACCAACTTCCCGGTGACTCTGTGGAAGATTTCTGGCGTGCTTTGCTCGCCAAGTGAGAGATTGTGACTGCCAGGCCATTTCAACCACTGAACATTCAAACCTGCTAATGAGAGACGCGTTCATTACGGGCATAGGGTCGCGCTTGACCTCGCGGCGACTAAGAAACTAGCGCTCTTATTCACGGTCGCCTCACGCAACGTACAGGCTTATGCCCCCGACCGCACACACCCCCCCCCCCGTGCATCGTGGACCCCGCCAGCGGCCACCCCATCGTGGACCCCATCAGCGACCGCCTCCAGCCAACCCCACGCCTGCGCCGTGCGGCAGCTAACCAACCCCGGGGGACCCAACTGCTACTTCTGCGGACAGACAAAACATGCCCGGCAGCGCTGCCCGGCGCGGAGCGCACTCTGCAAGGCCTGTGGCAAGAAGGGACATTTTGCTGCAGTGTGCCAGGCCCGCTCAATCGCCGCTATTGTCCCTGCACCCCCCACGTGCGGCCAGTGGGCGCCGCCATCTTCCTCTCCTCAGACCACGTGCGGCCCATGGGCGCCGCCATCTTGCTCCACCCACGACACGTGTGGCCCATGGGCTCCGCCATCTTGCTCCACCCACTACATGTGCGGCCCGTGGGTGCCACCATCTCGCTTGCCTCAGAACCAATGGACGCTGCCATCCTACCTGCCACAGGACACGTGCAGCCCGAGGGCACCGCCATCTTGCTTGCCTCAGAACCAATGGGCGCTGTCATCGTGCCTACCATAGGAGAAATGCGGCTCGTGGACGCCACCATCTTACCCGCCTCAGGACCCCTGCCCATCGGGCACCTCATCAGGCCGCTCATCGCCTGCAACTGCCGATGACCAGCCGCGTCTCGCCTCGGTCACGATCGACCAATCCCAACCGCACAACCTCGCAACCGCGTCGACAAAGGTGAAGGTCGACAGGCACGAGATATCCTGCCTTCTGGACTCCGGGAGCACTGAGTGCTTCATCCACCCTGATACGGTAAGGTGCTGCTCCCTCGCGGTACACCCCGCTAACCAAAGAATCTCCCACTCCGTGGAGATCCAGGTGTCCTGCGTCGCCACCCTCACCATTCAGGGTGTAGAGTTCAGCGGCTTCCGGCTCTCCGTCCTCCCCAACCTCTGCGCTGCCTTGCTACTTGGCCTGGATTCCAGTAAAACCTCCAGAGCCTAACCCTGAAATTTGGCGGGCCCCTACCACAGGCAGTACCAGAGAAGCTGACACCTCGTTATCTCTGAAGGTATGCAAATGTCCCTATGGGCTGCAGAGCCTAAATTTATTGAAAATTATACAATGGCCATCTACATTTCATAAGCCAGGTCTGTCCATCAGCTTGTACAGGTCAGTTAGGACAAACACCCGAAAGCCACAATTCAAATTCTTAATGGTTGAAACTTTAACAATCTCAGGAACCTAGACAAAGAAATGCTCATCCTTTGTCAAAGCCAAAGTGGGGATGTGGGATATAGGTGATAAGCCCCCCACCCCCTGCCCCACCTAGCTGGGAAAACCAGTTATACTGTTTCGCTGTACTGCAAACCAGTCTGCCTTCTCCCACCTACCAAGGAACAGCTTAGAAATGGAGTCCTGTCCAGATTTGTATGCCTGGCCCCATTTACATTGTACTGGAACTTCAGAATATCTATACCATTTCCTACAAGGCTAATTCACCTCTGAATGCCTATCTCATTATGATCGGTGACAGATTTCCCAACCTCTTGGTTGTAATCCAATTTCTATGTAAACACACATCGGGTAAACTCAGCGGGTTAGTTTATTTGCACACACTCAAACATGGGAGGAGGGTCACAATGTAGCCTCGCTTTCACTCATATAATAAAAGAGGCGCATAGAGAAACACTGATTTACAGGGCAAGGATCACAGACAGGGCCGGCCCAAAGTACCGGCAACTCGGGCAGTCGCCCGGGGCGCCATGTGTTAGGGGGCGCCAGAGACTCGGGTCCCGCGCATGCGCAGTTGGGCCGGTGCCAACCAGCGCATGCGCGGCGGCCGCCCTCCCCCAGGGCGGCCCCCTCCGCCTCCCCCTCCGGCCGCCCCCCCCCCCGCTTCGGCCGCCCCCCCTCCGTTCTCCCCGGCCCCGCCCCCCCGCCTCGGCCCCGCCTCGCCCCCCCCCCCGCCTCGGCCCCGCCCCCACGCCTTGGCCCCGCCCCCCCAAGGGCGCTGAAGTTCAGGTTGCCCGGGGCGCCAGCAACCCTAGGGCCGGCCCTGATCACAGAGTAAGAAATTATTGATATCTCATTATGGAAGTCATCGCTACTGGAAAAGTGAACAATCCAGCATCAGTTTTCAGCCTGCCAGCATGTGAAGGAATAGACCATTGGTCTTCGATTCCAGACTCTGGATTCACACAAAGCAATAATTTCTTACTCTGTGATCCTTGCCCTGTAAATCAGTGTTTCTCTATGCCCCTCTTTTATTATATGAGTGAAAGGGAGGCTACATTGTGACCCTGTTTTGGTGAGTGTGCTTTACACTCAATTGGCACAGTTGTATTACCTTGCGCTAGAGTCGCCAGGTATCTTTATGATACCACCACAAGGTTCAAGTTCAAGTGCTGATCAATAACTCAGTACACCAGTTAGTAAGGTTCAAATCAAAACACGTTTATTATATACACAGTTAATCACTACTCATGCATAAACACTATGAAACTAGACTACCTCTACCGCTACAGGCCAATACTTATCTTTGGAAAAGGAACCCACTGGGTCAGGGAACAATGGCCTTTTGTTCGATCCTAGGCTGCAGGCTTCCAACTGGTATGGACTAAGGGTCAGGAGCGCCTATCTCGTAGCATGCGTTGACTGGACACTTACTTGGTGGTGCAGCTGCAAGGCAGTTAAGGGTCAAGTGTTGTTTCAGTCTGCTGCGTGACCCTGCGGAGAAGTCTATCGAGAGAAACTGCCAAGAGAGCGAATTGAACTTGGGACCTGTCTTTTATAGGCCCCAGGGGCTTTGGGCGGACCCCGTACCTGACTCCAATCGATTGGATCACGTACCAATCGATCGGTTTGAATTCCCCAATACTGGGGCTGTTCCCTGATCGCTTGGCGTTCCTTGGGTGCTCGTTAGTCTCTTTTGTCTTGGACTCCTGCTGGCGCCGAGGAGTCTAGCTTTGCTTTGGCTATTCTTGATTATTACCATTGTGCCCGGGAATCGCTCATTAATATTCAGATTGCTGGTTTCAATGCTGTCTGCTTTCTGCAACTCGAATATACAGAAGAGCTCTGCAAACTGCTCATTTTCTCATACTGTCCAATTTTCCCTGCATTCTTTGCGAATCTCCATTTTAAACTCGGGAAGTGGCCAACCCAGGTGGCTACACTTCCTCCTGTCATGTTTGAGTGTGTGCAAATAAACTAACCCGCTGAGTTTACCCGATGTGTGTTTGCATAGAAATTGGATTACAACCAAGAAGTTGGGAAATCTGTCACCGCTCATAAAGGGGGAAAGCAATATCAAAACACCTTTCTGTTAATGGAGAGATGGTGAGAGGAGAAATCAGAGCAGTTTAAATTAAACCCCCTGCTATCAGTGGCAGGATAAATCCATCGCCCATCCTTTCATGAACATGTCGAAGCTAGCGCAGATAATGTTGGCTAAGCAATGATTGCGTGTCAACTGCATGCTGCAGGACTCTGAGTGAGTGGCTTTGTACTGATAAGAGACGCCCAGAATATGCCTGAGACAGCAAGGTGCAACCGGTTCAGCCTATTCTCCTGCCTGGCATATTCTGTCCAGTTCTCACCACTGTAGAGGAATACGCTGAGCACTCAGGCATGGTCGGCTCTCAGTTTGGTTTACTCACTCATATTGCTGTTGTTCCACATTCATTTACTCAGCTTGGACATAATAACTCCAGCCTTTGTGATGCATGATTTTGGCACAGAGTGACAGATTGTGAAGCCTAGGTATCGGAAGCGATCAACAACCTCCAGTGTCACATTGTCAGTGTTGATAATTAGTGGTATGGCAATGTCCTGGGCCATGACATTGTCTTGCTGATGCTGATGGTTAAAGTAAAATTTTTACAGATGTCAGAGTCTGTCAATTTGCCGCTGGAGTGTTTGATGGCATGGAATGCCAGTGCTGCATCGTTGGCATTGAGCAATTCGCTGATGAAGACTTGGCATACCTTTTTTGGATCTCCGGCAGGCAAGGTTGAACAGCTTTCCATCAGTACTGGTATGGGCGTCAACACCCTCTATAGATGACTTGAATGCTTTTCAGGAAAGAGGCATTTCCTCGCAGATGGGTGTGCCTGCTTCTCACTTACACAGGAGGCAGTACTTCAATTTGTTTTTACAAATCTCCCGTCTCTTGGACAAGGCTGCACTCGCCTGACACCCAGAAGCAGCCTTGCTATCTCTAGATCTACCTGCCAATCTTTGCACTGCTCTCCGTTCTCCTCCACCACCCTCTCCCCTCCTTGGTAAGACAACCGGCCAACTCTGCATTGCACGTGTGGCAGCTGCTTTCCACTTGTGCCTCCCAGCTCACACCAAGTCCACATCCCGCCACTACTCAATCACTTTGCGGACCGCGGGGAAAAATATCAATGGAACAGGGTTTGGGAACCTCTGCCTCAATGAACAAAGTTCTCTGTGAGTCCCAAGAAGATTAATCTGCGCTGGGGCAAAAGCCTAAGGAGGTGAAGATTTGGAATCGCAGAGGATGCAAAGTCTGCCTCCAAGGAGATGGGTTCATTAAAATAAAGTGTTCAGCACTCCCACACTCCTTAAGTACCAATTAAAAAGAAAGCTGTCTACAAAGCCGAATGGCACCTATTTCCCACAGTGTTCATTCTGGCCCCAGCTCGGGGACATTTCTGGCCTCCAGGCAGAGGGAAGTCGTCAATCAGGCTGAGCAGATTTGAAAGTTCTCATCAACAGCAAGCGAGGAAGTAGAAAGCACTGATTCCCATTCACTGCAGGGGCTGGCTTAGCGGACTAAGGCAGGCCAGCAGCACGGTTCAGTTCCCGTACCAGCCTCCCCGAACAGGTGCCGGAATGTGGCGACGAGGGGCTTTTCACAGTAACTTCATTTGAAGCCTACTTGTGGCAATAAGCGATTTTCATTTTTCATTCCACTTTTCAATAATTTTACAGAAAACAAAGTAGAGATTGGGGAGATAAATATGAGATTAATATAGGAACTGAAATGTCATAAACCAACTTTAAAACGCTGATGCCGCAGAGGAATTTCACCCTCAGCATTTTTGAGCATCCAATTTTTTTCATTTCTAAATCAAATCGTATTTGCAGTGAGCGATCTGATGTAAGGCGCATAGCCAGAAACCTTTACTGAAACATGCTTTGTGAATCTTTATTACTTCAACATATAAGCCTTCAAGTCAATTATGATTAATCGGAATGTGAGTCATATCGGTTAAGTACAAATCATTTTTCACATCACAATTTGTTCCAAGCAGGACATATTTTGCGTGACAAGCTCAAGTTTTAGAATGTGTGTGTGGGATTTTACTCTTCAGGCAATTGTATGGTTACCTACCAAAATTAGCACACAGTTATCTAAAGAAAGAAGGCTTTCTTTAGAACTCAGTTGCTTTTTATCCCTCCAGTGATGGCGAATCATGTCATATGCTTTCATGTTAGCACATGCATAACGGAGTAAATTTTCAACCGTATATGTTTAAAGCTTAATTAATGTTCTCAGATGCGCCTGTGGAATTCAAGATATCAGAATGGAATGAGGAGTTGTTATTGCTTTGCTTTTTTTAATATTGGAAGTATTCCTCTGGTTCAGCACCAAAGACCACTCCCATGAGCAAACCCCATTCTCTATATTGTGAAGCATCAGTTGAGCATGTCTTAACTTGCCCAATATCCAGATAAAGGGTTTGAACCAAGCACCAGGCAGAGAATTCTCATCACTGCAATCAGAATTCATGGACATGTCAATTGCGTTCGCATGGTTTCCTCATCTTGGATAAGCGGAAGAATGAACATAATTTTGGCTGTAAAGCACTCATCAAATTTATTGAATATTAAACAGACTAATGAGCACTAGCAAAGACAAACAGTAACTTGCCGACTTGAAATGAATGAAAATCACTTATTGTCACGAGTAGGCTTCAATGAAGTTACTGTGAAAAGCCCCTAGTCGCCACATTCCGGCGCCTGTCCGGGGAGGCTGGTATGGGAATCGAACCGTGCTGCTGGCCTGCTTGGTCTGCTTTTACAAGCCAGTGATTTAGCTGAGTGAACTAAACCAGCAATCAATTGCTCCTTGAAATGTTGCAAACAAAAAAGACCCTTCTCCTGTGCTAGTCCACTGTATAAAGCAGAACATTGAAACATGGTCCTTAATTAGATGTCACAGAGTGTCTGGCTCACCTTTGTCTCTTACAGCTCCAGACTGACTGCTGATGTGATACAAGTGAGCACAGTGTAACCTCCAGGTTCCTCTTCACTAAGAGAAAAACAGTCAAACTAAATTAAATCCAGTTCAACTCAGGTTTCCAATCAAACACTGACTTTATAAAACAGATACGTTATCGACGAGGTGTCAAACGGAAATTATGTTTACTGGTTAGGTCGGCACGCAAGAACCATAAACACTGGCATGTTGGGCCAAGTGGCCTGACTTTGTAATCACTCATACTGTAACTCTTGTGCTCTGTATCTTATCAATGATAGTTCCTCATCTGTCTTGTCTGAAACCCCTTAAGCTGGTACGTCTGAGCTGTGGAAAGGGAGATGTTGAATGTGGGTAGGCAGGCGCTGGTATTTGTCTGATTACACACCTCTGAAGCACCTTGGGACATTTTGCTATGCTAATTGTGGCACAGTGGTACAGCGGTTGGCACTGCTGCCTCATAGTGCCAGGGACCCGGGTTCAATTTCAACTTTGGGTGACTGTCTGTGTGGAGTTTGCACTTTCTCCCCGTGTCTGCGTGGGTTTCTCCGGGTGCTCCGGTTTCCTCCCACAGTCCAAAAATGTGCAGGTTGAGTAGATTGGCTGTGCTAAATTGCCCCTAGGTGGGGTTACGGGAATAGGGTGGGGGATTGGGCCTGAGTGGGGTGCTCTTTTAGAGGGTCGGTGCAGACTGGGCTGAATGGCCTCTTTCTGAACTGTAGGGATTCTATGATAAATGCAAGTTGTTGTTGTCAATTATAGATTTGCATTCTAATGAATCCATAAAAGGGCAGTCACTCCCAAATCTCAATGCCCATCTTCCAGCCCAGAGTTGAAACCAAAGATTGCTATTGCTTCTTCTCCATGTGGTGTTACATTTTGGATTTTTAACATTTTTTAACCCCTGATGCTGAGTGCTGTCTTTTCCTGTAGGAGGAATGCCTTATCTTAATTGGCTGCTGCAGTCTCAAGCTCCTGCCAGCACACTAAGTGAGAATTCATGGAATGGATGGCACTAATTCTAGGTGAAGGGGGGCCTGGAACGAAAGGCTTCAATGTGCTAACATGCATTGCGGTATGTGAGATAATTGACATGATTGGTGCCTGACCACTTTGCCCCTGGGAGATACAACATAGTGCGTGATGCACTTAAGAATATTCATTTCAGAAGGTGGCATGGTGGTTAGCACTGCTGCCTCATGACACCGAGTACCCGGGTTCGATTCCAGTCCCAGGTCACTGTCCATGTGGAGTTTGCACATTCTTCCCGTTTCTGCCTGGATCTCATTCCCTCAACCCAAAATATACAGGTAGGGCAGCACGGTAGCATTGTGGATAGCACAATTGCTTCACAGCTCCAGGGTCCCAGGTTCAATTCCCGGCTTGGGTCACTGTCTGTGCGAAGTTTGCACATCCTCCCCGTGTGTGCGTGGGTTTCCTCCGGGTGCTCCGGTTTCCTCCCATAGTCCAAAGATGTGCAGGTTAGGTGGATTGGCCCTGTTAAATTGCCCTTAAGTGTCCAAAATTGCCCTTAGTGTTGGGTGGGGTTACTGGGTTATGGGGATAGGGTGGAGTTATTTACCTTGGGTAGGGTGCTCTTTCCAAGAGCCGGTGCAGACTCGATGGGCCGAATGGCCTCCTTGTGCACTGTAAATTCTATGATAATCTATGATACAGGGTAGGTGGATTGGCCACACTAAATTGCCCCTTAATTGAAAAAAAGGAATATTTATTTCATGATGCTCTCGGTTTGATGTACAAAAGTGAGATTATATGTTTCCACTTCTTAACACTTCTTAAGGGTTTTATTAAGCTATTTTACACATAGGTGTGGCTTCACCTGTATATTGTACAATTAAGTGAACATTCACATATTGTTTGGAAGTTATTGCGTATTGCATTTGGCAGAATGGTAGCACAGTGGTTAACACTGTTTCTCCACAGCCCCAGGGACCCGGCTTGGGTCACTGTCTGTGTGGAGTCTGCACGTCCTGAAAGACGTGCTCGTTAGGTGAATTGGACATTCTGAATTCTTCATCTGTGTACCCAAACAGGCGCCGGAATGTGGCGACTAGGGGATTTTCACAGTAACTTCATTACAGTGTAATGTAAGCACACTTGTGACACAAATAAAAAATCATTGTTGACTGTAAGAGTGTAGATTCCTAAGCATGCTTTATGAAGTCACAGTGCATTCTAACTTCAATACTTAACAGTTGGAATGCATTGCCACATCTTGGCTTGTTGCCCGCCGAATGAAGGGCAGGATGGAAGCAGCTGGTTTGGCATTCGATGGGCCGAATGGGCCTCCTTCTGCACTGTAGGGATTCTATTCTAATCATTGGGATCGGGTGGGGGGGGACCATATCGGTGTTCAACCTACTTCAAATTGTTGCCTGGCCTCATCTAATCGAGCATTTATTTCTAGGCCCAGAACTTCCTTCGTCTGAGCAGAGCCCTGGCCCCAGGTAGGATGTACCTGGAAGCAGAGCCAGCTACCTAACTGTTGCCATAGGCATCAGGACACAGCCAGCTTCAGTTCTCACCCAAAATCCACACACCCGTATCTTCCAGCAGGGGTCACTGGATAGCGACCAGAGCACAAACTCTGGCTGCCAAGAACTTTCATTTCGGTAACCAACAACAAACACATACACAGGATTAATTTTCCCCCCAAAAAATGACTTGATTTGACAACCAGAACTTAAGGCGTGAAACAAGTGAAGTTCCCAACATGTATCAGGAAAAATAAACCCAGTGTGCCAAATTATTTGGTGAAACATTCTGCTGTACTGAAGGTAAACTTTCGATTGTTGAATTACAGTATCATGGTGCAGTTAAAGCCATGAAGAGTAACTCAAACATTCCAGTGTCATTGCTCAACACCGGCGCTCGCTGTTAAATTCAAATGCGATTCTTTCAACGTTAAGTCCCAGGAGTGCATTGGAGAGGAGGAGGAGGGTGAACAATATTTGCATTCTTTGCTTTCCCAATTAAAAACGTGATTTTGAACGGGTTGTACTGGGAAAGTTTTCTGGCCAAAACAAAAAACGCCTTTGTTGTTTTTGAAAGTGTTGTTTTTTTTGAAACAGGTGAGGAACTTTTAGTTTCCCTCGGCGCGGGACTGTGCCAAGCCACACACTCGGCATCTCCGGCATTCAGAGTGTCACGATTAATGAGTGAGCTATCAGTGGAATGGAATTTTAGATGTGAAGGCGGCTGTCCGGGAAATGTTGGTCGCAGAGGTCCTGCCTGAAGGAATTACTAAAAGTTTAGCCGAGGTTAGCAAGGTAAGGTCAACTTGTCCAGCCGCTGCTTGCATTTCAGCAAGGTCTCCAGCACCAGCGGGGAATGGGGGGGAATTGTTTCGCGCGATGTTAAAGGTACCGCAGCTGCAGGTTTGTGTGATAGGAATAGCATTGGCAGTCTCGGAGAGGAGAGGTGGCTTTTACCTGTCCAGCCTCACCTCACTCCGTTCTCATTAACCAGGTGGGAAATTCAACCATCAATGTCTGATGCACTTTGGAAAGCGTGGCTGGAAGTCACCCTCGCTGTTAAGACGGACTAAAAAGTGTCAGAGAAACACTTTTTTCTCCATGCAACGGGATCACTGCAGAACTACATCCAACTGCAACGGCAATCTCGATCAATCGTGCGATTTGCATTTGCGAAATCCCATGATGTGATGGTGGTTTGTGAAATGAACAAAAATATCAGGGGGTGGGGAGGGGGCTGGTGGGTGAAAAAGCTATTGGCCAAGAGAAATGCCATGACCTTTCCTTTCAGCACAGATTGTTGGGCAATTGATCCGCTGTTAAACTCCCCAACACTTAACGAATGGTAACCTGGCCCTCAGCCTCACTGTGTACAGATCCATCTGTCACTTAGGGTTAGTAATTCATGTCACAAGAATGAAGCAGTCGGGGGCGACACGGTGAAATGAAAATCGCTTATTGTCACAAGTACGCTTGAAATGAAGTTACTGTGAAAAGCCCCTCGTCGCCACATTCCGGCGCCTGTTCAGGGAGGCTGTTACGGGAATCGAACCATGCTGCTGGCCTGCCTTGGTCTGCTTTAAAAGCCAGCTCTTTAGCCCTGTGCTAAACCAGCCCCAATGGCATAGTGGTTAGCACTGTGACTTCACAGCGCCAGGGCCCAGGTTCGATTTCCCGCTGGGTGACTGTCTATGCAGAATCTGCACGTTCTCCCCATTTCTGCGTGGGTTTCTTCCAGGTGCTCCAGCTTCTTCCCACAGTCCAAAGACGGGCAGTTTACATAGAACATAGAACATACAGTGCAGAAGGAGGCCATTTGGCCCATCGAGTCTGCACCGACCCATTTAAGCCCTCACTTCCACCCTATCCCCATAACCTAACAACCCTTCCCAACCTTTTTTTGGTCACTAAGGGCAATTTATCATGGCCAATTCCTGCACGTCTTTGGACTGTGGGAGGAAACCGGAGCACCCGGAGGAAACCCACGCAGACACGCGGAGAACTTGCAGACTCCGCACAGACAGTGACCCAGCGGGGAATCGAACCTGGGACCCTGGCGCCGTGAAGCCACAGTGCTATCTACTTGTGCTACCGTGCTGCCTGTTATTGCGTGATTGAACATGCTAAATTGCCGTTAGTGTCCAAAAAGTTACAAGAGGAGTCATTGGGTTATGCGGATAGGGTGGAAGTGAGGGCTTAAGTGGGTCAGTGCAGACCCGATTGGCCAAATAGCCTCCTTCTGCACTGTATATTCTATGTTGATGGTGATATGATTTATTTGAATGAATTTGTGAAGACTCACTCCCAGAGGTAGTATGTTTTCGGAGGTGTTCCACGGTTTAAATCTTAAATGTTGTACTATTTTTCTTACTTTCCTTTTCTGATTTTTGTGTTGCTAATAATCTATTTTCTCCCCTCTCTTTATCTCTTTTTCTATTTTAAATGTGACGCCAGTACACCTTACTGCATTTATCTCTATTTCTTTCCCTATCTTTACATTTTATTTAACTTTCATTGGACCTGGGGTGCAGGAGGTTCCAAGTGTTCCATTAGCACCAGATTTCAATTCAAGTTTCCAGTAATTTGCAGTTCCAATGGGGTAAGATTAAAGTCAACTCAAAAGCGATGCTCCTCACTCCAGCAATCTCTGGGCCACGATTTCCAGGGCCCTAGTTACATTAATGTGCGCATTCTGTTATGGGTCAGGGTTTAGAGAACCCGAAAGTGAATCATGGAGTTCCCTTGACCCACAACTTTTAATAGATTGTGGTATGGGGAGCACACGGCCCACTCTACAGGTGTGGTACAGCAGAAATGGAAAAGTGCTTTTTAAAAGCAAAACAATATTCTATGAATTCAAGTTAATCTTTTTAAAACATACAGTGAACATCTCAGCAACCATCAATTCAAATACAACCCCCAAAGACTACAACACTAAGTAATCCTTTAAGCTTCCCAAACAACATCCAGAAGACAGAAGAAGCACCTTTCAACAGAAGCACATTAGGTTTACATTCACGACTGAGGACATTTATAATTCTGAATTCACCAAATGATCAAAAGATAGTCTTTTGATGGCAGAGAGAACAGCAGTACACCTGCTTGGACTGGCTTCAGCTCCAACACTGAAAACGAAACTAAAACACACTCTGCAGCCTGCTCAATAACGAAAGTAAAAAACTGATAGACAGCCCAGCACCACCCACTCTCTGACATCACTGCAGTAGTAAACATTCATTTCTTAAAGGTACTCTCACTACAGATATTTATATACACACCCATTTATAAACACCCATTTCTTAAAGGTACTCTCACATGACAATTCTAACAAAGTTACAGAACTGAAGGAGCCCACTGGGGCAGCGGGCACATACATCGGCACTCAACTCACTGAAATGGCAAAATATGTCTTTGAAAATGTCTTTATACAGCAACATTTTGCTGAGACATCAAAAATAGGAGCAGTCGGGGGCGGCATGGTGTTACAGTGGTTAGCACTGCTGCCTCACGACGCCGAGAGCCGGGTTAGATCATGGCTCGGTCACTGTCTGTGTGGAGTTTGCACATTCTCCCTGTGTCTGTGTGGGTCTCACCCCCACAACCCTGAGATGTGTGGCGTAGGTGGATTAGCCACTCTAAATTGCCCCTTAATTGGAAAAAAGTTTTTAAAATAGGAGCAGGAGGAGGCCATTCGGTGTATTATGATCATGGCTGATCATCCAACTCAATAGGCTGGTCCCACCCTCTTCCCCCCTATCCTTTATCCCTTTCACTCCATGTGCTGGATCTAATTGTGCCTTGAAAACATACTTGAATGCTGGAATGCATAATAAATTTAATACCCAGAAACCAGCGAAGTAATTGACATTCGTCATGGCTGGCAAACATTTGTGTGTGTTTCTATCAATCTATAGGAAAAAAAAGTGAACGGTTTGTTCTGGAATGAGCAAAAATCTATGTACAGACTTGTTTTTTAAAAAAGCCAACCATTGTTAACACTGCTGTTATAAAATAATGGCTCATCTTTGGTGATCAAGGGCTCAGCTCCCATTCGCTTTTACTACAATACTCACATATCTCTCCTGCTGGCATCAGTGAACATCTGCACATATTAAGGACCGAGTAATTATAACATCAGACATTTTTATTCGAACTATGTTCAGAATTATGTGAGCATTTAATGGTATGTTTCACTGCAACTTCAGTTTCTGTACAGTGAAATAATATCTACATTGAGATTATATTAAAATGTTAGCATGATATCTGGAGTCAGAGGTTAATAAGAGATGACCCATTCCTCAGTGAATCTTAATATCTGCCTAATAAAACCATTGTACCCGCAGTATTATAACATAGGCATATCCCAATGTCATGATATCATTACTCCTGTCCCATTTACTGGCATCACTAGATGATGCCATAATAGGCATACTTATACTGCACATTTTCAGCTTCTGTGCGTATAATTCCTCTTTACTGCTCATTCGTAGAGAGGCCAACATCAGAAATTCAACAGCTATTTATTAAACCTTGGCCTATAGCAGTAAAACTCACCGAATAGCTTCCAGCTCTTTTCAGTGGCAGCAAGCACGTTTCTGCATCAGAAGGCTCTAAGATCAAGTCACTCATGGGAGCACAGGGTATACGCTGATCCTTCAGTGCACTACTAAAGAAATGCTGCACTGTCAGAGATGTTGTCTTTCCCATTAAATACTAAACCGGGGCCCCACTTGTAACCTTAAGATGGACGTAACAGGAACCATGACACCATTTTGAAGAAGAATAGCAAAGTTCCTCTCAGTTCTTGGCCAACATTTAACGTTCAACCAACAGCACCAAAAAAAGATTATCTGGTCATTACCGTGTGCGGGACCTTGCCCTATGCAATTGGCATCCGTATGTATTACATTACGACAGTGACTATAATTGCCTGTCGAGCAGTTTGGAGCAACCTGGGGTTGTGAAAAGTGCAGTTTAAATGCACGTTCTTTCTTTTAACCCCACTTCCTATCTGTAACTTCTCAGCGCATTTTGTATATTGGTCTGCAACTTTCACTTGCTGTTGTGTCCTGCATTGTTTTGTTTTGGTCAGTGCTGTGAAGGTTCCCCTTTCAGGTTCTGAACCGTTCACTAGCTGCTCTGCTTTTAGATGTACTATTGGCTTGCAGTTAAATTTGGTGGCTTTATTTCAGATTTTCAGCACTACCGCTTCTTTTCCTTTTACATTTGCAACTTTTGTCACATGTACTAACTTCTAAGAATGTCCGCCGCTGGCAAGTGACTACCTTTGAATTGATTGCAAGATTTCAGAGGAGAAATTCAGCCGGACTCTGCTTCTGTGTCCATGAATTAGATCAGGTCAGGCAATGCGTGTCCCATCCAATATGTCCAAAGGCATCCAAACATTCGGCCTGGGGCCTCCTTTCACAAGCCAATAGTGCCTATCGCACCTCGAGGGGCTAGCCCACTATTTGAAGATGTCAATATCAGGCTGCGTGCCAGCAATGGCCTGAAGGTAAAGTGTTGGGAGGAGTAATGTAGTGGCAATGTGGAGTGGTCGGTCGTGGATGTTGCGGAGGAGTGGGCACTCTTCCAGCGCAGCAATGATTACTGATACAAGAACACAGAACGCTGGAAAAACTCAGCCGGTCTGACAGCACCTGTTTGGAGTGAAAACAGAGTTAACGTTTTGAGTCCGTTCGACTCTTCAGTCAAACTAAAGAGAGGGAAAATGTGTTGGACATTACACTGCAGCTGGGAAAGATTGCAACAAGATGTAGCAACTTTAAGAACAAGGGAGAGGTGACCCATGGTGGTAGGCGGTGGGGGAAGGGAGAGCTATTGCATTGTGACAATAAATGCATGGGATATTTTTTTAAATGATTGAAGCTGGAGGAGAAGGGTCACAGTGTAAAGATGGTGAACACAACGTTGAGTGCTGAGGGTTGCAATGTGCCTGATCGGAAGATGAGATGCTGCAGCTCCAACTTGCGTGGGTTTCACTGGGGCATTGCAGCAGGTCAAGGATGGACATGTGGGCATGGAAGCAAGGTGCTGAATTAAGATGGCAAGCAACAGGAAGGTTGGGGTCATGCTTGCAGGTTGACAGTTTTTATGGAAAAAATATTACTTGTACTTTGTTGGCCACGAAAGAATCCAAAGCGGAGACACTTGCTCCAATAATTGCCTACTGATTTCAGCAAAAGGACCTGAAACAGATTTTAGGCCCCTTATTTTTACATGTGGAGGGCCTTATGTCTGGTGGCCACCAAAGCCGACTTAACCAAAGTGGTGGCACAAGACACACAGACACAGAACTGACATTGCATTGAAATTACTCTTCTTGCAACCTGGAAATTGAGTGCAACAGGACCAATTTTCACACCTTAATATCTTCACTCCTTAATGTATTGATACAATGACAAATAAAAGCCTGGAGCAATATCTTACCATACTGTGCGGATACCAGTAATAAAATACCAACTTATGAGCATTTCAGAAAAATACAGGTTGATGTTTTGACTTGGATTCATTGTTCGAATTGAAGGACACCCGTTGAAAGTGTCAGCCAGTCTTTTCTGCATTCAGATGTTGACAGACAGGTTGACCATTTCTGGCATTCTTTGCTTTTATTTTAGCAACTTTAAAAAAAATTATAATTGTGTTCTTTCTGCAGTTTTTTTGGGTTTCTGATGAGAAAAGTCTAATTTAGAAAATCGGGATTGGCATGATTTACTCTATGTCAAATAAGGCTAAATGCGGTTGGTCAGTCATGAAGGTGAAGAGGCCACCAATATAATAATCTTTATTGTCACAAGTAGGCTTACATTAATACTGCAATTAAGTTACTGTGAAAAGCCCCTGGTCACCATATTCCGCCGTCTGTTCGGGTACACAGAGGGAGAATTCAGAATGTACCTAACAGCACGCCTTTCGGGACTTGTGGGAGGAAACTAGAGCACACGGAGGAAATCCACACAGACACGGGGAGAATGTGCAGACTCCGCACAGACAGTGATCGAAGCCGGGAATGGAACCTGGAACCCTGGCACAGTGAAGCAACAGTGCTACCCACTGTGCTACCGTGCTGCCTGACAAATAAAAGCCTGCAACAATATTTTACCATACTGTGTGGATACCAGTAATAAAATACCAACCACGGTAGCACAGTGGGTAGCACTGGTGCTCACCAATAAAATGCTCGGGTAAACTTACTGAACACACTCAAACCGAGAGCAAGTTGGAGAATGAGCAGATAGTTGCAGTCCTAACTCTGACCTGCGATTCCTTCATGACCTGCTCTCTGCTGGAAGTGTGGGACCAGTTAACCCTTACCTTCTTCACCTAGAAGAGGAATCAGTCGATCAAGCTGCATTCTCACAGATCGATGAATGATATTTTTCCAAATACTGAAAATCAGCAATGAGATGAACAAGGCACAAATCAATCCAGAGCGTCAATACACAATATGTAACAACAAAGGTTAATATTAATAGGTATGGATGATTTATTTACAATGGATTAGTTCCAGATTCAGCATTTGTATCGATGGCCAAACTGCCTCAAGTGATCTCATGCTGTTGATAAAGACATGAAGCAATTTCATGTCCAAGTTAAGCTGGATGGGAAAGAAGCCGAAATCACCTCAGTTTGATACAAATACTTATATGTTCCATTCAGTGTCTGGTTCTTTGGCTGGGATTTTCTGTCACATTTGTGTCCGGCGGGTTCAGTGACTGAAGCGAAAAATATTGTGTTGTTGGCACAGTGCTTAGCACAGCTGCCTTGCAGCGCCAGGGAACCCGGTTCAATTCCGGCCTGGGTGGTTGTGTAGGGTTTGCACGTTCTCCCTGTGTCTGCATGGGTTTCCTCCGGGTGTTCGTTTTCTCCCACTGAGCAAAGATGCGGAGATTAAGTGGATTGGCCATGCTAAATTGCCCCGAAGTGTCCAAAACTGTGCAGGTTAGGTGGGGTTGGGGTTACAGGGATGGGGTGGAGGTGTGGGCCTTGGTAGGGTGCTCTTTCAGAGGGTTGGTGCAGACTCAATGGGCCAAATGGCCTCCTTCTGCACTGTAGGAATTTGATGTTTTATGTTCTAGGTCAATGAAAGAAAGGACAGTTCATTAATGCTTGGCAGGGGTCTGAGAAGCAGGAGACATCACTCACAGCATTGTTGTCTGATGGATGTTGCAGTGTTGGATCCTCAGCTGGTTCATTGCTGTCTGTTAGAAGTGATCAACTTCCTGCTCAACCAGCTGGATGGCTCTGTCTTCAAAATCCGTGAGGACTTTGAGCGCTAGCATTCCTCTGCCCATCTAGTATCCCAGCTATTCCTGCATGAAAACAGACAGAGTGTAAGTAGGACATGTGACAGGGCAGATGATAAGGGTGCCTGGCATGCGTGCATGGTGAGTGGGAGCAGAGGGGTGATGAAGACACAGTCTGCAGGAGAGATGAAGATGTGTGTGGGAGAGTGAGTGGCGGTGTCCCTTGATCTGGCACTGAGTGAAATCCCTGTGGATGTGTAAAGGGTGTGTGAGTTAAGACTGATGAGAAGAGTGACTTACCCTGGCAGCGTGGAGATCTTTCATCCTCTTCCTGCACTGGATGGCTGTCCTCTTCTGATGGGTGTTGGCACTGACAACATGCTTGGTCTATCACGTTGCTGCTCGGTTTCTGTCCTGAGGTGGATCATATCTCGGCAGCGTTAGCAGCTTTCAGGAGTCTCTCCAGGAATGCGTTGGAGAATTCCGAGGCAGGTTTCCTGGCAGCCATCACTTCCTGGCGAACCTGTGGAGTTTGGCTGCTGTACACTGGAGTGGCCTTTAAATGTTGTGCCCCCAATATTGAACCATTGAGGCGACTGCAAAGCAGGTCAATCAGAGGCTTCCCACCAGCAATATGGCATAGAACCCTGAGATTAAAATATTTGGCACTACATACCACACTGTATTGTGGGAAAAGCTGCCATTGCCGTTTTTCCCACCCGCCATTGGCCTTTACCAATTTCCAAGAAAATCTCACCTGTTCTTAGACTCTAGAGTAGAAAGGGCATCCAGCAAGTTGGGAATTGTACTAAATCTGCAACTAACACGACCATGGAATAAATCTCCAAACGTAATTGATTCACGCGCATGAAAAGCTCTTCTCTTGTGGTGGCTATATTTAATGTTACAAGACTGCACATGACAGCGTTGGCTGACTCTTTTATCTATCTGTACAATTATAGATTTTGCATTAAACCTCGCACCAAGCCTTTCAATGATGTAACAGATAGCAGAAAATGTCAAACTCCAGGGCATCCCCCACCCTCAGGGCAGAAATTAATCATTTGTTAAAATGAGAACTCATCCATTAAATCAACAACCACAAACTAAACACAAATGAATCAACGACCGCTCGATTTGTTAGCAAGTAGCGATGAGGGACAAGTAAGCAACAGAAAGCCAATTGTTCACTGAAACAAATACGTCTGATTATGAAATGCAAATAATAGGGAATTAATCCAAAAATATTGGCCAATCTAAACTGAGAGGCACAAAGATCAATGGCAGCAGGTTTTCAGGACACATCAACATAATCACCGTGGGTTCTCAGTTTGGGCCATGCTTCCCCAGGTAGCTTGCCCAACAAACACAATGCTGGCCCACTTACCTTACCATCAGTTAGTCCTGCGAGACAGGATTGGAATATGGGCTATGGCAAGGGGGATTGCACCCATTGCGGAGTCAGGGGAGCAATCTGCTTCTCCAGGATTTACAGGATGTGTTTGTTTTAAAAGAACAAAGTAAAATTTATGGATTGCTTGGAATTGGCAGGTGCAGAACTTGCTGAGGAATCCTGAGCGAGGTAGGCCCTTCACCTGCTCATTGTGAACAAATGTGGCATAGTGGTATTGTCACTGGATTAGTAATCCAGGGACCTAGAGCCCTCTGGGATCCCAGGTTCAAATCCCACCACTGGGAAAAAGTCTAGAATTAAGAGTATAGCGATGACCATGAAACCATTGTTGATTGTTGTAAAAACCCATCTGGTTCACACATGTCCTTTAGGGAAGGAAATCTGCCATCCATACCTGGCCTACATGTGACTCCAGACCCGCAGCAATGTGATTGACTCTTAACTGCCCCTTCAAGGGCAATTTGGGATGGGCAATAAATACTGGCACAGCCTGTGATGCCCATGTGCCATAACGAAATAAAAACATTTTTTCTTTAAATTTCTCAGTGAGGTTTTGCGACAAGTATTCGGCCCCAAATTAATATAATAATATATTACCATGGGAGAATTCAGAATGTCCAATTCACCTAACAGCACATCTTTTGGGACCTGTGGGAGGAAACCAGAGCACCCAGGGAAAGCCCACGCAGACTCGGGGAGAATGTGCAGACTCCGCACAGACAGTGACCCAAGCTGGGAATCGAACCTGGGACCCTGGCGCTGTGAAGCAACAATGCTAACCATTGTGGTACCGTGCTGCCATGCTACTATAGGCTTGATACCTGTTTTAAATATTCACCTGAGATGACTTCAAAAATTAGCCCCAGAAATTTAGCAGTGATATTAAAACTTGTCAGCCTTCCCACTGCTAGAGTTGCCCTTTAGACAACTCTGTTGTTCTCACCCTGAATATTTCCCTGAATTTTAAAAACAGCCAATAAAACAGAAATAACATTAAAACCGATTTGTAAAAGATCAATAATCCATGCACTCTACCGATATTTAAAAATTGGCCACCAGAGAAATGGAACCTTTCATAGCCATGAACTTTGAATGTGCAGACTTCTCTCGAGGCAGGCAGAATGTATGCTGTGGACTCGTATAATTCAGGTCCAGCTGACTGTATTGCATACTCTATGGTTTAACATTGAAGAATAGATATAAATGAGCCAACACTTTATGAAACACTATAAGGTGTCTATGGGCCAGTTATGTGTTTGCAGTGTTGTAAATGCTTGTACACATTTGGAGCGAGGCCGATTTATTTGTTGGCTGCAGCTTCAGTTGTTGAGCTGGGCTTTGTTCATTAGATTTTTCTACAGAGGCTTTTGTTCCTCCCATCTGGCTACAGTCCATATCAATTGTGACATGTCCTTCCTTTCTTAACTTTGACTCCACCCAGGGCTAAACTTTTCTCTGTTCCTCGGCTTCCCTGATGCGTCCGGAATTATTCCCAGATGAATCTGAGCCACCTGTACTGTACTGTCGTCCACTCAATTTTCCGAAGTCATTTCTAGCCAATTCCAATCCACCCTGAATTGTTCTGCACCCACCCTGGATTGATTCCATCCTGTTTCAATCTGCCATGAATCATTCTCAGCTCCAAATCCCTGGTCCCCTCAGAGTCATTTCCTCCCTCAGTCCTTTTCACTTAGGCTTTTCTCATCAGCGGGTTGCAGTGTTTGATTCTCCCATATTTACCAGCTGTAACTTGCAAAGGAAGATGTCTAAAGCAAACAAGCATGAAGGAAGAGGGAAATAACCTGAGGAGAAAAGGCAGAGGGGAAAGAAAAGAACGAAGGCGCAGATAGAAAAAGAGGGCGAAGAGCAGAAAGACAAAAAAAAAGGACAGATGAACAGAAGTGGAGGAAGACATAGATGATGGGCAGAACAAAAAGTGACAAGTAGGAGAAAGAGGGATAAAGTCATAGTGCTCCAGCATCATCCAACTTATCTCGAGAGGCATAATACTGTGATAACTTTAGTCAGGTCAGCCCAAGATAGGTTGAGAGCGACTGAATTAGATAGGTCTTCACTGTTGGAATTGGACATGTTGCTCAAAAGGGAGGAGATTAATTTTTTATACACGGTAAGATGTTATGACCTAGAATGCACTGACTAAAAGGGTGATGTAAGCAGACTTTGTCTGTCAACAGGCAATTAGATATATGCTTGAAAAAGAAACATAACCAGGGTTGTAACCTCTTCCAGTCCTATAAGGAACAAGGGCTTGTGAGAAATTGGCATCTCTTTCAGCGAATCAGGAGAGGCAGAATGGGCCAAATGGCTTCCTTCTGTGCTGTAAGATTCTACGCGGAAGGTAGGTACAAAGAAATATAAAAATAAACAGCCAGATTCTCCATTCCTGAGACTTGGCTCCAGGGCAGGGTTTGTGGATTTCTACAGGAGCAAAACTGGCGCCGAAGCAGCGACCGTTGAGGGGATAGCACCAACGTCATGTTGAACTCGACCGATTCCAATGATAAACGGTGTCTGATTCACCGGGTCCGTGATTGACATGATCATCTTTATTGTCACAAGTAGGCTTACATTCACACTGTAATGAAGTTACTGTGAAAAGCTCCTAGTCGCCACATTCCGGCGCCTGTTCGGGTACACAGAGGGAGAATTCTGAATGTCCAAATTACCTGACAGCACATCTTTTGGGACTTGTGGGGGGAAACCGGAACACCCGGAGGAAACCCACGCAGACACAGGGAGAATGTGCAGACTCTGCACGGGCAGTGGCCCAAGCCGGGAATCAAACCCAGTACCTGGAGCTGTGAAGTGTTGGCCCAGAGTATGTGTTAATAGCAGAATAAAGGTCAACACCGTCTGAAAGCAAAACATGAGAACAAGACACAGACCGGCACTGGGGGGAGGGGGGGGGCGAGCAATATGAAATGGAGGATTGAGTTCAACTAATTTTAGAGTATTTTTTTGTCTAAAAATCATAGCATAGAATTTACAGTGCAGAAGGAGGCCATTCGGTCCATCAGGTTTGCACCAGCTCTTGGAAAGAGCACCCTACTTAAGCCCATACCTCCACCTTAACCCCATATCTTCGTACCCCACCTAACCTTTTTTGGACTCTGAGGGCAATTTAGCATTGCCAATTCACCTAACCTGCACATCTTTGGACTGTGGGAAGAAACCGAAACACCCGGAGGAAACCTAGGCAGACACAGGGAGAACGTGCAGACTCCACACAGACAGTGACCCAAGCCAGGAATCGAACCCAGGCCCCTGGTGCTGTGAAGCAACATTGTTAACCACTGTGCTACCATGCCACCCACAATATATGGCTGTGAATAAGTGTAGGCAGCACAGTAGCATATTGGTGAGCACTGTGGCTTCAAAGCGCCAGGGTCCCAGGTTCGATTCCCAGCTTGGGTCACTATCTGTGCAGAGTCAGCACGTTCTCTGCATGGCTTTCCTCAGGATGCTCTGGTTTCCTCCCACAAGTCCCAACAGATGTGCTGTTCGGTAATTTGGACATTCTGAATTCTCTCTGTGTGTATCCGAACAGGTGCCGGAGTGTGGCGACTGGGGGCTTTTCACAGTAACTAAACTGCAGTGTTGATGTAAACATACTTGTGACACTAATAATTATTAAATTAAGGTCTTTTCTGGGTGCTATTTTAAATACTTGCCCACCTGGCATTAGAAAGGAAAATGTGAATGAAAACCTGCTTCCCTCTCATACCACACTTCCATTATATGATATTTTTAAGCTTCACTCCCACCTCTTGGAAGATTACCGGGAAAGTATTGGGCAATGACATTCAGTCTGTGTTTTGTTCACTCGTTTCTGCACCCTGACTGTGGATTTCTGACGACTGTTCTTGCTTTGGCAGCCTGCCAAAACTAGCAGCCATTATTATTGGCTGACTTTTACGTTTCCAAGCACTTGGGCCGGTCGATGCTGAGGGCTCATTTGACCGACATTAATAATGTGGCACAGAATTTTACGATCCCCCCGCCAGCAGGTTTGCGGGTCCATAAAGCTTCCCAGCTGACATTCCCGTCCACCCTTAGACGGCACCTTCCACAACCACTATCATCTGGAAGGACATGGGCAGCAGAGGCATGGGAACATCAGCACCTGAAAGTTCCCCTCCAAGTCACTCACCATGCTGACTGGGAAATATATTGCCGTACCTTCACCGTTGCTGGGTCAAAATCCTGGAACTCCCTCCCTCATAGCACAGTGGGTTATCCACACCACATGGACTGCAGCGGTTCAAGAAGCTCACCACCACCTTCTCAAGGGCAATGAGGATGAGCAACAAATGCTGGCCTAGCCAGCGAAGACCACGTCCCGTAAAAAATGAATTTAAATAAAACCCAGATGTATTTTTACTTAGAGTGGACGAGGCTTAGGGTGGACCACACAGCCTTTCCTGAGTTGAGACCCGTACGTTAAGGGCTGCTTCCTGACCGACCTCAATTTTGAGGCTGATGAGGTGAGCTCAAGTGCACAAGGTAATCTCAGAAGATCAGGTTGCTTGGGCCTGAGGAAGAAACGTGGTGACACCACCCACTGAAGCCTCCTTTTCATATTGCTCCTCCCTCTTACCCTGTAGCTGCTCCCTGTCTGACCTTTCCAAGAAGGCCCCATGCCCTTCGGGCCTCACCTTTCCCGAATGCATGGAAGCAGAAAATCAATCTTTTTGTTGCTGACAGACATTGCTGCAGGTAATCAATATTATAATAGTTCACATAAAACCACAAGATGCAAAAGCAGAAATAGGCCATTTTGCCCGTCAAGTCTGCTCCACCATCCACTGAGATCATGACTCATCTGAAATGATGATCCTCAACTCCACTCTCCTGTCTTATGCCCACAACCACTGATTCCCACACTGATTAAAAATCTGAGTATCTCACCCTTGAACATACTTAACAACCCAACCTCTATGGGCTCTCTGTGGTAAGGAATTACACATATTCACCCCTCTGAGAGAAGAAATTCCTCCTCATCTCTGACTTAAATGGATAGCCTCTTAAATTGAGACTATGCCCTCTGGTCCAAGGCTCTCCCACAAGGGTAAACAACGTCCCACCATCTACCTTGACACACTGATTGTATGGAAGTTGGTGGGGTGGTAAATAGTGAGGAGGATAACCTTAGATTACAGGAGGACATAGACAGGCTGGTCAGATGGTAAATGGAATTCAATCTGGATAAGTGTGAGGTGATGGACAAACAAGGCAAGGGAATACATGATGAATGTCAGATGCCTGGGAAGCACCAAGGATCAGATTCACCTTGGTGTGCATGTACACCACTCCCTTAAGGTGACAGGGCAGGTGGATGAAGTGGTTAAGAAGGCATATGGTATACTTGTCTTTATTAGTCGAAGCATAAAGTTTAAGGGCAGGGAGGTTATTCTGGAACTGTATAAAATGTTGGTTAAGCCACAGCTAGAGTATTGTGTGCAGTTCTGGAATCCACATTATAGGAGAGATGTAATAGCACTTGAAAGGGTGCAGGGGAGATTTACCAGGTTGCTGCCTGGATTGGAGAGTTTTAGCTATCAAGATAAATTGGATCAACTGTTCTCCTTAAAGCAGAGGAGTCTGAGGGGGGACATGATTGAGATGTATAAAATTATGAGGGGCACAGATAGAGTAGACAAGAAGAAACATTTCACCTTGGTGGAGGGATCAATGACCAGGGGGCAGGAGGTTTAGATAGGGGATGTGAGGAAAAGCCTTTTCACCCAGAGGGTGGTGGGAATCTGGAACTTACTGCCTGAAAGGGTGATGGAGGCAGAGACCTTCATAACAAGCAAGGCAATGGTCCGAGTGCTGGCAAGTGGGATTAGAATACTTAGATGGTTGTTTTTGACTGACAGGTTTGGTTGAACGGCCCATCTATGACTCTAAGCTCCTGAGCATCCTATACGTCTCAATAAGGTTGCCTCTCATAATACTAAACTCCAGTGAGTACAGGTCCAACCTACTCAACCTCTCCTCATGCCCAGGACAACCTCATGAACCTTCTCTGGACTTCCTCCAATGCTAGTTTATCTTTCGCTCGATAAGGGGGGCAAAACTGTTCACAGTATTCCAGGTGTGGTCCAACTAGTACCTTGTAAAGTTTTAGCAAGACTTCCCTATTTCCATACTCCATTCCCTTTGAAATACAGGCCAACATTCCGTTTACCTTCCCTATTACCTGCTGAATGTGCATGCTAGCTTTTTGTAATTTATGCACGAGGACCCCCATATCCCTCTGTGCCGCAGCTTTTTGCAGTCTTTCCCCATTTAAATGATATTCAGCACCTTTATTCTACACCTTTCGCTCCCAGGCCCAAGTAACGTGGCCTTATGGGATTGCCCCATATCTTTGAACTCCTCCTGTCCATCTCAAAAATATGTTGCATGATATAATGTTCATGTAATTCTGAATCCTCCAATGCAGTGTGAGCTGTGGCATGGAATATCAGCAAATCTTTAGAATGGCCTTTGGACTGTATTCCAGGCAACGCACTTGAAGGTGTCAAAGCTAGATTTTTAAAAAAGGAATGCTCTCTTCTGACCCATAGTTGCACCTGCCAATTTGGAAACCTGCCTCATTAAAATGCGATTAAATTCTGATTGACGTCAGAACAGTTACAGCACTTCCTCACAGGAAGTAAATGAAGATACACATGCACAAAAAGGGAGGAACAGGAAGTGGTGCTGCTATGGACGTGACATTCCAAGCCTTCCCCCAGCCCAGCCACATAATTCCCCTAGGAAGGTGAAAATGAGGGGAAAGAAATCCTGGTCAATTTACGAGGCGCTCTGGAGGATTCCCCTCCGACTCTGTGGAGCAAGCCAAAATGCTCCTGGGCAGCATAATAACTCACTGTTTCCATCTTCCCTGTTATTTACTTTTGGAGCAACGTGACTTCTCATGAACTCCCTTCTGAAGTCTTGCAGGAAATTCATGCATGCTTTGGAAATGCCTGTTCCACAGGATAATGATACTGTGCAGAGAAATACTTCCGAACATCAAACCTTAGCCTATGGATTTTATATTCACACTTTCTAATGTATAAGCCCGTACCACCTGTAATAACTTACCTATTTTAAGATAATGTTTATCCTTCCTAATCATAAAAGCCTCACACGTCTTCTCTGAGCCTGGATTTCTCTAATGAAAATAGATCCAAACATAAGTCTGTCCTGATGACCAAGGTAGGCTCATTTATTAGTTGTCCACTTATGTATTTTCTTTGGTTCCAATTATCCTTTATCATGTGTCGAATTCAAAAACTAAATATAAAACTCAGTACAGACATTTTAAAACCTTGTACCAGAAATATGTGGTTTCATATAGTCCGCCCTAAAGTTATGCGCTTTTTATTTGATATTTAACACACACAGGGAGCTAAGCAACTGCTACTCTGAAGAACCTCCAACAGTATTCATAATTCGACTCAGATTGACTTTCAGATATCTTTATTTGAATTATGCATTGGACCCCAAACTACCTCTGCATTATTGAAGCTCAGCTAGGGAGATGAAAACTTGAAAACTATGTTTATGAAATGCCCAGAGAATTCAATAAACCATCAAAACATGGTTTGTACTGCATCGTGCAACGACAGCAAGCTTTCCCTCAATGTCAGCAAAACTAAGGAGCTGGTCCAAACTTCAAGAACCAAAGTGTCGTACACACCCCGTCTGTATAAATGGTGTCAAGGTGGCGCTGGCTGACAGCTTCAAATTCCTATGTGTATGCATCACCAATAATCTGTCCTGGTCCACCCATGTCGCGCTACGACCAAGAAAGCACAAGAGCGTCTATAGATCATAGAATTTACAGTGCAGAAGGAGGCCATTCGGCCCATCGAGTCTGCATCGGCTCTTGGAAAGAGCACCCTACCCAAGCCCACACCACCCTATCCCCATAACCCACTAACCCCACTCAACCAACACTAAGGGCAATTTTCGATACTAAGGGCAATTTAGCATGGCCAATCCACCTAACCTACACATCTTTGGACTGTGGGAGGAAACCGGAGCACCCGGAGGAAACCCACGCACACACGGGGAGAATGATATACTTCCTCAGGAAACTAAGGAAATCCGACATGTCCACATTGACTCCTACCAATTTTTACAGATGCACCATAGAAAACATCCTATCTGGCTGCATCACAGCCTGGTATGGCAACTGCTCGGCCCAAGACTATAACTGCAGAGAGTCGTGAACACAGCCCAGTCCATCCCGCGAACCCTCTTCCCATTATTGACTCTTGTCTTCGCCTCCTGCTGCTTTGGGAAAGCAGGCAGCATAATCAAAGACATCTCCCACCCGAGTTATTCTCTTTTCCAACCTCTTCCATTGGGAAGAAGATACAAAAATCTGAGGACACGCACTAACAGATTCAAAAACAGCTTCTGCCCCGCTGTTACCAGGCTCCTGAATGACCCTCCAATGGACTGAACTGATCTCTCTATGCATCTTCTTTACAGTTGTAGCACGATACTCTTTATGCTTCACCCTATGTCTACGTATTGACATTGTTTATCTATCGGATGGCCCATATTTTCCATGTATGGAATTATCTCCCTGTACTGTATACAGAACAATATTTTTCACTGTACCTCAGTACACACAAGAAATCTAAATCAAATCAATCATTCATTCAAGAAAGGAGGGAGACAGAAAACTGGAACCTACAGGCCAGTCATTCAGAAAATGCTGGAATGAAATGAAGGAAACAGTCACTGGACGTTTAGAAAATCATTATATAATTCAGCAGAGTCCACATGGTGTTGTGAAAAGGAAATTGTGTTTCACAAATTTGTTAGAGTTCTTTGACAATATAATAAACAGGGTGGATAAAGGGGTGCATGAATATTTTTGCATTTAGATTTCTGGAGGTCAGAGCAGGGACTCAATCTTAAACTGTGCTGTCTCTTTTTGCATCAATACTTATAGAAAAGCAGTACACTGACAGGAAAGTAGAAGCTAAACCACAACTTTTTTGACGTACTTATTCAGTTTTTTTTTAAAGCTGTTAGCTAACATGAGAAAACGAACATAGAACACAAGTAAGCCATTCAACCTGTTCCACCATTCAGTTAGATCATTGTGCATCTGTAACCCAGCAATATCTGGTCCTGCAATTGTCCTTTTTTTCACTCTCACCAGTAAACCAATATGCTTTTGAAGGAAGGTTGGCCAAAGTAACACAAAATATCTTAGCACATAAGAACACAAGAACTAAGAGTAGTAGGCAATTCCGCCCCTCGAGCCCGTTCCGTCATTCAATACGGTCATGGTTGATCTCCTCTTGGCCTCAACTCCACTTTCCTGCCCATGCTCCATAACCCTTCAACTGATTATTAATTAAAAATTTATCTCCTCCTTAAATTTACTCAATGTCCCGGCATGCATCGCACTCTGGGTGGTGAATTTCACAGGTTCACGACCTTTTGACGGAAGTAATTTCTCCTCATCCCGGTTTTAAATCTGCTGCCCCTTATCTTAGAACATGACCTCTCGTTCTAGATTGCCCCGCTAGAGGAAGCATCCACTCCATGCTCACTTAGAACAGTGCAGCACAGAACAGGCCCTTCGGCCCTCGATGTTGTGCCGAGCAATGATCACCCTACTCAAACCCACGTATCCACCCTATACCCATAACCCAACAACCCCCCCTTAACCTTACTTTTAGGACACTACGGGCAATTTATCATGGCCAATCCACCTAACCCGCACATCTTTGGACTGTGGGAGGAAACCGGAGCACCCGGAGTAAACCCACGCACACACGGGGAGGACGTGCAGACTCCACACAGACAGTGACCAAGCCGGGAACCGAACCTGGGACCCTGGAGCTGTGAAGCATTTATGCTAACCACCATGCTACCGTGCTGCCCAATGATCAATACATTTTAACATCTTGTATACCTCAATTAAATAATAATAATAATCTTTATTATTGTCTCCCATTCTTCTAAACTCGAGAGTATAGGCTTAAACTGCTCACCCTCTCTTCGTACCCACCTCATCTCTGGAATCAATTTTGTGATTCTAAACTGCCTCTAAACTGCCACCAATGCAACTACATCCCTCCTGAAATAAGGGGACCAAAACTGTACACTGTACTCCAGGCGCCACGCCTTTTACAGTTGTA
Organism: Scyliorhinus canicula; assembly: GCF_902713615.1. Lineage (NCBI taxonomy): Eukaryota > Metazoa > Chordata > Chondrichthyes > Carcharhiniformes > Scyliorhinidae > Scyliorhinus > Scyliorhinus canicula. The sequence continues at coordinate 22,111,432 of NC_052165.1, read as the reverse complement.
GCAACACCTCCCTACTTTTATACTCTATTCCTTTAGCCATAAAGGTCAAAATTCCATTTGCCCTCCTTGTTATCTGTTGAATCTGTATACTAGTTTTCTGAGATTCATGCACGAGGGAACCCAGGTCTCTCTGCACTGAAGCACTCTGAAGTTTCTCTTCATTTGTATAATAAGTTTCCTTTCCATTTTTTTTTCTGACCAAAATACATAACTTTACACCTATCCATGTTAACCCCCATCTGCTAAATGTTGGCCCACTCACCTAACCTATCTATATCCATTTGTAAATTTCTTATTTCCTCATTGCAACTTACTACCCCACCTATTTTAGTGTCATCTACAAATTTGGCTTTAGTACCTTCTATCCCTACATCCAAGTCATTAATATATTGTCATGTGAGAGTACCTTTAAGAAATGGGTGTTTAGAAATGAGTATGTATATAAATATCTGTAGTGAGAGTACCGAACAGGCGCCGGAATGTGGCGACTCGGGGCTTGTCACAGTAACTTCATTGAAGTCTATTTGTGACAATCAGCGGATTTTCATTTAATTTCATTTCATTTAGGAAATGGGTGTTTACTACTGCAGTGTTGTCAGAGAGTGGGTGGAGCTGGGCTGTCTGTCAGCTTTTTACTTTTTTTGAGCAGGCTGCAGGGTGTGTTTTAGTTTCGTTTTCAGTGTTGGAGCTGAAGCCAGACCAAGCAGCAGGTGTACTGCTGTTCTCTCTGCCATCAAAAGACTATCTCTTGATCATTTGGTGAATTCATAATTATAAATGTTTTCAGTCGTGACTTTAACCTGATGTGCTTCTGATAAAGGTTTTGTTTTTAAGTCGTATGGATGTTAAAAAGGAAAGCTTAAAGGTTTACTGAGTGGCGTAGTCTTTGGAGGTTGTATTTGAATTAATGGTTGCTAATATGTTCACTCTATGTTTTTAAAAGGTTAACTTGAGTTCATAGATTAAACATTATTTTGCTTTAAAATTACATTTCCATTTCTGCTGGACCACACCTGAAAAGTGGGCCCTTGTGCTCCCCATAACCAAAACCTATTTAAAGTTGTGGGTCAGGTGAACTCCATGATACACTTTGGGGTTCTCTAAACCCTGGCCCATAACAATATATTGTAAATAGTTGGGGCCCGAAGAATGAACCCTGAGACACCCCACTAGTTACATCTTGCCAACCAGAAAAGGACCCATTTATCCTGATTCTCTGCCTTCTGTAGGTTAGCCAGTCTTCTATCCAAGCTAATGAATTACCCCAAATCCCATGTGATTTTTCTTAGTGTATTAACTTTTTGTGCTGTACCTTATCAAATGTGTCCTGAAAGTCAGGCATCCTACATCTGCAGGATGTCCATCATCCACTAGGCTTGTTACATCCTCGAAGAACTCTAGCAAATTAGCCAAACATGATTTACCCTTCAGAAAACCATGCTGATTCTGATGGATCGCGTTTTGACTTTCTAAATGTCCTGTTATTACTCCCTTAATAATGGATTCTAACAACTTCCCAATGACAGATGTTAAACTAACTGGTCTGTTGTTTCCTATTTTCTGCTTCCCTCCTTTTTTGAATAAGGATGTTCGTATTTTTCAAATCCACTGGAACCTTGCCCGCACCCAGGGAATTTTAGAATATTGTAACCAATGGATCCAATATCTCCGCTGCCTCTTCCTTTAAGATCCTAGCACGAAGACAAGCAGGCCCTAGGGACTTGTCTACCTTCAGTCCCAGTAGTTTGTTTCATACTTTTTCCCTATTGTTGATGATTGTTCTAAGTTCCTTCCTTTCTATTACTTCTGCATTACCTGTTACTATTGGGGTGGTACTTGTGTCCTCCACCATAAAAACTGAGGCAAAATATTGATTTAGTATCTCTGCCATTTCTGTGTTCCCCATTATTAACTCCCCAGTCTCATCTGCCAAGGACCATATTCACTTTAGCTACTCTCTTCCCTTTTATGGAGTTTTGGAAGCTTTTGGTATCCTTTTCTATAATTTGGACTAGTTTTCATTCATAATTTACCTTTGCTCTGTTTTGTACTTTTTTAGTAACCCTTTGTTGGTCTTTAAAAGTTTCCCAATCTTCCAGCCTGCCACCGATCTTTGCAATATGGTATGTCTTTGGTTTTGTCTTTATGTTATCTTTTATCTTCCTTGCTCAGCCATGGATGTTTTTCCCCCTCTTACAATCTTTCTTCCTCTCTGGAATATATTTTAGTTGGGATTAATTAAATGTCTCCTTAAACAACTGCCACTGCTGATCAACTGCCCTACCTTTTAGTCTTCCTGCTCAGTCCACTTGGGCCAAATCTATCCTTAATGCAACTTCATTACCTTTTGTTTAACTTCAGAATGCAAGTGTCAGACTCCAGTTTCTCGCCCTCAAACTGACTTTGAAATTCTACCATGCTATGAACACTCTTCCCTCGAGCTCCTTTAACTATGAGGGTATGAATTAATCTGACCTCATTGCACAGTACCAAATCCACAATAGCCTGCTTCTCGGTTGGTTCCACAATACATTGCTTCAAGAAACAATCTCTAACACACTCAATGAACTTTCCCTCAAGACTACCCTTGGCAATTTGATTAATCTCGTCTATGTACATATTAAAATCACCCATGAATATTGTTGTGCCTTAATTATAAGCCTCCAATATTTCCTGGCTTATACTTTGCCCCACTTTGGAACTACTCTTTGGGGATCTATAGATTATTCCCACCATGGACTTCTTTCCTTTGCTATTTCCACCAGTGACTTATTTCCGTACCAGTTGACTATATAAAATTGAAGTCTTAACAATCAAAACGATAAGTTCCTTTAAGATCAGCTTTAGCATTTGATTGATGTTGTTAGTGACAAAATTACCTTTGCAATTCCATGTCCACCTCACCAGACATGTAAGTAGCGCAGGAACATTGAGTAATAAGCAGTTAGCAGTCTCTCATGAAGTCCGTGCAATTTTTAATATAATTTCATCCATTTAATATATTGGATGATTTATAGAATGAAATGAAATGAAAAATGCTTATTGTCACGAGTAGGCTTCAATGAAGTTACTGTGAAAAGCCCCTAGTCGCCACATTCCGGCGCCTGTCCGGGGAGGCTGGTACGGGAATCGAACTGTGCTGCTGGCCTGCTTTAAAAGCCAGCGATTTAGCCTTGTGAGCTAAACCAGCCCCTGGAATGTGCTAAGAACAAGGAGCAGAACCCCATTCAGCCCCTCGAACCTTCTCTATCATTTAATAAGATCATGGCTGATCTGATAGTAACCTCAAATCTGTAGCCCACATACCCCAATAACCTATTACCCTCTTGTTTACCAAGAATCTATCCGCCATTACCTCAAAAGTCTTTGAAGACTCTGCTTCCATCCTCTTTTCCGGAAGAGAGTTCCAGAGACTCGCAACCCTCCGAGTGAAGAAATTGCGCCTCATCTCCAGTCTAAATTGGCGACCCCTTATTTTGAAATAGTGATCCCTAGCTCTAGATTCTCCGCCAGGAGGAAGAATCCTCTCCACTTCCACCCTGTCAGAACCCCGTATATGCTTCAATCAAGTCACCTCTTACTCTTCTAAGCTCTAGCAGATACAAAGCCTAGCCTGTCCAACCTTTCCTCGTAACATCACCTGATCACTTTAAGGTGCTCATGGTAGAAAAATCTTTGAAACTCAGAATCAAACAAAATTGACAAATGTTTTCCGTCATCCCTTTGTTGGCCAGAAAGTTGATCTAAAGGACTATCTCAAAACCTCCATCACATTTCCTACTCCATTGAGTAATTTCAACATTAATGAGAAATCATTTCATTCCTTTTAAGCAACTGAGGTCAAGCTCAGCAGTACATTGTGAAATGTCATTTTTATTTATAGGTCCATTCAAGTACTAACATAGCATTCTCAATTCTCTAAGAATCCATTGTTCTAATCTAATCTGTCTAACAGTAACTTTGAAGGTTTGGAATGCACGGTGTCTGAATCCCGATCATATGTATTAGTTAATAAAAAACATTGTTATAAATGCCGAAAATACTTGGAATGCATTTTTCATCAAGGCTTAATCTATCAAAGTAGATATGTTCAAAAATAATCGTTGCATTTTATAAACAATTCCAAGAAATGTAGAATGTCTGTAAAGACATTTCAAAGGAAAATGTTAAATCTGTGCAATGGAACCTTTAATGAACATATCATTTTCACAGTAACTTCATTGCAGTGTAATGTAAGCCTACTTGTGACACTAATCAAGATTATTATTATTATTATTTACCTGAAGGATGAATCATGGAATGTTAAACAACATGTTTTGTAAAGTGAATTGTGTTCATCACAACGAAGCAAAGTTTATAATTATAAGTCAGGGAGGCACATTTTTAACAGGCATTTGCACATAAGGATGATAAAGTGCCTGATTAATTGTTTTGTGATTCACCCATACAAAATAGCCTGGAACTCTTGAGAAGTCCAATACCATGCAATGTGTGTAACATATTAAGTTATTGTCTTATATTCTAATAAGCATTATGTCACCACTGTATATTGCATCATACAGAACTGGCTTTAAGCAATTTGAAATGCATAAATAGCATGATTGCCGAATATCGTTGTCATATTAATTTTAAAAGAGACATGCTGTTGAAGCTTTTCATCTTGGACTCATCAGAATAGCTCACAAGATAAACCAACCATCAAGAAAACAACAATTTATACAGCATGAGAAGAGAGTGTTGATTATTTGGCAAGTGGACTCTGATTGGTAGAGGTGTTGCTACAGAGAATGCAGCAGAGAACAGTTCACGGTCAAGCTTTTGTTCAAATTCTTTTTCTACAACAATACTCAAGTTTTGCTATGATCAAATGCCTATCATTTTTGTATTTTGTTTTCTATCCAGCAACCAAAGCCAGAATTTTAAACTATGTGGAAAATTCAAGAATTGTAGGTGTCAGGAAAAGAGGAAAGTCAATGTAAAATCCAAGAAGATTGTTCAAGATAGGTAGTTATGGGAGAATTTTGAATTAGATATGAGGACAACTGATTGTTCTGCTGCATCCTGATTTCAGATATGTCATTCGCTAGTGCCCATTGTCAATCAAAATATTGTTGAGGCCAAATTCCTTCATCCCTCTCGCAAGCAATGAAACCGAATTCTTCATTTTCCTCAATCCTGGGATATGAGTGTTGCTGGCATTTATTGTCCATACGTATCACACTTGAGAAGGTAGTGGTGAGTCAGCATTGTTGACTACCAGCAGTTCATAGTTCTGTCAGGCAGGAATTTCCAGGATTTTGACCCAGCAACATGAAATGATCTCTGCTCCTGGTCCCACAAGTGTACCCAAGGACAGGACAAGGTTAGACCATTTTGATATTCTAAAGGGCATGCACACCAATATGGCCAATGTTGGATGCTCAGTACATAAGGAAATGAAAATATGGCAATGCAGAGCCACGTGCACGTGCCACCATGCTAAATGCGAGATGTCTGCACAAAATAAGCAATGTTAAGAAGATGACTGATATATTAAAAATAAGTATCAATCTGAGGTTTTCCAGGGCATAATGCCAGTCTGGAGATCTGTTGGAGCCTATTTGTGCCCCGCCACGGATTTGATATTCGTACCTTTCCAGCATCCATATCACTGGGCACACAGGAAGTAAAAATTATGGGAATTTTAATAGTTGAGGTCATCATATCAATGCTGCCACCTTCCTTCTGTTAGTATTTTATCTCCCACCTGTTCAAGCGCCAACTTAAATTTCACTGCAGTTGTTCCGCAGGAAGGTCAGCCCACGCCTCCAGGCCCATTCAATTCACCACCGTCCTTCCCCCATTTACCTCAGAATTGTTTCTGGAACTTGAGGAATATGGGTCCTGTTCTTGTTAAATGTCAGAGAAAATCAGGGCCAATGATAAATAAGTTATAGTGTAAATCGTTATATTAATAGTAAATAATGGTAAAATATTAAAAGTTTTTTGTTAAATTAAGGGGCAATGAAGCATGGCCAGTCCACCTACCAAGCACATCTTTCCGTTGTGGGGGTGAGACCCACGCAGACATGGAGAGCATCTTCAAACTCCACACGGACAGTGGCCTGGGACCGGGATCGAACCCGGGTGCTCGGCTCCGTGAGGCAGCAGCACTACCATGCCAGCCAAAAATAGTAATAGTTATATCGTAATGCTTTATTTGAAGTATTTGCTTCTATATATACTGAAGACCTGAATGTTATGATTGCATGGTGAAATAATTCAGTTACATCAACAACCTATTGTTGCAACAACTTGCATTTCTTTTGCGTCTTTAAGGTAGTAAGATATCCCATGGTGCCCTATAAAAAGCATCATCACTGTTATCAATGAGCCAAATGTGACTTCAGACTAGCTGACCAGTAGTTTTGAAGGATGTGGAAGAGGTGGAGAGGTTGCAGGAGAGAATTCCACAGCTTAGGCATGGTGACAGTGGTTAGCACTGCTGCCTCACAGTGCCAAGGACCTGGGTTTAATTCTGGTCTTTGTGTGGAGTTTATACGTTCTCCCCATGTCTGCATGGGTTTCCTCCAGGTGCTCTGCTTTCCTCCCACAGCCCAAAGATGTGCAGGTTAGGTGGATTGGCCATGCTAAATAGCCCCTTAATGTCCAGGGATGTGCAGAATAGGTTCTGGGTTACGGGGACAGGGCAGGGTGGATGGGAGAGTGCAAATTGGTAGAGTGCTCATTCAAAGGGTCAGTGCCGTCTTGATGGGCCGAATGGCCTTCTTCTGCACGGATTCTTCGGACCACAATGACTGAAGGCTCAGCCACCAATGGAGAGCCAGGAAAAGTCTGGAAACACATGAACTATCAACTTGTAGTAAACAGGATCCAGGAAAGTTAAAGTCCAGATTGTTATTTTGAAACAACTGAGATTTAAAACAGTCAAAATGAAAAAGGAAAATAATAAGGAGCTAGAGACTCCAGTAATTTCAGTTGGTCAATGTGACCTCTTGTTAGAGGTAGGAGTAATTAGCAAGCGATTCTGCTCCCATCATTATCCAGTACCCCAGACACAACATTGTCCCTATATAGGGACTGAATGTTGTTTAGTACGCTTCACCCAAAGCTCACCATCAGTGTACATATCTAAGAATGACCATGCTTGGGGAACAGCAGCATCTCATTGGGAACTAGACCTTTTAGCATAATTAAGTAAATTCAAAAACAGGGTGGGTGGTGGGGGGGGAGTGGGGGGAGTCATTTCGAAACAGTCTTAACCATAAAGGCAATATTTGTCATGGGGTTTCAAAAAATACCAACAGTACTAATTAAATAAAACTTCTATTTGAAACAAGGTTTCACTTGCATACTTTTGCACCGAAAACTAAATGGTAACCACATACTTTATCTGATGATTAGTGCATTAAAATGCTCTCCTGTTCCTAGACTTTGAAGATGGAGAGCTCCCGAACGGGTACCAGGCTAAGTCTGTTTCCTTCAAGCAGCATTGTAAAGGCAGATCCCTGGGTAACTGGTTATTAAAGCGTTTCGGGTGTCACCAAGTTATAAGAAACGGCCGAAAAGGGAATAAAAAACAAGTGAGGGAGGAGCCCTTAGAAAGCTAGTTTCGAGCAGACTTCGACAAAAAAAAAATCCAGCTACCAAAAAAAAATGTAAATATTCTGAAAGTGAAGGATATTTTCAGAAATGAATTGAGAAGCTTGCGAGCAAGGTGACAAGATTGTCCATTCAGAGCAAACAGGTCAATCCTCTGTTGTGGCAAATCAACAGGGGCTGGTTTAGCACACTGGGGTAAATAGCTGCCTTTTAAAGCAGATCAATGCAGGCCAGCAGCACGGTTTAATTCCCATAGCAGCCTCCCCGAACAGGCGCCAGAATGTGGCAACTAGGGGCTTTTCACAGTAACTTCATTGAAGCCTACTTGTGACAATAAGCGATTTTCATTTCATTTCAGTAATTAATGGGGAACATTGCTTCAGTCTTTAACCTGAGGTGGAACAGCCCGAGGTGCCAATTAAGAGATGTGTTTTTGGTTAGAGAGGCAATATTGTCAAAGGGAAATGCAATAGAGGGGGCAGGGAGGTTTTTCTTTGGAAAATACCTGCAGCCACGTGATGGTGTTAACTTGCAGCTCTACTCAGTGAAGTTTCTTGTTGAGAGAGAGAGAGAGAGAGAGAGACTCCCATGTGTCCTAACACAAACTCGCCCTCTTTACTCTTTGCAGATCTCTCCCGAGCTGTGACCATGGGCTCCCCGGAGGGCGCCGAGATCTCGGTGTGGGTGTGCCAGGAGGAGAAGGTGGTGCGCGGCCTGACCAGGCGTACCAGCTGTGCCCAGGTGGTGAGAGCCCTGCTGAAGGATCACCTTGCCAACGCCGGAGACGCCAGGTTGCTGCACGCTGCGCCCGGGGATTACTGCATCGTGGAGAAGTGGAGGGGCTTCGAGAGGTGCCTGCCTCCCCTCACCAAGCTGCTGCGGCTCTGGCTTTCCTGGGGCCCGGAGCAGGCCAATGTGCACCTGGTCCTGGTCAAGTGGGCAGCCTCCCTGCCCGTGCCAGGGCTGCGGGCAGCCGAGGCCAGGGTGGTGCAGAGCAGCCAGGGCCAGAGGGAGCTGGCCAGCCCTGCCCAGTACATCAAGAAGCTGCCGGCGGACAAGCAGAGGAGGATGGTGCGGAAAGCGTTCAGGAAACTGGCCAAGATGAAGAGGCTGCGGCAGGGGCGGGAGGGGGTGGAGACCCTGCTCCACCTGATCGTCTCCCAGGACCACACCATCCGCCAGCAGCTGCAGAGGATGGGGGAGCTGGACGCGGACATCGACAGCTTCGAGTCCCGCCTGCACTGGCAGCGGGCACAGGACGAGGGCGAGAACTACGTCCAGGAGACGTATTTAGTGGAGAGGCAGCCCGGTGGGCAGGAGTGGCAGAGCAGGAGGCTGGCGCTGCCCCAGCTGGAGGCAGAGCTCCAGGGGCGGCGGCAATGCATCGAGCAGCTGAGCAGGGACATCGAGCAGGAGCTGGTGCAAGCGTGGGGGCCGAGTGGCCAGGACTCGGGGCAAGGCGAGCCCCCGGGCCAGGAGCAGGCAGAGGCGGCCAGGCTGCAGAGCGAGCTGCAGAGGAGTATGTGCAGCGCTCTGCAACTCCGCCAGCACTTCCTCCACATCCAGGAGCAAGTGAGGCAGCAGGAAGTGCTTCTGAGCCAGGGGCAGGAGGAGTGGCAGCTCTTGGCACAGCAGCTGGGCTCCCTGAGCCTGGCAGAGGGCGCACAGAGCCCTCTGGCTGCAGGGTGCCAGGACCCGGAGCCAGTGAGGAGTGGGTGTGGGAGCCTCACCCCCTCCGATGTGAACGACACCGACTCAGACACGGGGATAAGCTCCACGCACAGCCAGGACTCGGAGCCGCCATGTGTCCAGGTGTTCCCCACTACCCCCAACTATCTTTAACAATAAAAAAAAGTCCTTGGTGTGTCCAGGACGTTTTAATCCTTCATATGGATGGATAGCAGGTGTGCCTTTAAATCCAAACCTATCCGGAATATGTGACTTTAAACTGAATGCCAAGCCAATGTTTAAGAAGATTGAACGAATTTGCCAAGCTGAATAGGATTTTGCACTTAGATTATTTAAACTAATGTCATTTTTCGGCCACTCAAACTCGAAGCAAAGATTAGACTAAACATTTTACAAGTGACACTTTCTGACACCTAGTTGGACATTCCAAGAACAACGCTTGAGAAACACAACATGGATTCTAGTCGCAAAACTTAGAGAGAGTAGAGGACACAGACAGCGAGTCCGATACATTCCAATCGCCACTGGTGTATGCGGGACTACAATAACCTGGTCCCTCAAACTTTCCTCAAGCGTGTGCCGACACTGCAGAGCATGGCAGAGCATTGTTTAGGGTGACAGAATTCGATAAGTAACTTCCAGACAGTAAGCTCCTAACTGCACTGTTGCTTCAACACACTTTTATCTCGGGCAGACCTACGAAAGAGCTACGTAAGTTCACTCTAATACAAAATGTATTTAACCGATGAGTTATATGAACAAAGTCAACTAGAATATGTTTCACAGTCACAGGAAAATAAATGATATGAATTAAACTGCTGACATGTTTTTGGCTGGGTGCCAAAAATGAACAATAAGTTGTTAAGACTCATTTAGCTGAATAATTATCAGATTGGCATTTACAAAAGTCAGAACAGGGTGATTATTTTGCACTGTGTATATGAGCCGCAATTTCAGACAATGATTTCCCTGAACAAAAGAAAAATGAACGCTCGGGAATGTTTTTATTTAGTTATTTCTGTACAAAAAAATGGACTGCATGTTTAACTTACCAGAAAATGAAATCGATTGTAGAGCCTATTGTGACACGCCAATAAAAAGTCTATTGGTTTAAATGTGACCATTTTCTATTTTGCATCCTGGCCTAAGTTTGCATCTTTTTCCACCTGAGCACAAAGCACCAGTGGGGCAGATAGCAGAAAGAGAAATCTGTTGGGGAGGAATTCACATGGGGAACAGAACCTGGCTAAGAGTCCTTTCACCAAAATGAGTTAAAAGCCAAGTGCTTTGATGCTGTGTCATGCAATCCTGCCTGCATTCCAACAGAGAAAGTTCTATTTTCACCTGTACCTTCATTGCTTTGGAATTCATTTCAGAAAGTTTCAATTGCGCGCCTATCGATTGTGTGCTGCCCGACTCGAACTGAGGTCAGGTACATGACATTGTTCTGCCACTGACAAGTTCTGGTTTCATTCCTAGAATCACAGATAGCCATGATGTGGAGATGTTCAGGTGAATCTCCATTCACCTGAAGAAGGAGCCGTGCTCCGAAAGCTCGTGTTTGAAACAAACCTGTTGGACTTTAACCTGGTGTTGTAAGACTTCTTACTAGAATCACAGAATCACTGCAGTGCAGAAGGAGGCCATTCGGCCGATCAAGTCCACACCGATCCTTTGAAAGAGCTCCTTACCGAGCTACCCCCCCCCCCCCCCCGCCCCCCACCAAACTATTACCAGAACCAACTAGCCCTACCTAACCTATTTGACACTAAGACAATTTAGCTTGGCCAATCTACCTAACCTGCACATCTAACGATCCCTATTGCATTCCTCATGGATCTGCATAGTACCTTTTCTTAGATAGGTCTCAAACAAAACTAAAGAGACCCTTTCACGATGCAGCGGGGCAACCACACACACTTTGGACTTGAGTACCCTGCTGGAGGTCAAACCGGTTTTCAGAGTTTCCGTATTCCACGCTCCAGGAGTGGAGTGAGTCAGGAGACTCAGAGGCAGGAAGGAATCCTCCCACTGTACCAGTGAATCTGGATGCAAACACCCCACTGGATGTCAACCTTTTATTTAGAGATACTATTCTAGTCTCCACTCACCATCACTATCTTTATACCTAACTCGGTGAATGGGGGGGAGGGGGGGGGCAGAGAGATGGTGGGAATGCTCCTAGTAATTGAAGGCTCGCTTTGCTAATTATGAGTAATTGTTTAAATTTCATACATATATGCTATATATTCATTCATGGAATGTGGGCATCACTGTCAAAGATGACATTTATTGCCTAATTTTATTTTGTTGCAAAAAAATCCTTTATTTGTTAAATATCTGAAAGAACATTACAAACAATTCAAAATGGCCATCACAGAAAGATTGCGATACAATTCAAGTTTTCTTGAATTATGCTCCTGATTTATTCCAAGAATTACAAAATCACTGCAGTGCAGAAGGAGGCCATTTGGCCCATCGAGTCATGCTGCACTCAGAGGTGCTTCAATACAAAGAAAAAAATCATTGCAGACATTTCAAAACAGTCATCACAAAAAGATATATGGCATTTAAGTTATCTACTTGGATCAAGTTTCACTCTGAGGTGCTTCATCCCTAATTGCCGTGAGGAGATGGTGGTAAACAACCTTCTGGACATTGGTTTGCTAAACCATTTTAGAGGGCAATGGAGAGCCAATCACATTGCTGTGATTCTGGAGTCACATGTAAGCCAGACCAGGTAAGGACAGCAGATTTCCTTTCTTAAAGAATATTCGTGAGCATGGGTTTCCATGCCAATCTAATAGTTACATGGTAACCATTTTCTGACGGTATAATTTACTGAACTTAAATTCCCCAGCTGCATATCAACTGTACTTGGACTGACTTGATCCGAGCTGTCTGACTGCTTTCTGATATGCTACGGGATGCTAATTTTCTGACATTTACAACTTCAGTAGAATGATGGCTGACTCAACAATAGTAGGGTATTTAATGTTCTTCAGATCATGTGCCAGAGTGGCATTGAAATATATCCAGAACTGGCTGAAAGTGTAGTTAACAGAAGTCAGCAAGCAAGTGGACTTTGTTAATTTGTCTTTCCTCTTAATTATCTGGACTAATAAAGCTTAAGTTCAGTACCAGCTAATCACGACTAATGTTGGTAGTATCCTGCACTGTGACCTTTGATTCTCATTTAGATTTTTCAAATTAAACAAAACAGCAACATCAATGGTCTCTGGGACTGTTGTCTATGACACTGCAGCAACAACAATCATCTTATTTCATTGACAAAAATATACAGGTCTTTTCCTCTTTTATTTGTTTAAGGGATGTGTGTCACTGGCTGGGCCAGCATTTATTGCATTTAAGAGTCAACCACATTGCTGTAGATCAGTAGGCCAGACCAGGTAAGGATGACAGATTTCCTTCCCTAAAGGACATTAGTGAACCAGATGGGTTTTTACAATTGACAATGGTTTCATGGTCATTTGATCAAGATTTTGATTGAATTCAAATTTCACCAACTGCCAGGGTAGGATTTGAACCCAGGTCCCCAGAGCATGATTCTGGGTCACTAGTACAGCAACAATGCCACTATGCCACTACGCCACTGCCTCTCCCCCCCCCCCGGCCACCCCCCAGCTCAATAGGGATGTGGTCAGGGTAGGTCTGCTTTGACAGTGGCTGGTTGATATTTTCCTTGGTAACTATTTTCACCTCTGCGGCTAATTGTATTTCAGTAGGCAGAGTGTTGTATGAACGCTGTTGGAAAATGCAGAAAGGAAAACACAAAATAGTAAATGACAGTAAGTGCTCCTTACAGAGTGTTGACAATTTCCACAGCTGCATGAACTGTATAGTTATGTTGTTCCACAGCTATTTTGTGCGTACAATAGAAAGAATGCATTGGATATTATTCAGTGGCCCTCTGATTTATTTGCAAATAATTGTGCATGAAATATCAATCCCCTGGTGATGCAGCAGTCAAATCTACATAGTTTGTTTTCCATTTCAGAGACTACAAAACATTTACACAGCACTACATTGCTACCTGAATTCAGATTCCCCACAGATTCACAGGGATGAAATTGTGTAATTATTATAAAACACTCCTGGATCGTATAAGTACTCAGTGAAACAATTGACAGACAGTCCACATTTTCTGGTTTCGCATGCTGACTTTATAAGTCAATAAATTATTTCATAGGCAACTTAACAAAAATACAGCACCTCAATGTGTCAATGTAAGGTTAAAATGAACTTCATATGCAATGGGCCTCAAAGGGGTCAAATGTGCATTGTGCCTGTCATAAAGGGAAGGTGCTGTTCCCTATCTTCAGTTAGTTCTTTTTTCAAATTAAAAACCACTTATTATGCTAAACCCAAACGTTTCTGCAGCATATTTCCTCTTCACCTTAACATCTTCCTGCATCCAATAAACTTGTTCACGGCATGCGCCAGATAAATTATATAGTTGAAGGAAAATTGAAGACTTTGCAATGTATGTTATGCTAATAAAAGGGCAATAAAATTGAAAGCTTATGGCAGTGTTAATAGAATGCCTCTTTAAAAACCTCCTTGGACTGCTTTGTGAAGAAATCAATTCTGATAATTGTGACTTTGTTGTAAAAGTTAAACTTCTTGCCTGTATTCTGTTATCTTATGGAAAGTTCATCTCTATGTTTGTGATCAGTTTATTAAACTGTTCTTTGTACGCTTCCTGTGCGATTATGTTGCTGACTGAACATGTACAAAGAATGATTTCCACCTAGCCTTTCAATAATGTAGGCCACAATGGTGCTTTCATTTTTCACTCATTCACACCTCCTCACAGAAATCATTGCTCACAGTTCCAGTTGTCCAGATTTGTGAAACGGTTGCTGAATTTTTGATCCTGCTGTCCTTGAGCTACTTCACAGAAATCATTCTGCATAACGGGAAATCTGAAATGGGCAGTAAATATACTTGACAAGAAAATGAATTGCAGATTGAGTTTTACCCCATGTTGAAGTCACAAACTCTCTTGAATTTATCTTAGCAGCCCACAGCCTCTATTGTTATTGAATAAAAATAGCTTGCAACTAAATATCTGAAATCTAAAATAAAATATCCTGATCATTTAGTGAATTGCTGTTTGTGAGGCCATGCTGTGTGCAAATTAATGGCTGCGTTTCCCACTTCACAAAAGTGGCAACTGTAGACAAAATTCGATCCCATGATCATCAAATTAAATGAAAACAGCTTTTTGAATGAATTGGAATAAAAATGTTTCATATTACTGATTTTTAAAAACAATTTCTAACTACATTTTTAAACAGCATCCTGAGCCCGCCTAATCAATTTTAAACCACATTGACGTCTCTCAAGAATGCAACATCAAGATTTACTTTGTTGAAACCGTGACCATGGCAGCACTAAATGTGATTTATTTATGATCTGTGAAATGAGTGATTTATGGTCACAATGAAACTTAATGAGGGACTTAACATAGCACAGTGATTTCAGAATGTGGGTGTTTTTGATATTCATGCTTGTACAAACTAGTAGCAAAACAACTCAAAAGGTGGGGCTTATATTTTTTACAAAAGCAAATTACTGCGGATGCTGGAATCTGAAACCAAAGAGAAAATGCTGGAAAATCTCAGCAGGTCTGGCAGCATCTGTTGGGCAAGAAAATAGCTAACATTTCGAGTCCAGATGCCCCTTTGTCAAAGCTGAATTTATATTTATTATAATCTTTCTGTTGATTTTTTCACTTGTGGCAAACAAAAATAATATTTTTCATTTCCATTGAATTCATTTTTCTGTATTGCAATTGGAGAGCACCAATTATCCATTGGTCTCTTATTACATGAAGCTTCGCTCATTTTGCATTAAAACCGTACAACTTACAACTTGGTTTATGATGGCATAGCCACTTGACACTTCCCAGAAACAATGAACATTGTGATAAACATATTTGATTGCTGATGAACATTTCGGCCAAAGCCGGATGGAAGGTACATATTTAGCATATCAAATAACATGTACTTAAAAATGGCGTTCATAGAATGCAGATGAAATTGAAAAAAGTAGACCAGGAACTGAGTAAGCTACCAATGTGTTTGGTTATGATCTAAAGTAAACATTGCCAATATTCTGATGTGGGAGCAGAATAATGATGATTCGCGCTTCATTATACTTCATGTTAAAACTCAAGCTGTGTTTTATTCCAAGTGAGGAACTGGGTGAGCAGACATTTCTTCCAATTAAATATTGGGAATGCTTGAGGCATTGGTCAGGATTTTCCAGCCCTTCCTGCCAATCAGATTTTCCAGTCTCACTGAACGTCACCCCCCCTGCCACCCCCCCCCCCCCACCCCCCCCCACCCACCACACACACACACACACACACACAGTGGATTCTCCGGATGGGCGAGCCATGCAAAACGCGGTAGATATTGGCGTGACCAGAATATCCCGCCGCAAAACACACCATTGGGCGTGGCATGGCGGGGGGGGAAGGGGCATGGGGGGAAGGGGCATGGGGGGAAGGGGCATGAGGGGGAAGGGGCATGGGGGGAAGGGGCATGGAGGGGAAGGGGCATGGGGGAAAAATCAGCCCATTGTTTTTGGACCCTTTGCAAAGTCCATACCGTAATTTCCGAATCCATCCCTCTCCCTGCAACTGTGTGAGGTTGAATCAGACTGTGAAAACTTTGATGTTCTATTTGACCTCGAGATGAGTTTCCAAACACATATCCATCCCAAACACTGCCTATTTTCATCTCTATACCATCACCCAACTCTGCTCCTCTCTCAGCTCATCCACTGCTGAAGCCTTTCTTACCTTCAGACTTGAATATTTCAACATGATCCCTAGTGGCCTCCTTCACTCTTCCTTTTAGAAATGTGAGCACAGCCAACATTTTGTTGCCTTTGTCTTTACTCATACCAAGTCCCTTTGGCCCATCATTGCTGTGCCTGCTGACCTCCACTCCCAGTAAAGCAACACCTCAATTTTGAACTCCACATTGTTGTTTTCAAATCTGTCAATGGCCTCATCCTTCCCTATGCCCGATACCCCTCCAAAATATATGCACTCCTCTAACTTTAACCTCTTGAGAATCCCTGATGTTAATTGCTCCATTGTTGCTGGCTATGCCTTCAGCTTTCAAAGCCCTATAAATTCTAGAATTTATTCCCTAAACTATTCTGCTCTGGTATCTCACTATCATCTTTTAAGACACCCCTTGCACATATCTCCAAGATAAATATTGCACTGGTGAGATTATGGTTGGCTGAAAGGGCTGTCCACCTGCATGGGGTACGTAACCAATCAGGCACATTAAGAGTCTAATTGCGGCCAATTCATTTGATTTAAAGGTGGAAATGCCTGTCTTGCGATATATTTTGCTATTGGAAATGTTATGATATTTTACTTGCTTGTGCGTTATTTTTATTTTCAGTTAAAAGAAATTCATTTATAAACAATGTGGGTCAGAGTCGTAGAGCGATCGGCATTCCCGATCGCGGGAGAAGAGCCCAATGGCAACTACCGGCCGTTAAATTGAGAATGCCGGCCGTGACTGGCTTTTAAATTGAACAATGAAGTCTTCCGGCCAGAAGCGCCGGCAGAGAGCAGGTCACGCACTCGGCAGGTACACTTACATCACATGTCCTGTATGTCTGTGCTTTTGGCACAAAATCATGGAGGAGAGATTCCAAGGCAACAGGACTGTGAAGAACTGAAGATGGATCATTTTAAACAAAAAAGGATCTGAAATCAGGAACAAAGCAATGTAAGGATGATTTCTTGAAGTATGGCTTTGTTAATTGTGCCGATCCAAATCAGGATGCAAAGCACATGTGTTATATGCAGGGAAGTACTGGCGAATGATTTGAAAAACCCTCAAAACTTCAAAGGCATTTGAAGAATAAGCCTGCCGGTTTCAATGACAAACATCTTGATTTTTTTTCAAAGGATGCAGCGACAACTTAAATCATCAGCTGAAATCCTTTGCAGAAATGTAAGATTGAATGACCAAGCAAGTGAGATCGTGAGGACTAAGCAGGCTGACCTGTCGCATTAAAGGTAAGCGAAAATGGTGTGTCGCGAAGGTTGGCCAGTGCGGATCGCAGAAGTCGGCCGGTGTTGATCACATACGTCGGCTGGCGTGGGTTATGGAGGTCGGCCAGCATGGTTTGCAATGGTTGGCCAATGCGGGTTGTGAAGGTCAGCAGACGTGGGTTCCGAACTCTGGCCAGTTGGTAACAGTGGGTCTCGGAAAATAAAGTTTGAAAAACACTGTCGGCAAACTTTTCCCATTGCACTTGTCACACTCTGTAGATTAGTGAATAAAGTTAACCTTATTCTCTTACCTAAATCGAGACCTGCGTGATCATATATGAAAGGTCTTGTGATGCGGTGGGTAGCATCCCTGCCTCTGAGCCAGAAGCCCGAGGTTCATACCAACAAACATATGAACATATGGAATGGAATTTTCCCATAATTTGTCAGAGTGTCAAGCTCTGACTGAAAACCCACGTGCACTGCCGAGATTTCAGACCAAATCTTCAGCCACTCTGACAAAAAAAATCCAGGGCTTGGTTTATGCCACCAGATTGCTGAGATGGGGCCTGAAAGAGCTGGCAAGGCCGGCTACTCAGAGATTGGGGCGCCATCTTCAAAGGAAACCTTGATCAGCACTGAAAGTCAATGTGCCCGCTCTCCCACAGACGTGAAAGACGCCCTGCAAGCAATGGGGAGACGCACCCCTCAACTACAGAGGTATCGGGGATTCTTGCCTTCTGCACAACTGCACAGGTCCGGCTGTCTCTTCCCTGCATCCCCCCATCTTCAGCCACCCTCCCCCCACCCCGACCATCAGCATGGTAGTATTGTAGGCACTCTCTTACAGACAAGCACTCTCCCACACCCCCCTTCACTGACAAGACCCCACCACAGGCCTGGTTCCCCCCACCTTCACAGGCAAGTACCCCCCACCCCGCCTTGAAAGCATCAGCTCTTTCCCCTGTATGGCCCTCCCCAGAGGGCCCACCCCGGCAGTGCCCCCGGCACAGGGTGGTACTGCTGGATTGGCACTGCCACATTGGCTGGGCTGGGCATAT
Source organism: Scyliorhinus canicula (assembly GCF_902713615.1). Taxonomy (NCBI): domain Eukaryota; kingdom Metazoa; phylum Chordata; class Chondrichthyes; order Carcharhiniformes; family Scyliorhinidae; genus Scyliorhinus; species Scyliorhinus canicula. Next base: position 22,093,027 of record NC_052165.1, on the reverse strand, counting down.
TCCTCTTTCCCCCTCAACCCGTGGTGCTCCTGGCGGCAACCCCTCAACTGAATCCTGTAATTCTGAATCATGTCGACAAGGTTCGAAATTTTGGTGAGGGGAGATCATGTGGGAGGGAGGTCCGTTAACGGCTGGAGCCTTGCCTCCGAGGCAGAATTTCGGAGGATTAAACGGGCTTTGTGAAGGGCTGACAATTGTCGGCCAATATGCGTCTCCTTTTAAATGTTATTCTTTTCCTCTGCCAGCACCCGAGCCTGAGGTTATAATGTCTCTGGATGCTGAAAAAGCATTTGACAAGGTGGAATAGGATTATCTATTCAAGATTCTTGGGTGATTTGGATTTGGCCCTAATTTTACCTCCTGGATTTGTCAGTTGTATAATGCCTCTGCTGTCAGCATTTGCACAAACACTGTGTACTCAGATTACTTCCCCTTGGGTAGGGGCATTAGACAGGGCTGTCCTCTTTCCACACTTCTTTTCACCTTAGCTATAGAGCCCCTGTCAATAGCGTTGAGGGCCTCTGATCAATGGAGCTGTATTTGTCGGGATGGAGTGGAGCACCAGGTATCGCTTTATGCAGACGACCTACTTCTGTACATTACGGACCCAACTCCTTCTATAGACAGCATAATGAAGATGCTCAATACATTTGGTACCTTCTCTGGTTATAAACTGAACGTAGGTAAGAATGAGTGTTTTCTGGTCAATAACCCTTCCACCTCGGTCGAGGAGATTAAATTAATTAATTGCCTTTTCACCTCCCAATATAAGTTTCCGTTACTGGGGACACCGGGTGGCAAATTATTGGGCCTCAATTCACAAATTAAACTACGTAAGTCTGATCAATAATGTCAGAGCAGATCAGCAGAGGTGGAACAACCTCTCTCTGTCCCTGGCAGGTAGGATCCAAACGATCAAAATTAATGTATTTTGCAGGTTTTCCTCTTTCTCTCAATGTGTCCCTATTCTTATGCCCAAATCCTTTTTTATTATGGTTAACAAATTGATTTCTGCTTTTATTTTGGTGGGTAGGTGTCCCAGAGTTAGCAGTGTTCTGCTCCAGAGAGACAGATGGTCGGGAAGCCTAGCTTGTGTTACTAGTGGGCTGCCAACATTCAAAAAATTTTGCTCAGCAACTCTTAACTCGGTTTGGGGCAAAATGGAGGCTCACTCATCCACCACCTCCACTTTTCATGCCATAATTACTGTGTCACTGCCCCTGTCCTGCTAAACATTCTTCAAATAGTGTGGTGATCTCCTCCATCAGGATTTGGGAGCAGTTTCAGCAACACTTTATGTTTTCCTCCCTGCCTCCTTTCGCTCTACTTGCAATAATCACCTTTTTGCCTTCTGGTTTGGACCCTTAGTTTAAATCTTGGAGTGCAAAGGGACTTGCGCGTTTTAGGGACCCACTTGTAGAGGGGAGACTTGCCAGTTTTAAAGAGCTGGCTGACAAATTTCAGCTCCCCAATTCTAGCCCTTTTCGTTACTTTCAGATTCATGTTTTGCTGCCGCTACTTGCTGAGGCGGATTTTATTCTTTGCTCAACCTGGCAAGGGGTCTATTTCAGACTGTAGCCACATGGGGTGGCCACGTCCCAATTCAAAATGGACACTCGCAAGGAGTGCAGGGAAAAACGGACAACACCAGAGAAAACAAGCAGGTGCAAGGTTTCCTGTGTATTAAGATTTGCAGAACCCAGACAGAACTGAAACCAATAGCCACTAGCATATTAATGAGCTATCTCCAGGGACAAAAAGAAACATTGAAACAATCGAGAGCAGGACAGACTCCCCGGCGCCAAAGGGAGCTAAAACAAAGGCAGGCCAACGGCCCAACGATCAGGGACAGCCCCGGTATTGGAGAAAATCAATACGAACGATTGGGACATGGTCCAATTAATTGGGACCAAGTCCGGGGTCCGCCCAGAAGGGAGCGAAACCCCTGGGGACTATAAAACAGAGTCCCCAAGTTCAGTTCGCTCTCTTGGCCTTGGCTCTCAGCGAGGAGAGACCTGCCTAGCAGCTGCACCTGAACATGTAAGTCTAAGGTCAACGCACGCTACGAGATAGACGCTCCTAGCTACTATTCCATACCAGTTCGAAGGCAGCAGTATCAGAACCAGACAACGGCCATTGTTCCTCTGACTGGATGGGCCACTCGAAGCTAAGTATAGGCTTTTAGTAGTAGTTGTAGTTAAGCAAGTAGAGTTTATGCATGAGTAGTTATTGACTGTGTGTGTAAATAAATGAGTATTGATTTCAAACTTACTAACTGGTGTATCGAGTCATTGGCCAGTCTTTGGCTTTAAACCCTGTGGTGGTATCAGAAAGATACCTGGCGACTCTTGAGCAAAGGTAATTAAAACAGAGCAAATTAAGGGAAAGCATAACGAGCAACAAGACCTACATGGCTACATTTTCTCGCCAGATTCTGCCCCTTTGGATGGGGTGAGGGCGAGGTGGGGAAAGGAGCTGGGTCCTGTGCTGGCAGCAAAACGTCCCATCTTTTAGATTCCATTCCCTTGCAATTAATGACAACATTCCATTTGTCTTTCTAATCACTTGTTGTAGCTGCAGACCAGCTTTTCATGATTCAGACACCAGGCTCTGTTCCACGGACTTTTGCAATCTTTCTGCATTCAAATAATATGCTGTCTTTAATTCTTCCTGCCAAAGTTGGAGTGTTCACATTTTCCCATATTATATTTCATCTGACATTTTTTTCCCATTCACTTAACCTGTCTAAATCCGTCTGTAGAGTTACGACCCACCCCAGGTAAGGTTGTTGTCCGGGCGAGACCCCTCAATTTGTCACTGTCTGGCTGGGAGACACCCCCAAATTGCTACAAATCCAGGTGAGGAGGAATGAACTGGCACCCTGACTTTATTCGGTTGCAACAAGTTTTAATTTTAAAATGATCCCTTTTCACTTTGCTCTTCCCAGACCCAAAAGTTATTTTTAAAAGGAGCCAATTTAGCCAGTCTTTCTTGAGTTTCTGAACTACTATAATGCAAGAGGAAAATGGCAAAACATATGGATAGACAGACGAGAATTCAGTGCAAATTAAGTAAGTTAAAAAAATGTCTATGGAACAGCCCTTGACTTGCGAGGCACAAGTAATGAAGCATCGTGGCCGTTGTGATTTGAGATTCATATAGAGTTGACTTCAGCAGGCAAATAGTCAGTTTCCCAATTCCAGTGTCCTGTGGTTTGGTAGTGAAGCGTCCCAGTTCTCTTTTCACTTTTGATGCTTACTGACTTGGCTGATTTCCACAGTCAGAGAGAGAGATTTGAGACATTCCTACAAAAATGGGAAAGAATTCCATATACTGATGACTCCTTGAGGGAAAAACAAATCTCCTCACCTCCGTCTTAAATTCTTAAATTGTATCCCTTAGTTCTAGTCTCCCCCACAAGTGGAAATATCCTCCCGGTATCTAATCCTCAAATTCCCTCAGTATTTTATATGTTTCAATAAGATCAGCTCTCTGCTGAACTCCAATGGCTATGGGCTCAACCTGCTCATCCTTTCTTCAAACAATAAGCTCTTCATCGCAGGAATGAGTGAACTTCCGAGGCTCACTCTCTAGAGGATCTAAGTTCACTTTGGTTACTCTCATCTGTGCTTTAGCTTGAGCTCCCCCCAGGACCTAACTATTGTGCATTTATAACATGACCGAACGAGTTGAATATCAACCTGCAAATCTTTCCAACTTACTGCCAATGGCAGGCAGTAAAAGGGGGAGAAATTCCTGGTCAGTCATGCGATTAAATTAAAATTAGAGCCCCAACCATCACTATCCGTAGCTCCACACTACAACATGCATGTAAAAAATGCAGGTTGCCACAGCAACTTGGGCTCACTGAGTGAACTGTAACACACCACCATCAGTGATCGTATATCCTGTGTCAGATAACATTACACCCTTATTGTTAGGAAACATCTTCCAGCTCTACATGAGCAATTTGTCAAGAAATGGAGCTCTGTTTGCACTTGCATCAGCTGGTTCCATAAAGTTATGACATTGTTAGACCGGGTTTTCCCTGCATCTCAATAATATTGGCTTACCACCTACACAAAAGCTCTTTAAGTCCCACCATGGTTATTTTTCACTGCCACTTCATAATTATGGTTTTTGTCAGCAGTAATCGACCGTTTTAATACCCAAATGAACAATGCAGTTACTACTGAGTGATGAAGATTATGCATACCTGAAACAATCCTTTTGCATGTATTAAATTTATTTCGAATAATTTGTTGACACTCAATTTTTTGACAGTTGGCAATTAAGTGTGCATAAGAGCATATTTTCTGTGTTGTCAACCTTACTTGAGTAACATTAAAGACATTTTAACAAATTATATTCAGTTTAGCATTTCATCCAGGAGTGACCCTTCAGATCTGCGGTAGCCTTCTAGCCTATCAATGAAAAGCCAATCACATTCCTTGGAACAAATAGAGATGAGAACAGTTTAAATACTTCAGTCTGAATACTACTATGAAGAAATACTTCAGCTTTAATTGCACAGGCATCACAGATTAATTTCCATTTTTCACCAACATTTAAATGGGGACAGGGGGAGTTGGTGGTTCAGTGGTAATGTCATTGGACTAGTACTCCAGAGGCCCAGGCTAATACTCTGGGGGCAGGGTTCAAACCCCACCATAGCAGCTCAAATTCATTTATGGGTATTAGCACGACGGCACAGTGATTAGCGCTGCTGCCTCACAGCACCAGGGGCCCAGGTTCAATTCCGGCCTTGGGTGACTGTGTGAAATTCACATGTTCTCCCCTTGTCTGCGTGGGTTTCCTCTCACAGTCCAAAGGCGTGCAGGTTAGGTGGATGATCAAAGCACAGGGTTACGGAGATAGGGTGGGATAGTGGACCTAGGCGGAGTGCTCTTTCAGAGGGTTAGTGCAGACCTGATGGGCTCAATGGCCTCCTTCTGCACTTTGGGATTCTATGGGTAACGCTAGCTAAACCAGTCAAGAGCTGCTGAGATGATCGTCCTGATAATGAAAACTTTGAAATGAAAATAATCTAATGATGGGTCTTGAAGATTGTTGATGCACTGTATCGGAAACAAATGGGGTTGGATTCTCTGCCAGCGGGATTCTCTGTTGTGTTGGCAGCACACCCATGCCTGCGGGTCTCCCAGCTGAGTGGGGTGGCCACAATGGGAAATCCCATTGGCAGGTGCCGGGAACAGCGAATCCCGCTATCGGCGAGGGCGCGCCGTCCAGCAAAACGCAGCCAGCGGAAGGGAGAATCCGTGTTCTTTGCCATCTGTGTGGATGGCTACCTTGTGTTTTATCATTGCCAGAGGGCACCAGGTCTGCTTTTCTACCTCCTTTGCTGTAGTGATTCTCATTCCAAATCTTTGATCAGAGATGCGGCACTGGTGCATTTCTCAAACTGAATCACATAAAATCATGCAGCATGTCTTTGGATCGCTTCAATCTGTGTTATATCGATTGTCAGAGAAGAATTCCATACACAACCTGCACCCTGCAGGAGTGCAACTTCCTTGCATCCAGTGATACATAGTTCATAGAATTTACAGTGCAGAAGGAGGCCATTCAGCCCATTGAGTCTGCACCAGCTCTTGGAAAGAGCACCCTTCCCAAGCCCACACCTCCACCCTATCCCCATAACCCAGTAACCCCACCCAACACTAAGGGCAATTTTGGACACTAAGGGCAATTTATCATGGCCAATCCACCTAAACTGGACATCTTTGGACTGTGGGAGGAAACCAGAACACCCAGAGGAAACCCACGCACATACGGGGAGAACGTGCAGATTCCTCACAGACAGTGACCCAAGCCGGGAATCAAACCGGGGCGGGGACCCTGGAGCTGTGAAGCAATTGTGCTGACCACTATGCTACTGTGCTGCCCCATGGGCCCAGCACTGGTCTATTGTTGGTATTCATAGAATCCTGGCTGTTAAAGATGTTGGCAGGAGGTCATGTGGGTCAGTGGGTAGTCTGCCTGCCTCTGAGCCACAAGCTCCATGTATTAATCCAGGACTCGATGGACATGGGAGGTGCGGTCAGTGACTAGTATAACCCTCAAGAGTATTGAAAGTCAGAGAGATCTAGGTGTACAGGTCCACAGATCACTGAAAGGGGCAACACGGGTGGAGAAGGTAGTCAAGAAGGCATACGGCATGCTTGCCTTCATTGGCCGGGGCATTGCGTATAAGAATTGGCAAGTCATGCTGCAGCTGTATAGAACCTTAGTTCGGCCACATTTCGAATATAGCGTTCAATTTTGGTCGCCACACTACCAGAAGGATGTGGAGGCTTTAGAGGGGTGCAGGAGAGATTTACCAGGAAGTTGCCTGGTATGGAGGGCATTAGCTATGAGGAGCGCTTGAATAAAGTCAGTTTATTCTCACTGGAACAACAGAGGTTGAGGGGTGACCTGATAGAGGTCTACAAAATTATGAGGGGCATAGACAGAGTGGATAGTCAGAGGCTTTTCCCCAGGGTTGAGGGGTCAATTACTAGGGGGCATAGATTTAAGGTGCGAGGGGCAAGCTTTAGAGGAGATGTACAAGGCAAGTTTTTTACACAAAGGGTAGTGGGTGCCTGGAACTCGCTGCCGGAGGAGGTGGTAGAAGCAGGGACGATAGTGACGTTTAAGGGCCATCTTGATAAATACATGAATAGGATGGGAATAGAGGGATACGGACCCAGGAAGTGTAGAAGATTGTAGTTTAGATGGGCAGCATGGTCGGCATGGGCTTGAAGGGCCTAAGGACCTGTTCCTGTGCTGTACTTTTCTTTGTTCTTTGTTCAGAACAGCTGATTATCAACCTCCAAAATCCTTCCAACACACACCATTGGCAGGCAGGAAGAGTGGGAGAGATTCCTGGTCAGCCATTTGATTGAAAGTAAGTCGGAGCCGCCATCATCACGATCCATACGACATATAGCAACCCAGCCTTCCGAAGCGATCTGTGACACATTGCTGCCACTAGCTCTACGCAGCAAGACCCTTTGGTGCCTCCTGAAGATTGGGAGTTCAATTGGCGTCAGGTTTGAATATGATTCAGAGTGGGTGAGGGCGCGGGTTAAACACATTGCCCTTATTAAAACCTCCAGTGCAGCCCATTCTCATTGGACTCGGGTCAAAGAATCAATCCTAGCTTGCAAGAGTGTAGCTGCCTGCTGAGGGCACAGGATTTGCCAGATAAACAAAATTCTGTATTATTCTACATTTCAAGAACTTCCATTCGTAACTTCATTTTGTGAGCCCCCACCCCGGGGCGGATTTCCCCCCAGTGGAAGCGGCTCGCCATTGGACGCTGGCAGGATCGTCTGGTCCTGCCAGAGTCAATGGCAATTTTCATGCCTCGCCCGTCTTGCCAACGGGGAACCCGTGCTGGGCGTCGACTGCGGCAGGTGTGGAAGATCCCACAAGCGGGAAGGGTTTGAAAATTCCAACCGAAGATAAAAAGAAATACGGGTAGAGTGTCTCGAATCCGGCAAGCTCAGGACTGGATTTCATGTTTTGGCTTGTTTTCAGGTACAGGTGCCGAGGTATTTCACAGTGGTCCGGCAATGAGATAAAACTGACCGTGATCATCCTCAGTCTGAGGCACCCACACTGAAGCTGGATCGTGCTAAGGCGACAACTTAAAAACTGTGTTCGCTTTGGGTGGCTGGGGTACTCGATAAATTCTCAAGATGGAAGTTGTGCAAGAGGAGTGCAGCTCCCTGGATATTTCCCTGCTGGGTCAGGTGGGGGGTCAAGGGTCATTCCGAAGTAAGAAACAAGCGGATAACTAGCCGGCATACCACCATGCCATCGCAGCAAACAAGCCAGTAGGTTTTCATACTCATTCAATAACACTTCAAATTCTTGCATGGCCTCTTAAAATATATGTCTGTCTTTTGGACACCACTGCTTTTCAGAGGGTTGGATTTGAGGTACTGTACCAGTGCAAAAAGACTTGTACTCCATGTACAGCACAACGTGAGCATAAAACACGAACACTTTCCATAGGGAGTGCCTCAATGAGCATCAAAGTCTTCAACTTAACACTGAGGGTGGCACAGTGGTTAGCACTGCTGCCTCACAGCTCTAGGGACCTGAGTTCAATTCCTGCCTCGGGTGACTGTGTGTAGTTTGTACATTCTCGCCGTGTCTGCGTGGCTTTCCTCCGGGTTCTCCCACAGCCCAAAAATGTACAGATTAGGTGGATTGACCATGCTAAAAATTACCTGAACCCACAAGCTTTATAATTCTGTCTGAACATTACCCAGCTACCATGGTAGATCTGTTATAGTTACCTGGGAAATATTTAGGCTGAAGACTGCCACAGATTCTCTTTTTGTTACATGCCTAAATTGTGAAACTAGAAGACGGGAAATGTCAAATCAGAAAGGATTTATTGTGCCATGGCAAAGTTTGCTCAATACACCCACAGCCATTTGATGTTCAGCCAAGAACATTCAACCTGATCGTGTTTGAAATCGCAACAGAACTGGTAACTATAAGGATCGCCACCAACTTCATGCAACAGCATTCCTTTACAATGTTACAGCAAATCTCAATTTGTTAACAATAAAGATTTCAAAGAATGCCACATGGGATGCCACATTAAAACAGAAATGTAATTATGGGTTTCATTTGTTGTTGTATTACAAATGGCAGAGAAGTACAAGCAGTAAGGCAGGTTGAAGAAATGGCAAAGCTGATCAATTTTAACCAAGCTGAACGGAATGGAAGTTAAAAACAAACGTGTTGCTTTTCCACTTGAAACTCAATTCTTTCCCGCTATTTCCAATTTTACCCACCAGTGCTCCACAGATCGATGAGAAGCCCATCTGAAGAGCAGCACGGTAGCACAGTGATTAGCACAGTTGCTTCACAGCTCCAGGGTCCCAGGTTCGAATCCCGGCTTGGGTCACTGTCTGTGCGGAGTCTGCACATTCTTCCCGTGTCTGTGTGGGTTCCCTCTGGGTGCTCCGGTTTCGTTCCACAGCCCAAAGATGTGCAGGTTAGGTGGATTGGCCATGCTAATTTGCCCTTACTGTCGGAAAAGGTTAGGTGGAGTTCCTGGATTACGGGGGATCGGGTGGAGATGTGGGCTTTCCAGGGGTCGGTGCAGACTCGATGGGCCGAATGATCTCCTTCTGCACTGTAAATTCTGTGATTCTATGAGGTGGCGATTAGGGTGTCCCCATGAGTTCCAACAAACAGGAATCCGGTATATCTATATGACTCTACTGGTAGTTTAATTGGAGCCCAGTGAACAGGGCATGCGCTGTGGTTTGCCTGAAGCCTGAAGCAGGTTTACAGCCGTTGTCCATCAAAGAGGTCCTTCCAAGGTGACCAGACAATATTCCTCTGTGAACCCAACTGGAGCTGAAGAGCTCCTCTGGAACCCACTGGGGAGGTTACACCCTCCCCTCTCCTGATCTCCTTGCTCTTCCCTCAAGTGAGACATTTTACAGGAAAACAGCAGGCAACCAAGTTATGCCCAACTTTTCCCCGTTGGCAAAGGATCTGGACTTTGTTCTGGCTCAGAATGGGTGGGAAGTGGATTGGCAGCAGTAGAGGCGTGGCGTGAAACAAGCTGGGCCTGGTACGTAGGCTTACAAGTGTTTTTCACACTCACTCCTCCACCTGCCTGCCTGAAAACTGCTTGGGAATAAAATCAATCTGAAGGAACGAGCACAAAGGGGTGATGAGATGTACGGAGATCAGCATGAATTGTGTGTTCTTCTGGAATTTAATTTTATCTGTGATTTGCTCATGTTGACTGCCTGACTGAAAATTCAGCAACAGCTGAGGCTTTTGACAATCACAGAATCATAGATTGTTTCAATAACAAAACATCTTCATTCGACTTTTAATTCCAGAATCTACAAATTACCCATTTGGAAATCCTTGAGTTGGTTTTCCCTTGCTGATTAGCCACTCTGATAATGCTGCAAACAAACAGAACTCCGTCGCTTCCTGCACATTGTAATCAGCCGGCACCATGACTTCAGACAGGCCTGAGACCCACAGTCCTGCAGGAAACCACCCTGCCAGCTGAGGAGTAGGCTTTCCTGCTAATAGCCTGGAGTATAGAATTCCCTGGCTCAACAGCTGCTTTGAGGGTATGGTTCCCATTGTTTTCTTTGGAGCAGCCCAACTACATTGTCGCATCAACTCTAGAGACACACAATGCTCAAATCAAGGGTCTCCGTGTGGGTAAAATTAAAAAAAAAAATTCTGCTACCCAGATGGCTCAGTAAATTTAACAAGTGAGGAGCCAAACTGTATAGACCAGGGAGGACTATGGGGAGGCAGTATTGTCACTGGACAAGTAATCCATGGACCCAGGGTAATGCTCTGGGAACTGGGTTCGAATCTCACCATGGCGAAATTTGAATTCAATAAAATCAAAATCTGGGATTAAAAGTTTAATGAGTGGCTAATCAGCAAGGGAAAACCAACTCAAGGATTTCCAAATGGGTAATAAAATTGATGTTTTCACAAATAAAAACAATATAATGATTACTTTAATTGAAGAAGTCGGGCTGCTTTTGTCAAGAAACAATCCTCATTGGCTTTCCTAACCTTACAGTTAATACTGCTTACCTGGACATTTACAATGCCATGTTAAATCCTCCAAATAACAACAACATTTTAACTAACAACAATTAACCAATAGAATGTAAAGTATCAAAGAAACAAATCATTTTGTAACAGCACCAACCGAATTTGACAAATACACCGATGAAACTCGATAAAAGACAAGTCTTGTGGAGGATAAATATTAGTGGGGCTCCTTTCCTTACGTCATTAAGGGAAGGTGGTGGTGTAGAGGTATTGTCATTAGACTAGTAATCCAGAGACCCGGGGTAATAATCTGGACGCTAGTGTTCGAATCCCACCACAGCAGATGGTAAAATTTGAATTCAATAAAAATAGAATCTGGAATTAAAAGTCTAATGAAGATGAAAACGTCAATTGTCGCAAAAACTAATCTGATATCCTTGCCTGGCTCACATTTGACTCCAAATCCACAGCTAATGGCCTCTGAAAATACACAGCAAGCAAGCCACCCAGTTCAATTAGGAATGAGCAATAAATGCTGGTCGAGCCAGTGATGCCAGAATCAATTAAAAAAATCTATGATAATGAAGGAGTACAGGCGACAGAAGCTGAGAATATGCTCACCAAGGGCAAGAACTTGCTGGAATGATTGACTGTGGATTATCGCTGGATAATTGCCTCAATCCCTACTTCCAAGATGAAGGCAGTCACGTTGATCAAAACGTTCAGAAGCGAAAGGAAATGAGTGCTCGGTACATTTGCAGGAGATATTAACAAGGAATGTTATGAGTTAGCTGGCACCACTAAAATAGCAATTTCTGATTTGGTTTTGTTGGCAGGGAGCCCCACCTGCTGGAACTTTGGCACTTGCTACCAATCCTTAAGTTTATCACTGGAAAGTTTTCATACACAGAGCCATAGAAAATGTAACAGCACAGAAAGAGGCCATTTGACCCATCTTGTCCGTGCCAGCCCAAGGATACTCAAGTGCCCCTTTTTTATCCCACCTTCCTGCAACTTGTGTACAGCACTAAAGGTGCTGATCCAAGTAATTTTTAAAAGAGTTTTGGGTCTCTTGTCCCCATCACCACCTCAGGCTGCGAATTTCAGACTCGTTCTACCCTCTGCGTATTAAAATTCTTCCTCATGTCCCCTCTAAACCTTCTGCCAATCATAGTGAATCAATGACCCCGGTTCTAGAATTCTCCACCAAGGGAAACAATTTTATCCTGCCCACTCTTTCACTTCCCCCTCATAATTTTGTACACCTCAAGTAAGTCACCACTCAACTGTCTTTGTTCCAAGGAAAATAACCCCAACCTGTCCAATCTCTCCATTTGGCTACACTTTTCTAGCCCTGGCAACATTCTTGTAAACTTCCTCTGCACTCTCTCCAGAGCAATTACCCTTCAAGTACTTCCTCTGTCTTCATTATTATCCCATCCAATTTCTCACAGTGTTCCTCCTGGACTGCATCATCCATTTCCTTTGTAAACACAGAGACAAAATATTCATTTAAAACCATTCCCTCAGCCTCTGCATCGACAAACAAGTTCCCTTCTTCATCTCTGATAGGTCCCAACTTTTCCTTGACTGACCTTTTACCATTAATATCTTGGGAAAATATCTTTGGGTTTTCGTTACCTTGAATTGCTAACTTTTTCTCATGGCCTCCTTATTTCCTTTTTTACCTCGTCCTGCACTTCCTATACTCGTCTCGGCTATCTGCAGTGACTTCATCATGATGCCAATGCCATGGTTCCTAACTGTGCAGCAACTTCAATGAGGTCAACATAAGACCAAACTGAATTCAGAGCATTTCCTGCAACCAGCTTTTTAATCCTAAATGCCCAATGTTCAAAAAATTCAAAAATGTTGCTGCTTTCACTCAGAAGTAACCATGATTTCTCCAAGGCTTAGTTGTTTGTGTCTATCTTTGTTTTCATTTTCTGTTGAATCTTCCCATGTATTCCTTTAGACAACCGGGGGGGGGGGGGGGGGGCTAGATTTGTCAGTCCCGCTCTTATTTTTGGAGGGGAAGTGTCTACTTTGTACATTTAGCATCTCGCTTTTTAGTGCTTCTCACTGATTTTCCACTGTATTTATTTGTAGGCTTACATTAACACTGCAATGAAGTTACTGTGAAAAGCCCCTAGTAGCCTCATTCCGGTGCCTGTTCGGGTACAATTCGGGAGAACTCAGAATGTCCAATTCACTTAACAAGCTGTCCTTCGGGACTTGTGGGAGGAAACCGGAGCGCCCGGAGGAAACCCACGCAGAAACTGGGAGAACGTGCAGACACAGATAGTGACCCAAGCCGGGATTCGATCCCAGGTCCCTGGCACTGTGATCTATCCACTAGCAGTGCTGGCCAGTCTATTAGTGCTGCTCCCCATCGTTTTGCATCTCCCACTCTGTCATGTCTGAAGACTCTGTAACCAGGGATATTGAGCTGCCAATTTTGCCCCTCCTTTAGCCAGGTTTCCATGATAGCAATGATATTCTGCTGCCATGTGTCTACCTGTGCCCATAATCCTGTTTATAATACTCCTTGCATTGAAGCTCAACCCCACCTTTTTTCCTTGCTGGACACTTTTTAAACTTTGCTTCCCCTGTAGTCCCTCGTCTATCACTACACCTTCTACATCACTAACTAATGTTCCACCTCCATTTTCCTGATCTGAATTTGACCTGTCTGATCCTACTCCTGGGATCCCATTTCCCCTGCCACACTAGTTAAAATACTCCTCAACAGAACCAGTGAAAGCCCCTGCAAGAACATTGGCCCCAACTCTGCCTGGGTGTAACCCGTCCAGTTTGTACAAGTCCCACTTTCCAGAACCGATCCCAGTGCTTCAAGAATCTTAATCACTCCCGGCTGCACCATCCCTCCAGCCACGCATTCATCTGATCTATCCTCTTATTCCTGCTCCCTCTAGCACAAGGAACTGGGAGTGATCCTGAGATTAGTACATTTGAGGTCTTGCATTTTAGTTTATCCCCACAGCCAGATTTCAGATTTTCTTCATATTTTATGTCAGATTATGATAGAATGTTTTTTCATTCATTCTGGCTCTCTACAGCTGAGGATTCCCACTATCAGTGCCAGTCGGGTGTTTCATAGCCAGAGCTCCCTTACATCTGTGAATGGTTCTCAAATGGTCTGGTGGTTGACCTATTGCATCCCCTGTGGATCCATTATCATGACTGATGTTAATTGGGAGGAGGCCTCTAAATGTTGGGTTTTCAAAAGCTGAAAGATAAAATGAAAATAAGGTCATGCAGTGGGCGAGAATTTTTTTTAATGTATTTAGAGGGAGGAGTACTTTCTTGGAAACCCCTAACTGGTGTGTCATTTCCTCCTTCCCTGGCAGTGTGCACACAATGGACTCAATATGAATGCAAAACAATGATATTTTGCACTGGGAGAATATAATTGAAAGTTTTTGAGCTCTACAAAGACGCTCCAAAGGAGGTTAACCAAAAAGTCACCACGGGTGAGACTTTAGTTACATGGAGAAACTTGAGCTGGGATTACTCTCTAAGGGGTAGGGAACATTAAAGGGACACTTCATCAAAGTATTTGATATCATGAGGAGTTTTTATAGAATAGATATGGAGAAACTGTTTCTACTGACAGGAATATTGACCATAAATTTACCAGAAACGACAAAAGAACCAGAGGGCAGGTGATTTAGTCATACATAGCGAGTTGTTTGGTTGGGGAGGGGGGAGGGTGGAAACAGATTTAAATGGTAGCTTTTTTAAAAGAGGGGTTTATGCTAGAATTTTTAAAAATGCAGGGCAATGGGCAAACAGAAGGAGAGTGGGACTAATTTGATAGCTTTCAAAGAACCACAGAAATAGTGGGCTGAATGGACTTATTCTATTCTGTATGATAGGAATAAGATAGCATTTACAAATGTGAGGCAATGCATTTTGGTTGGTCAAACAGAGAGGGGAAATATACCACAAATGGAAAAACTCTTAGGAATATAAAAGTCAGAGAGATCTGGGCGTACAGGTCCACAGATCATTGAAACTGGCATCACAAGTGGACAAGATAGTCAAGAAAGTGAACGGAATGCTTGCCTTCAGTGGACGGGGCATCTAGTATAAAAACTGGCAAGTCATGCTACAGTTGGATAGAACCTTGGTAAGGCTGCACTTGGAATATTGCGCACAATTCTGGTCGCCACACTGTCAGAATGGAGGCTTTGGAGAGGGTGCAGAGGAGATTTACCAGGATGTTGCCTGGTCTGGAGGGTGTTAGCTCTCTGGAGGGGCTGAATAGACTCAGACTGTTTTCATTAGAACGACGGAGGTTGAGGGGCGACCTGATAGAGGTCTACAAGATTATGATGGGCATGGATAGAGTGGCTGGGCAGGCACTCTTTTTTCAGGGTGGAGGGGTCAGTCACTAAGGGGTGTAGTTTTAAGGTCCGTGGGGCAAAGTTAAGAGGAGATATGCGAGGCGGGATTTTTACACAAAGGGTGGTGAGTGCCTGGAACACGATGCCAGGGCAGATTGTGGAAGCAGATACATTAATGCTGTTCAAAAGGCATCTCGACATATACATGGATAGGATGGCTATAGAAGGATACTGCACTAGGAAGTGTTCAGGGTTTTGGCCAAGGGTGGTATCATGACTGGTACAGGCTTGGAGGGCCGAAGGGCCTGTTCCTGTGCTGTATTGTCCTTTGATTTTTGACTTAATGCTGAACCATATGATTCCCCAATAAATTTACTTTTGTAGTCCAAAAGTATTTGTCGCATTAGTAATGTGCATTAAAGACAGAAAATGAATTTAGTTAGGAACCTTGTTTGAGACAACAAAGCCCGGTTTGGTTAGGTATTTAACTCTATTAATTTTCAACTGTAAAGGCAGGTGTGACTTTGCCCATGTCTGGAGCTGCACAGGCTGAGTTATCAGTGACTCATTGCTTCCAAACTTCAATCCTTATTGCTCTATCCCTTCTGCTCTGAGAAGAAATCAAGTATAACTGGATTTTACTCGAGAACAACCAATTTATTTTACATTATTATAAAAGCTGACAGCTCTACCAGTATGCTTGCAGCAAGGTGGGTTTAAAAGTCAGTCGTTGTGTAGGTCAAGGTCATGCATTCCCTAAGTGCTGAGAATATAAACAAAGGCAAGTGTCTGGATAAATCTATGATGTTTGATCAGCAGCTTAATGGATGGCAGGTCCATTTTTTCACATTAATGTATTTTTTGTGTTTGAGAAGGTGTAGCTCCATGTTTTCATATTAATGCTTTTGTGACGTGTATAAGAGGATGTAGCTTTATCATGAAGGGCCATGAATCATATTAGAAAACTTTACAAAGGACATGGAGGGCAAGGTTTTTACAATAAAACCCAAAGCATGGAGAGGTGGTGGTGTAGTGGCATTATCATTGCATTATCAAACCAGAGACCCAGGGTAATGCTCTGGGGTCCGGGGTTCAAATCCCACCATGTGAAACTTGAAAACAAATATGGAATTAAAAGTATAATGATGACCATGGAACCATTTGTTGCAAAAACCGATCTGGTTCACTAAAGTTCTTCAATGAAGGAAATCTGCTGCCCTTACCTGGTCTGGCCTACATGTGACTCCAGACTCACACAGCGATGCAGTTGATTCTTAACTCCTTCCCCTTTCAGTTCAAGGGCAATTAGGGATGGGTCCAGCCAGTCACGCCCACATCCCAAGAACCAGTAACCTGAACCACCCAAGTGCTGGGGTTGTGGTGCTGGTGTGACATTATGGGCCCAGACAATTTCATGCTTCCTTTTTGCTGGCCTTTTCCTCCTTATTATATCAGATGCCTAGGAATATTGTGGAACACTAATTTTGCATGGATTAATGGTCTTCTGCTTGGCTCAGCATTGTTCCTGGGTCACCCAACAGAAGACTTCAGTTCATAGGCTGTTGAAGTAGGAGTGGACTAGTTAATATACCACATCAATTTTAATTCCACCTCTACACTATTTCCAGCAGAGTTAAAATCACCCCTCAGGTAATCACCATCATTGGATCAGAGCAACACCGGGCACTGAAGGAAGTTTTTGTGTCCATGAAATCCAGTGGTGCCCCAAATGTCAAGGAGGAGATTTAAATTTTAAGTAGTTGGTTTGTCGAAGATAACCAATTGTTGAGTGATCAATACCGAGCAGAAAAATAGCCCATTTAAAAGTTAAAACCGGCCCAAGTTAAAAAAATAATCTTCAGATGTAATCAAGCCTGGCGACAATATTCCTTCATGATTCACTCGATGGCAAACTATTTCGCTGCAATCTCGTTGAGGACATTTTGTGGTTTTGGGGGATTGCAACTAAATTTGATCCAACACCAAAGAAGCTCCAATGATGTCAAAGTAAAGACAGAGGGCATGATCTTCTGGCCTTGTTACACTCGCGCTCAAGCGTAACTAGGCCGGTGAATAGCGAGACAGGTCAAAAATAGGAACCACCAGACGTCAAACAGTTTGTGATGCACCCGGCCCGCTCCCGTCAACGAATTTGGAATCACGCCGTAGCGTGGCGAGAAACTAATTATCACCACTTAAGCCCCATTTCCATACAATTAATGAGAGCCACCCGTAATCCAACCACCCCCTGTCATTCAGCAGCCTCCCCAGCAAGTGGTCACGCTGGCACCGATTAGTGCTCCTTTTGACAAACGTGAGCCTGACTGAAGGGCTTCTGTGGGGAGCCGAGAAGGTGAGTAGCCATCTTTGTAAAGTGTCCGAGGGTGCTGGGATTGCTGCCCCAGTGCTTGATGCCTGGACATTATATAGGAGTCAAGACCACACACGCAGCAGCCAGCGTTCGTTCACCCAGGGAATGGGACACATTGTGCTGCTCCCCCAACCTCCCGGCCCCCAACCCCATTCCCTCACGACCTCCAACCTCCAGGCCCCCAACCCCACTCCCTCCCGACCTCCTCACCACCTCCTACCTAATCCCTCCCCCCTACCTCAGTGGTGCTCAACGTACCTGGGCCTCCTAGCTCTACCACTATGTCTTGGTGTTTCCCAAGTATCCACATCTGAGGTGGAGGCAGCCAGCTGATTACCTCGTCCCGTGGCCTTTGATGCCCCTGGTGGGCGTCCTCTGGGGCTCTGGGGGAGGAGGGTCCCAGCTCATTTGTCGACAGCACATGCACAGCCGTGCTGTCCTGTCCCATGTGCTGACCCCGAGACACGGCCTCATCAGGGGGGTGGAAGTCTGGTGAGCTGGTGGCCACCGTCACCACCCCATGGGATGGACCCGGGTTGGCACTCAGCGCCCCCTCCTCCCGGTCTGTGCCCATAGGGCGCTGGGGTTCACCTTGGGACGGAGGAGCAGCTGGTTCGAGCCCAGCTGCCCCGGCATCATCTGGCTCTGCCAGCCCTTGTGGTTCCCCACAGTCTGCACCTCAGTGATGCTCCTCAGTGACTGGGACACATCCCTCGGTGACCGGGCAATGCTCTGCAGCGCCTCAGCCATGCTCACTTGCAACTGGGACAAGCTCCACAGCCTCTCGGCCAATCCCATTTGAGAGCGGGACATGTCCCGCAGAACCTCATCAAGGTCAGCCTGGTACTGGGTGACATCCCCCAGCGAGGCAGACATACTGCTGAGACCCTCATCCAGGGTCGTCACTGACTGAGCGATGCCTTCGACACCTTCTCTCATGGTGCCGATGTTGTGCACTGCGGTCACCACCCTAGCCGTGTTGGCCACTCATTGCCGGCGCCACCTCCCGCGCCCGTAGCCTCTGGCACTCCTCCAATCAGCTATGGATCTACTGGAGTGATGCTGACATCTACCTCTGAACGTCCAGGTTGATCCCTATCCTCCCCATCAGCCCTGGGTAACCTTGTTCCAGCGGCTCAGCATCAGGCTGGGACCCAGCTGGGTCCTGGGATCAAGCAGACCTCAAACTGCTGTCTAGCCTGGGGGTTCCTGCCTCAACCACATGTACATCAGCAGTAGTGTGGTGCTCACCAGATTGTGCCCCAGAAGCCTGGCCACTAACATTTCCCACCGAAGTGTGTGTATCTGTGTTGGTGGAGGGTGGAGATGACAATTGTGCCGCAGCTATAACAGTTGCATCCTCTGAGCTCTCCTCCGCAGTGTTCTCCTCAGAGTCAGGAAAGGGGGCAGCCAGGGATGGGCCGGCACCGTCAGCTGCTGGACCTGTGGGAGAATGGATATGTGGTCAGTGAGAGGATTGGGTCAGTCAGTAAGGCAATCTCTACTAACGTTTGACAGGTCCCAGTGGTCCCTCACCTCTGCGACGTCAGCCAGCCTCTGCGTGGCACCCTGTCCTCGGCCACACCTGTCACCTCCAGGGCCCGTCCTTGAAGGAGGTGAGGATTCTCAAGTTCGGCACCCCATTGCCAGTCTGGGCCATTTGCTGCTGATCATGGGAGAGCTTTTTCTGAAGGGACACAGAGAGGGCATCGTTAGCCACATGCATGGTCCACAGTTGTGTTGGGAGGGGGGGGGTGTGAAGAGAGAGTTGGGGTGGTGAGAGGGTTGGAGAGGTGGTTGGAGGGAGTGCTAAATGGGGAGAGGGATGGGCAGAGTGTTGTGGGTCACCTGGGGGGTGCTCCCTTGGGGGGTGGGACGTTGGTGTCTACTCACTCGTGCTGCCCGGTGTAGGTCATGAACCTTCTCCAACACTGGAGGCCAGTCCTCCTGGTCACACAGCCCGAGCTGATGCTGCCACCACCTCATCTCAGGTAGCACTGGCTGTCTTGTGGCTCACCCTCCAGGACCGTCGGGGAACAGAACATCCCTCCTGGCCTTCACCGCGTCCAGGAGCCTCCCCAGGTCAGCATCCCCGAATCTTGGGTCTGGACTCCTCAGCGCGATTGTTGCAAGCTGGCTGGGGTTGACTGAGCAAGTGCAGCTTAAGTGCTGCTCAACATTGTTAGTGGGGGGCTGGTGGGCGCAGTCCCGGCGAATCAGCTGGCGAGAAGCCTCATTAAGTGGACCAATTAACGTTGAATAGTGTTGCTGGCCGAGCGCCGGGAAACTCGCGGCAATTCCCGCTCGCTACAGCACTTGGGAATGTTTCCAGAGAATTGCGCCCAGAGGTCGGGATTCTTCTATCCCACTCCCCGGCTAAAATCGTGAATCCCTTTCAGCCAGAGAATCCCATGTCTGCCTAGAAAGGAGATTGACATTGGGTAGCAGACTCATCACGAGTCTGTAGTCCTGCCCCCCAGCAGCCAAAATTGGCTTCTCACCAGGAGTGGGAAGGAAGCCTATAATTCTGAAAAACTCCTTGTTTCCATATCATTAGCTAGCTTGAATCCCAATGCTCAGCCCTGCCGCTATACTCCACCACCGCCACCCCACCACGCGGGCTTTGGCGCAGGTCTTGACAAGCGCAGGCCTGGCGTGAAGGACCCTGAGTGGGGTGTTAAGGAGGTAGGTCCATTGCCCATGTACCTCTTTGCCACTGAACGGCTGCAGAAGGAGGGTTCCTCAAAGGTCCTGGGGGTTGGATGGGCTTGAGCTGGGAAGTAAGGGGTCGGAATTGGAATTTTGTTATGAGAGCTTCCTGAAATCTCCACGCCAAAGGGTGATATTCAGGTTGCCCCAGGTTAGAAGGAGCAGTCCAGCCACAGGACTCCCAACCCAGGGTGAAAATCCTGAGGTCAACCCCTTAACCCCAGCCTGAGCCCACCAACCTCCAGGACTATTGGGGGACTCTGCTTCCACAGCCTGGTAGTGGCAGAGGAGCAGAAGGACAATCAACTTATGTCCTTCACCCCTCCCTTAGGGCCCAATGAGCCAGGTCAGGGTGTCGCTGCTGGGGTGTGGATTTCGTGCCAGGGTTTCGGGGGCAGTACACCATTGGCAGTGCCAAAAGATAGGTTCTGAAGGAGGGGCCTGAGAACGGGCTGGGAGGAGGGGCCTGAGAACGGGCTGGGGGGGGGGGGGGGGGGGGGGGGGGGGGGCAATGGGGTGGCTGAGGAGGTGCGGCTCATGGGGGATGGTGGTCGGGTCACCCTTATGCATGCCCGGTGTGAGATGGTGTGTGGGGGAGGGGTGACCCGTTATCACTGTGGCCAGGGGGAGGTGCCCCTCTCTGCTGAGGGGTTGGGGGGGTGCTCCTATTGTCAACGGGCATCACCATTTGTGTTGTGGTTGGGGAGTCCCCATAAACCCACCCAACCTGCACATCATTGGACACGAAGGGGCAATTTAGCGTGGCCAATCCACCTAGCCTGCACATCTCTGGACTGACATAGGAATAAGGAGCAGGAGGAGGCCTTCGAACCTGTTCCGCCACTCATTCCGATCATGGCTCTGTTTCCACCTTTCTCCCATATCTTTTGATCCCCTTAGCCCCAATAATGTGTGTGGCCCAGATCCTCAAAATAGACCTAGCCAGGGGCATAAATAATGAACGTGCAGAAGTTTCAACCTGTTGAGGATTCACTGCCATTGTGGCAGACAGAAAGTTTAGGACCACCAAACAACTTGATCAAATATGAACACAAATATTCGCATTACCTGACAGGCAGAGGCAGGTTGCCTAAAGTAAGCGTGCATTTACTTTCAAAAATATTTATACTCAGTACTCACGCCTGGAAGTACATGCCTCCCAGATATCGGATGTCCATTTTGGTTCTGATATCTATCAGCAACCAAAACACATCTTATCCTGTTCTCACATATCTAGATGTTCGAGTGCATGAATCACAAAAGGTTAGTACGCAGATACAACATGTAATTAAGAAGGCTAATGGGATGGTATCATTTATTATGCAAGGAACTGAACATAAAAGTAAGCTTGTTGTGCTTCAGTTATACAGGGCATTAGTGAGACCACATCCCGAATACGGTTTACAGTTTTCATCTCCTTATTTAAGGAAGGATATAAAGGAGATGGTTCAAAGGAGGATTATTTGATTGAGAGCTGGAATGAGCTGTCTGCCTTATAAGAAAAGATTGGATAGAATGGGCTCCTTCCCGCCTGAGTTTAGAAGAGTGAGGGGTTACCTGATGGAAGAATATAAGATCTTGAACGTGTCGACAAGGTGGACGTTGGAAGGATGTTTCCATCTGTGGATCAGGTAGCACTGTTTTAAAATTAGAGCCTTCCTCACCCCTGCGAAACCGGTGGCCGGGTTGAGCCGTCAGCCGGTAGCACGGTAGCATTGTGGATCACACAATCGTTTCACAGCTCCAGGGTCCCAGGTTCGATTCCGGCATGGGTCACTGTCTGTGCGGAGTCTGCACATCCTCCCCGTGTGTGCGTGGGTTTCCTCCGGGTGCTCCGGTTTCCTCCCACAGTCCAAAGATGTGCTGGCTGGGTGGATTGGCCATGATAAATTGCCCTTAGTGTCCAAAATTGCCCTTAGTGTTGGGTGGGGTGACTGGGTTATGGGGATAGGGTGGAGGTGTTAACCTTGGTAGGGTGCTCTTTCCAGGAGCCGGTGCAGACTCGATGGACCGAATGGCCTCCTTCTGCTCTGTAATTCCTAAGATAAGATCCCACCTGCGTGAGCAATCAGAAAATCCCACCCGAGGAGAATTTTTTTTCTCTCACAGGTCTGTGACTTTGGAACTCACTGCCTCAGAAGGCGGTGGAGGCAAGTTTATTGAATATTTTCCGGCGGGCAGAAGGAAGGGAATCAAAGGTTTTCAGGGCTGGATGGTGAATGTGGATCTCAACACAAAGAGATCAGCCATGATCTTAGTGAATGACAGAGTAGGTTCAAGGGGCCGAATGGACTACTTCTGCTCCCATTTCTTCTATCTAGCAATGCTTTAAAATGATCTACAACCTGAACATCTCCAAGAACACAGAAATCTTTTTCCAAAAATTCATGCAATGTGAGCATCACTGGCAGAGACCTGTGTTTATTGCCTGTTCCTGCTGAGGTCCTGATCAAATGGGTTTCTATGGGCGTGATCTAAACAAATTGCAATAGAGTTCCGTGTCAAGCATATTTAGCCAGGTGTTTCCTGGCGCTAGCAGCTCCGAGAAGCACCAGGCTATCTGACGGGACTTTGTTTCAATTCAGGGTCTCAGTGGCGAACACCCCACTGACGTGCCATCAATGAACACAAGACGAGCAGTGAACGTAACTGAGGCTTTAATAAACTAAACAGAAAGGCTCCTGGCCTCAGATCCTAAACTGGGGCAGCGGCGGAGACCAGCCACCTTTATACCGAGCCCGAGGGGAGGTGGAGCCAGCAGGCAGTGGTTTACCACATTACATATAATACAGTGGCAGTTTACCACAATACACATATTATATACTACAGTGGTTCAGAGCCAGCAGGGACAAGCCCAGGCATGTAGCAATGCAACAGTACAATACAATACAGTGGTTTACCACACACCACCAAGGTTGAACTCAGTCCTGCTCGTCGGAACTCCTCAGTGCAGGAGGAGGCACCATTTTTAATATAGAACTACAGCCTGGATGTAATCGCAGTCACTGCCTTTGCTGTGTTCAGTGCCTTCAGCCATTTCTTGATATCAGATGGAGTGAATCAAATTGTCTGACAGTGGCATTAATTTGCGACTCTCTGCAAGCTCTCCCTAACAGATCCACTTTTTACTCAACTTACAATCGTTCTAATCTTTTAAAATTTAATTCTAAGACTAACATTATTACTAACGTCTCTGTTTACATTGCGCACCTTGTGTTGCCCTATTATGTATTTTCTTTTATTTCCTTTTCTTTTCATGTACGTAATGATCTGTTGAGCTGCTCGCAGAAAAATACTTTTCACTGTCCCTTGGTACACGTAACAATTAACAAATCCAATCCAATGTTATGTCATAGACAGGGATAGAGCATCATACTGACTTTCCTTTCATATATAGCTCTTTACTGGACTGCAAAATGAGTAAATTTGGCTTGTTAGGTTTACTCCTTATTCAATTCCATTAGACATTTTTAGTGGAAAAAACGCTTAAGGCTTTTATGGAAATGAAGTGATAATGGTTCAGCTAGCCACTGACTCATATTCACCCTGAGGGCAAGCGAGGTGGGAAACTGGAGCGGGAGACAGAGGAATAAACATGTTTTCAAATATAACTAGAGCAACAATGTTTGAGTTCTGACTAAGATATTTGACCAATCACCATACGGCATAACCAAATGAACTAACATATGGTCAGTTCAGAGAGGGTGAGACAGCATCGGAATGATGCATCTAACTCCAATCCTGGCACCTGTGCATGACAATGTATGTTCTGTACAAATCATCTTCCTGAGGGCCAAGGAGACTGGGTCACCTGAGCAAAGTACTGTACACACCCCTGTCAGCATCAACGGGGCCGAGGTGGAGATGGTTAGCAGTTTCAAATTCCTAGGGGTGCCCATCTCCAAAAATCTGTCCTGGTCCACCCATGTCGACGCTACCACCAAGAAAGCACAACAGCGCCTATACTTCCTCAGGAAACTAAGGAAATTCGGCATGTCCACATTAACCCTTACCAACGTTTACAGATGCACCATAGAAAGCATCCTATCGGGCTGCATCACAGCCTGGTATGGCAATTGCTCGGCCCAGGACCGCAAGAAACCTCAGAGTCGTGAACCTGCCCCCCATCCATTGACTCCATCTACACCTCCCGCTGCCTGGGGAAAGCGGGCAGCATAATCAAAGATCCCTCCCACCCGGCTTACTCAATCTTCCAACATCTTCCATCGGGCAGGAGATACAGAAGTCTGAGAACACGCACGAACAGACTCAAAAACAGCTTCTTCCCAACTGTCACCAGACTCCTAAATGACCCTCTTATGGACTGACCTCATTGACACTACACCCTGTATGCTTCATCCGATGCCAATGCTTATGTAGTTACATAGTATATCTTGTGTTGCCCTATTATGTATTTTATTTTCTTCCCTTTTCTTCCCATGTATTTAATGATCTGTTGAGCTGCTCGCAGAAAAATACATTTCACTGTACCTTGGTACACGTGACAATAAACAAATCCAATCCAATCCAATCCAAGAGTGGATGCCAAAAGGAAAGAGGTCATCCGAACTCTCTAGTTCAAATTAGAAACTTTCACATTAGAAATGTTTTTGACACACTTCCCACCAATATTGCCTCCAAAAAAGTGAATATCATTCATGTCCTGAAAATTAGCTGAAGCTACTTACAGTCCAAAAAAATGGACTGATTTGGATCTGAAAGAAAACGTATTCTGCAGCGAGTAACACCAGTGATTCAAACCTGGTGTTGGGTTTCAAACCACAGCCATCTGCATCAGATGATAGAATACTGTCACTGTGGCATTCACTGGAGCTTTATTTGGGAATAAATAAAGCTGCTTGTTTGGTAAGCAGGAAATTGCTGCTAAAAACACTGTTTCCCATAAAAAGGTGAAATGATTTTCTAATATGCTGCTGTGTATCACCCATTTGCCCCAGGCAATTTCCCAGATGCTGCAGAGTCTTGCCTTACTCTGAATATAAATAACACACAAGAGGTTTCTGTTACTCACAATCTGGTTGATTTACTTTGGGCGGGATTCTCTAATCCTGAGGCTAAGTGTTGACGCCGTCATAAACGCTGTCGCGTTTTACGACGCCGTCAACAGGCCCCTAGGAGCAGCGCTCCTGCGTCCCACAGGGGGCCAGAACGGCACTGGAGCGCTTCACGCAGCTCCAGCTGCTGATACCGATGTCAGAACGGGCGCCGCGGGTCTGCACATGTGCGCTACGCCTGTCGCTAATTCGCGCATGCGTGCTACGGCCGGTGCAAATTCGCACATGCCCATGGGTTGCCTTCTCCGTGCTGGCCCCGATGCAACATGGCGGAGAGCTACAGGGGCCGGCATGGAGGACACATAGGCCCCGACCAGGATAAGCCCGGCGGCCGATCGGTAGTCCCTGATCGCGGGCCAGGCAACCGTGGAGGCCCCCCCCCCCCCCTCCTCCCGGGGGTCGGATTCCCCCTCCCACCCAACAGGCCGCCCCCTGCTGCAGGATGAACCCCGAGGTCCCACTGGGTAGGACCACACATGAACGGCGCCAGCGGGACTCGGCCCATCTTGCCGGCCACTCGGCCCATCGCACGTGGAGAATCGGCGGGGTGGTGGGTCACGGAGAGCGGCCCCAGACTGGCACCGCGCTGACCTCTCTGGCATCGCAGCGGCATCACGTGAATTGAGGCTCCCCCCCCCCCCGCCGGCGATTCTCCGACCCTGCCCGGGGTCGGAAAATCCCGCTCCTTATTTCCAGACTGCAGATATACCCACTATGCTGGTATTTGGGAACCCCAGGTGCTAGAGGTCGTCCCTGGATGGTCGGTCTGCCCCATTGGTTCTCTTCGCATCTTCAGTAACTTACCAGCTACTCTCTGCCTGAATGCAACATCCGGGGCGGGATTCTGCCGCAATCAGCGGGATGGCTGACGTTGGCGCGAACCACTCGGCGTCGGGCCAATCGGAACATCAGGAAACCGCCGACCCGGAAAGGCCTAGCAGCGGCATAATGCCAATCATGACGGAGATAAAGGGCAACAGTGTTAGGCGGACATATACTTGTAGACCAGCGGTTGTGTGTATGTTGGCATACGTTCACACCCCATCCTGCCAATGCAGCCTGCATGTGGGTTTCAGCTAGGGCTGTGCTGCCCATCCTGGGGGGGAGTGGGGATTTGTCGGGGGGGGGGGGGGTTAATCACCCTGGTTGCCCTGACGAGGTCACTGACCTTGTGGCACTGGATGCCTGTCCTGGGTGTTACGGCCATGGCACTGACGGCCTCTGCCACCTCCCTCCACAGGTGCCGGCTGATGTGTGGTGCAACCCTGTGGCCATGTCAGGGGTACAGGGCCTTTCTTATCTGCTCCACTGCGTCCAGGAGCGTATCGATGTCCTGCTCCTGTAACCTCGGCACTGCGCGGTGGGAGGCCATTTTGCCGGGTCTCCGGCAATGGCGTCATTTGTGCTGCGACACTGCGCGGCATCAATGACGGCGTGCGCGTCTGTGATGGGTGACGCTGTTGTGATTGGCGTCATGCTGCTGCCAGCCCCTTCCTGACGTTCCGGTTGGCCAGAGGCCGGAGTGGTTTGTGCTGTTCTTGTCGCCAGTGTGAGGCCAGCCATCATCCTACACCCACCATCGCAGAGACTCACCTCGGTTGGGCACTTTAGCGATGAGGCTTTTGGTACACTAACTGGTGCGCACAACACAGCCGTCCCGGTTCAGCAGGTGGAGGTAGGAGCAGCCGAGGGGCTGGACGGTCAGAGGGCAGCCCTGCCCCAGCAACCATCTGCTGCCCAGATGGGCCCCGGATACATCGAACATAGAACATACATTGTTCTATCGAGTCTGCACCGACCCACTTAAGCCCTCACTTCCACCCAATCCCCCTAACCCAATAAGCCCTCCTAACCTTTTTAGACACTGAGGGCAATTTATCATGGCCAATCCACCTAACCTGCATGTCTTTGGACTGTGGGAGGAAACCGGAGCACCCGGAGGAAACCCACGCAGACACAGGGAGAACGTGCAGACTCCGCACAGACAGTTTCCCAGCAGGGAATTGAACCTGGCGCTGTGAAGCCACAGTGCTAACCACTATGCTACCGTGCTGCCTCCAGGTTACCTGGAGTTATCACACCCACCCATAGACCCAATGCAGTCACGGACCCAGGGACGATCGAAGTGGGTGACGGCCGGCTTGCAGCAGCTGCAGACGCAGGTGGAGGAGTCCACCCACATGCAGGAGCAGGGAGTGGTGCCGGTCATGCGTGCCACCCAGTCCTAAACCGCACGGGTGGCGTCCGCGGTGGAGGCAATGGGTGCGATGGCGTCAGATATGGGGAGCAGTATGCAAGGCCTGGAGCTTTCCGTGGAGGTGGTGTCCGTGGCCCGGTATATTGCTGCCCTCTCACAGGCAGCCACAAGCCAGAGCCAGCTGCAGATTGCAGAGGCGCTCAACGCCATGGCCCAGTCTCAGCAGGCCATGGCCCAGTCTCAGCAGGACATCGCTGAGGGCATTGCCGTCTTTGCCCAGGTGCTGCCTGGCGTCGCCCAGACACAGACAGGGATGGCCAACTCCTTGAGTTTCATGGCTGCAAACCTGCAGACCCTTGTTGATACCAGGGCGAGCCTGGTGGTTGGTGGTGGGTGGGGTGATGGTGGGTGGGGTGATGGTGGTTGGTGGTGAGGGTGATTGGTAGTGGGTGGGATGAGGGTGGTTGGTGGCGAGGGTGGGTGGTAGTGGGTGGGGTGAGGGTGGTTGGTGGTAGGTGGGGTGAGGGTGGGTGGGGTGAGGGTAGTTGGTGGTGGGTGGGGTGAGGGTGGTAGGCTGGTGATGTACCGTGCTGTCCGTGCCCATACTCGGCGATTCCCACACCCCCTAGTCTGTGAACCGTGTGGCTATCAACCCGTCCCGTGCCCGCTGGCCCTGTTATCCACTGGTGGACGCATGGCGATATGCATCCCATCGATCGCCCCCTGTACCATGGGCATCCTGGCCACAGCAGCAAAGCCCGCTGCCCGGGCCTCCTGGTGGGCGCGGTCCACAGGGAACTGGATGTACCGGTCCGCGATGGCATACAGGGCATCAGTCACTGCACGGATGAACCTGCGCACCGATGCCTGGGAGATGCCAGACAGATCCCCACCACTCGACGAGTGGAAC
Organism: Scyliorhinus canicula; assembly: GCF_902713615.1. Lineage (NCBI taxonomy): Eukaryota > Metazoa > Chordata > Chondrichthyes > Carcharhiniformes > Scyliorhinidae > Scyliorhinus > Scyliorhinus canicula. The sequence continues at coordinate 22,064,823 of NC_052165.1, read as the reverse complement.
GACCCCGTGGTGTAGACGTTCAGGGCCACCGTAACCTTGACGGCCACCGGGAGAGAGTGTTCTCCCCCAGTGCCATGTGGTGCCAGGTGTGCCATCAGGTGGCAGATATGGGCAACGGTTTCCCAGCTCATCCTGAGTGTCGTCCGGCATTCCCGGTCCCGGCGGTCCTGGTACGACAAGCAGTGCTGGTATACATGGGGCCTCATTGGTTGACTCCGTTGCTGTGGCATCACCGCCTCCTCCTCCTCCTCGTCCTGTCAGGCGGGCGGCTCTCCAGCCTGGGCGGCTGCCACCTGCCTCTCTGCGGCAGCCTCTGCCGCCTCCCTGTAGAAGAACGGCTCCTACCATGGCGGCCAACATCGCTGGGTGATGCCCAAACATAACGGTCTGCATGGGGTGGGGGGTGGAGGGTGGGGGGTGGGGGTAGATGACATGTCATCACTGCCCATATCCCCGTCTGCAGCCAGGTGCCATGGGCTGCATGGTCACGACTGTTGCCAGGTGGCCAGGCAAACCCCCCCCCCCCCCCACCTCCACGGCACGCCAATCCCCAGCACCCTCCCTCCCCGGCACGCCCATCCCCGGCAATCCCCCTCCCCTGGCAATCCCCCTCCCCGGCACTCCCCTCTCCAGCACCCCCCCTCCCCGGCACCCCCCTCCCCGGCACTCCCCTCTCCAGCACCCCCCCTCCCCGGCACCCTCCCTCCCCGGCACTCCCATCCCCGGCAATCCCCCTCCCCGGCAATCCCCCTCCCCGGCACTCCCCTCTCCAGCATCCCCCCTCCCGGCACCCCCCTCCCCGGCACTCCCCTCTCCAGCACCCCCCCTCCCCGGCACCCTCCCTCCCCGGCACTCCCATCCCCGGCAATCCCCCTCCCCGGCAATCCCCCTCCCCGGCACTCCCCTCTCCAGCATCCCCCCTCCCCGGCACCCCCCTCCCCGGCACTCCCCTCTCCAGCACCCCCCCTCCCCGGCACCCCTCACCCTGGCACTCCCATCCCCGGCAATCCCCCTCCCCGGCACCCTTCCTCCCCGACACTCCCATCCCTGGCCCCACCCCCATCCCCGGCACTACCCTCCCCGGCACCCTCCTCCCTGGCCTGGCATCCCCCCACCTCTGGCACCGACCCCGATCACCGGCACGCACCCTCGGCCCTGGAGAGCACCCTCCACCGGCACCCGCAACCCCCCCACCCAGCTACGGCCGTGCCATCTCCACTCCGGCAGCCGCCCCACGCCGCCCCACCTCCGCGCTCGCCGGCGACAGCTAGCACGACTGGTTGACACTGTTAAAAAGCTTGTTTAATTTATGCTGTGTGGCACATCGGCGGGACTTCGGCCCATCCAGGCTGGAGATTTGGAACAACACTGGGGCCCATTGCGTCGTGCCGATTCTCGCCATTTTGTGAGGCGCGCGATGCGTTTCCCATCGGCAGGATTTTTCGCCGGCTGGAGAATATGGCGGTCGCCGTTGGAGAGGCGGGGCGGGGCGGGATTCACACCACCCCTCGGGGATTCTACGACCCGGCGGGGGCGGGAGGGGGGCGGTCAGAGAATCCGGCCCCTGTTGTCTTCAAGTGTACACTTTTATATAGTTTGGCTGCTGGTCTTGTCAGCCTCTTGTCTTCTCCAAGTTGTCATTATTTAGGTGATGTAGTTAACTCGGCTCACACAGTTGCAACTGCCCTATTGTGTCTCCATTGTGCTTGCTCCACATCTTTATCTTGACACAATGGTGGACAAAGTTGGCCGGAATTCTCCGCCGTCAGGCTTCCCTGTTCCCGCCGTCAGTGTATCCCTGCCCCTGGGTTTCCCGGCAATGTGGGGTGCCTACAATGGGAAATGCCATTGGCAAGTGGCGGGAACAGAGAATCGCACTGCCAGCAAACGGCATGCCGCCAAGAAACATGCGGCTGGGGGATCTCAGACTCAGCCCATTGTTTCAAGCAAAAGGGAAAACTCTTGTGATTGTTCTCCTCAACTTCACCTGTTTGAATCATAGTCAAAGAGTCAGAGAATCAATTAAAATTAATCTCCTTTCCCGTCCCGTCACCAGAGCTGTCCAGTCAAACCTTTCACAGAACTGGTTCACTCTGCACCTTTACAACATTGTCAATTTTCCCACCATGCTTTGCAGCTTCTCTGGTCCATTATCTTCTGCCACCCTTTGCATGCAAAATTCCCCCAGTTCCCAGTTTACATTTGTAACAAGCACGTTTCACAACAGTTAATCCACAAACTGAAATTCAGCAAGACTGTTACAAACAATGAACTGAAGAAGAATGCACAGAATATGTTCCGCCTTGCAATTAAAAGTTAATTTTCTCTCATAATTCATCTGACATCAATTATTTCTTGATGCACAAATGGTTAAGATTTAAACTGCAGGTCTATCAGGACATTTATTTTTAACCTTATTGCAAAAACAAGTCAAATGAAAACATCATTTTGACTTTAATTAAGTGCATACATAACATCCTACTCTATAAATTGGCAAGGAGAAAGATGCTTTTTTGTCTGCTGTTGCCTGCAGCATGAAGAAATTTGACTTGGGGAAAAAAAATATTAGCACGTAACTTCCGATTATCGGCGGAAAGCCACGTCCGCCGAGTCAGAGATAGAAAACTGCGCGCTTACTTGTCCTCAGAAAGCGCGCGAACCTTCCTGCTCCAGTGGGACAGTCTGCGCAGGCTCCAGTGTGGCGCAGTTTTGATCTAGTCACACCCCCTTGTGACGCAGCAGCTACGGGAACGTCCATTGAGGGTAGGCATCTAAACTGCAGATTTATATTGAAGACAACAAGCAACATGTTTAACAAGTGTTTAAAAGGAATGCAGAAGTTTTTTAAACCTTTATTTTTGCTCTTTCTTTTTTCCACAGGCATTGCTGTTGGTATTGATTCTTTTAAAGTAATTTTTATTTATTTTATGATTAAAGGTGATTATTATTTATAAGTGAACATTGGTTTTGTTATTGATTTTAAATTTGTGAAATTATTTGAACCTGCACTATATTATTATATAACTTTACACAAGGCATGACTAAATGTTTTAAGTTAGATTAGGGTCATAAGATTTGAAAAGCGCCCTGGGCTTCTTACTGACACTATCCTTGTAACACCTGATATTTATTTGATTTGTGTTTATAGAATCATTGTCATGCAGAAGAAAGCCATTTGGTGCATTGAGTCTGAATCAATGCTCCAAAAGACCATGCTACCCAGGCCCACGTCCCTGCCCCAACCCCACAAGCCCACCTAACCTTTGGACACTAAGCAGTAATTTAGAATTGCCAATCCGCCTAATCTGCATGTTTTTGGACTGTGGGAGGAAATTGAACCATCCGGAAGAAACCCACGCAGATATGGGGAGAATGTGCAAATATCATACAGTCACCCAAGGTGTTGTGAGGCAGCAGTGCTAACTATTGTGCCACTGTGTTACCCATGTCATGATTCTGCCTTGTTTACTTTAATTATCTTATTAATTTAGAATTATTTCATAATTAAATGTTGTATATTGATGTTTCAGTAAGATATTTGTCGAAGCTTGTAAAGTTTAATGGAAACCATTCATTAACAGTAATAATTTTACAAATATTAAACATTGAAACTAGTTAAAGTTATCAGCTGAATAATGACATTTTGTGTAATAACACCATCAACTTTTACAAATTTCTTGCAATAAAATATATTTTCTCAATTGAACAAAATAGTAAATAAAATATATTTTTACAACAAACGCAATGGTTCTCTCTATTTGTAAAGGGAGGGGAGGGATGGCAGAAGGGGAGAGAGGGAGGAAGGGGAGAGCGGGAGGAAGGGGAGAGAATGTGTGAGATGAGGAGGGAGAGAGGGTTTAGAATTATCAATTGATAATTTTAGCAGCTCAAAGTCGGAAAGCAGCAGCTGCTGAAGCTCTGTATCCTGGCACACATCTCCTCTGACATCATTTCAGGATGTCCTTTGCGTGTACACTCTTAGGGGTGGGTAGTTGATTCACTTTGGCACCATGCGGACATGTAGCCTGACTCTTCTGTCATGATCCCTGCACCTACATCGAAGCCTACAAAGAACTTCAAGGATTTAAAAAAATTTAAGCTATAAGTGTGATGTCCCAGCGGAGGTGAAGCACAACCACAGATTTTGAATCTGCATTGGATTCTGCAATGCCTGTCAGAGAGATAGTTCACATTAGTCTAAAGGGGGCTTGCATACATCAGCCAAGGTATTACACTTTGTTAAAGCAGTTCAAGTAGTCACTGAAGCTTGTAATGATGAATATTACATCAGGGACAATCTTAAACAACACAGCTTAAAATGCATTGCAAAATTCAAATGTACTTTTAGCTCTGATTCAGCTAGGTGACAGGCGTGCTAACAGCACTGTCCTTGGAGGAGTCAGTGGCACCAGAATAGAGGCTATGATCATCCAAAAACCAAGTTAGTCTGCTGGCCCGCCCATATGCTTAGGATGCCAGAGTCCCGACAAAGCAAATCTTCTTTAGCTAGTTCAAGGAAGGATCCCAAACAAGAGGAGGACCGAGGAAACTCTTCTTTAAAATAAATTTAGAGTATCCATTTATTTTTTTCTTCCATTTAAGGGGCAATTTAGCATGGCCAATTCACCTACCCTGCACATCTTTTTGGGTTGTGGAGCTGTGTAATCTTTGTCGCGCACTCGCTAACAAGTTGATTGTCCACCTAAGATACTCTGTGGTACTGGTCACTGGTCCTTGCGTGGTTGATGAGCTCGATGGGAGAATGTGCAAACTCCACACGGACAGTGACCTGGGGCTGGGATCAAACCTTGGTCCTCAGCACCTTGAGGTAGCAGTGCTAACCACCGTGCGACCCCAAAGGAAATTTTTCAAAGACACCTTGAAGGCTTACCTCAATAAATGGAACGTAGACATCAATGTCTGGGAGACCCTTATTCAGAAGAGACCTACTTGGAGGAATCTCCTGTTTGAAGGGACACAATTCTTTGAGAACACCCGACGGCAAGAGGAGGCCTGGAAAAGGTGCCTGAGAAAGAAATATACTCGTCCTAGCGTCTGAGGACCAATCCCACCTTTTGGAAACTTCTGCCAAGTGAGTGATTGAAGATGCGGTTCTAGGATTGAGCTCATCAGCCATGCAAGGACCAGTGACCATTACCACAGAGTTTCTTAGGTGGACAATCAACTTGTTAGTGAGTGAGCACCAAAGATTACACAGACTCTAAACCCATTCTATCCATTATAGTCCGTTTAATGGAAAAACATTCTCATGCCAAACCAAAATTTAAAAAACTCTTTCACTTATAAACGCTAAACACGAGTAATATAAAACATTAACCTACCAAAAACATGGCTCCCAATGTCTCCTGTCACTGCTCGATGACCCTGGATGGAGAAAAAAAAGCGCAAATAAATAAGTGTAAAAACTTAACTAACATTGGGGCAAGCCGACCAAGTTAGCGCTGTTTCTGGATTTTTAGTAAAGCATGTTCAGCACACTATACGGAGTCAAGTCGGTAAAAAAACAGACAGGTTGTTTAAACGCCGCACGCCTCCAGGTGGACCATCGACTTAAATGCGTGATCGCGCAGGAAGTTACAGGCCAATGTCACTGAAATTCCTAGTTTTGCTCGTTTCTGCCAATAACCAGCAGAACAAGGACAGAAGTTTCTTCATTTCCCTCTGCTCGAACCTCACAAGGAAATGATGGGCAGGGCAGGTTCTGAAATGTGGCATCATCTGCCTCTCCCACCATTTCCGCTTGAATCCTTTCAATATGGTTTTCACCCTACCCACAGAACTGATAGTGCCTTAGCGAAATTCACCCATGACATCTTGAGTGACGTTGATTGTAGCATAAAAGCCACCCAATCTAACCTCTTCCATTATGTTTCCTCCATGGTTAAGTTAATTGATCATTTTTACATTCCTGCTTTTGCAAGGCAAGCAGGCCATCTTCTCCAAATGGTTTCTCTTGCTTCTGGCACTCTGAGGTTGAAACACTGCCATTCTCTCATTCCTTCTTTGCGCCTCATCTGTCAGTGACATGATTGCCTACATGGGGTCAGCTTCCATATATTTTGCCAACAACATGTAATTTCACTGGCACCACACCCCTCCTTAACTCCCAACAGCACAACTGATTCATCAAGCTGTCTCTTCATTAACCGTGGCAAAACTTGAGGCAATCCAGTCAGCTTCATCAGAAACTTTGCACATTTGGCACCACCCTCGAAATTATTCGCTTAAGCAAAATCCGACAATTAAAAATAAGAATGCTTACTTACTCTGAATATTGCATCATATTTCTTATTTGGCTCAACACCCGGATGCCTTACATCCAACTCTGTAATGTCACACTTAGCCATCTCTACTGTTTCCAAAACCCTAATCATTGCCTCCATCATCTACGGCCCAACATGTCCAACTTTCTTTCATTTGATCACCAAAATTGCACCCCATGTAAACTTGTACTGTGGTAATCCTGGGCGGGATTCTGTGATCCTGTGGCTAAGAGTTGACGCCGTCGGAAACGCCGTCGAGAAACGTGACGGCGTCAACACGGCCTCAGGATCAGCAATTCTGGACTCTACAGGGGGCCAGCACAGCACTGGAGCGGTTCACGCCGCTCCAAATGCTGATCCCGGCATCAACTGGGCGGGGCGGGGTCCACGCATGCGCAGTGGCTCCCTTCAACGCGCAGGGTTACAGGGGCCGGCGTGGAAGAAAGGAGCCCCCCAGCCAGAGAGGCCGACCTACCGATCGGTGGGCCCCGATCAAGGGCCAGACCACATCGGAGGCCCCCCCCCCCCCCGGGATCGGACCCCCCTCCCCCCAACACAGGCCGCCCCCCCCCCCCGACCCTTCCATGCCGAGTTCCTGGCGGCTGAGAGCAGGTGTGGACGGCGCCGGCGGGACTCGGCTTTTGAAAAATTAATTTAGAGTAGCCAATTCATTTTGACCAATTAAGGGACAATTTAGCATGGCCAATCCAGCTAGCCTGCACATCTTTGGGTTGGGGGGGGGGGTGAAACCCACGCAAGCACGGGGAGAATGTGCAAACTCCACACGGACAGTGACCCAGAGCCGGGATTGAACCTGGGACCTCAGCGCCGTAAGGCAACAGGGCAAACACTGCGCCACCGTGCTGCCCAGGGACTCGGCTTTTTTACGACAGCCGCTCGGCCCATCTTGGGCCAAGAATTGGCGGGCCAGCCGTGTAGAATGGCCCCCGACTGGCGCCGTGCCAATGGCGCCGGTTCTCTGCTCTGAGGAGAATCGCGTGCCGGCGTCAGGGCAGTGTGGCGTAATTTGCGCCGGTTGTGCGGGGATTTTCCGGCCCGGCCCCAAGCTGAGAGAATCCCGTCCCCTTTGTCTCTTATCCCAAGTTAAGTGCCACTCATCAAACAACACAATCTTATTGACAACATCTCTCAGTCTTGCAGAAATTCTGAGCCATTCAAGAGTAAAGTTTAGAACATTATAGGTAGGATTTGTGGGATTTTCTGCTTTGCAGACTATGTGGTGGCAGGAGGGAAAAGCAACATTTTCCTGTGAGCCACAATGGTAGGTTCCTGTGCTCTGTTGCCTGTGCACTCTATGCACAAGCAGGAACCACGTCATTTCACATGGTGTGGCAGAATGTGATTCGCCTGCCCTGCCATACACTCTCTGGATCATTGTTCCATATGTCATATTATAATAGTAATAGTAATCTGTATTAGTGTCACAAGTAAGCTTATATTAACACTGCAAAGAAGTTACTGTGAAAATCCTTTTGTCGCCACACTCCGGTGCCTGTTCGGATACACTGAGGGAGAATTCAGAATGTCCAACTTGTCATAATATTCACTCATGTACATACTGAAGTGCAGACAGGCAGTGATTGACACACAGGATGACCAGTAAGCACACAGCACAGTGCAGCCAATCACCAGACAGGACACTACCAGTATAAAGCCAGAGGGCACTAGGTTTCCCGCTCTCTCTGGACCCAGCTACTGAGACAGTCATTGCCAACTGCATTGCTGTCCTTCTCATCTCAACCATTAACTTCAATCTGAGAATGACTCGTCACACATCAGCGTCAACAATCCTCATTCTCTGAAGGTGAGAGAGCCTCAGCAGTTTGTGGCTCGTGAAGTGTCCCATGTCCATTTAAATGTCAGGCTAACTGCAGCCGTACGCCCTTCACAGAGTTTCTTATGAATGTATTCTGAGGATTTCTGTCACATGGCCTGAGAACTGTGAACAGGTCGCAAAACTTGTCAAGCTTGACTGGCTTGACTTTATCAAACGTCACCTCGCACTATCACCATCAAAATCACACAGAGGGAGATGTCCCATCAGTAGAGATTGATCTCCTTGAGATGCTTTGTCAGAATCCAGGCAGCCTGTAATAACTGCACTGCAATTACCTCTTGTCGGCTGCCACAATGACTCGGACACGAAGAGGAGACAGCATCTCAAGTCTGATACCAAAATGCTCTCTTCCACATTTCAAAAAGGCCACAAACTGCTGAGGCTCTCTCACCTTCAGAGAATGAGGATTGTTGACGCTGATGTGTGACGAGTCATTCTCAGATTGAAGTTAATGGTTGAGATGAGAAGGACAGCAATGCAGTTGGTAATGTGGGCCTGACATGGCCACCACAGGAAGAAGATCATCATAGCTACTTGTCATAATCCTCCTGGAAACTGGTGGCTATTAACACCTCACATGCATGCCTACCTTGTCTGACCCGCTGCCTCAGCTCCCTCGCCATCATCTCCCTCAGCCCTCTCGGCATTCTCACCATCAGAGGAGACATCCAACTCTTCCATCTTGTTATCTGGCAAAAGATCCCCACTGTGGAGAGCTGTTTGTGCAGTAAGGCACAATGGTGCATAAGACCCTTTGGGAAGTGTGCTGGAATACACCGCCAGACTTGTCGCGATATCAAAATCACATCTTCAAGATACCAAAGGTTTCCTGTGTTAATGATTGTGTTGTAGCATGAGCAGAATTATACCTTTATTCAGATGGAGTTTCTGCCCACCGTACGCTGGATTCTCCATTGACGGGATCCTCCATTTCGCCAGCTGCACACTCATACCCATGGATTTCCCAACGGCATGGGGGTGCCCCATTGGTCAGCTGCCGGGATGGAGGATCCTGTTGCCGGTGGAGACGCGCCGCACCAAAAAACAGGTGCAGCAGATGGAGGATTCTGCCCCATGTCTTTTGCGCTCACAAACCCCCTCAAGCCGCTCTGTCCCCCCCCCCCACCCCCCACCCAAAAGGGCCTCCTGCAATGAAAGTGACTTCCAAAGAATCCCTACAGTGCAGAAGGAGGCTATTCAGCCCATTGAATATGCACCGACTCTCTGAAACAGCACTCTACCTCGGTCCACTCCCCCACCCTAACCCCTAACCCCATGCTGATCATGGCCAATCCACCAAACCAGCACATCTTTGGACGATGGATGGAAACCGGAGCATACGAAGGAAATCCACGCAGACACGGGGAGAAAGTGCAGACTCCACATAGACAGTCATCCAAGGCCAGAATTGAAGCCGGGTACCTGGTGCTGTGAGGCACTGTGTCACCATATCAAGTCAGGGTCTTGGATCTCTTAAGAGCTTTGCCAGGCACTGCAAGCCTCTGGCAATGCTGAGACTACATCCTTTGGGTCAGACAGCAGGCCAAGTATTCTGCGAGGGAATGAGAGTATTTGTGTGGGGGGGAAGCGGCAGGTATGGGTTGGTTTGTGGGGTTCCCAACACTGAACCTGCCGACGCTTGAAATGAAAATCGCTTATTGTCACGAGTAGGCTTCAATGAAGTTACTGTGAAAAGTCCCTAGTCGCCACATTCCGGCGCCTGTCCGGGGAGGCTGGTACGGGAATCGAACCGTGCTGCTGGCCTGCTTGGTCTGCTTTAAAAGCCAGCGATTTAGCCTTGTGAGCTAAACCAGCCCCTGGGGTTCCAGATCTGGAGTCTCTGCCAGATCTGGAACCCCGCTGCCAGCGGCAGTTGGCGGAGAATCCACTCCCAGGTCTTTACACTTCAACTCCCTGGTCCACAGTGCCTGGGGTCCTGCTCCAAGGGCCCTACACAAACTCCCCATTGGCTGAGGTTTATGCACTCCCATGAGATTTGCTTTGAGCCGGTCACGTAGTCTGTGAGCACCCTTAAAGGTGTCCCGCTACCGCAATAAGATTACCCGTACAACATATTTATGTATGTAGTGGATGTGGTTCTACTGTTAGCATTAAAGAGTATGATTTATTTGTACTCGCAAAATAAAAAATATATATCACCACAATATGCATAATTAAATGAGCAAAACAATATTTCAAATGTGATTTCTGTCTTCTACAGAAGACAGAATTTTACATTTATGTCCCCCTGGTTATTGACCAAAGAAATAGGTCCTTCCCTTCTACTCTCCCCAGGCCCCTTATTTTATGCATGTCATTTAAGGCTCTGCTAACCTTCTCTGTTCCAAAGAAAACAATCTCAGCTTCCCAATCGTTCCTCAAACCTAAGATCCTCCATTCATGGTACCTCCTTCATAAATCTCCCGTATATTACCTCTTTCTTGTGCCATGCTGTAATGCAGTGATCAGAACGCCTGTAGTACTCGAGCTGAAGCCAAAATTGTATTTTTTACTATTCTAGCATAACCTCCTTGCTCTTCTTGTCTTGGACCTCAACGAATAAAAGAAAACATATCACATGATCCCTTGACCGCCTTTTATACCTTCCCTGTTACTTCCTGGGATCTGTGGGCATACGCTCCAAGGTTTTTCTGTTCCCCACACTTTTCTGGATCCTACCATTTATTATGTATCCCCTTGCCCTCTTAATCCTCCGCAAAATTCATTAGCGCTCACATCCTGAGATTGAATTCCATTTGCCATTTTTAAGTCCACCTGACCAGTCCATTGATATCTTTCTGCAGCTTGCATCAAACCTCACAACCAACTGCACAATCCATTTTGGTAGAACCTGAAAACTTCTCAATCATGCCCACTGCATTCAAGTCTAGATCACTGATATGTGCCACAAACAGCAAGGGACCCAGTACCGTGCAACCCCACGAGAAACAGCTTTGGGCTGTTAAAAACCCCTGTTGACCTGAACCATTTGCTTCCTGCCACTGAGGTAATTGTGGATCCAACTTTCTACTTTCCCTTGGTCCCTGTGAGCTTTCAATTTTCTGATCAGTCTGCCATGTTGGACTGTTCTGAGATGGCATCTCTCGCTTGACCCTAGCCATATGAGACTTGGTTAGTGGACAGACTGTAGACATACACAGGTGCTTGCTTGACATGTGTTTATCCGTACTCCATCTAAACAGGTACTGATCAGGTATGGTGTTCCAACCTCTCTCTCGAAAATCTAACGCATGACTGACTGATGTCAGTATTACATCATCATCACAGTACAGCCCATCGGTTAACCCTTCATATTATGTCAAAAGCCTTCCTCAGATCCAGTTAGACGACATGAAATGCAATACTCTCCTCGACCCTCCTCGTTACCTTCTCAAAATATTCAATCAAGTTATTCAGGCAAGTCAGTCAGAAGAGAGTGCTTTCAGGTGCCAGTCTATTTCAGGGAGGAGGCCTATTCAATTTTACAATTAAGGGTTTAAAGACATGCAGATTTCGAGGTACAAGCATGTGCCACACATGGGGTTGGATTTTACACTTTGGCAGTGATCCTGCCCCAATGCAAACAATCCAGGGGTGAACCCGACTCCAGTTGGGGGCTCAGCCTGCTGACGTTTAAGGATGGACAGGTCGTTAATTGGGTCAAGATAAAACTTTCGCTCCTCAGCAAAAAGAAGCCCAGCCTTACTGAGCTACCAGCCAATCAGCGGTCGGAGGTTCTCCCATACCGTCAGGAGTGGTGGACCCTGCTGGGAGTGCACTGTAGCCAAGACTGGGGGTGAGTCCAGTTCGAGGCTGTAAAACCCAGATGGGTAAAGTATCTATTTTGCCAATATTTAGAAACCTAACCAGGGACTGCTGGGAGCTGTTCAAAAACCAGCTGCAAGCATTTTTTAAAAACTCTTTCCCTGGGCCAGAGGAAGTAGAGTCCTTCCTTGTAAAAAAATACTCTCGCTCATGATGACTGTCCGAGATTAATACTTACCTCAAATTTCCCTCCCTAACTGCTCCAGGTTCTGACTATTCGGACTTGGCATCCAATTCCTCCACTCATTAGCTGGGGAGCTGTCTCAGAATGCTGGTTTGACCTGTTGGAGAGATACCCCAGGCCTTAAAATAGCCCAGGCCTCAATAGGGCAGTGTCCATGGTAACCGTATAATGCATCTAAGTTAGCTATCTGTTCTTGTGTATTTCCATACCAATTCAATTTTGCAGTACACGTCTGAAATGAGGGAAAGCTCAGCACATCACAGAGCATTTTTGGAAAGAACAGAGAAAAGGGCCGGAATTCTCTGGCTGCTGCGGGCAATGCACCCCTGGCCCATGGCTTTCCCGGCTGCGTGGGGTGGCTTCGTTGGGAACCGCCCCCCCCCCCCCCCCCCCCCCCACCCCCCAGACACGCCAATCCAGGACCCTTCCACGCTGGGGTCCTGCCGGCTAGGAGCAGGTTAGAACGGCGCCGGCGGGACTCGGGTTTTCTGTGACGGCTGCTCGGCCCATCCCGGGCCGAGAATCGTCGATGGGGCTGCATAGAGTGGCCCCCAGCCGGCGTCAATGGCGCCGATTCTCTGCTCTGCGGAGAATCATGTCCTGGCGTCGGGGCGGCGTGGCACGATTCGCGCCGGTCGTGTCGATTTTCCGGCCCAGCCCTGGGCTGAGAGAATCCCGCCCAGGACTCTTCCTTGGTTCTAAGCCTGTAAGGCAATATAAATGATGTGCTGCTTTCGTAGAAACCAGTCTGCAGCTGCAGTAAAAATTTAGCAAAAGAAATATAGTTATGCTAACGATCACAGACATATTCACAAAATGCCTTTCCATGGTAGCTTAATTGGATAGATATAATCAGATCTTTAGCTACTGATAATGAGCAATATCAACTTCATCCATTGAAAGCCTTTGCTTCAAGGCACAGAAAATCTTCTGGTGCAGAAAGGGCATTGCCCTTGCCACAAGTTAGATTGGAGCAAAATGGTCTAAAGGAATGGAAAATGGAGAACGCCAATGATGGAAACATCGCACTCCCAACCTTGCCTGTTTTCATGTCAATATAGCTGAAGGCAATGTACTTTTACGTTCTCCTTTCTGGAGCAAATCAGGGAGCTCTTGTGATAAGTGATGACCATCTCAAACAGTGAATTCTCCATGAGATACAGTCCTGTATATTATTGATGATATTAGAGGTGGGCGGGGGAGCATCTGCTAGCTGCAGAATGAATGTCTGATTAATTGCCTGTGAACAATGTCCATTGACTGGGTCGTGAATCTGTGGAATTTCCTGCCCAGTGAAGCAGTTGAGGATTCCTCGTTAAATGTTTTTAAGGCAAAGCTGAATAGATTTTTGAACAGTAAAGGAATAAAAGGTTATGGTGCGCAGACGGGTAAGTGGAGCTGAGTCCACAAAAAGATCAACCATGATCTTATTGAATGGCGGAGCTGGCTCGAGGGGCCAGATGGCCTACTCCTGCTCCTAGTTCTCCTGTTCTTTTCCTAAAATAAATTTAGAGTACCCAATTCTTTTTTTCCAATTAAAGGGCAATTTAACCTGACCAATCCACCTACTCTGCACATCTTTGGGTTGTGGTGGTTAGACCCGCGCAGACATGGGAAGAATATGCAAACTCCACAGTGACCCGGGGCCGGGATCGAACCAGGGTCCTCAGTACCACGAGGCAGCAGTGCTCACCACGGCACCACTGTGCCACCCATTTTTATGTTCTTTGACTGAGAGCGACATGTGGGTTGCAGTCTATTAAGACCTAGGAAACCAAACGGTGAGGTGAAAGTAGGTTTTTATCAAGGTCCCATAAAGTCTGCAAACTATTTATAGCACAGTCCCGTTGGGACAACCAACATGCTGGTTCCTGTTCAGGCTGGCCTTTGTACAAGATTCCTATGAGCCCTAGCTGGGCAGGCCTCCATCTACTAGCGGGGAAGCTCATATTCCACGGGCCCCACGGGGAGATCAATCAGGGTATCCCTGTGGGCTTCATGTGGGTTATTACACAGTCCTTCAGAATACATCACAATCTCTCTTCCCCACTCCTAAACATGTTGCCCTGAGGGGAACAAACAGATCCTCCAACTTTCAGTGATGCCAGGACCTTGCAACAGATATCCTCATTCCCTTCAATAATAGCGAGGAAACAAGCTGCAGAGTACGGCAGAGCAAGAGTCCACAGGAGCAGTCGGTGGTGACAAGTAAAGTTAACTGGCCAGGTGGACAGGTAATGACTTTTGACTGGAAATCCTTGGGATCTATAGTTTTTTGGATCCATGTTTACAACAACAATGAACAGGTAGGGTAGAAGGATCCAGCACTATCCATAGAACATTGGATGACAGCTCTCCAGTGCGTCATAGCATGCATAGCAGCTCCAGAAACAAATGTAGCGGCGCAGGCTCGAAGGGCCAAAAGGCCTCCTCCTGCTCCTATCTTCTATGTGAGCTCCATGGCTGAGTCCTTAAATGCAGCTCCAGCTTCATATCGGAACGGTCAGGTGGTTTCCTGGAGACATTGAGTGCTGGACTAGAAAATTGTGGTTCGGTTAACTCAGTTGGCTGGATGGCTGGTTTGTGATGCGGAGCAATGCCAACAGCCTGATTTCAATTCCCGTACTGGCTGAGGTTATTCATGAAAGCCCTGACTTCTCAACCTCACTGCTCGCGTGAGGTGTGGCAACCCTCAGGTTAAATCACCAAGAGTCAGCTCTCCCTTTCATAGGAAAGCAGCCTCTGGTTCACTGGGACTATGGCGACTTTCATTAACTTTATTTCAGACTGGGAAATGGTCTTCCAGTTTAGGCAGACATGCTGACCGGCTACAGGCAAACATTTCAGAGGACTCTCACTGATCTCAGCATTATCTTTATTTTTGCTTCCTCGCTGCTGAGGTTTAATAAGTGTCCGGTCTTGATGACATGACAGGAATTGATCTGTCTGGTAGGTGCATATTGTTAACTGACACTAGATGGCCCCCTGATGGGCGAGAGCACATTTTAGCAATTACTCCATGTACTTACTTTTGAGGTTGGGGAGGTTCTGAAGGCTGCGATTCATGAATCATTGATGGCCCATAGCCAGCGTTGAGAAGCTATTGTAAAAGTATATGGGCTGTTTATGATGTACAGCAAAGGTATTTAAATATAAAACATCAGACCTCATCTAAGGGCGGCACGATGGCACAGGGGCGGCACGGTGGCACAGTGCCTCATGGTGGCACTGCTCCCCACAGCTCCAGGGTCCCGGGTTCAATTCCCGCCTCAGGTGACTGGGTGGAGTTTGCACTTTCTCCCAGTGTCTGCGTGGGTTTCCTCCGGGTGCTCCAGTTTCCTCCCACAGTCCAAAGATCTGCAGGTTAGGTGGATTGGCCATGCTAAATTGTCCCGGAGTGTCAAAAAGGTTAGGTCAGGTTCCTAGGTTGTGGGGACAGGATGGAGGCATGGGCCGGTGTAGATTCAATTGGCCGAGTGGCCTCCTTCTGCACTGTAACGTCTATGGTGCTGTGATTCTAGGCCACAGTTTTGGTCCCCTAAAGTGATGAGGGATGTTGAGGTCTTCGAGGGGCCTATTAGGAAGTGTAGCCACCTGTTGGCCACTTCCTCACACAAAATGGAAGAACGCAAAGGTTACAGGGGAAAATGGACAGTTGCAAAGAGACAAGCAGTTTGCAGAATCCCCTGTATTCTAGCTGCTAAAGAAACCAGACAGAATTGTAACTAACGAGCTGCGCATATTATGTGAGCGATTCCCGGTGATTCCCAGGCACAATGGACGCAACAGTTAACTGCAATCGCTACATTCTATAGAAGGTCAGACATCCTGGCGCCAGTGGAGTCTGAGACAAAGGACACAAATAAGGCGGAAGGAACCGCCCAGTGATCGAGGAACAGCCCCGTTATTGGGGAAATTCAAATCAATCGATTGGGAAGAGACCCAATCGATTGCAAGTTTATAGAGGGACCGCCCAGAAGGACGCGAAGCCCCTGGGACCTATAAAAGTCAGGTCCCAGGACTGATTCTTTCTTCTTGACCAGCCGGCCCTCCCAGCAGAACACCTTTGCAGCAGACAAACCTTGAGAAGGAGAGGCCTGGTCAGCAGCTGCCATCAAGTAAGTGTCATACAACGCACGCTACGAGAGTAGACACTCCTGGCCCCTTTTAGTCCAGACCAACTGGAAGCCTGCGGATCCAGGACAAAGCAAGAGGCCATTGTTCCCTGATCCGGCAGTTCCCTTATTCCAGATAAGTATTGGCCTGTTAGTGGTTGGAATAGCCTCGTCTTTTAGTGTTAGATGCATGAGTAGTAAATAACTGTGTAATAATAAACATGTCTTGTTTGAACTTACTAACTGGTGCACTGAGTCATTGGTCTGAACTTGAACTTGAATCTTGTGGCGGTATCATAACGATACCTGGCGACTCTAGAGCTAAGGAATAAAACAGAGCCAATTGAGTGTAAAGCACACTCGCCCAGAACGAGCAACAGAAGGACCATTTAATTTAATGCCCAGTTTAAAGAGAGTTAATTACTAGGAAAGACTGAGGGAGGTTTTTTTTACTTTGGAAAATTGAGTTATATTATATTTTTACAGTACCTTGTGGAATAAAATGGCCAAGCTGGGTGTTTCACTGAAGCATTGTAAAGCACAATTTAACACTGAGCCACAAAAGGAGAAATTGAGGCAATTGATCAAAACTGTGCCCAAAGTGGTAAGTTTCATGGGGAGTTTAGGGAGAGAAGAAGAAGAAAGGAATCTAGCTCTCGGAGGAGGGCTGGAGGAGATTGCAGAGGTAACAAGAGGTACATCCATGGAGGGAATTGAAAATAAGAGCGACAATTTTAAAATTGAGGCATGGGAGTTGAGGTAGGTTTGCGAACAGAGGCGTGATGGCGGAATGGGACTTGGTAGTGTTGGTAGTTTTAGGACACGGGCAACTGAGTTTGAAATGAGCTCCAGTTTCTGGTGGGTAGACTGTGTGAGGCTGGCCAGCAATGCATGGGAATAGTCATGTCCAGAGGTGTAACTTAGTTAGAGGTGTAATTTGGAGCTTCTTAGTATGGAATGCCTTTCACCTCTGGACAGGTTGCGAGCATACATGTGAGTGCAGATTTGTTACAAATATCTATAATGGCTGAACAAGCATATTATTCCAAAAGAAGTTTGGTTATATCGTCTGTAGACAGTGAGCAGGATTCCACTCTTCTGCACCCCCCCCCCCCCCCCCCACCCACCGGTGGCAGAGGGGGCTCACCACTGGCCGTCGGCAAGATCTCCCAGTCTTGCCAATTGATGTGCGATCAATAACTACTGAAACAAAGGAGTAGTCCGAATTGAAGGCTTTAATCTACAAGATGTTTCCCCAGCAGCTCGAGTACAGAAAGAAGGATGGCTGCTGGGAAACACGTGTTCTTATACTCCGCCTCATTGGGCGGAGCTACCTTACGTCTCAACCAATGAAAAGGCAAACACTTGGGCCAATGAGCAGCGAGCCTTCTCCACCAATGGTAGCTCACATTCCCGGGTACCGTAGTACCTCTAGTCATACTACCACACCAATGTCTGTGTCGTTTTGCATGCCTTCTAAGGGACTGCAACACCTCACCAGTGGGAAGGCCAGAAAATCCTGCTCATTTGTCTCTTGAGGCAAGCATGCTTTATATTTGCTTGTCTAGGCCACAATTTTCAAAGAAATTGTCCTAAAGGTACGGTTGCGTGGCTGTATGGGAATGGGATGAGGGTTAATGATGCGAGGGAACAAACGCATTGGACATACTGATTTGCTTGTCATTTTTGTCACCTTTACCTCATATGATTGGAAAATATAGGTTGAAAACTGTAGGAATTTATTTGACCATTTTGTGTCATAATTGAAAATTCTTTGAATAAAAATATTTTTTAAAAAAAGAAAATGTAGTCTTTAATTTACAGCAAGATTATGTACAGAACAGGCGGCACGGTGGTGCAGTGGTTAGCACTGCTGCCTCACGGCACCGAGGATCTGGGCTCGACCCCGTCACCGTCCGTGTGGAGTTTGCCCATTTTCCACGTATCTGCATGAGCCTCACCCCTACAACCCAGAAATGTGCAGGGGAGGTGGATTAGCCACGTTAAATTGCCCCATAATTGGAAGAACAAAAATTGGGCACTCCAAATTTGCATTGAAAACAAGATTATGCACGGAACAGGTGGGAAGCATTTGCAAAATGGTAAGAGGAAAGCTGATGGCACTCCTGTCCCTTCTTCAGAATGAATGAACACTGTAACCATGTTCTCTCGAAGTGGCAGCTGGACAAGAAATTTGTTACATCTAACACAGAAACACAAAGCTGACAGTAGTAAAGTCGGCATTTATGTGCTGTTGCAAAATGATAAGGAGGTTTGCATGGGAGAATTTGTGTCTCAGGACAAAAGTATCAGCAAGGACCAGCCAACCCTTTATGTATCGGAAAGCAAAACAAAGACAAAACAGCTCAGTCTCGGCAAGTAAATTCGCACCACGTTTCTCGTCCTGAAGAGGTGTTTAATGAACACATCTTGAGGCGCACGGGCAAATCCCATTCCTGGTTGCACTTTATCTCACGTTTGCTTTTGATTTCTTTCAATTCCCTTTCAGAGCTGTTGAGAGTATTTGCTTTGAACAGAAGTAAATCTCACTATGGAACTCACTTTGCATTATTCATTAGGATTTCACCGAAAAGTAGCTTGAATGTAATGTCTGTCGAATGTTGTCCTTTATTTCATTCAATTAGGCGTCAGTTCCCTGTCCGAAAAGCCTCAGTTTTCTCCCCCTTTTTGAAAGAAACGTTTTCTCGTCCAGACGTTGACTGCTTGACTCATTTAATTTTCATTCTCACGCAATGTCATGAATGCTGCTCAGCAGCTCAAAGATTGGAATAGCATGAACTTAAATAGTAATACAAATTCCCACTGAAGCCTCCAGCCTTTGGCCTATGTGAAATGTTCAATGTTGTTTTAATGAGCCACATCACTTGCAGAAATACAGTTCACCAGGTCACATGAATGAATATCATGTGTTTGATTGGACAATGCTTAGCTACAGTGCCGACATAACCTGTAATTCACTTGTAGAAACTCGAGATCCAAGGTTCAAAACAACGGGGTGAATTTTACCCAGCAGCCCCACTCCCAATGCCAACACCCCCACCACCCCCCAACTTCTCAATAGTCTTGAGCTCACCAAATTAAAAAGGGCTGTCCTGTCACCATAATATTCTCGGAGTAGATGGCAGCACGGTGGCGCAGTGGGTAGCACTGCAGCCACACGGCGCCGAGGTCCCAGGTTCGATACCGGATCTGGGTCACTGTCCGTGTGGAGTTTGCACATTCTCCCTGTGTTTGCGTGGGTTTCACCCCCACAATCTAAAGATGTGCAGGGTAGGTGGATTGGCCACGCTAAATTGCCCCTTAATTTGAAAAATGAATTGGGCACTCCCAATTAATTTTTTTTTTTAATATTCTCGCACTGGACTTAACAACTCACTCAAGTGTGGGACCAGACCCCCATGGATAGGAAGTTCACCCTCAAGAGCTGGCAGCCAATCTGATGGGGGGGGGGGGGGGTGTGAAATGAGAGGAGGGGAGAGGTAGGGTGAGGGAAGTGGGGAAGTGGGAAGGGGCTGGGCGTGATGGGGAAGGGGAAGGTGTTAGGAGAGGGAAGGGAAGGGAGGGGAGGGAGGAGAGTTTTGAATCCACGGTAAGCAGAACACATACATGGGGCGGGATTCTCCGACCTTGCCGGCGTCAAACCCGCCCCCGCCGTGTCCCGAATTATCCGCCACCCAGGATTCGGCGGGGGCAGGAATCGTGCTGCACCTTTCGGCGGCACCCCCGCGGCGATTCTCCGGCGGAGAGGCTCCGCTGACAAGCCTCTCCCGCCGGCGTGGATTAAATCACCTACCTGACCGGCCGGATTGGCGCCGGGCGCCGGGGTCCTGGGGGGGGGGGGGGGGGGGGGGCCGCAGGGCGATCTGACCCCGGGGGTTGCCCCCCCACAGTGGCCTGGCCTGCGACCGGGGCCCATCGATCGGCAGGCGGGCCTGTGCCGTGGTGGCACTCTTTTTCTTCCGCCTTCGTCATGGTCTTCACCATGGCTGAGGCGGAGGTGACCCCCTCCCCTGCGCATGCGCCGGTATGACATCAGCAGCCGCTGACGCTCCGGCGCACGCGCGGACTTACTCAGGCCAGCGAAGTCCTTTCAGCCCCGGCTGGCATGGTACCAAAAGCCGTTCACGCCAGCCGGCGGAGAGGGAACCACTCCGGCGTGGGCCTCACCCCCCCAAACTCACGGGCCAGCAGACCCTGTAATGCTCAGCATGTCTGCCGACTCCGCCTCCGCCCGACACGTGCGACTCATGGGGTCCGCCATCTTGGCAATCCTTGCCCACGCGGCCGGCCACATGCGAGTCATGAGGGCCGCCATCGTGGATACCATCTTCCTCACCGCCCACCACGTGCGATCCACGGGGGTGGCCATCTTGGACGCCATCTTCTTCATCACCCGCTACGTGCGGGGGCCGCCATCTTGGCCATCAACCAAACCTACGACCTCAGCGGACAGTCATCACGGGGCCACTCCAGCACTGCTGATCGAGCCGCCGACTACCCGCAACTCAACGCGGTCACGCTGAACAGTCGCATCTGAAGCACCTCCAGAGCTCAATGATGTCCGTTAAAATCAACGGGTACAGGACACCGTGCCTCTTCGACTCCGGGAGCACCGAGAGCTTCGTACATCCTGACCTGGTAAGACGCTGTTTGCTCCCTATATTCCCTGCACGGCAAACTATCTCCCTCGCCTCGGGCACGCACTCAGTCCACATACAAGGGTGCACCGTCGCGACCCTAACAATTCAGGGCGCCAGCTTCTCTAATTTCCAGCTGTACGTACCCCCCGACCTCTGCGCCCCACTCTTACTCGGGCTCGGCTTTCAATGTAACCTTAAAAGCCTCACACTCAGCTTTGGCGGACTCCTACCTCCACTCACTATCTGCAGTCTAGCGACTCTGAAAATCGACCCCCCCTCCACTCTTCGCTAATCTCATTGCTAACTGCAAACCCGTAGCCGCTCGCAGCAGGCGGTATATTTATTAGAGCCGAAGTCCAGCAGCTCCTACGTGAGGGAGTCACAGAGGCCAGTAACAGCCCCTGGAGAGCCCCTGGTGGTCGTCAAGACCGGGGAAAGTTCCGAATGGTGGTTGATTACAGCCAAACCATTAACCGGTTCACGCACCTTGATGCGTACCCCCTCCCCAGAATTGCAGACATGATCAACCAGATCGCCCAGTACCGCATATTCTCCATGCTGGACCTGAAGTCTGCTTACCACCAGCTCCCAATCCGCCCGGAGGACCGCCACTACATGGCGTTCGAGGCAGACGGCCGCCTCTTCCACTTCCTCTGGGTCCCCTTTGGCGTCACGAATGGGGTCTCGGTGTTCCAACAATCAATAGACCGAATGGTGGACCAGTACGGGCTGCGGGCCACGTTTTCGTACTTGAACAATGTCACCATCTGCGGCCAAGACCAGCAGGACCACGACGCCAACCTCCACCGATTTCTCCAAACCGCCCAGAAACTCAACCTCACTTACAATACGGAGAAATGCGTTTTCCGCACTACCAGACTAGCCATCCTCGGCTATGGCGTGGAAAACGGAGTCCTGGGCCCCGACCCGGACCGTATGTGCCCCCTCTTACAACTCCCTCTCCCTCATTGTCCCAGGGCCCTGGGATTCTTCTCGTATTACGCCCAGTGGGTCCCCCAGTAGGCGGACAAAGCCCGCCCACTATTTAAGACCACACTCTTCCCAATGTCAGCTGAGGCCCGCCAGGCCTTCAACTGCATCAAGGAAGACATCGCCAAAGCCGCCATGCAGGCGGTGGATGAATCCGTCCCCTTTCAGGTGGAAATCGACGCCTCAGAGGTCGCTCTCGCTGCCACTCTAAATCAGGCAGGGAGACCAGTCGCCTTCTTCTCCCGAACCCTCTCCGCTTCGGAACTTCGACACTCCTCAGTCGAAAAGGAAGCTCAAGCCATTGTGGAAGCCGTACGGCACAGGAGGCACTACCTCACAGGTAGGAGGTTTACCCTCATCACCGACCAACGATCGGTTGCTTTCACGTTCGACAACTCGCAAAGGGGCAAAATTAAAAATGATAAAATCTTGCGGTGGAGGATCAAACTCGCCATCTATAATTACGATATCATATATCGACCGGGGAAGCTCAACGAGCCCCCAGATGCTGTGTCCCGCGGCACGTGCGCCAGCGCGCAAGATGACCACCTGAAGGCTATCCACAATGACCTCTGCCACCCGGGGGTCAACTGGCTCGCCCACTACGTCAAAGCCTTTCTCCACCGAGGAGGTAAAAGCCATCACCAGGGATTGCCCGATCTGCACGGAGTGCAAACCGCACTTCTATAGACCAGACAAGGCCCACCTGGTAAAAGCTTCCCGGCCTTTTGAATGCTTGAGCATCTATTTCAAAGGGCCACTCCCCTCTACCAATTGAAGTGTGTACTTTCTCAATGTCATCGACGAATTCTCCCGCTTCTCCTTTACCATCCCGTGCCCCGATATGACCTCCCATACAGTCATCAGAGCCCTGCACAGTGTCTTCACCCTGTTCGGTTTCCCCAGCTACGTACACAGCGACAGGGGTTCGTCCTTCATGAAATGAAATGAAAAATGAAATTAAATGAAAATCGCTTATTGTCACAAGTAGGCTTCAATGAAGTTACTGTGAAAAGCCCCTTCATGAACGAAGAGCTGCGTCAGTACCTGCTCGACAAGGGCATCGCCTCGAGCAGGACTACCAGCTATAACCCCAGGGGAAACGTGCAGGTGGAGAGGGAGAACGCGACGGTCTGGAAGTCCGTCCTACTGACCCTCCGGTCCAGGAATCTCCCGACCTCCCATTGGCAGGAGATCCTCCCCGACGCGCTCCATGCAATTAGGTCCCTCCTGTGCACCGCCACCAACCAGACCCCTCACGAACGACTATTTATTTTCCATGGGGGCTTCACTCCCATCCTGGTTGAGGACACCGGGCCCGGTTCTCCTCCGGAAGCACGTCCGGACACACAAAACAGACCCGCTGGTAGAGAGAGTGCTCCTGCTTCATTCAAACCCCCAATAGGCCTTTATTGAATACCCCGACGGCCGTCAGGACACCGTTTCCCTCCGGAACCTGGCGCCTGCAGGATCCACCACCACCACCACCACTGCCGAGGTACCCCTCACACTACACCCCATCCAACCCCCCACGCCCTGCGCCCCTGCGCCTATAAGTTCCCTGCCGACGCTCGGCACCTCCGCACCTATAGGTTTCCTGCGCCCCCCCGGACTGGCTCAACTTGTAGACCCGTCACCCCCGCCGGACGTGATTTTTTTACAGGGGGTGAATGTGGTGAATTCATACTGTATTGTAATTCACACCACTGTATTTCATTGCATTGTATTATGTCCTTGTGGGCTCTGTATGTGAGCCGTTGCGCGGCTCTGTCCATAGGGGGAGATGAGGAGCTTGTACAGGGCTCCGCCCATGGCTCCGCCCATGGTCCCTCCCACTACCGGAAGTAAAAAGTGCTGCAGCCGTGAGCCTGCTCTCAGTTCTTCTGGTCGCAGGCAGGCTCAGTTGTAAGACTATTAAAACCACAGTCTACTTCCTATCGTGTCTCTAGTGAATTGATGGTCACATCAAATATTAAAATAGTGGGTCTGCCAGAGGGGATAAAGTGCAGAGACCCAACAGGCTGCATCACCCAAGTGATGGGCAAGCTAGTGGGAAAGGAGGTATTCCCAAACCCACCGGAAATAGAGAGGGCGCACAGGTCGCTCCGACCCAAGCCCAAAGCCGGGGACCAGCCCAGAGCAATTATTGCGAAGCTGCTTCGGTTCCAAGACCGGGAGAGAATCCTAAACTGGGCCTGGCAAATGAAACAGAGCCCGTGGGAAGGGAAGAGCATAAGGGTGTATCAGGTAATTGGGGCAGACCTGGCCAAAAAAAGAGCTGAATTCAACAAGGCGAAATCAGCACTGCACAAAAGCAAGATAACATTTGAGATGTTATTCCGGCCAAACTCTGGGCAACATTTGAGGGGAGAGAGCTGTATTTTAACACCCCAGCGGTGGGCGGCTCGTGAGTTCATCAGAGCGAACAAGCTGGGGGAGGAGCACACGCAACCGCAATGAAAGACATGGGGACGGAAAAGGAAGGGAAAACCAGAACAAAGAGTGGAGGACAGACTGCAAACAAGGACAATGGACTCATGAACTGTGCACATGTGTTATGCCTTGCGCGGGTCTGTGCTGTCTTGTCTCAGAGCTTGTCTCCTCTCTCAATGCAATGCGGGGGGGGGGGGGGGGAGTGGAGTGAGGGAAATGAGGGTGAGGAAAGCAAACAAGAGGGCGAGCCAAGAGCCAGTAGGAGAAAGGTTAAACAGGGCCAGAACTGGGCGAATACTGGGAGGAGGGCCACCATACTAGCGAGCAGGGCCAGCATGGGAGGGCAGGAAGGAAGGAGGGCCGCGGCGCCCCACTCAAGTGACGGGGAGTGTCTGGCACTAGGAGGGGAGGGGGGGCAGAAGGGGGGGGGGGAACGCAGGGGGGAGGGGGCAAAGGGACAGGGGCTAGAGGGGGGAGAGGAGCCTGGGGGAGAACGCAGAACAAAAGATAAGCAAAGAGAAGGGTGAGATAGTGAAGCAATACAGGCACAGGCCTCGGCGGGCAGGGAGTAGGGCGAGGAACCAAGAGGGCACCGCAAACAGCCACTCGAGGGGGCATCAGGGTTGAGGGAGACCCCGGAGCGCAGGGATGCAGCCGTGTGGCGTACACACAGCTGGTGGCCACATTGGGTGCCCCCTGGGCAAAGAGAAACCCCTGAGTGCTGGGGCCCGACCCCGAGGTGAGAGCGGTGACTATGGCCATTTTGGATGGCCCCCAAGCTAAGGGAAACCCCTTTGGGTCCACCAGGTAAGTATGGGTGATCCCACAGGACCGGGGTGTCAGAAACCCTCCACCAGGATTGTTACCTGGAATGTAAGGGGACTCAACGGCCCAGTGAAAAGATCCACAGTGTTTGCCCACCTAAGAAGCCGAAAAGAAGACATAATCTACCTACAAGAGACGCACCTAAG
This sequence comes from Scyliorhinus canicula, assembly GCF_902713615.1. Taxonomy (NCBI): domain Eukaryota; kingdom Metazoa; phylum Chordata; class Chondrichthyes; order Carcharhiniformes; family Scyliorhinidae; genus Scyliorhinus; species Scyliorhinus canicula. The sequence goes on along the minus strand of NC_052165.1, from coordinate 22,039,502 downwards.
GGAGAAGGACCGACTGCTGGTAAGAAAGGGCTGGGTGGGACAGACATCCCACTCATGCTATGGGACGAGGGCGAGGGGGATAGCAATACTGATTAGCAAAAGGACGAGGTTTACGGGAACCAAGACAGTTACGGACCCAGGGGGAAGGTACATCATGGTCAGCGGTGTCCTGGAAGGGGCACCTGTTGTACTGGTAAATGTGTACGCTCCCAACTGGGACGACACAGAATTCATAAAGAAGACCATGGCGGAAATCCCCGACCTTGACACACACCAACTGATTATGGGGGGGCGACTTCAACTGCGTGCTGGACCCATTGACCGACCGATCAAACCCCAGAACAGGGAAAACGTCTGGCATGGCAAGGGAGCCATGGGACAGATGGGGTCGGTGGACCCATGGAGGTTCCTGCACCCAGGAGAAAAGGAGTTCTCGTTCTTTTCGCAGGTGCACAAGGTATACATCCGTATCAACTTCTTTGCAGTGGGCAAATTGATGCTTCCATGAATCACGGGAACAGGCTACTCCACAATCGTTATCTCCGACCATGCTCCACATTATATGGATGTGAGGTTGGAGACAGGCCGGGCCCAGCACCCCACATGGAGGCTGGACACAGACCTCCTGGCCGACAAGGCTTTCTGCCAAAAACTATCGCTGGCCATAGGCGATTACGTTCGTAACAACCAAAACGGGGAGGTCTCACCCTCCACGCTCTGGGAGGCACTGAAGGCTGTGATCAGAGGAGAGATCAGAGCCTACAAGGCAAGCAGAGATAGAGAAGAGAGAGTGGCCAGGCAACAGCTAGTGGACTCCATTCTGGAAGTCGATAAAAAGTACTCCGAGGCCCCAACCGTAGAGCTGCTGGCGGAGAGGAAAAAGCTGCAATGGACTTTAACCTGCTATCCACTAGGAAAGCAGTTTACCAACTCCGCCAGACACGGGGACCTTCTATGAACACGGAGACAAGGCTGGCCGCCTTTTGGCTCACCAGCTGAGAAAGCAGGCAGCCTCAAGGGAAATAGCGCAGGTTAAGGTTAGCAAAGGCAGACTGGTAACAGTAGGCCAATCAGGCATTCGAGACCTTCTACCGGGGACTGTACGCCTCCGAGCCCCCCAACGCGGATGCGGGAATGAAACTGTTCCTAGACAGACTGGAACTGCCAGTGGTGCGGGAAGACAGAAGGGGGGAGCTGAAAGCACCAATAGACCTGGGAGAAATCATGGAGAGTATCATCCATGCAGGCGGGGAAGGCACCGGGACCCGACGGGTTCCCGGCGGATTTCTACAAAAACCAGTCCTGGCCCCACACCTAAGGGACATGTTCGCGGACTCACTGGCAGGGGGAACCCTGCCCCCAAAGCTGGCACAGGCCACAATCTCACTAATACCCAAAAAAGATAAAGACCTGATAGAATGTGGATCAGACAGACCCATTTCACTGCTGAACGTGGATGCGAAAATACTCACAAAGGTCCTGGCCAAAAGGCTGGAGGGCTGCGGACCAGAGGTGGTTGCAGAGGACCAAATAGGCTTTGCCAAGGCTAGGCAGCTCACAGCGAACATCAGGCGGCTGCTGAATGTGATAATGACCTCCCCCCCCCCCCCCCAGGGAGAGAACACGAGAGGTGATTGTCCCCCTGGATGCAGAAAAGGCCTTTGACAGAGTCAGTTTGGGCTAGGAGCGGGATTCACCGCCTGGGTGAGGCTCCTGTACAACGCTCCCAAAGCGAGTGTCCGAACTAACACCACCAGCTCTGAGTACTTCCAGCTACAGAGAGGAACAAGACAGGGCTGCCCCCTATCCCCACTCTTGTTCACGCTAGCGATCGAACCTCTGGCGATAGCCCTGCGGGACACAAAAAGCTGGAAGGAAATCCAGAGAGGAGACAGAGAGCACAGAGTCTCACTCTATGCAGATGACCTGCTCTCTATGTCTCGAAGCCACAGGAGGGACTGAAGGCAATACTGCAAATACTGCAAGAGTTTGGAATCTACTCGGTCTACAAACTAAACCTGGGAAAACGCAAGACATTCCCAGTGAACCCAAATGGGGGAAGGACAGAGCTGAAGGGGCTCCGGTTCAAAATGGCCCAGAACAGACTCCGTTACCTGGGGATCCAAATAGCCAGAGACTGGACACAGATCCTCAAGTGGAACCTGACCAGCCTGTTGGAGGAAGTAAGGAAAGACCTTCAACGGTGGGGCTCACTCCCACTATCCCTGGCGGGAAGAGTGCAGACGACCAAGATGAGCGTACTCTTCCTGTTTAGATTCTTCCCCAAGGCCTTTTTCCAAAACATAGACAGGCTAATCATGGCGTTTGTGTGTGTGTGTGTGTGTGTGTAAGGGGGGGGGGGGGCAAGAACCTGGGAATTCCCAAACCGACACTGCAAAGAGGGAATGTCAGAGGGGGCCTGGCTCTACCGAACCTACAATACTACCACTGGGCAGCAATGATTGGGTACAAATGGAGGAGGCATCCTGTAAAGGAACAACCCTCCAGACCCTGGCCACAGCAGCACTCCCATCCTCCTCAACAAGCTACACAACGAGCCCAGTGGTAGCAGCCACGCTGAGAACATGGACCCAGTTGAGACAGCACTTCGGGATAACCAAAATATCCCTTATGGCCCCCATCTGCGGCAATCACAGATCCCCCCCCCCCCCCCACCCCCCCCAAGCCTTGCCAGATACCACCTACAAAAGATGGAGGCAGGACGGGGGCACACTGACGATCGGGGACTTCTACATAGGGCGCAGAGTGGCAACACTGGACGAACTGACGAGGTACGAAAGTGAGGTTTAAGAAGCAATTTGGTGAATACATGAATAGGATGGGAACAGAGGTAAATGGACCCAGGAAGTGCAGAAGGTTTTAGGTCAGACAGGCATCACGATCGGTGCAGGCCTGGGGGGCTGAAGGGCCTGTTCCTATGCTCAACAGTTCCTTGTTCCTTGTTTGTATTATCTCATTTAAAAAGCTGCCATCATCATCCCTTTCCTTGAATCGATAGTCTGTTCTGAACTAAAAGCTGTTTATTATCCTGCAACTGATTGCAGTTAAAAAAAAGGAAAGTGAAAATCGTCAAGAATTGATTTAATTGCTTCAGTGCAAGAATATATTCTTATTTAATGTTATCAGTGGTTGAAAGATTTTCAATAAATGACTATGCAAGGTCCTCAAACATGCAATTCAGACCGGATATTGGATGGGTAGAGTTTAGTTGCACAGGAAATTATGGTGAAACGTATAGAATCATAGAATTATTGAATCTCTACATTGCAAAAGGCCATTTGGCCCATCATGTCTGCACCAACCATTTGAAAAACCACCCGACAGAGACCCAATCACCGCCCTATTCCTGTATCCCCACCTAAACTTTGGTCACTGAAGGGCAATTTAGCATAGCCAAGCCACCTAACCTGCACATCGTTGGACTGTGGGAGGAAACTGGAGCACCGGGAGGAAGCCCACGCAAACACAGAATGTGCAAACTCCACACAGTCACCGGATGTCGGATTCGAACTCGGATCTCTGGCGCTGTGAGGCAGCAGTGCTAAACACTGTGCTGCCCCATAATATAAGGTGAGTTACATTATCAAAACATTACTCTTTATACGTTGTGGTCATTCCCATATTCATTTCTGTGTGTAGGTAATTTCGTTTTTAACCATCATTGCTTTTTGTTTCTCGAATGTCCTTTTAATGTACTACCACACATATTCAACTTTCATGTGTACAAGGTCAGGTCAATTTATCACACTGATGATTAAGCTAAGCTGCTCTCTATGAAGGTATAACATTTCTGTTTTTTATCTAAACGACTGTGTTTATGAAATTCCATCTGTAATTTATGAACTAGCGGTACAATACTCACTCTGTAAAAGTTCTGGCAATGTTCCACCAGAACACAATAACCGGTGCATGACTTTACATTGTTGTACAAGAATAAGTCAATTGAAGAATGAGAGTGAAATAATGATGCACAGCTGTGGTCACCTATTTTGTGTTTTTTACTGGCCTGGGTAAGGCTATCTTTGGGAACTGTACAAACCACAGCGGAGATAAGATGACATTTCCTGTCGTTTCTTTGTAAGAGAGAGTAGCAATGTGTATCACATCACAGCATCCGATATACGCAAGCAACAAATCAATGAACTTGAGTTGTTGATTTAGACCTGCACCTTGATTTTTGAATTCCATAGCTTTATCTTTGCATTGCTTTATTCATCTTTTCTGAAGATCTTGACTTGCTTGGGTAGCTTTTCGCAGCTATCAACGGTCCTCTGGTACATTGTTGAAACAGCCTTTTTGAGGCCAGATAATGAGTACAGGCTAACAGGTGCATCACAGCCAGATTCCATTCTGTCTTCAGTCCATGCCTGAGATTGCTCTTCAGGAAGATCACTGATGTTCTGCGATGACCCCTCTATCCGTGGACTGCAGGCGTGGTACTTAGTAGACACACAGTAGACACACTCTCGTGTCTGCTTAACACTTGTTTAAAACGTATAAAAATCTGCACAGACCGGATACAGGGATGCTGTTTCCTCTGACTGAGTGGGGAGAGGCAATGGGGGGGGGGGGGAGGGGGGGCATCTATAACACAGGGTCACTGTCTCATGTTGCAGGGTGGGCCAACCAGGACTGAGATTAGGAGAGTGCTGGAGTACGGCATTGAGATAGAAGATCAGCCATGATCATAATGAACAGCAGACCAAGATTGAGGGGCTGAATGGCCTATTCCTGCTTCTACTTTCCATGTTTCTATGTATCAGTATTACATCTAAACAGGTTATGGAGCAGGCATGTTGTTAACACATAACTAACTGATGTCAGTGATGTATCATCATTTATGTCATACATCAGCCAATCTCATCTGTTAACTTTTTATCACACAGTTAGAAAATGGGAGTGGGAATCCCAAGCTGTTAATGTTTTAAGTTTTCTGGGCCAAGGGTTTTGAGTTTCGATACCCTTTTGCCACAGAGGGCCTGATAACAGCGAGACACCAACAATGGAAAAATCCATTGACCAAGGGCAGGATTCTCCGATCGCCGGGTGAACGCAGCCGGAGAATCCTGCTCCGTGTGTTGAACCTACTTAGCTCTGGCTCTTCAATACCTGAACCAACACACAGAAAATTCACAAACTGCTCCCATCTGAACTGGAAATCAGAAAAACTTGAATAATTTCACTTTAATGTTTGAGAAATCTATGAGGCTGGAAAATTTATGTCGTTAATGTTCAGGGACGTAGCCTGCATCCAAGCTCAGTAGCTTATGGAGCAAGTATATTTAAAAGTTGAGCTTTAAAAAGCATGGTGGTTCTACCTATTTAATTCTCACCCACACAACCAACATTTAACGATGATATCCTTGCCTGTAGCAGAGTTCAAACCTAGTACATTCAATGGTGCATTCAGGCGAAAAAAGTGTAATAGGAGAACTTCCATGCTTTTGAATGAATGTGCCACTGAATTGGACTATTGTTCATTGTTCATTATACTTACAAATATGTGTAGCCAACAGTGTAATTTTTTGAATTCATTCATGGGATGTGGGCATCGCTGGCTAGGCCAGCATTTATTGCCCATTCTTAATTGCCTTTGAGAAGTTAGCAGTGAACTGCAGTTCATGTGCTGTTGGTGCACTCATAGCACTGGTAGAGAGGGAGTTCCAGAACCTTGAGCCAATGACACTGAAGGCACGATGATATATTTCTAAGTCAGGATAGTCAGTAGTTTGGAGGGGCACTTTCAGGTGATGATGTTCCCATGTGTCTGCTGCCCTTGTTCTTCTAAGAGATAAAGGTCACCGGTTTGGCTGTCTCGGGAGCCTTGGTGAATCTTGCAGTGCATCTTGTAGATGGTACACACAGCTGCCACTGTGCATCGATGGTAAAGGAGTGAATGCTTGTGCTCTACTTTCTCTTGGATGATGTCAAGCTGCTTGGAGCTGAACTCGTCCAGGCAAGTGGAGAGCATTCCAGCACACTGCTGATCTGTGCTTTGTGTGTGGCCTAAAAAATCAGTGATCATTTCAGATATCCACATTGGATTGTCATACATAGATACATAGAAGATAGGATCAGGAGGCGGCCTTTTGGCCCTTCGAGCCTGCTCTGTCATTCATCACGATCATGGCTGATCATCCAACTCAGTAGCCTAATTAATCCTGCTTTCTCCCCATAGCCTTTGATCCCATTCTCCCCAAGTGCTACATCCAGCCGCCTCTTGAATATATTCAAAGTTTTAGCATCAACTACTTCCCGTGGTAATGAATTCCACAGGCTCACCACTCTTTGTGTGAAGGTGTCTCCTTATCTATGTCCAAAATGGTTCACCCTGAATCCTCAGGTTGTGATCCCTGGTTCTGGACACACCTATCATTGGTAACATCTTTCCTGCAATGACCCTTTCTAGTCCTCTACCCTGTCATCGAGTAAAAAGGTTTGCCATCCTGTGATGTCACTGGCTTTATTAAATCATGAGGCAGAATAAGTTGAGGGGTCCAAAAGGCTGAGGGAGAAACAGTTAACCGTAGTGCCAAAGGCACATAATTCACTTCTTATTGGCATGGAAACGCTGCCACTTGCCAAATGAACAATGCGCACAAACATTTGAATTTGGCATTTGACTATTATCTTATTCTCGGCGATATTTATGTGATTCTGTTTTTTTGCTATTTTGGTTACGGAGATGCACCATTATGGCCATGGAGTTCAAGGAGCAATCCACTGTGAAAATAACTCTGCCTGCAGTCCTTAAAGTTCCCACAATCCTGAGTTTGTTTTTTAAGCGTATCTGTCCAATACTGAAGCAATGTTACATTTTTTGGGAGGATGGCCTAGAAATTCAGCACTGCACTTTCTTTATGAGCGTACAAGTATCCAATCTGGCAGATTTTAAGCCAGATATTTGCCAATCGCCATCACAGGATTTGCATCAAAAGAGCAGAAATGGGCATTAGGCTCTTTAACAAATGTAAACAAGTGAGCTAACCCCTGTCTGATGCCTCCTTTTTCAAGTTGGTTTGCCCTGAATGCAGTGAACAGCAATGATCTTAGGTTTCACTATGGAGATTACAACAGTAGAGCAAGGGAGGTGTCAAGTCTTTCACCAATTCAATAATTACAATCCCTCTTGCATCACACAAATTCGAAGCAAACCAACCAAATCTATTATTATGGACTATTTTAAGCTCTAATGTCACATGCATTGGATATGGATTGATATTACCCAAACTCACAAAAGACTATTCCAACTGTTCAATGGAATAGACTTTCCGTCTACTGGATTGAACTTAATTTATATTATTCCAAAAATGAAAGGAGATTTTGTCAGCTGGGGATAGGCTTAAGGCATTTTCTTGTGATTGGTTCGAAGGAGAAGGATTTTGTCAGCTTCCGAAATTAGTGTTGTTAGAGGCACCAACTCAATTGATGCACTGACCAAAGCAGTTCATACAATCTCCTACATTGTAACCTCCTTTTATGTCCTTATGGTGTGAAATGATTGCATTTCGTGTCATAGAGTTGAAAGGACTGTACCATTTTACAAGAGGTGAATGTCACAGGGCCTTAGATCCACATAAACCCTACAGTGCAGAAGAAGGCCATTCGGCCCATCGAGTCTGCACTGACTCTTTGAAAGAGCTCTTTACCGAGGCCCACTCCCACACACTATCCCCATAACCCTGCGCATAGATCATGGCCAATCCACCTAACCTACACATCTTTGGACTGTGGGAGGAAACCGGAGCACCCGGAGGAAACCCACGCAGACATAGGGAGAACATACAAACTCCACATAGACAGTCACCCAAGAACCGGAATTGAACTCGCATCCCTGGTGCTGTGAGGCAGCAGTGCTAACCACTGTGTCACTATGCCAAAGAACAGTACAGCACAGGAAATGGCTCGTCGGCCCTCCAGAAGTGCGGCAATCATGATGCCCGTCCAAACTAAAACCTTCTGCATTTCCCAGATCCATATCCATCTAGCATCCACACACTTCTGGTAGTGTAGTGACCAGAATTGTGTACAATATCCAAATATGGCCTAACTGGTTAGCTGCAGCATGATTTGCCAATTTTTATACTCAATGCCCCGGCCGATGAAGGCAAGCATGGCTTTTGCTTTCTTGACTACCTTATTCAGTTGCGTTGCCACTTTCAGAGATTTGTGGACCTGGACTCCCAGATCTCTCTGTCACTTACTGTATAATTCCCACCTGTATTAGACCTTCAAGAATGCATGTCATCACATCTGTTTGGATTAAACTCCATTTGCCATTCCTCAGCCCAAGTCTCCAACTGATCTATATCCTGTTGTATCCTCTGACAATCCTCTTCACTATCTGCAACTCTACCAATATTCGTGTCGTCCGCTAATCAGACCAGCCATATTTTCTTCCAAATAATTTATATATACTATGAACAAAGGTCCCAGCACTGATTCCTGCAGAACACCACTAGTTACAGTCTTCCATTCAGAAAAGCACCCTTCTATGCCACCCTCTCTCTTCTATGACCAAGCCAGTTCTATATCCATCTTGCCAGCTCACACTTTTGACTTCACTTTTTGGACCAGTCTGCCTTGAGGGACAAAGGCTTTACTGAAGTCCATGTAGACAACATCCACTGCCCTTCCTTTATCAACCATCTTTGTCCTGAATGGAATCAAACTTCATGGATGTTGTTGGAGCTGTATCCATCCAGGCAAGTGGACAGTATATCCTGCCTTGTGCCCTGTACATGGTGAGGCCCTGCTTTGATTCCTAAATTGAGGCCTGTACAAAAATTGAAATAGGTAAGTGTTTAGTGGTGAGTCTGCACGGCATTTTTCACAGTACTTTTCAAATGACTTTGGTTCAGGACACTTTTAGATGTAAAAGGGGTGAAAATAGACCAACCCATCATTTTGAACCCTTTGTCTCAAGCTTGCTTCCCACCTGCTTTAAAACACCCAAAAGAGAGAACAAATAATCTTATTAAAGCACTTTCATAGTAAGCACATCAGAGTTTAAAGGCCACAGAAAGAAGACTTTCACTTTCTTCTCAGGGATCTTTGATCTTGACATGATAGAATCGCAGAATCATAGAATCCCTCCAGTGCACTGACCATTTGAAAGACAACCATACCCAGGCCCAAACTTTGCCCTATTCCTGCAACCCTAACCTAAGGGGTAATTTTAGCATGGCCAATCAACCTAACTTGCACATCTTCGGACTGTGGGAGGAAACTGGAGTGCCTGGAGGAAACCCACACAGACACGGGGAGAACTCCGCACAGTCACACAAATCAAACTTGAGTCCTTGGTGCTATGAGGCAGCAGGGCTAACCATGATGCCACCGCGTCGCCTCAATGTGCAGATTAAAGAGTTTTAAAGGCTTAGGATGGGAACCCCATCTTGGGAAAGACCACCCACCTGAGGCTTTCAGGCCAACCCAACCCCCCAGACCTTACCTTCCTTGAGGGACCCACCTCAGCATCCTGGAGGCAGGTGTAGAGAGGGTACTCACACCTTGCCCCCTTGGAGTCCAAGGTCCCAGGTTGGGAATGAGGGGGGACTGAGGGAGGATTCTGAAGGGGTACAAAGGAGTGTGGCTGAAGGGGGGTACTGAGGGGGCAGCTGAAGGGGGGGGGAACTGAGGGCGAGAGGGGTGAGTGCTGTCAGGAGGGCCTTTGCCAGCGAATTGGGGGGGGGGGGGTTGGGGGCTGGCCAGTGATTGGAGGGGGGGGGGGCACTAGGTGCCTTTTAAAAAGGTGCCCGATCAGAGGTGCAAGTATGTCAGCAAGATTCAGCCCCTGCCCTCTCAGATCCAGCGGAAACACTGACCTTTGTTAAAATGTTCCGTGCCATTCAATGGCGCATCACTCCTCATGCCAGCAGGAATCGGACGGGATTCTCTGCTGGCAGGAGCACTGAGTTTGAAAACATGAGAAACATGAGAATTGCAGTTTCCTTTAATATGTAACAATGAGCTAGATTGTCCGCCGCTGGTAGCGGAGTTCCCGATGCGGCAGAGAACCAAGTACTGGGGACAAAACGGCATTGGTGCCAACATGTTCCTGATGCTTTTGTCTCCTGTTGACATCAACATCATGTCCCGTACTAGCTAAAGCATGCAAATGGCTCAAAATGACTCATTTTCCTCTATTAGAGGGATGGACACCAAATTCTCCATGTCTCCGTGATTCTCCGGCCCTCTAGGCCAAGATTCACGCAGGTGTAGATTGATGTAAGATTGGCCACCGTGGCCCTGGTGCGGTGAAATTTGAGGTGCGCCAAGTGGGTAAATATTTAAGGTAGGTGCCCTCAAAGTCCAATGTGCTCCGCACAGCAAATACTGTGTGAATCATGTCTGCTCTGAAATTAGGATTGCGAAGTAGGGGAATGTTAGTTTCAGGGAGGTGAACATGTCTCCGGGCCCTGTGCATGCACTCAAATACTGTCATTGGGCTGGGGTCATGTTTGAAGGAAACACAATAATGACAATGTCCCAGTTAATTCTATCCCTGAGCTTCAATACTGCCATTACCCAGGAATAATAGTCATTGAACAAGGCCACACTAACCTAGAATTGTCCAAATATCTGAGATCTACTATGCTTGTTTATTGTTTAATACCATAAATGTAATCTCAGCCAATGTAGCACCCATATCAGTCTATCGTTATTTGTTTATAAGGACTGAATCGGTTAAGATTGAGCTTGAGAGCAGCTATCACTTTCATTTTTGAAATGTATTGTAGCTGTTTTGTATGGTTATTGTGTGAAGACAATCAGGACATATCATGTGCCACCTCATCAAGATATATGATTACATTGTCCTAAATATTGGTTCCCCAGAATGCATACATTAAGGGCTAAACTGAAATTGTGGGACTGTACACATTATATGTGTCAGCATATCACATACACGATTACTTTTCAGCAAGTCATCAAGAATAAGGGCAGCTGAGCACTTGCTTTTGGCAGCCTGCACTGCACTTCACAGTAAGAAGCATGGACAGTACTGTCAACAAACTCACTGCGGGGAGCGGGGGGGGGGGGGGGCAATCCACAAGATTTCAAACAGCCCACAGCGAATGTATTCAGCTTCCACCTATGAAACTGAAGCAAGCAAGACTCCTAACATGCCTAAACAGTCCATTCATGACACCAGACGCTCCAGGGTAATAATTCCACCACAAATGTCAGGAGGAGCTGCTGCACATCCACAGCATAAAAAGAGAACTTTGCCAGTCAGATTCTGACAACATGGGCGGGATTCTCTGATCGCCGACGCCAAAATCACGTTCGGCGATTGGCTGGAGAATCCACATTTATGCTGGAATCGGGGGCGGTGCTGTTTTTGAGGGGGCGGAGCCTCGCCACACGCCGTATGGAGGGCCTCAGGACGTCACCTGAGGCCCTCCACCAATGCTCCGCCCCCGATGGGCCGAGTCCCCCACGGCGTGGGGTGCGTGTCCTCACAACGTTCAGGGATCTCGCGTGGCGGCTGCGGAGTGTGTCTGTTGACACAGTTCCGCTGACTGGGAGGTGGGGTGGGGGTGGGGGTGGGGGGGGGGGAGGCTTCGGCAGGGGCTGGTGGGGGGTGGTCTGGGAGTGGTGAGGGGGATTTTGGCAGGCCGGGTTTGCGCATGGCCGGCGCCATGTTGCACGGTGCAGTCACTGCAGGTCCCCGCCGTGCACATGCACAGCCACGGATCCAGCCATTCGGCAGTCCTATCTGCAGGTAAAGCCGGGCTTTACGCTGCGTGGCTGCTAGCCCCCCACCGGGAGGAGGATTGGTGCAGGGAAGGCGCCGACTTTCTGGTCATAAGACCAGACGGATCCTGCGGACATAGCCGCAGAGTTAGAGTATCCTGCTCCATAAATTTAAGTGGGTTTAACTATGGTGCACTACCCACCTCTATGTGATTATAATATGAATGCTTTCCATGAAGTTCTTGGCTCCCAGGTTTATTCCATTGCTGAGAGAGACCTGTATAACTCACTCATCACTTTGACTCTTGTACGGTGTGAGGTCTCCTGCAGTTGTCAAAATAAAAATGAACTCAGAATGCTATCTGAAACATTGTTGTTTCTGTTGACATTAGAAGTATTGGGTGGTCGATTGTTATCATTTGCTAATGCTGCACAATTTGATGAGATTTCAACAGGGGTTTGTATTTACTGCCTCCAGCATGGAAATATCTGGAAACCTGTCAGTGACAAAGAAGTGCGATCGTATGGCAATTCATGAGGTTTTTAGATTTCTGATTGCCAGGTAGGAATAAGGGCTCAGTGCGTCAAACAGTTTTCTCAGTCCCCTCTGGCTAATGTCTTGCAGAGAGTTCTAGTGATCATAGATGTACTTCAGAAGGTTGAAAACTTTCAAACAGACACAATCAAGTAAGTATTCTTCGGTATTATTGATGGGACATCAAACAGGCAAGACAGTCACCTTTCACTGCATTGAGATGGTGATCTGGTGGGATTTGCAGTTGCACAACAGGAGATGCTCAGCAATAAGTCTGTAGGAAAATAGAGTTTGGGATGTTAAACTGGAGCGAAGTAGAGGGTCCTGAGTTTGCTAAAAGCATTATCCAGGTGAGAGGGTCCACAGAGAGAGAGAGAGAGAGAGAGAGAGAATGTGAATATTTCAAAAGCAATTCATCCATAGGTTTAGATAGGAGATGGTCACAAACCTAAGTAGCTGCTGCTTTGTTAAGCTGGTTGCACATTAACATTAAGGCAGATAACCAATCGATTGTTTGGCATAGCATTGTCTTACATCAAATTCCACTGCAAACTCAATAATAGAATGAGGGGGGAGTGACATTTCCTGGAGGCACATTGAGCCACCAAGTGCATCAGCATGGTGGTCCAAGGATCACAGAATCAACCAGAGGTTTGTATCAACTGCAAAGGATTTGGGGCGAGAGTTTTGGGTTATGGATCAGCATGTCCAAGGCCTGGGGCATCCTGTGCAGGCACTGGCCAACGCCCAGGTCAGGGTTGCCGCCTCACAGGCAACCATGTCCCAGAGCCACCTGGAAATCGTTGTGGCGCTCCTGAGCATGGCCCAGTCACAGCAGGCCTTGGCTGGGAATGCTGGTGACATTGCCCAGGCGCTGGCTGACATGGCGCAGACACAGAGGGAGGTGGCCCAGTCCCAGAAGGAGGTGGCCCAGTCACTGGCTGATGTGACACAAACCCAGAAGGTAGCGGCACAGTTGCAGCGTGATATGGTGCAGTCCCAGATGGAGATGGTCCACACCCTGTGTTCCATGGCTGAGAGTATGTAGACCCCGGTTGAGGCCAGAGCTGGCCTCCAGGACTGGCAGAGCCATGCGGCGGGGGAGCCTCAGGGGATGGCTCCGCTTGCAACCCCTCACCCCCTCTCTCTTCCCCCCCCCCCGCCCTCCCCACCCCGTGTGGTGTAGCCCGGGGCCATCGGGTACCCTGAGGGAGGAGGAGGTCATGGGGCCCGCGTGCCGGAGTCCCACAGGGAGGTACTGGAGCAGCATCTCGGAACAAACCCCCCCCCCCACAGACCCCTCCCTCCTGTCCCTGGTGCCTCTGGTGGGCAACAGGCAGAACAGGGCGGCACCACGCAACCGGGGACACCCGAGAAGCTGTGGGCCCCAGCCAGGCCCGGTCGCCTCAGAAGACGCCAGCCATTGGGGACACAGGCGCCAGGGCGGGTATCACAGCAGGCTGCCTCGACCCCTGTTGTACCATCCGGGGAACCACCGAGACATAGCATTATGGTTAAGGCCCGTAAGGCCAGGAAGTTAGACATTAGTTAAGTTGACATGGGTACAGGGCACATTGTAGTTGTAGGGGCAAGAGCACATATCTGTAAATATTTGTTCACATTAAACACCTCTTACAACCGTTACAATCTGGTCTATGGGTGTGAGGGGTGGGCTGGGCTGGCTGGGGGTTGGGTGGGGTGGGAATGGGCGGATGTTGGGAGGAATGGGTGGACCCTGTGGGTGACTTGAGCTCCACATCCTCCCGTCCCAACCATCCCCACCACCGCCACCCCGGATTCGATGGGACCATGTGATGGAATGGTCAGCTCGCATACAGGGGTCACCCTGGTGGACGGTGGAAAGTGCTGTCGTGGGCAGGAGTCAGACATTGCCAAATGATATGGAGCACCATAGCTCATCACAGACCGTTTGCCATCACCCTCCATCCCATGGACCATACCGCTTTTACTGCCAACCTAGGGCTCCCAACCCGTAGTGCGGCAGAAATATCTCATGGAGGGATTTGCAGGCGGGGAAAGGGGGGGAGGGGGGGGGGGGGTGACTGGTGGGGGGGGGGGGGGGGGGGTAGGAGGAAGAAGGGGGGGGTAGGAGGAAGAAGAGGGTGTGGGACGCCTCTGGCCAGTTTCCTCCCTCCCCACCCCACCCCAGTCGGTGAACGTGGAGCTAACCGGAGCGTCCTGTCCACCTTGGCCCTGGTGCTCACGCTGTGCGGCCTCCCTTGCCTGCCTGGGCTCCATGTCTTGCCCAGCCTTGCCCTCCCCTGCACCCTCCGCATCAGATAAGGCCAGGCGTTCCTCCTCCTCCTGCAACACACTGCCCCTCTACTGTTCAATGTTGTGGAGGATGCAGCAGGCTGCCACCATGCGAGCGACCCTCTGAGCATCATACTGGAAGCCCCTCCAGGGCAGTCCAGCCACTTGAACCGCATCTTCAGGAGGCAGAAGCAGCGCTAGATCACCGACCATTTTGCTGCATGGGTGTCATTCTAGCAGCTCCTCATCGGTCTGTGGCCTCCAGATAGGCATCACCAGCCACGGCCACAGTGGATAACCCCTGTCACCCAGGAGCCAGCAGATTCCCCCCCGTCACCCAGGAGCCAACCCCTCAGCCGTGGGGGGGGGACTCAAACATGTCAGGAATCACCGAGTGTGCCAGGTTGAAGGCGTCGTGCACAATACCTGGGTATTGGGCGCAGCATGGATGATGCGCAGCTGATGGTCACATATCAGCAGCACTGTCATCGAGTGAAACCCCTTTCGGTTTGTGCAGAGCGGCCTGTCATCCACAGGTTCTCGTAAGAGGACATGCATCCCATGAATTACCCCTGGACCCAGGGCATCCTGATGATGGCAGCGAACCCCGCTGCCTGGGCATTGGGGTGGGCTCGGTCTACATTGAAGTGGATGTATTGACCCGCCTGGGCATACAATGCCACTGTGCACCGAGGTCTGTGAGATCCAGAAAAGTCCCCACTCAGTGCCTGGAAGAACCCTGTGGCGTAAACGTTCAGGGTGACTGTCACCTTGTCGACCACCGGGAGCGGGTGTCTTCCCCCATACCCCCGCAGTTCCAGATGTGCCGTAATCTGGCAGATATGTTGCACTGTCTCCCTGCTCAGCCGGAGTCTTCGACAGTATGCCATGTCCGGCTGGTCCTCGAATGACAGGCAATGCCGGTACACACGAGGCCTCATGCGGTGCCTTCTTGGCACCTCCTCCTCCTTTGCCTGTTGGGCAGCCAGCTCTTCAACCTGGGAGCATCCACCTGTTCCTCTGCAGCATGCTCTGCTGCTGACCACTCCGCTGCTGCCCGCTGCACTGCTGCATGCGCCACTGCTGCACGCTCCACTGCTGCACGCTCCACTGCTGCACGCTCCATTGCTGCCCGTTCCGCTGTTGCATGCTCCGCTGCTACAGCTTCCTCCTACTCCTCGAACAATGCCCACTCAGACAGGGAAACCCCCAGGGCTGCGGCGACTAACAGGAAGGCCACCACCGCTGGTTGGATTTCAATATCCATTGTCTGCAGGGGGTGAAAGGCTGCCATGCTAGTATGGTGCATACCCCCAATACCAACCAGGTCCACTGGGCTACATAGTGGCCACAGTTTGCATCACAGACTCTGCGCCTGCATGTTCCTCCTCCCTCCACCCCCCAATCCCTGAACCCCTGGCCCCATTGGTGGCCAGCACCATGGGGGCCTCTGGCCCTGGCACCCATCCATGATGCCATGGGTGTTGCCCTGGGTGGGCCGCTGGTGGGTAGCGGTTGGGTGGGTGGGGTGGTTGTAGCAGGGGGAGGTGATGGAGGGTGGGGTGGTGGGGTTGGGGTTGGGGGCACCCATACAGCCAGTGTCACTGCAGAACCAAGGGCTAAGGTGTGTGGTCAGTGGGTGCGGAGCAAGCTGGCCGCAGTAATGGTGGTCCATGTCTGGGCACCGCATCAGTCCAGTCGGCAGGATCACCCCAACCGCTCGGCCTGTTCTCCCCTTCCCCCCTCCCCGGCCCTGGCAGCCCCCCCCCCCCCCCCCTCCCACACTAGCCAGCCTGACCAGGTGTCGGCCCAGCAGCCCACAATTGCTCCTCTCTGTGTCCTATCTCCTCTCTCTCTCCTTCATCAGCCACCACACCTCTTTTACGATTTTTGAAAGCACAAGTGAACCGCGCCATCGGGAACTCAGCCAATCAGAGAACGATAATCACGGAGGCCCCCATGGAGAATACTGGGTCGGGACCTGTAATGATGTGCATACAATGCCACAATGATGTTTACTGTACGTGCATTCCTGTATGCATTCACTCCACTGTTGAGGTGAAGCAGAATCACGATTTGGCATCGGAATGGCACCCACTGTGATTTTAGCATTGGAACCAATTCTCTGTCCAATCGCGTTTTGTGATTTTACCATTGGCAAACGGAGAATCCCACTCACTATTGTATTGAATTTCTGTTTATTATTTGTGCAATCGAACCTTAGTCTGAAAACATGGCTAAATTCCAAACCCCACTAATGGATTTGGCTAAACAGGGATGTTGACTCAGCTGTGAAGGGGACTGTGCACTTTGTTTGATTGACAGATTTATGAGCAGCTGATAGAATTAAATATTTTGAGTACGCTTTTGAATGGTTATTTATTGATTTTAACAGATCGATGAGTACTTAAGAGGAGAGCGTCTTTTCCTTCCCAAAGAGGAGTTTCAACGGCCTTGTTTTTGGCAGTTTTATGAGCTTCTAAGATGAACACTTTTTGGAAATGGAGTTTGAGTGGATTATTGATTTTTAAAATTATTTAATGAACATTTCAAAGATGTTCCAGTTTTATTATCTGGCTTGTGAGTTCTATACTCAGAGGATACTGGATAGGTGGCAATGCAGGATGCATTGGGGAATGGAAGGGGCATGGGGGTTTGAAGGATATATAGGGTGCATGGAGGAGGTGTAAGGGGGAGAATACATGGAGTCATGGAGGATATGAGGGATGTATGGAGGGGATATGTCGGGCACAGGGTGACAACAACCAGGTAGAGAACTGGACGGAGGGGGACCTTTTAACCTGCCTGCTTCAACATCCACCTCCATTTCTGCTCCTGCCCTTCTTTCGGAGATGCCAGCTATGGGCCGGGATTCTCTCCTACCCGGCGGGGGTGGGGGGGGGTCCCGGCGTGATGGAGTGGCGTGAACCACTCCGGCATCGGGCCGCTCCAAAGGTGCCGACGTCTCCGCACCTTTAGGGGCCAAGCCCTAACATTGAGGGGCTAGGCCCGCGCCAGAGTGGTTGGCGCTCCGCCGGCTGGCGGGAATGGCCTTTGGCGCCACGCCAGCCAGGGCCGAAGGGTCTTCGCCGGCCGGCGGAAGTACGCGCATGCGCCGGAGCGTCATCGGCTGCTGACGTCATCCCCGCGCATGCGCAGGGGAGGGGGTCACTTCCGCCTCCGCCATCGTGAAGGCCATGGCGAAGGCGGAAGGAAAAGAGTACCACCACGGCACAGGCCCGATCGTGCTTCAGAACGCCCTGCGCCCCCCCCCCCCCCCCAGGACCCCGGAGCCCGCTCGCGCCACCTGGTCCCGCCAGTAGGGTAGGTGGTTTGATCCACGCCGGCGGGACCAGCATGACAGCGGCGGGACTTCGGCCCATCGCGGGCCGGAGAATTGCCGGTGGGGGGCCCGCCGACCGGTGCGGTGCGATTCCCGCCCCCGGCGAATCTCCGGTGCCGGAGACTTCGGGACATGGAGGGGGCGGGATTGACGCCGGCCCCCGGCGATTCTCCGACCCGGCGGGGGGTCGGAGAATCCCGCCCATGATTTCAGCCACTCCTGACTCTGAAAGATGATAATTCCTTGTAAATTCGCTGCCTTTTAAAAGTCAGGAACATGACTTTGGGAACTAGCTTGATTTGCACTTCTGGATCCGAACGGAAAAATCCAGTCATCAGTCTTCCCACATTCAATCATTGGAATGAAGTCAGCATACGTATGTCAGAGATATTTTAAATTCTATTGTCAGAGAATCTATCTCGGAGGCACATATGGCACTTATTTCCATACGCCCATCCTCTACGTCTGTGTGCGGCACAGTTTGAGATTGGGCACCTCCCATCCCTTCCTTCTCACTTACATTCTGTACTCCCTTCTTTTACAGGGTAAGAAAAAAACTGTGACAAAATGGCCAACAGCCTGAAAAGTGAGGCCAAGTACATGATTGGACAATCAAAATTGAGCAGCACCCAACAGCTTGAGATGCCAGGCCTGATGGGAATTCGGCCAGGTCCAATAAATACGGATATTGATCGGAGGTGAACAACAGCAAACTGGACGTGTCCTGGAAACTGGAACTGGAGGTGCTCGACATTGACCAAATAAGGATATTATTTTGTGTATGATGTACCATTAATTGTACGCGAGGCGAGTGATTTACCAAAGTCTGGCTTTAATTGACTAGAACACAGCTCTGCGATCGTCTACAATGGAAAGGGACGATCGTCAGTCGTCTGACCATTTATACCTCGTTAATAGAGGCGTGGTTAACTCAGCCTCTCGGCCAATCGGTCGAGAGGCACATGACCGACCAGGGCCAATGGTAAGCCGACGTTCTGGCCCAATGGCAGACGAGTATGCAGATCATATCACCACAGTGTATTGTCTGGTATCGACCAGATTCAGAGGCACCTCAGTGCCAGTATTGGCCAGACCCATAGATGGAAACGTCTATGTGCGCTCCGTACACCTGAAAATTGACCCCTATGGGGTTTCTGACGTCCTTCACATATATGGAATCAAATAATTCCATTGGGTGCTGCGACAACACCATTCCCCGCCCACTCCAGTGACCTCATTGACTGGAGCGCGAGAGAAAGGAGGAGTTATAAGCTATGTGAAAAGCTGAGCTTTGACAATGGGTCATCTGGACTCGAAACATTAGCTCTTTTCACTCCTCACAGGTGCTGCCAGACCTGCTGAGATTTTCCAGCATTTTCTCTTTTAGTTTCAGATTCCAGCATCCGCAGTAATTTGCCTTTATCCACTGTTGAAACGTATATGGGTGTGAAGAGCGATGGGTATGATGGAGTATAATTGCCAGGACAAAGTTTTATATACCACATAACATAGATAAATTAGTAACTGTACAACTGAACTTTCCCTGAACTGGCTTGGCCAAGAAACCTCCTCACACAGCCAACGCTTGGGTACAGCGCTCCTGCTGTGCATCTCCCTCACCATCTCCAAACACCTATCTGTGACAGCAGTCGGATTAGTCCTCCTATTGGATCAAATTATCTTGCGCCAATTTCAAATTGAACCCAGCAGTAAATCAAAGGGAAGCAGCATTCAATCTAGATAACTGCTTTGTTCAACCTTGAATCCATGATCATTAATCCTTAATGCCTCCTTCTGAAGCCTCTATTTCCTCCAAGTTCCATTTTTTTGTATCTTTTTTTAAATAGTCAATTTCAGATCAAGGCTTGAGGGTGCGCATGGGTCCCCCACCCCATCCCCACTCCCCATCAAAGCTTCAAAATGTAAAGCTGAAGAAAGAACTTAATTGGGCAACCAAGTTGAAATTGGAGATTTCGACTTACTGAAGTATCCTTCCTCGGGTTCACACACACATTCCTCCCCCACCCTGCTAGCACTCCACCTTAACATCAGGGCCATTGAATGGATATATGGAGCAGAAATTCTATTGTTACAACCTGTCTAGTTTTACCGTTGAACTAAAGTACACAGCTTTTCCCTTCGAGCTCTCGATCCCATGCAAAACATTCTTTGAACTTCTTCCCTGATCATTAATTTAGCAAGTACAGAAGGAAAAGAATGGTTATAATGGAATTTGTTTATGCTGCAAAATGTAGGTTTGAATGGTTTCTTTTGTACCATAGTGTACAGTTAGATAAGAAAGCCCTAATTAAACTTTATCTTATTCACCATCCATACTTAATGGACATTGACATATGAGATTGGACTAACTGAGTTAACTATACCCTTGTCATGGGGTAGGTAATTAACGTTGAAAATATGAGGTCTTTGATCACTCCTGGCTGTTGCTGACCAATATAAATGCAAGGTTAGTGCTGAGGAATGTTTGCATACTCCTAACAGTATTTGACTGATTGGTGTTTGTTGTCTTGGTACTATAATAGCTTTGTTTTGTTGCCTGCAATGTTCAGATTACAAAATCCATAAATTCACACTGTCATCTTAACTTTCTCCTTTCTTATTTTCAATTGGGCTATAAATACGTTGACTTGGCGCTGCAAAATAGTGAGTAGGGCTCACAATGCAAACTATTTCATGGATGCTTCGAAACATTTTCAGAGTGGACAGGTTGATTTACTGTGTAAATAGTCTTGTCACATGTTATTTATATTTCCCAATCTTCAAACAGCGTTGGAATCTTGAGCCTGGTCTCATACAACAGGGAAGATATATCCAGCTCTGCGCCCCAGCGATTGTCAGGAAATTATGCATCTGAAGAAGAACGCGCTCAGTTTTCATTCCAATAACTTAATCGAAAGGAAAATAAAGTTGGTTCCATTGCAGATGCGCTCTCAAATCCATCTGTGTTTTTTTTCAATATTCACTGATCTGATGGTTATGGGGCACAAAGAAAACAATGTTTTTAAACAAGTTGACTAGATGGAAAGGGTAAATCCAAGGGATTATGGAGAGAAGTTAAGATCAATTGCAGTGAAGCGGTATAGTAGCCTAACGGAGTGAGCTTGGATCTTGAAGAGCAAAGTTTATGGAGAGACACACCTTCAGGTAGATCGAAGAGAAAGTTATGGAGAACGTTAATGAAGAACAAAATAAGGGAGGGGAGAAAGTTTGTCGAAGGGGGTGAATTGATCGGGGTTTAAGCATTTATAAAGAACTTTGAAGTATTGGAGACAAAATAGAGACATAATTTGCATGGGAAACCTTGATTTTGTAATGACAGCTGAGGCAGTATTGGGGAAACATGATTGTCAAGGGAAATAGATGAAAAAAAGGGGAAGTCTTTTCAAACAGACACCCAATTGCAGTCATGAAAAAGGAGAGTTTTATTGACAAAGGTGCTCAGAATCGGCTGAATTAAGAAATTGCCAAGGATATTTAACTATATTGGAAGTCAATCATCAAATATTAAATGGAAAAGACAAAAGTTTGTGGTTAAAAGATTAAGGGCAGAATTTTCCCATTGCCCCACTAACCGGGTTCAATGGCGGCATGCAGGTTTGGGAAGCGGGGGGCGGGGGTGCATGGGATGTAGAATTCAGTCGTGAAAATTTGATATTATGGCAACTTGAATTTACTGTGGGACCTTCTACAGCTGCCGGCCATGGTGGATTGGAAAACCAGCTGGAGGCCGGCATGAAACTGATTTGCATCCTGCTAATGGGATGCAGATGAATGCTGGACCGGATTCTTCCCGTGATTCTCCACCACAACACCAGCGAAAAAACATGCTGGTCCAGAACATGTCTGGAACAACATGACATTCAGAAGTCAGGATTCACCTGCACAATGCCTGGGGCTGCCTCCGTTTTTCAGAATGGACGTCGCCAACAACACCACAGCAGTGAGTGGGGGAACCATCTGCAGCTGGATCTTCCAGGTTCAGTGTCATGAGGGGGTCCATCATCCAGCCTCACAATCTTCCTTTTGCAGGTTGTCCATCTTCTTTCTACTTGGTCATGTCGGGCGGCTTTTCAATATGGCACCAATATACGTTGGTGGGCCTCACACCACGGATTAAGGTGCAAAGCCCCTCGGTACAAAATTACTGAGGTTGAGGCTGAAGATATAGCGTGGTTTCCCACTGGCCTCCACAGCAGGAAACACTCCACATTCCCATTCCTGTCATAGAACTTAGCCCCAGATGGAAGAATTCTGTCCAAACCTTTCTCGGAATACATTGGAAACATTCTGGGGAATTTTCCATTTTTTTGGCTGACTCAGGCAAGAAAAGTGGCATGCACAATACACAGCCAATGTTTCTTGTCATATTTTCCAGCACAAGAAAAAAATGCTGGAGGCAGATCCCACACTGTCACGCTGTTGGGGTGGCCTCTTTTAGAACCCGCTCTGCGGGTCACATCAGTTTCCAGAGATCAGGGTGCCCTTTTTCAATGATGCCTAATCTCTTGCACCAAAAATTAAAACAAGGAATCCCCCATGGACACAGAGATCCCCCCCACCTCCCCCCCCCCCCCCTCCCCCCCCCTCCCCCCCCCCCCCCCCCCCCCCCCCCACGCCCCCCTGCAACACACACATGGGGAATACATGGCATGGCCAGGACAAATCCAATCCGGGAAATTGCTGTCCCATTGACCAACTCTGAATCAGGGCAGTGATGAAAAGGTAATCAACAGCGCTGTTGAATGACATGTAGATACCAATAATCAGCTCACCTGATGTGCAGATTGGGTTCTGCCAGGGCCACACAGCTTCCATTACAGCCCTGGTCCAAACATGGAAAAAAGAGCTGAATTCCAGAGGTGAGGTGAGAATTACTGCCCTTAACATCAAAGCACTGTGTGAGTTCTGGGAAACCAAGTAAAATTGATGCCACTGGAGGGGGGGGGGTTGCACTATCCTCCCTGTCAGCATGCTGCAAGGCCTGGCCTTGATTCAGGAGAGGTGATGGCACAGTGGTATGATCCTCCAGGGGACCCGGGATCGAATCCCAGCATGGCAGATGATGAAATTTGAATTCAATAAAATTCTGGAATTACAAGTCTAATGACGACCATGAAATTATTGTCGTAAAAACCCATCTGGTTCACTATGTCCGTTAGGGAAGGAAATCGGTCACCCTTTCCTAGTCTGGCCTACATGTGACTCCAGACCCACAACAATGTGGTTGATTCTTAACTAACCTCTGAACCAGTTCAAGGTTATTAGGGATGGTCAACAAATGCTGGCCTGACCAGCGATGCCCACATCCCATCAAAGAATGAAAAAAAAAACTTGACCTGATAAGTGGTGCATGACATTTGTGCCACTCAAGTACAGAATGACCATCTCCAAGTAAGAGTCCAGCCACCTCCTCTTGATATTCAACGGCTTTACCATTATGGAAACCCAGGTGTCCCCACTGACAAGCATCCTAACTGGCCTACAAATGCTGCGTGACAGGCACATGGGATAACTACCACTTCCAACTTCCCCTGCAAGTTATCCACCATTCTGACTTGTAAATATGTCACAGTTCCTTCATCAAAATATCACTATACCAAAATCCTGGAACACCCTTTCGAACAGCATTAAGAGAGTATCCTCACCATGGACTCCAGGGAGGATGGGGGGGTGGGGTCAGTGGCGTGCAGAGGGGGGGGCCGACGGTGCATTGGCCCCGGGCATCCATTGGATGGGGGCATCCAAACAGAGAAGGAAAAAAAAAAATTTTTTTTAAAAAAAATTTTTTTTTTTTTTTTTAATTTTTTAAAAAAAATTTAGATTACCCAATTATTTTTTTCAATTAAGGGGCAATTTAGCGTGGCCAATCCACCTACTCTGCACATTTTTTGGGTTGTGGGGGCGAAACCAACGCAGACACGGGGAGAATGTGCAAACTCCACACGGACATTGACCCAGAGCCGGGATCGAACCTGGGACCTCAGTTCCGTGAGGCGGTTGTGCTAACCACTAGGCCACCGTGCTGCCCCAGAGAAGGAAATAAGATAGTAATTTTAAAATTTCAGCGGTGATAAATCAATTTTTGGAGGCTCACCACACTGCAGAGGCAGTTGTTAGCCCTTTATTCCTTTAACATGGTGTACCCTTTCTGTCTAGAGAAAATGGTCCTTCTCCCCATCCCCCCACATGCATGCGGATGATGTACGTGGTGCAACCATCAAAAGCAACAAGCAGACATGGCTGTTCGTTCCTGCGTTTCCTCGAGTCATAACTCGTCTTTTCTTCAGCTTTTTGTGCATCTAGATTAGTTCTTTTACCTACTCATGTCAGTGAATAGCTCTAGAACAGGTGTAACTACGGTTTTTATAGGTTTTTTGGCGATATTCAATGAAATATTTACGTGGGATGTAGTAAGAGTGAAGCCTGGATGATCAGAGGACTGCTATGGCATTTAATCGCGGAATAGGAGACATTTATTCCTTAACATGCTAATATTCGAATACAGATACCACTAATTTGCAAGTCTATGATATAAATTGCACAAAATTATCAGTGGAGAATCAGTGTGAAATAATTTGATACGAAGGAACAAAGAAATGAAATATGGTTTATCCGTCTGCAACTGACCGATTGTTTACCATTTTCTTCCCATTTTCTCATGCGTCTTACGGTTTTTGAGATAGAAAATGAAATGTTACGAGTATTTCGTGTACAACCGAGTGGAGCACAGAACAGGGAAAAAAAGAGGGCCAGAGTCGAAGAAGAGTCCCATCAAAGAGGGGCATTAGATGCATGGATAAAAAGAAGTAAAGAAGTAGGAGAACCTGGAGAAGTAAAAGATGATGTGGGTGCAGAGAAGGATTTTTCTGATACGGATTCAGCTCGGTCAGAACATAATACTCTCTCTCCTCAGTCTCGTTGTCAGGATGATGATCCATGTGAAGAAAATAAAGAAGATTTTTGCATATTTTTGCAAAGAAGCGATTTTGGCTGTTTGAAGAAACCGATTCCAGATCATTTGAAGATTACAATATTACAACATGGCCCTGAAAGATATCAGAATAAAAGTGGTCCATTTGCTGAGAAGGATGGGAGATCATTTTCCAAACAGTGGTTTGATAAAGTTTCCACAAACGGAGAAATTGTGGAGAGAAAATGGTTGTTATACTCTCCATATCGGAAAGCATGCTACTGTTTTGTTTGCTTTTTGTTTTCAAAGGAGCATTTGTCGTCTGTGTTAAACTTTGGAAAGGAAGACGGTTTCTCCACTTGGAGAAAATTAAATCAAACAATACCTGACCATGAAAAAAGCCCTTCTCATAGAGCTCACATGAGGGAATACCTGAACCTCGTAGTTCGACTCCATCATTCAACTACGATAGATGCTGAACTTCAACAGCAAATGTCTGCTGAAAAGAAAAGATGGAAAGCTATAACTGAACGGATTGTCGAGGTTATATCCTTTCTGGCAAAACAGAATCTGGCCTATCGTGGACATCGAGGAGAAGGAATATCTGGGTTATCAGAGCCAGGGGAGACAGTCAGTGAAAATACAGGAAACTTTCTAGCAACAATCAGACTTTTGGCCAAATATGATGACATCTTAGCAAAACACTTGCAGAGAGGGAAAGAGAAACCAAAAAGTGTCACCTACTTGTCCAACAGAATTCAAAACGAAATAATCAATCTTCTTGGTGAAACTGTCAAGAAAAATATAATTTCCGAAATTAAGGACGCAAAATATTTTAGCATAATGCTGGATTCAACTCCAGATATTGCCCATGAAGATCAGGTTTCTGAAATTCTGCGTTACGTTCATATTGATGAAAACAGAAAAGTAGAAATAAAGGAGACATTTCTGGGATTTTTTCAAGTCACCAAGAAAGATGCAGTCAGCCTGGTAAATAAAATTCAGGAAAAATTGGAAGAAGACAAAATTTCCATGAATGACTGTCGTGGTCAAGCATATGATAACGCAGCAGTTATGGCTGGAGTGAGAGGAGGTGTTCAACAAAAAATTCTTGAAGTTAACCCAAAAGCTGTGTTTGTGAACTGCGAGAACCACAGCCTCAATTTGTCCTGTGTCCATGCAAGTGAGGTGCAACCTGTTGTTGTTACATTTTTTTGGCATTCTAGAAAAACTCTTTACTTTTTTTTCTTCATCTACTTCTCGTTGGGGAGTGTTAAAATCATTTGTCACTCGGACTGTGAAAAGACAGTGTGACACAAGATGGAGTTCCAGCCATGATGCTGTGCAAGTAATCCACGAAGAGTGTGACAACGTTATTGCAAGCCTTCAACACCTGCTGGAAGGAGAATTTTCAAGGGAAACTAAATCTGATGCAGGATCGCTACTGAACTCTATTCAACAGTTCCCGTTTATAGCTTTATTAAATTTTTGGTACTCAGTTTTATCATCAGTGGATAAAGTCTCAAAACGTTTGCAGGATCCGAAAATGGGGTTCCATGAAGCTTCTTGTGATCTGAGAGGACTTATTCATATCTTGAATTTGAAGAATGACGAAATTATCCACAATGCAATAGATTTAGCCAATGAATATTGTCAAAATTGGGGAATACCAATTGCACGAACAAGGAGAAGAAGAATAATGCCTGGAGAGTCAGCAATAGATAGTGTACTGACGGCACAAGAAGAAATGAATAGAGTAATGGTAGAGATTGTGAACAGATTAAAAACTGAAATTGAAGACCGCAGTGTCCGTCTTCAAAGACTCAGTGACCGATTTTCTTTTCTTCTGAACTTGAATTCAGGAGTGATTGAAGATGAACAAGAAAGAGAGAAATTAAAAAAGGAATGTTCAGACTTTGCAAATTATTATGACAATGATGTGGTTGCAATTCAGTTATATGACAAAATTATTGATTTTGTGATGCTCTTTCGAGCTGGAGGGAATAGAGTTCCCCCTGATCCTAAAGATGCTCTGGAGTCTTTACTGCAGTATGGGAGGGATGTCTTTCCGACGCTGTGTGTTTCATACAGATTACTGCTTACAATCGCATTTTCAGTCGCAAGCTGTGAAAGGTCATTTTCAAAACTGAAATTAATAAAAACATATCTGAGGTCTTCTATGTCACAGGAGCGACTGACCAACCTGGCTTTAATAAGCATTGAAAAAGAATTTCTCACAGCTGATGTAAAAAGTGAAGTAGTTCAGGTGTTTTGTGACAGGAGGTATCATTTGGGGAAAAGAACTTAATAAATTTGATTGATTTATATTAAAATCGAATAAAGCATTTATTTCATGTTTCATCTGTGTTTATATATTCAAAATGTTTTCCTTTCTCATAATATTTCTCAGCATATTAGGCCTTATACTTGAGTCTTTGGGGCATACACTCAAGATTTGCCCCGGGCATCACCAGACCTCTGCACGCCACTGGGTGGGGTGGTGGTGGTGGGGGGTGGGGGCGGGGGGGAGGGGGCGGCAAGCACGTTGTCTTGACAAAAGAAACCACGCTGGGCAATAAGTGCTTGTCAGCGATATCTACCTAGTGCTTGTCAGCGATATCTACCTCCTGTGAATTAATTTTTAAAATGCAGACAGTAGAACATGAACAATTTTCCTCTCCATAATGTAGGACCATTGAGACTAATTGTAGATCCCAAATGAGATTAGCCAATTTAACGCAGGTCAGGAATTGAACCTGGGGCCTTTTTGGTTTGTATAAACACAGCAATCACTGTCTTAATCACACTGCATACGGAATAACTACTTTACTGAGCCTATTTGGACATAGAATGCATTTTACATTTTTCCTGTATGGTAAATATATATGCCAGCCATTTCCGGAGGGGTTTCCCAAACTGCTGCGGTTGCTTCAACAGAAGATTGGCAGCGATCCTGGAGAAGTCATTTATGCTGTTACTTCAAAACCTGCTTAGCCCCTACTGAATTTCTGGTAGCAGATCATAAAGCTCAAATGGAAATCCTGCCTCACGGTAATTACTCTACCTGCCTGTGAGGGCTTATGAATGTATTGACACAGAAATAGAATTCTTATCATAAATTTTAGCTCCTTAATAAGATAGTGAGGGAACACTGAGCACGTTGAATGACATTACTTTGTCTGATGTAACAATGCAGGCAGTAACGCATTTTAAAAAATATATGATTCAGCAGGTGGAGGAACGTTATCCAAATGCATTATATGTTCTCAAAATCGATGCCAGTAATTTAGAGTCAGATTTATTTAATCAGTGATCAGTGTTTTGCACGCATTAACTTCCACAGTATGATGGTGGAATCATCCCAAAATTTGTCAGAGAGCCTGTTTCAGATGGAAAACCATCGTGTAGCTCTCCAGCTGCACAGCCGAGTTTTCTCTCCAGTTTCTCTGTACATAGAGAATCTAGGGATAGGATTTGTGTCATCTCTTTGGTGGGGAGGGGCCTGATAGAGCCGGCTAGGCAACTGATAGAGCCGGTTCAGCTGGCTGCACAAAGATTGGGGCATCATCTTTAAAGGCTGCAAATTCCGTTTTTGGGCCTCTCGTGAGATTTAGTGACCATGATGGGGATTTGCGCCCGTGGCCACTAATTCGTGGGCAGAGGTCTTGTGAGCTGGAACATTTTTCCTACTGGTGTGCTCACTGATACACCTCCTCCTCATACCTGAATATTGTACCATAGAATCCCTACAAGTGCTAAAGTAGGTCATCCATCCCATTGCGTCTGTACAGAACTTTTGAAGGAGCACTCTACCTAGGCTCACTTCCCAGCTCTATGCCCATAAACTCACCTAACCTACACATCTTTGGACACCAAGGGAAGTTTATCATGACCAACCCCATAATCTGCACATCTTTAGACTGTGGGAGGAAACCGGAGCACCTGGAGGAAATCCACACAGATAGGGGGAGAACGTGCAAACTCCACATGGACAGTCGCCCAAGGGCAGAATTGAACCCAAGTCCCTAGCATTGTGAGGCAGCGTGCTAACCACTGTGCCACCCATGGTAGGTGCCACAGTGGCATTCTAACCACTAAAACTATCCTCACCACCACTGCACAATTTGCTACTTGATACTATTCGGTTGTCAAAATTATCAACAGCTTGAAATGCTCCTCCTGTGTTTCAAGTATTCTTGGAATTATTTTTCCAATGTTGTCTGGTGTGAAGAATTTTTGTATGAAGTAGACTGTGTGAGAAATACTTTTCAATGAATATTCTAAAATGTAAGCATGCAAAAGTAATGAACTGCATCAAAGGATTAGTCTGGAGAATCTCTGTAATTTAAATTCAATAATAAATATGCAATTAAAGGATGATGAGCCTGAAACCATCGTGGCTTGCTATAAAAACCCACCTTAATCACTAATGTCCTTTAGGATGTTAAGAATTGGGGAAAATCAAGATTAAAAAATGAACTAGAGATAAAATAAAATAAAAAAAGGAATTGATAAGGGCAGCTGTCTGAAGGGATTTTGATATGTGAATTGGAATATCAGTGAGAAAATCAAGTGTTTACCTATGTGACTAGAGGAAAACAATTGGGTATAGAAGAGGTAACTTCAAAGTGGAGAGATAAGGAAGTTGACATACATATGCTAAAAGCCGGATCCACAGGGTGAGTAACATCAAAGTAAAAGAATGATATATCCATAGCACAATAACTAGAGAAAGATAAACAGTAGAAGCTACCATCACAACCACACCCCACTGCAAAAACAGTCTCCCCCAACACAAGTTATTGCTAAATGGATAGACGGTTAATATCCAAAACTGGAACTGAGAAGATCGTGCCTTCACTGAAACTGCAGATGGTTTTCCCAAATATGGCCAAATAACCTGTGTATGGTAATTATCTGCTAGATTTACTTCATAGAGTTATATAATATTGGATGTTGTTTGGGAACCAAGGGGCAACTCAGAGTTCAGGAAGTCAAGATAATTGGAAACCAAAGGTAACTTAATGTAATACTGTCTGTGTAAAGCCATCAATATAATTAAGTGTTGTAGTGTATTATAGTCCTTCTTGTCATGTGTTATGTTATCTTTTAACAAAAAAATATTAATTGACCACGCAATGACTGGACTATTCATTCAGGGTTTGCATTTCGTTCTTAACGTATATTAAATAGAAAATATACACCACTAAGAACCATGGTTCCTTTGGATTTTGGGCTACTTCCGTATTTAATATCAGCGGGGTTCTTAACAAGGGAAGGAAACCTGCCATCCTTCCCCCTTCTGGCCTACATTTCAATTTGTTGCTGTTACAGAGTGTCACTTTGAGTGCAGAGTGTTCTCATAAGCCTTTCTCCTATGTCATTGTTTTATTCGGGTCTGTGCAGGGTTCTGAGCATCTGCAGGCTTTGGCCGGCTTTCCAGTCTGCAAGATGGTGACCTGTCGGCATGACCTGAGCCGGAATGCTCTGTTTGGGAGACTATCTCCCGCCGGAGATGAATGGCCTATGATTTGCGCTTGCGCTGGGAGTGCAAATCCAACGGCGATTTACTACCCCTTCCCATGAAAATTCCTGCATGGCAGGGATTGCAAGGGATTCGTTGAGTGGCGTGTGCCATTTTTTTTTTGAATGAATTCATGAAATAATTCACTTGTAAATGTGGTGCTGCTATCTGAAACAAGCAGATTTGGCAGATTGTGAGTTGCAAATGTTTGATGTAGCTTCTTTGTTGTCACAGGAGCTGTAATATTACTCATGATATGTGCTTCCAACCATTTTGCTTCACATAAGGTTTGAACTCATCATCTTCTATGATAGTGTGGCACCATTATTCAAGCATGAAGGTAGGAATGAACTAGGAAACTATAGGACAGCCAGTCTAACCTCAGGTGGTGGGGAACCTGTTGGAAGCAATTCTGAGAGACAGGCTTAATTTAAATTTGGAGAGGTAGAGGTTAACCAGGAACAGTCGTCATGGTTTTGTGAAGGGGCTGACCAACTTGATCAAATTTTTCAAGGAGGTGACCAGGTGTGTAGATGAGGAAAGGCTTTTGACGTGGTCTACTTGGATGTCAGCAAGGCTTTTGATAAGGTACGATATGGGAGACTGATAGTGAAGATAAGAGCCCATGGGATCCAAGGAAATTTGGCAAACTGGATACGGAATTGGCTGAGTGGCAAGAATCAGAGGGTGATGATCGAGGGTATTTTTTCTGACTGGAAGCCTGTATCCAGTGGGGTCCCGCAGTGATCAATTTTTGGGCCCTTGCTGTTTCTGGTTTGTGTAAATAATTTGGGATATGAATGTAGGAAGGTTGATCAGTAACTTTCTGGATGATACAAAAATTGGTGGGGTGGTAAATATTGAGGAGCTATCACAGCTTCCAAAGTCAGATCGATCTTCCTGAAAATGAACCCTCGGAAGGCGACGAGTCCGGATGGAGTTCCTGGTCGTGCACTCGGATCCTGCAGGCACCAGCTGGCAGATGTGTTTGCGGACATCTTCAACCTCTCCCTATCCCGTTCCGAGGTCCCCACCTGCTTCAAGAAGACCATCATCATACCGGTGCCAAAGAAGAACCAGGCAATGTGCCTCAGCAATTACCGTCCGGTGGCCCTGACATTGATCGTAATGAAGTGCTTCGGGAGGCTGGTCATGAGGCACATCAACTCCTAACCCCCAGAATACATAGACCCACTGTAATTTGCATAACGCCACAATCGGTCCACAGCAGACGCTATCTCCCTGGCCCTACACACATTCCTGGAGCAGCTCGACAACAAGGACTCCTACATCAGACTCCTATGTATTGACTACAGCTCCTCCTTCAATCCCAGCCAAGCTCATTTCAAAGCTCCAAAACCTAGGACTAACACCTCCCTCAGCAACAGAATCCTCGACTTTCTGATCCATACACTGCAATCAGGAAGGATAAACAACAACACCTCCTCCAGGATGGTCCTCAAAACCGGGGCCCCACAAGGATACGTACTTAGTCCCCTAATGTGCTCTCAATATGAGGGAGATAGAGAGCCTATTGGGATGGTGTGATGACAACAATCTCTCAATGTCAACAAAACTAAAGAGTTGGTCATTGACTTCAAGGAGCAAAGTATTGTAGACACTCCTGTCTGCATCAACAGGGCCGAGGTGGAGATGGTTGACAGCTTTATATTCCTAGGTGTGCATATCACCAAATATCTGCCCTGGTCTACCCACGTCAATGCTATGACCAGGTAAGCACAATTTTGTCCACATTGTCCACATTGACTCTTACCAACTTTTACAGGTGCACCATAGAAAGCATCTTTTCTGGCAGCATCACAGCCTGGTATGGCAATTCGGCCCAAGACCACAAGAAGCTACAGAGAGTCGTGAATACCGCCCAGTCCATCATCACATAAACCTGCCTCCCATCTATTGACTCTGTCTACACCTCCCGCTGCCTGGGGAAAGCGGGCAGCGTAATAAAAGACTCCCCCCACCCAGCTTGCTCACTCTTTCAACTTCTTCCATTGGGCAGGAGACACAAACGTCTGAGAACACGCACTAACAGATTCAAAAACAGCTTCTTCCCCGCTGTTACCAGACTCCTAAACAACCCTCTCATGGATTGATCTGATTAATACTACACACCTGTATGCTTCACCTGATGCCTGTGTCTATATATTTACATTGTGCATCTTGTGTTGCCCTATCCTATTGCGTATTTTCTTTTCATGTACTAAATGATCTGTTTGAGCTGCATGCAGAAAAATATTTTTCACTGTGCTTCGGTCAACGTGACAATAAACAAATCCAATCCAATACATGATAAATGGCAGGACCCTGAGAAGCACCGAGGATCAGAGGAACTTTGGTGTGCATGTATACTGGTCCCATAAGGTTGCAGAGCAGGTAATTAATGTGGTTAAGAAGGCAAATGGTATACTTGCCTTTATTAGCCAAAGCATTGAGTTTAAAAGCAGGGAGGTTATGCTGGAACTGTATAAACCATCAGGTAGGCCATAGGCTATATAACTATGTTCTAATGCTCTGGTCCCCTACTGACGGTGGCATTGAGGTTCGCGCCCCCTGCCAGCCGGGGACTGGAGCATTGGAACAGCGCCAATCGTGTTTTTTGGCTGAAGCAGGATTCTCCACTGCAACGGGAACTCTGCTACCGGCGACAGACAGCGGAGAATCCAGCCCCTGTTTTGCTTCTGCTCCTGTTTTCAGAGTTATGCCTGATACTACTGCTCTGCTGAGTTACTGTTGTTGTCAAATGTTGTCATTTATTGAAATAAAGAAGATCCTCATTTTAAGCATTCGGAAGCCTTCTTTGCGGTTGTTAGTTACCACAGTTTCATAGCCTGTAGTTGACAAAACTGTCTCAGTTTCCTCCATTGACAGCGTCAGCTGTTATCAAGGATGTGAAAATGTCAATGTTAAGGAAGCTGATATTTGTGATATGTTTAATAGTTGGGTGGTCAGATCCCCGCAGAAAAGAAAATAAGCAAAATACAAAGTACTCATTAACCTTAACACCCCTAAAGAAAATATCAAGTGTTTTTAGTCAGCAGTCACGGTGCTACTCACGGCCCCGATGCAGCACCATGTTTCCAGCTCCCAGCGTTACAGTCTGACCCAATATTCTCGGTGATCAAAAGCAAACTCAAAAGTGACTAAAACGTTCCCCCCCATCCGCTTCACCGCCACCGACATTGCCTCTTTCTTACTCAGCTCACTTACTAAAGATAGCTGCCTCAAAGGGCTCTGTCTCGAGGGAGAACATTTTCCAAAGAAATAGGCATCAAAGCCTCCAAAATACGAGGAACAGATTTTATCTGAAAAGTGAACGTCAATGAGAAAAGTTCAGGGAAGTTCATGCCAAATATCAGATTTTGCTCCTAAAATTTTAAAACGATGAATAAACAAACAAGCTGTTTTTGTCGTCAATTCAAATCCCAGGGACTGAAAATCCAATAGTAAAGTAAAACGGTTCAGAACATCAGACAAACACGCATCTCCTGACTACTTTGCATGATTACCAATCACCCTGGCTGTCTGGTATTCATGACAAATCAATGTGAGAAATGTTGGAAGACATTTTCAATGCATATGAAAGATCCCTGGCGGGGTTTTATTTTAAGCGATGAGACACATATACCTCGTGTTACAGAAATGAGAATGTTGAAATGTTAAATTGCAGAGTTTGACCAAGATTCATGCAGTAAGACAGATGTAATTGTGCACCATGTGGCCAGGAAATGGCCAAATTTTAAAAGCAGCCTGATAACATTGACCATTTCCAGAAAATGTCCGATGTCATAAAACACAGGTGGACGTCACGGTGCATTTTTATCTTGCAAATTAAGCTCAACAAATGCTCTGTCGAGCATTTAGTCTGAAGAGTTTGATTTTCCACCTGGGTCTCTGTACCCTATGTTTACGCCAGAGTCCTGGAGGCAGAGGATAGATTTAAGCAAATGTGACTGCTGTACTGGAACTAACGTTCAAATCCACATAACTTGGCTATATTGAACAGGTCAAGCTGCAACTGAGCTTTAATCAGCTCAGTGTCGATTTCTCAAAGGGCAGTTTTCCTTTCAGCTTCTTGATAAACATGATCAGATTAAAAAGCTTTGGAGTTCTGCCAGATTTTCAGCACACTATTGACTTTGAGCATTTTTAATGGCTTGGATGTGATGGCTGGTGGGTGATGGAGGCTACTGCAGGTTAAACAGATCTAAAACTCCAAGCTAAAATCACTTCAGCTACATTTGGTGATGCATTATCGCAGCTGCAGACTATCATTGAAAATACCTGAAGGAAATTAAGATAAACCGATTCTTACAAAGATAAAAATTGTGAATGGAATAATTGTGTGCTTCTGCTTGGATTTGACCTGAGATGGATTGGGAATTTTAAAACCTTCACAAAATGAGCCCAGGGCCTAGAAATTGATTTGTGTTGCTGCCAAAGTCTGAGTGCCAGAACGGTAAAGCTGATGAATAATCTAACCTCCCCCCCCCCCCCCCCCCCCCGCCCCCCACCCCACCCCCCACCAGATGCCCCCTAATTAAACAGGCCCACTGTAATCTTTATAAACATCAAGCTTTTGATTGGCAGCTCCTGGAACACTTCAAACAAAGTTAAATGTTTTCCATTCATCTCCCTTCGCGGTTGAGTGACTTTGAAGTTGTCATTTGTAACAGAAAGCACTTGATGCTTATTGTCACGAGTATGCTTCAGTGAAGTTACTGTGAAAAGCCCCTAACTCTGTTTGAAGTGATCCAGGAGCTGTCAATCAAAACTAGATGTTTATAAACATTATGGTTAATTTCCCAGCTGCCCACTTCAAAGTTACTCAACCGTGAAGGGAGATGAGTGGAACAATGCTGACAGCTGGATGTTTTTGGGAGTTGTCATTCACAGCCTAGTAAAAACAATAGCAAAGAGAAATGAATGAATAGTTTGCAGATCAAATATATGAGGGGGTTTACACCCAGATGATTGGTTTTATATTTACAGGAATTGACCGGTGGTGCTTCCTGTGTCTGCGCCAGCAGGTATATTGCCCAGGTGAGTTTTGAAGCAGTGATTTTTTTTCACTGACTCTGCTCTCTAGCTTCCAGATAACAGTATTTATGCTGGGGGGAGCGGGGTCACTGGGGGAGTCTCTTTATTTAGGGGATCTCTGTGGAGGGTCACTTTATTTAAGTGGGCTCTGTGGGGGTTTATTTTTTTAGGGGTCTGTGGGGATCTTGGGGGTCTCTAGTGGGGAATGGTGGGGGGCAGGGGGTCGGGTTAGTCACATACTGGGGGTAGGGGTGTGGAGTGTGACCCAGAAAATCCTAGGGGGGGGAGGTGATTTGCGTTGCAGGGGGAGGGGGCCCAACTAGTTCCCCGCTATCAGGCCATCCACTCAAAATTCTTTAGCATGGACTAAGGACCTGGAATCGCTTCCTGGTTTGTGCTCTCAGCAGGTGATCATGCCGGGTACAATTCAGCTCCACAGGAGGACATAGTTCCCAAATGGAGGATCCTGCCCCATGTTTTCCTGAAATGTAGGGTAGACCACCATTGCATCAATGAGGCATTAGACCCTCTATTTTAATTTACAATGCAAGTAGAGGGCTCACGAGAGGTGATCAGTGTATTATTCCTTGTGTCTGAATAAATGAATGAAATGAAAATGAAAATGGCTTATTGTCACAAGTAGGCTTCAAATGAAGTTACTGTGAAAAGCCCCTAGTCGCAACGTTCCGGCATCTGTTTGGGGAGGCTGGTACGGGAATTGAACTGTGCTGCTATCCTGCCTTGGTCTGCTTTCAAAGCCAGCGATTTCGCCCTGCGCTAAACCAGCTCGTAGTCTTACTGTTGAAGTAGATGAAGTAGATGTTTTATTGTGTGAGTTCGTTCTCTCCCCAATTCTTATACTATACGTTTCATCTGAGCTGCCTGTCTGTGTCGTGCTCACCAGCTGCCGTTCCTGTGAAGCCTCCTGACTTCCTGTCTGTCCATTATATACATCTCTGGTGCTCCCTCTCGTGATTACTTAGTTGTAGTGTATTTACCTTAACCCCTTGTTCCCGTGCCAGCCTCCCCGGACAGGCGCCGGAATGTGGCGACTAGGGGCTTTTCACAGTCACTTCATTGAAGCCGACTCGTGACAATAAGCAATTTTCATTTCATTTCATATATACAGTGATGCATATCACTACAATCAGCACACATGGAAAGCTGGACCAGATTTAAACTGATAAGCAACACGATCGATTAGAAACACCTCTTTCTCCAAAATTAAGGCCTGTAATATTTTAACTCCCAGGCCTCATTTAAATCCTGCCAGCTGACTACCTACCCAGATGCCACCATTAAGTGGTGGAAAGTTGTGCAGCCCCCTGGGTGTCTCCTGTCAGCCGTATAAGTGGTAGAATCAAAGGTTATTAAGAAAAATAAGAGCACATGGTGTAGGTGATAACATACTGGCATGGATACTGGCATTGGCTAATTAACAGGAAGCAGAGATTTGGCATAAATGGATCTTTTTCTGGTTGGCAGGATGGAACAAGTGCTGTGCCACAGGGATCAGTGCTGAAGCCTCAACCTTTCACAATTTATATAAATGATTTGGGTGGAGGGACTGAAGATATGGGCCGGAATTCTCCGGATGTTGGGATTCTTTGTTCCCGCTTGCAGAACACTCCCGCCCGTGTTTTTCCCAGCAACGTGGGGTGTCTTCAATGGGAAATCCCATTGGTAGCAGCTGGGACAGAGAATCCAGCCACCAGCAAACAGTGCGCCACTCAGAAACCCACGGCTAGGGGATCGGAGAATTCAGCCTATGGTGGCTGATGCCACAAAGCGAGATAGGAAAATAAATTGTGAAGAGGACATTAGGAGGCTACAAAGGGACACAGATAGGTTAAATGTGTGGGCAAATGGGGTATAATGTGGGCAAATGTGAAATTGTCCATTTTTGCAGGAAGGATAAAAATAAGCTAAATGTTGGTAGGTTGCAAAGTTCTGAGGTGCAGAGGGATCTGGGTGTCCGAGTGTACAAATCACAAAATGCTGGTGTACAGGTGCAGCAAGTAATTAGGAAAGCTAATAGAATGTTATTGCTTATTGTGAGGGGAATTGATTACAAAAGTAGGGAGGTTATGCTTCAGTTGCACAAGGCATTGGCAAGACCACACCTGGGGTATTGTGTACATTATTGGTCTCTTTACTTAAGGTAAGATTCAAATGTGTTAGAAGCAGTACAAGGAAAGTTTATCAGATTAATACGAGGAATTGGCGGGTTGTCTTATGAGGAAAGTTTGGTGACCTTGGGCGGGATTCTCCGTCAGCCGATGCCGGAATCGAGAAACAGAATAAGGCGGAGAATCAGTTCCGATGCCGAAATTGTGGCGGCTTCCGATTTCATGTCAAATCGCAATTCTCTGTTGCCTCAACAGTGGCATCAATGTGTTCCAGAACGCTGTACAGTAAACGCTGTTGGCATGTCATTAGAAGGCCTGACCCAGTATGCTCCAGGGCCTCCGCGATTCTCCGCCTCCAATGGGCTGAATTCTCGATGGTGAAGTTCACTTGTGCTTTTAAAAATCGAGAAATAGGCGCCGTGGCTGCTGAGGGAGAGAGAGGGGGTACAGAAAGTGTCCAACATCGCCACAGTTTTCTGACAGTTGTGCCGCTGGCCGAGGGGCTTCTGCCAGGGCCGGAGGGAGTAATGGAGGGTGGACAGGAGGTGGCCGTGGTGTCAGGGTGGTAGGACACGAAACACCATTACTGCAACCTGCAAGGTAGCCATGCAGCTGCGTGTGTCGCTGACTGCTCACTGTGAACTTAGTGCCACAGCTCGTATGGGTGTCCTCCCCAGGCCACCCCTAGATATCTTCTGGCCCCAGGCGACTCATCAGCCATATGGGCGCACTCCAGCGCAATTCGTGCTCTCCTGTTGGTTGGGATGGTGTGAGTTGGGAGTGATGTGTGTATATGCGGCTCCAGCTTGTCAACCTCCCGAGTGTCAATCACAGAGCCGGCGAATCCTGCACCGTTTCTCATTGGAATCGATTGCTTTCCACATGGCGCCAATGTTGGACCCTCAACGGTCGCTGAATCGGTCCAGATGCCGCGCCAGGTTTGCTGTAGTGGAAGTCCGAGAATCCTGCCCCGGTGTCAACACTTAGTCTCAGGAATGGAGAATCCAGCCGCAAATGTTTGTATCCACTAGAGTTTGGAAGAAAAAGGGGTGACTTGTTCAAAACTTTTAAGGTCCTGAGGGGTATTCACAAGGTGGATGTGGGTGGGATGTTTCCTCTTGTTGGAGAATCTAGAATAAGGGGTCACTGTTTAAAATGGAGTCATTCATTTAAGACAGGGGTGAGGAGAGTTTACTTTCTCTCAGAGGGTCAGGAGTATCTGGAATCTTTCCTGCTCAAAAGACAGTGGAAGCAGAGTCTTTGAATATATTTAAGGCAGAGTTGGATAAATTAACAAGGGGGGGGTGAAAGGTTATCGGGGATAGACAAGAACATGGGATTGAAGTTATAATCAGATCAGCCATGATCTCTTTCAATGTTGCAGCAGGCCCGAGTGGCCTACTCCTGCTCCTAATCTGTATGTTTTATTATCAATTAGAGAGCTGTGCTGCAGCATTGCCAATGGCTTTGAGTAGGTATTCAGGGAGCCCAGTCCATGGTGAAGATATGGAATCAGTTGAGGAGGCATTTTAGGGTGGAAGGGACGTCGGTGTTAACACCGCTGTGCGAGAATCCTTGGTTTGAGTCGGAGGAGGTAAGGAAGAGGGGGAGTGCGTTCAGATATCTGCAGGTTAGGGACTTTGCGCGAAAGGTCTGGACGGGGTTCCTTAGGTTGCTGGGATACACCCTGCCGGACTAACTGCTGCTTCCGGATGTGGAAGAGGAGGGAAGAATTGGGGTTATATACAAGTGGCTAGGGGAGCAGGAAGGCCAGTGGTTGGTGAAGATCAAGGAGAAATGGGAATCGGAGTTGGGAGGGAAGCTCAATTGGGGAGTATGGAGCATGGTAAACGGGACCGCCTCTTGTGCAAGGATGAGCCTGATATAGTTTAAGGTGGTGCACAGGGTGCATATGACTCAGGCGAGAATGAGTGGGTTCTTTCAGGGGATGGCAGATGAGTGTGAGAGGTATGGGCAGGGGCCAGCAAATCACGCGCACATGTTTTGGGGTTAAAAAATTGGGAAGATTCTGGGCTGGTGTGTTCGTTTGCGGTCTAAGCCAGGATAGTGGAGGAGGAGGTGGACCCGGACACTTTGGTGGCGATATTTGGGGTTTCAGAGAAGGCGGAGCTCATGGAGAGAAAAAATAACAAAGAAAAGTACAATACAGGAACAGGACCTTCGGCCCTCCAAGCCTGCGCTGACTATGCTGCCCGTCTGAACTAAAATCTCCTGCACTTCCAGGGTCCATATCCCTCAATTCCCATCCTATTCATGTATTTGTCAAGATGCCCCTTAAAGGTCACTATCGTCCTGGGTTCCACCACCTCATCCGGTCGCGAGTTCCAGGCACCCACTACCCTCAGTGGAAAAATCTTGCCTCGTACATCTCCTCTGAACTATGCCCCTCGCACCTTAAACCTATGCCCCCTAGTAATTGACCTCACTACCCTAGGAAAATGTCTCAGACTATCCACTCTGTCTATGCCCCTCATAATTTTATAGACCTCGATCAGGTCGCCCCTCAACCTCTGTTGTTCTGGTGAGAACAAATTGAGTTTATTCAACCGCTCCTCATAGCTAATGTCCTCCATACCAGGCAACATCCTGTAAATGTCTTCTGCACCCTCTCTAAAGACTCTACATCCTTCTGGTAGCGTGGCGACCAGAATTGAACACTATACTCCAAATGTGGCCGAACTAAGTTTCTATACAGCTGCAACATGACTTGCCAATTTTTATACTCAATGCCCCTTCCCTATGAAGGCAAGCATGCCATATGCCTTCTTGACTACCTTCTTCACCTGTGTTGCCCCATTCAGTGGCCTGTGGACCTGTACACCTAGATCTCTCTGACTGTCAATACTCTTGACGGTTCTACCATTCACTGTATATTCCCTACCTGTATTAGACCTTCCAAAATGCATTACCTCACATTTGTCCGGATTAAACTACATCTGCCATCTCTCCACCCAAGTCTCCAAACGGTCTAAATCCTGCTGTACCCTCTGACAGTCCTCATCGCTATCCGCAATTCCACCAACCTTTGTATCGTCCGCAAACTTACTAAGGAGACCGGTTACATTTTCCTCCAAATCATTTATATATACTATGAACAGCAAAGGTCCCAGCACTGATCCCTGCAGAACACCACTGTCACAGCCCTCCAATCAGAAAAGCACCCTTCCATTGCTACTCTCTGCCTTCTATGACCTAGCCAGTTCTGTATCCATCTTGCCAGCTCACCCCTGATCCCGTGTGACTTCACCTTTTATACCAGTCTGCCATGAGGGACCTTGTCAAAGGCCTTACTGAAGTCCATATAGACAACATCCACTGCCCTACCTGCATCAACCATCTTTGTGACCTCGATAAACTCTATCAAGTTACTGAAACACGACCTCCCCTTCACAAAACCGTGCTGCCTCTCGCTGAGACAAGAGAAGGAAGGTCAATGTCGTTGCCTTTGCCTGTCCGATTGCACGATGTTGAATTTTGCTGGAGTGGCGGTCGGCATCGCCACCTGGGGTAGCGGCTTGGTTGGATGACCTGTATGACTTTCTGCGGTTGGAGAAGATAAAGTATGAGTTAAGGGACTCTTCGGGGGGTTTGAGAAAAGGTGGGGGATGTTGGTGACCGTGTTTTAACGGCTGTTCATCGCAGGGGTGGGGGGGGGGGTGAAAACCATGCTGAGGGGATTCCACGATTGGCGTGGATGGGGTGGGTTCCGGGTGTCAGTGGTTAATTCACAGCGGACAGGCTAAGCTTTCCATTTGTGTCGAAAAGAAGCATCCCATTCCTCTCTTACCCAGAGGGAAGTAAAGTAAAAGATATTCAAACTTTCCCTGCCTGCTTGCCTGGTTAAAAAGTGCAGTTCAGTCTGCATGGCATCTTCAAGATCCAATGGATAAATTGGATTTGGATTTGATTTATTGTCACGTGTACCGAGGTACAGTGAAAAGTATTGTTCTGCGTACAGTTCAGATAGATCATTCTATACATGAAAAAACATAGGGCAAACATAAATACAAAATGTTAATACATAGACACAGGCATTGGGTGAAGCACACAGAGTGTCATAGAGTCATAGAATTTACAGTGCAGAAGGAGGCCATTGGGCCTATCGAGTCTGCACCGGCTCTTGGAAACAGCACCCTACCCAAGGACCATACCTCCACCCTATCCTCATAACCCACCCTATCCCCATAACCCAGCAACCCCACCCAACACTAAGGGCAATTTTGGACACTAAGGGCAATTTAGCATGGCCAATCCACCTAACCTGCACATCTTTGGACTGTGGGAGGAAACTGGAGCACCGGGAGAAAATGCCACGCACACGCGTGGAGAACGTGCAGACTCCGCACAGACAGTGACCCAAACCGGGAATCGAACCTGGGACCTTGGAGCTGTGAAGCAATTGTGCTAACCACAATGCTACCGTGCTGCCCGTAGTACTACTCAGAAGAGACGATGCGTGCAGAGATCAGTTCAGTCTGGAGAAATCAATTGAGATATCAATTCAGGAGTCTGGTAACTGCAGGGAAGAAGCTGTTTCTGAATCTGTATCTCCTGCCCGATGGAAGAGGTGGGAAGAGAGAATAACCAGGATGGGCGGGGTCTTTGATTATGGTGCACGCTTTCCCAAGGGAAGTGTAGACCGAGTCAATGGCTGGGAGGCAGTTTCCGTCCCTCCCACTCCACTCCCCAATTCGATTTCTGCAGGGTACAGTACCTCAGTCAGTATACAGATGAGGGGCAAGGATAGATTATAACTCCAGAGCCCACCTGAAGCTTATACAAATAAGCAACATGAGTATCCGCAACACCATCTGTGTCTAGGCATGAAAGTCGAGTGGCTAATGAAATACATTTTTAAATATAACCAGTTGAAAGTTGCTGGCAGCTGAATTCTGAATTGTGCAACCGACCCTCAAACTCTTTATCATTGTTACCAGTGCTGCAGCCACAGCAATTGCAAAGTGATTTAACATCACAGCAATAAATGTTTAATATAGAATTTATTTTAAGAAATTGATATAATAAATTAATAATACCGAATTCATTTTTCTCACTTAAACTGCGAGATGAGCTTGCAACAATTAATAGTTAGGTCGGTGAAACATTCCATTCTCTTTCCGATGGGATTGCTGCTCGATTTTGATGCAAATCAATACAGTAACAATACAGTTATCAATAGTCTCAAGGCCACAGTTCAGTGTGCAGATCTGGATAAAGGTAAAAGGATTGTGGCAGGGGAGCACAGACAAGCTGGTGGTGATAATGGCTGGAATTTTCCGGCCGTCGGGATTCAGCTTTCCCATTGGCAGTGCACCCCGGCCATGGGGTTTTTGCGGCGGTGTGATTTCAATGGGAAATCCCATCGACATGCGGCGAGAAGATAGAATCTGCCGTGCGGTCAGCCGAGAAACATGCAACTGGCGGAACCGCAAGATCCCGCCCAATGCCTCAGTGCGGGTTAAATGAAAGGAAAATGGCAAAAGGCTGAAGAATGGAGGGAAGAACTGACTAAGGATCCTTCAACAGCACCTTGCAAACCACCAAACTCTATAGAACAGTACAGCACAATGTTGTGCCGACAATTTATCCTAATCTAAGATCAACCTAACCTACACTCCTTCAATTTACTGCTGTCCATGTGCCTGTCCAAGAGTCCCTTAAATATCCCTAATGAATTTGACTCCACCACCTCCGCTGGCAGTGCATTCCACACACCCACCACTCTCTGTGTAAAGAACCTAACTCTGAAATCTCCCCTATACCTTCCTCTAATCACCTTAAAATCATGTCCCCTCGTGACAGATATTTCCGCCCTGGGGAAAAGCCTCTGGCTATCCACTCTATCCATGCCTTTCATCAACTGTGCACCTCTACCATGTCAGCTCTCTTCCTTCTTCGCTCCAGTGAGAAAAGCCCGAGCTCCCTCAACCTTTCATAAAACATGCCCTCCAGTCCAGGCAGTATCCTAGTAAATGTCCTCTCCAAAGAATCCACACCCTTCCTATAATGAGACGACCAGAACTAGACACAATATGCCCAACCAGGGTTTAATAAAGCTGCATCAAAACCTCGCGGCTCTTAAACTCAATCCCCCTGTTAATGAAAGACAACACACCTTCTTAACATCCCTATCAACCTGGGCGGCAACTTTGAGGGATCTATGTACATTCTAAATCACTCAGAAAAATATGGAGAACAGATGCTAATGCCCAATGTCAGCTGTATGTGCCTGTTATAGCACGAGACAAGTGACGTGGCAGTGTTAAATCACACCGGTGATTTGTTAACAAAGGAAGATCTTTATATCACAGAGCAACATAACTCCATCACAGGTCTCGTTCCCTCGACTCTCAAACCTACTGTGGGGATATCCAGCGATCCCAGCCCACACACTGGCACATGATAGGCTTAGGTTCGCACACTCAGCCCCCATTATGTCTGGGCTGGTTACGTGGTCCGCGAAGGCCCGCCCCTTAAAGGGGCCACACAGCACCCCTCCAAGAAGCATCCTGACTTGCTTCAATGTTGCTAGGTCAAATTACAAAGGCTCCCTCCCTAACAACGGTATTACACGTGGACCGCAGCAGATCAGGGAGGCAGCTTGCCTCCATTTTCTCAAGAACAATTAGGAATAGACAATGAATGCTAACCTCACCAGTGATGGTCACATCCCGTGAAAAGATTGAAAAAATGGTGCGGCAAGTGTTATGGGAGAGGTGTTTTCAGAACCCCAAAATG
Organism: Scyliorhinus canicula; assembly: GCF_902713615.1. NCBI lineage: Eukaryota > Metazoa > Chordata > Chondrichthyes > Carcharhiniformes > Scyliorhinidae > Scyliorhinus > Scyliorhinus canicula. The sequence continues at coordinate 21,995,228 of NC_052165.1, read as the reverse complement.
TATCATGGAGTTCAACCAACCCCCACCTTTAATGGATTGTTGCTTTTGAAGCACACGGCTTGTTCCCCAGGTGTAGTGTTACAAAATACGTGGTTTTTAAAACGAAACAATGTTTATTCCATGAACTCAAATTAACCTTTTAAATAAACATTGGATCTCTTAACACCCCTTACTTCAAATATAACCCTGAAAATAATACAACACTACCCAATCCTGCAAACTGTTCCTTTACACATCCAAAAGACTTAACAAATCCTTCAAACAGGTACACATTAGATTTATATTCAATACTGAGATCTTTTTACAATTCTGATTTCACCAAAGGATTAAGAGATAGTCCTTCATGGCCGAGATCACCAGCAATGCAGCTTACAGCCACACCCAAGCTTTCTTCAAACTTAAACTAAAACTCCCAAAAAGCAGAAGTGAGCTCAGCTCTCCCCCGTGACATCACTTCAGTAATATGATCCACTTCATTTCTTAAAGGTACATTTCTTAAACATCCAATTCTTAAAGACACTCTCACATGACACAAGCAATTGGAAGGAAAATCGTAAGTTGAGTTTTGCAAGGGGATTGGAGTACAAGGAGGTCTTGCTGAAATTTGGATGGCATCACGCCTTGAGTGTGCACAACTTTAGTCTGTGTACATCAGAGAATCTAGATATATTTGCCTCAGATGGTGCAATGATGCTTAATCCCTGGGAAGAGCGAATTATCAAATGAAGGATATTTCTGGTAAATTGGACTATGCTGTCTGGATTGGGAGATGATTTCACTGACAGGGTTTGACAGGACTAATCATTTCCCCTGACTGAAGAATCTAGAAACAGAGGACATAGCTTCAGGATGAGGTCAAGAATTTAGAACTGAGGGCAGCACAGTGATAGCACTGCAGTCTCACGGCACCGAAGCCCCAGGTTCGATCCCGGCTGTGGGTCACTGTCCGTGTGGAGTTTGCACATTTTCCCCGTGTCTGCGTGGGTTTTGCCCCCACAACCCAAAGATGTGCAAGGGGAGGTGGATTGAACACACTAAATTGCCCCTTAAAATGAATTGGGTACTCTAAATTTATATTAAAAAATAAGAATTTAGAACTGAGATGAGGAGACGTTTATTCACTCAGTGGTTGTGAATCTTTGGAGTCCTCTCCCAAGGGTTATGATTGCTCATTTGTCGAATATTTTTCAAGGCTGAGATTGGTAGATAATTCAACTCCAAGGAAATCAAGGCACATGGGAACTGGGTGGGAATGTCAGTTGAATTGCAGGGCAACCATGATCTTTTTGAATGGTGGAGCAGATTTGAAAGGATATATTGCCTACTCCTATTTCTTACTTTAGCTTGAATTTATAAAGCACCTTTAATTTATTTACCATGTAAGTGCAAGTTTATCATAGGAAATGGTCCCATAAGTTTTGTTTCGGTATTACTTCTGTCAATCAATACTTCATTCATTTTTTTATGCGAGCTAACAATCCCTCATTTTGTTGAGGTTAGCTGGACCTGCTTAGCACCATGAGAGATCTGTTTCATTCAACTTGTGGATCTACTTCCTGTACTTTTTTTCCCCCAATATTTACCCAAAGTAATCCTGCAATGTCTCTGCAGGTCCCACATCTCTAAATGCATGGCTGCATTTATATGCGTTAAACTGGGAAAGTAATAGGCTGTTTCCATAGTGATAGTCTAACTCTGGAGAGGCTCTCATTCAGGGCAGTCATGATATGGGTCACGTCACTATAGATTTAACAATTTAAGTAATAGTGTTTTAGCACCTTTGAATCATTACTGCACGGGCTCAATGGTTGAGGAGTCCAAGCACTCTTTCTCTTGGGTCACTGTCTGTGCAGAGTATGCACATTCTCCCCATGTCTGCGTGGGTTTCCTCCAGGTGCTCCGGTTTCCTCCCACAGTCCAAAGGTGCGCGGGTTAGGTGGATTGGCCATGATAAATTGCCCTTAGTATCCAAAAAGATTAAGTGGGGTTACTGGGTTACGGGGAGAGGGTGGAGGCGTGGGCTTGTGCAGAATGCCCTTTTCAAGGGCCAGTGCAGACTCGATGGGCCGAATGGGCTCCTTCTGCTCTGTAAATTCTATGATTCTATGACTCTCAAACTTTTAACAAAAATCCTACTCATTAGCAATATTCCAATTGTATAAATGAATTACTTTCTAAAACAGGGTGCACTCAGTGCCATCGATAAATGATGAGCTTATTAAAGTGCTCAACATTGTTCTTGGAGTGGGAGTTAATTTCTTACAGTTTAATTATGTGCTGTATCAACCGGTGCAATAGGCAAGACTTTTCAGCAATGATATGAATGAGTAGCCATGACGGTATATCATGTTCATAGCATTTATGTGGCAGGGGAACAAATGGACCTGCGGCTGGGCATTCGGTACATGTGCAGGATGCTCCTTACCATTCTTGGTCCTTGGTCAGAACTGACATCAGTACAATCAGTTAAAAAAGTTCTGAATTCAAAAGGTAACTTTGAAAGATAGGCTTCACACCGACTCCATAGATACATACATAGATACATAGAAGATAGGAGCAGGACGAAGCCTTTTGGCCCTTTGAGTCTGCTCCGCCATTCATCAAAATCATGGCTGATCATCCAACTCAGTAGCCTAATCCTGCTTTCTCCCCATAGCCTGCGATCCCATTCTCCCCAAATGTTATATCCAGCCGCCTCTTGAATATATTCAAAGTTTTCGCATCAACTACTTCCTATGGTAATGAATTCCACAGGCTCACCACTCTTTGTGTGAAGAAATGTCTCCTTACCTCTGTCTGAAATGGTTTACCCTGAATCCTCAGACTGTGACCCCTGGTTCTGACACACCCATCATTGGTAACATCTTCCTTGCATCTACCCTGTATAGTCCCGTTAAAATTTTATAAGTCTCTCTGAGATCCCCCTCATTCCTCTGACTCCAGCTATATAACTGCTGGTAATGCTGTAAATTAAATTAAATTACTTTTGACACCGGTCAGAGTTATTCCACCTTCCACATCTGATTTTCATTGTAAACGTTGGTTCCTTCTGAAAACTGGGTAACCATAACCCAATGAAAGTGTTGTGAGATCTTTATTTGCTTTTACAACACCCATACTTTTAAATAATGCATGTTCCACAAAGAATTGTTATTGATAAGAATCTCTTGACAGGATGTAGCTTTGAAAGCAATTGGGAAAAATATTTAAAGTACAGATTTGTTTAAATGAAGTATTTGAAATTCTAGTTAAACTTTACAGTGATTTTGGTGTGCTGTATTGCGGTTATTAAAAATCGCTTGCACGTGCATCAACTGTAGATCTAAAGGGACGATCCTTTAAAACAAGAGATGAGGAATTTCTTCAGCCAGAGGGTGGTGAATCTGTGGAACTCTTTGCCGCAGCAGGCTTTATCACAGAGATAGCTAGGTTCTTGATTAATAAGGGGATTGGGGTTATGGGGAGAAGGAAGGAGATTGGGGATGATAAAAATATCAGCCATGATTGGAGGCGCCGCAGACATGATGGGTCGAGTGGCCTAATTCTGCTCCTATGTCTTATGGCCTTATGAGAGCTGCAATCCGTTTTCACAAACTATGCCATCTACATAGGTAGGGTGAGGCCACATCTATAGAGTACTGTTTACAGCTTTAGTCTCTGTACATAGTGAATGATCTGTTTCCTTATAAGAGTTCTTTGTAAGACTTTGGAATTTATCTGCTTTGCAAGAATAATAAATATCAGCCAGAATTCTCCGTTGCGATTCACTTTTCCCACAGGCAGTGCACCCACAGCCGTGGTTTCACATTGGCTTGAATGGTTACATTGGGAAATCTCATTGACAAGTGGTGGGAAGATAGAATCCCGGCGCCAGTGAACGGTGCGCGGCTGAAAAACACGTGGTTGGGGGACTCGGAGAATCCAGCCTATCATCTCTTCCAACATTAATGTGGTGACCTTCAACCCGGATTGTCAACCCTCCAGATTTTACGCCGTATCTCAGTTGTTTGGGAAAGATTTTGGCCAAGATTTTAACTGCCAGTGTGTTTTCCCTGACAGGGAAATACAATGGATACATTAAACCTGCCAAACAGCCATCTAGTCCTGGCAGGTAGGATGTCAGTCAGGAGCGATGTAAAATTCTGTTGGCGAAAAGCTACCCGTCTGCAATACTAAACAATGATGTTGCTAAACTGGTCAACTACTACAAGATAGTAACAGATTAGTCTCAAGCATAGCCCACCCTGACAATACCAGCACCAAGAGGGAACTTAACATCACCTTGAATGGCAAAAGACTGAATCACAAATAACATCCCGTTTATCTTGGTGTTACCTTTGACGAAACACTAACTTACAAAAAAACAGCAGAAAAGACAGCAGTAAATATCAAAAAGTGGAATAACTTCCTCAGCAAACTGACTGGCTCTTCATGGAGTGCAGGTGATCAAACCTTAAGGAACTCAGTTCTTGCAATTGTCTACTTGACTGCAGAGTACTGAGCACCAGTATGGTACAATTCATCCCACAGCAGTCTTGTAGATACCCAGCTCAACATAACAATGCATGTCATCTCGAGTACCCTCCAATCAACTCAAATCAAATATCTGGAATTACAGGTCTAATGGTGACCATGAGACCATTGTCAATTGTCGTAAAAACCCATGTGATTCACTAATCTCCTTTAGAGAAAGAAATCTACTGTCCTTACCTTGTCTGGCCTACATGTGACTCCAGACCCACAGCGATGTGGTTGAATCTTACTGTTACTCAGTTCAAGGGCAATTAGGGATGGGCAATAAATGCTGGCTTTGCCAGCGATGCCCCCATACTATGGAAGAATAAAGAAAGAAAAACAATATGGTACAACTCATCCCACAAACGTCTTGTACATACTCAGCTCAACACAACAATGTGTATTGTCTCAGGTTCTCTCCAATCAACTCAAATCCCTTAGTTCCCAGCCCTGAGCTCAAGGGGGGATGACTGCAACAAGAAAGTTCCTGGAGAATATTTGCATCAACTCAAGCCTGCCACTGCACAAGGACCTTGCCAATCCAGCTGCTGCTCGCCTCCCATCGCACCAGCCTGTATGGTTAAGTGCCAAGGAATAACAGCAGAGGCCCTCTGGCAGCAGGACCACAATCAAGCGCCACCATTAAAAAACACTCATCACAGATCCCACAGCCGACCCGGCTTCAGTATGCCACGTCAACATTGGGCACTCCTCAACCTTTCCGCACTGGCCTTTGTGGAGCAAGTCAGCACCAGTGGGGCCTTACAGGGACCCCGGACTGCAGCTATGGTGACTCCTAATCAATGACTCACATCAGTGAAGACTGCCCCCTGACAAAGTTCAGGGAAAGGCTCAGAGAGCCCCATTTAGCCACTGCAGAAGCTATTGTCTGCCTTGGTGATCACTGCACACACTAAAACAAAAAGCAGCTATGTGGTAGCATGGGCTGTTGGGCAGATGCACTTGGCAGAGATAGTGGGCACAACTGCCAAGGAATAAACTTTCAAAGCAAAACTCAGGAGAGTTTAATAATGAGAAGAAATACACAGGTTTGACCTTTTGGATGGCTTCATGGTCCAACCCTCTTTGCCTGGAAATCCTCTTTGACTGGACATTCAGTGTCACTCTCGGCTCAGAATGATTGGTAAAACAAAACAATCAGAGCCAAATGTCGTCATCGAGACTCAATGTGCATATTTTGAAAAGATTGTCACTGGATATGGTGGGTCACATTAGTCCTTCCACAGTGTACTCTGCTGATGGGAGCTCCTCTGAAGAGGAAGAGAGGGGCAGGAGGTACAGGAGACCAGGGGAGCTCTGGCAGCATCCCAGGCAGAGACCTGTGAGAGGAGAGGCATGGGCTCAGTTGGTGCAGGGCCAACAGGGTGGACAAGGCAAGAGGGGACGCTGAAAATGCCACTACGCAGTGGCTAGAGTATATGGGCAGCACGGTAACACAGTGGAGGGCAGCACAGTTGGTAGAGCTGTGGCTTCACAGCTCCAGGGTCCCAGGTTCGATTCCCGACTGGGTCACTTCTGTGAGGAGTCTGCACGTTCTCCCCATGTCTGCATGGGTTTCCTCCGGGTGCTCAGGTTTCCTACCACAAGTCCTGAAAGACGTGCTGTTAGGTAATTTGGACATTCTGAATTCTCCCTATGTGTACCTGAACAGTGCCGGAACGTGGCAACTAGGGGCTTTTCACAGTAACTTCATTGCAATGTAAGCCTACTTGTGACAATAAAGATTATTTAAAAATATTATATTTTAAAAACTACCTGAAAATGTCTGAGGTCCAGTGCCGCAGAAGGCAACACCTCTCCAGGGACACAGTGATATCAATTTGCGACATGATCGGTTCCAAAATTGCCTCCAACTGCGTGAGGGGTGGGGGAGGGGGGGGGGGGGGGGGGTGTCATCCCATGCTGGTGGCATTGAATGTCATTGTGACCCTCAACTTCCAAGCTTCCGGTTCATTGCAGGGCTCAGTGGGGAATTTCTGTGGCATCCTGCAATCAGCTATGTCAAGCTGCTGGCAGATGCCAGCTTCAAACTCACCTGCACTTTCATCCACTACTGGACAGACGAGGGCAGCCAGGAGGAGAGAGAGCACTAGGGGTTCATGGTAATCGTTGTGTTCCCCCACACGCACACCCAGTTTATAGACTGTACTCCTGTGGCCATCAAAGTGGCAGCAGGAGAACCGGGAGCTTCTGTTAACAGAAATGTGTACCACTCAATGAATGTATAGGTTTTCTGTGACCACAGGACGCAGATTCTCCAACTGGGCCGGGCAATCCACAGACGTCACAGCATCATCAGATGCAACGGCCTCTGGCAGAGGGGTGGAAGAGCTGCTGCCCTCATCCAGAGCATCCTGAGAGAAGCTCACAGATATAACGGGAAGGTTGTCCACCAGTGTAAGGTACATTTGCACCTCCCTGCTCATTATTGATGCACAGGCAAGTAGCAGAGGGACAAGGGGTGGGATTCTCTGAACCCCCGCCGGGTGAGAAAATCGCCGGGGGTTGACGTGAATCCCGCCCCCGCCGTCCTCCCAATTCTCCCGCCCTCCCAAAAACAGGCCCGGCGTGAGTCGCGCCGCCTGCCTTGGAGAATGGCGGGGTTTGGCACAACTCAATGGGCGCCGGGGCCGCCCGTATTCTCCAGCCCGCAATAGGCCGATGTCCCACCCGCCTGTAGCCGGTCCTGCCGGCGTAAATCAGAGTAGGTCCCTTACCGGCGGGACTTGGCAGCGTGGGTGAGCTGCGGGGTTCCTGGGTGGTCGTGGGGGGATCTTGCCCCGGGAGGTGCCCCCACATTGGCCTGGCTCACAGTCGGGGCCCACTGATCCGCGGGTGGGCCTGTGCCGTGGGGGCACTCTATTCCTTCCGCGTCAGCCGTTGTGGTCCTCCGCGATGGCCGATAAGGAAGTGAATCTCTGTGCGCATGCGCGGGGCTGACACCAGCTCACACTGGTGCTCCCGTGCATGCGCCGACTCAAGCCACCCGGCGGAGGCTCTTTGGCGCCAGTTGGTGTGGCACCAGGCCCCTATTACGCCGGCCGGCGGGGCGCCAACCACTCTGGGGCGGGCCTAGCCCCTGAGTGTTCAGAGGATTCCGCACCTTTGAGGCTGCCCGACGCCGGACTGGTTCATGCCACTCCGTCCCACCAGCCCCCCCACCCCGTCGGGTACGGGAGAATCACGCCCCACCTTCACTTTTGCTCCTGGTGAGGACAAGCTGACTGGTGACTCCCCCACTGGTTTGGCAGCATTCTTCTGCATTGTGGCTTGCCTTCTCCTGACAGGGGACAATATAAAGGCTCATTAGTGTTCCATCTCCCTTAAGGTACATTCCATATGCCCCCTCCCCCAATAAGGGCATTCAGCAGGCCATTTCACTGCGGCACAGTTCCCCCTCCAATGCACTGTGGCCTATTGTGCAAACAGTCCAGCCTCAGTAGAACACATTTCAGTGTCAGTTGGGGCAGCACAGTAGCACAAGTGGATAGCACTGTGGCTTCACAGCGCCCGGGACTCAGGTTCGGTTCCCCACTGGGTCACTGTCTGTGCGGAGTCTGCACGTTCTCCCCGTGTCTGCGTGGGTTTCCTCCGGGTGCTCTGGTTTCCTCCCAGTCTAAAGATGTGGGGCGCGATTCTCCGCAAATCCGGCGTGCCGTGAAGGCTGGCGTGAAACTGGCTGTGTTTCACGCCAGCCTCGGAGCTCCGTCCCGGGACCCGATTCTCTCTCCCCCCCCCGCCCCCCCCCCCCCCCGGGCGGGGCTAGTATCGGGGCCGGGGGAATCACGGCGACGCGGAGTTAGCAAACGCCGCTAACTCCGCCCGCCAAGAGTCACGGCGGCTGACGCGCACGATGATGTCAGCCGCGCAGGCGCGGGTTGGACGGCTCCAACCCGCGCATGCGCGGATGACGTCATCACGCAGACGCGTCCAACCCACGCATGCGCGGGCCGTCATGCCCCTCAGCTGCCCCGCGGACTGATCCTGCGGGGCGGTGGAAGAACAAATAGTGCACGGGTATCGGACCCGCTGCCCACGATCGGTGCCCACCGATCGCAGGCCCATGCCACCCTTGGCACGGCCGTGGTGCGGCCGTGCCAATCGGTGCCATGGTTGTCCGGGACGGGCACTTTGCAGCCGTTTTCACGAACGCTGAAAGCAGGTGTAATCGTGGCCGTGAAAACGGCCGTAAACTCCGCGGTATTCGGCCCATCGGCCTGCGGAGAATCGCTGTTTGCCGTAAAAAACGGCACGCAGCGATTCGTGTCGGGGGGCGGCTGGACGGGGGGGGGAGAATAGCGGGAGGCCGTGAAAATTGTCGGGAAGGCTCTCCCACTATTCTCCGACCCGTCGTGGGCAGCGGAGAATCGCGCCTGTGCAGTTTAGGTGGATGGGCCATAATAAAATTGCCCTTAGTGACCAAAAAGGTTAGGAGGATTTATTGGGTTATGGGGATAGGGTGGAAGTGAGGGCTTAAATGGGTCAGTGCAGACTCGACGGGCTGAGTGGCCTCCTTCTGCACTGTATGTTCTATGTTCTGTACACACTCATGCTCCTGAAGGCACAGGAGAACGGAATCTGATTACACCTCTCCACACATGTCTATGCCCTCACTGCACTCACCCTTGCCGACCGCAGAGGATCGTTGATCTAGAAGCTAGGTGCAGCGCACAATGTTCAATCCACTGACTTGGACAGCGATCTCCGTCCTATCCTTCTTTGTCAAGCAATCCCAGCCTTCTCTTGCTGTTCCTGGTCAAGAGAATGTGGTACCGGGTACTGACCTGTTGCATTAGAGCAGCCAAGCATTCATCGGGGAAATAAAGGGCACTTTACCCAAGCTGCCAATCCGTCTTCCATGACAGTCTGGTTCTGATGCCGTTGCTGGACAACAGGAAGGTTTTTATTATTATCCTACACAATGCCCTCAGCCTCCTCCACAATGCCTGGTAGCCTTCCGACTCAGGTTTTATACCCTCCCTCCATTCCTGTTGGCACCTCATTGGGCATGGCACCTGATACGTCCCCAACCTCGTTCATTTCAAGCCCAACTATCAAACGTGTTACACGCTGGATCAGTATTAATAGGCCCCTGGTGTAACTATGCAATCTCTGGCAGACATGCGTTTCACATTTGCTTCCACCCACGGCATCTTCGGGCACGTCCCAAGGGTAAATTTCAGTCCCAGAGGCTTGCGTCAGTCAATTGACTTCACATTGATTGTGGCCTTGGGGCAGGGTGAGGAGATGCACTCCCAGCAGCAGCAGAGAATCACTTAGAGCAATTGCTGGATTTCAGCATTAGTCTGTGCGGTCGTGACGGTAAACACTGACTGTGCCACTATCATTACTGCCACAATACCGGGCAGCACGGTAGCATTGTGGATAGCACAATTGCTTCACAGCTCCAGGGTCCCAGGTTCGATTCCGGCTTGGGTCTCCGTCTGTGCGGAGTCTGCACATCCTCCCCATGTGTGCGTGGGTTTCCTCCGGGTGCTCCGGTTTCCTCCCACAGTCCAAAGATGTGCAGGTTAGGTGGATTGGCCATGATAAATTGCCCTTAGTGTCCAAAATTTCCCTTAGTGTTGGGTGGGGTTACTGGGTTATGGGGATAGGGTGGAGGTGTTGACCTTGGGTCGGGTGCTCTTTCCAAGAACCGGTGCAGACTCGATGGGCCGAATGGCCTCCTTCTGCACTGTAAATTCTATGATTCTATGAAAATGTCGGCCATTCGTTTTCACTCAACATTCAGTCAACTGCATTCAGGCAACAGACAGCTTTGACAAAGAGTCATCCAGACTTGAAATGTTAGTTCCCTTCTCTCTGCACAGATGCTGAGATTGTCCAGTATTTTCTGTTTTTGTTTCAGTCAACAATACTTTGGTCTTTTTTAAAGCATGATTCAATTGGACTGAAAAATGGGAGAATTTTGCATAACCATAAAAAATAGTTTTACTGTGTGTACTTCTGGGTATTAATGCACATCAGCACATATAACCGGAGCTGATGTGTAACCAGACAGCCCACCTCTGTGTGAGGAGGGTTACAGCTTCTGATAAAGTGTATCTTCTTCTCAGCTATTTAAAATTTTGGTACAAAGCAGTGAAATTGGTTAATGGTGTTTACATACGTTCTGTGAATCTCAGACCAGTAATTAGTTCAATGCCATAAAATCTTGCAAACGTAATTAAGCTTTGCCCACAAATGCCAGAAGCAATGCTTTAAAGATTTTACATCCTGTCCCAAAACATGCAAGACCTCCGCCAATTTGCTATGAAGTTAATTTAATGAGAACAAAATAGGACACAACGTTTTTATACAGCGAGTGGTAATGACCTGGGACTCTCTGCCTATGAGGGTCGTAAAAGCAATGGCAATCAATAATTTCAAAAGGAAATTAGACAGGGACTTGAAGGAAATAAACTTTCAGGGATAGAGCAGCGAATGGGCCTGACTCGAATGCCTCACAGCGGTAATGGGTGACCTGAGGCCCGGGAGCCACATGAGGCCCATCTGGGTTCTGAATGCAGCCCACAGGACAATTTGTTGACAATTGCCCATGCGCTGGGTTGCCAAATTCCACTGGTTTCCGCCCATGTCGTTTTTGTTTCCTGCCGGTATGACTGAAGTGATGCGTGCGTAAGGCAAGGGGGTAAAATGAGGTGCGTGCTGATTCTGCTAAACATTGACTGTGAGAGTCATGCGTTTCTCCTCAGTCCATTCAAAGCAGATATATTTATTTTGCTTTTACCATTTGAAGTTGCTGACAGTTCTATTAATATATGAATGATTGGGCATTTTCCATAACTCATTATGCAACATTTGGTGTGTATTAAATGTATTCAACCTTATTCAGGGGTTTAGTGAATAAGTTGATTTCAATCTTGTGGCCCACTGAGATAAAGGAGGGCCGCTCCAGTGGCTCACTCACTAGCCCAGATTTCCCATTACTAGTATACCGAGAGCTGACATGGGCATGATGGGGTCAAATAGTCTACTTAGAGTGGACATGGAGAGGATGTTTCCACTAGTGGGAAAAAATAGAACCAAAAGGCACAATCTTAGACTGACGGGACGATCCTTTAAAACAGAGATGAGGAGGAATTTCTTCAGCCAGAGGGTGGTGAATCTGTGGAACTCTTTGCCGCAGAAGGCTGTGGAGGCCAAATCACTGAGTGGTTTTAAGACAGAGATAGGTAGGTTCTTGATTAACAAGGGGGTCAGAGATCATGGGGAGAAGGCAGGAGAATGGGGATGAGAAACATATCAGTCATGCTTGAATGGCGGAGGAGACTTGATGGGCCAAGTGGTCTAATTCTGCTCCTATGTCTTATGGTCTTATAAGTGATGATGAATCCATGGCAATTCCATTTTCGTTATTATATAGCACAAGTTTTTTTTACTTGGTTAATTCTAAAATCAAAAGCAAGTTCATGAAAATAACAAGACTGAAATAACACAATAAGCTAACAAGAAAGGACACAATTTTCTTCTTTACCACTTTGGCTTGAAGCATTTCCTGCATTTGGCATAAATAAGAAAATCCAGGGCGACAATTATCTCTCCCTCTTCCGCTGCAACAAAGCTTGTTTGATTTTCTGACCACCCAAGTGAGTGGTCCAGGTGTCAGGAAAATCATTCCCAGTTTTCCTCAGTGCTTTCTGCCCAGTGGTTGCTTTGTGGTTATCTCCTAACCAGGGAAATCTGCTCCAACAAATTTGCATTTCTAAGGTGCCTCATCACGTCTCCAAGTTCTTCACATGATGCTTTTTTCTCCAAGTGGCATTGCTGTTATATTGGGATACTTGGAAGCCACATTGCACATAGGGAGATCTCACAAAAGGCAATCCAATTGATTACGAGTTATTTTGTTTATGCTGTTGTTTAATGAGGGGAACATTTGACCAGGATACAAAGCAAGCTCCTTGCTCTTCTTTGAAGAGTGCCATGGAACATTTTCCTTCACTTACATCATTAGAATAGATAGACAGAGACTTGGTTTACTGCCTGGTCCATAGGTCAAAAAAGGTCCATGGAGCAAATTTGCCTATTTTCAATTCAGCAGATTTAAACCTAAGTCAGGCACGTTTGGCGGGGTGATTCTTGGCACTGCTCATAGAATTTACAGTGCAGAAGGAGGCCATTCGGCCCATCGAGTCTGCACTGGCTCTTGGAAAGAACACCCTACTCAAGGTCAACACCTCCACCCTATCCCCATAACCCAGTAACCCCACCCAACACTAAGGGCAATTTTGGACACTAAGGGCAATTTAGCACGGCCAATCCACCTAACCTGCACATCTTTGGACTGTGGGAGGAAACCGGAGCACCCGGAGGAAACCCACGCACACACGGGGAGGATGTGCAGACTCCGCACAGACAGTGATCCAAGCCGGAATCGAACCTGGGACCCTGGAGCTGTGAAGCAATTGTGCTATCCACAATGCTACCGTGCTGCCCTTTGGGCATACTGCAGTATGCCCTCAACGGCACTTTGCCATATTTTTTAGCCTCAGGAAGTTTCTCCCTGCCGCAAGTAGACAGATTTCCTGCTGCTAGCTGATCTCGCACCCTGACACCCGGGCACACTGGTGGTGCCCCGGAATCCTGGCACTGCTACCCTGGCACTGACAGTGGCACTGCCTGGGTGCCCAGGTGACACTGCCAGGATGCCAGGTTGACAGAGCCATGGTGCCCGGGTGCCAGGGGAAGTGACAGGGTACCACCCTGCCCCGTCCCTCATCATTCAGGGGTCTCTATTAGCCCGAGGGACATCTTGAGATGCAGTTACACCTGGTCCACGTTTGTGTGGACCAGCACTAAACGGTGCCCTGGCGCGGTCTCGCAGATGCAGATGTTGAGTCCCAGACGCCAGGTGAATCCAGCGTCTGGGTATTTCAATGAGCTTAATAGATCATTCAAATATGCAGATCTGGGCAAAGAGCAAATCGGGTGACTCGCAATCAACTCAGAGCCTGGCACGGAGTCCCATTTGGGATTCACCCGTTACCCGTTACTCCCGGATTCACACTGGGCGCAATGGATTTGCTGAATTGCTCCCTAAATCCCATTCAGATGCCACTCATTTCCTCCTACCTTCTACCAACCCTCTACCCTTCTTGCTATCTCTTCTAGAAATTAAGGGACTTACTGGGCGGGCTTCTGCAGTCTGCCAGCTACTTATTTTCTGAGCAGTGTGCCCTCGCCAGCAGCGCGGTTCTCCGATCCCGGCTCCTGCCAATGGGATTTCCCATTGTGGCCACCCCACGCCACTGGGATATCCACAGGTGTGGGTGCACTGCCGACGCAATGGAGCATCCCGCCGGTGGAGAATCCAGCATTGTGAGCTCTCAGTTTATCTGCAGTATGGGTCTCATGCAGAATAAAATGAAACTTGTGAAGATCACGTGGCATTGGGGAGCTTCACACACAATGAATGGCTTATTGGAAAGCTGCAGACAAACTACTGGAGATTTTCCAGGAGGGAAGAGAGCCAGCACTGGCCCAGTGATTTGCATATCAGCCCCATTCTACTTGCAAAATCCCCACCAGTTGTGAGGAGTCACCGGACGTTCCACTGATGACTCCCATTGAATTGCCCCCAAAACATAATAACTGTAATTTCAGGACCATGGCCAGACCATGTTAGGAAGGCAGATTTCCCTCCCTAAAGAACATAAGTGAACCAGCTAGGGTTTTAGGACAATGGTTTCATGGTCATAATTGGACTTTTAGTCCCAGATTCTTTTTTTTTTATTGTCTTCACCTGCCATGGTGGGAGTGGAGTAAATGAGGGGCATTCGCTGGGCACTGGATTCAAAGTGCGAAGTGACAATTCAGATTGGTCGTGGATTAATAAATCAATGCTGAAATAAAAGAACGACTTGGTAGACAGACTGAATGAAGTCTAATTGTGAACTGCTGCTCCAATAAAGCATTGCTCCAGAAATAAGTTTTCTCCCATTTCTAAAAGTAGGAGATGAGCTTGGATATAATTTAATCTGCATGTAAATTTGGCAAACATACTCAGCAGTGTAGTGCTGGTACATTATTATCCAACAGAAAATTCAAAAGAATTTCAAAACATTTGCCAGATAGGACAGGTTTTGAAATTGTTAATTCTCCAGTACAAGAAACAGAAATAGCAGCTGATCTATTCTCAGACCAGTGAGGTGTCTTTTTCTCATTGCTGTCTCTCTCTCTCTCTCTCTGGATATTATCCACCCTTTCTCAATTCCATTGATTCCCAAACTGAAGACTGTTTAAATTGTCGCTTTCATTTATGGAAATATAGATTTGTGATGAAACTTTAAGAGCAGTGGTTGCACAATGATTTTCCGATCTTTTGTGTTTGTTGATTGAGCTGCCTATAATCAATAAGTGAGCCTTTTAGTTTTTTCCCTTGCTTCAATAATACAAAAGGTATCAGCTCATCAGCTTCATCCTTTGCCAACTTTAATACCACAGTCATTTGAATTTTAATTGTCAGGGCAATTCAGCATGGCCTTTCTGTCCCTCACATAAATACTGGCACTGCCAGCTACGGCCACATCTAGAGAATGAATTTTGAAAAGTTATCTCAACCTCAAAAGATCTTGGGCGGAATTCTCCAACCCCCCGCAGGTCGGCGGGCACCCCATGGCGATTCTCCGGCCCGTGATGGGCCAAAGTCCCGACGCTGTCAGGCCTCCCCCGCCGACGTGGTTTAAGTCACCTCTGGTGCCGGCGGGAGCAGGCGACGCGAGCGGGCCCTGGGGTCCTGGGGGGGGCCGCAGGGTGATCTGACCCCGGGGGGTGCCCCCACGGTGGCCTGGCCCGCAATCGGGGCCTACTGATCAGCGGGCAGGCCTCTGCCGTGGGGGCACTCTTTTTCTTCCACCGCCGCCACAGCCTCCACCATGGCGGAGGCGGAAGAGACCCCCTCCACCGCACATGTGCCGGGGTGACGTCAGCGGCCGCTGATGCTCTGGCGCATGCACGGACTCATGCCGACCGGCGAAGGCCTTTCGGCCAGCCGTGGCGCTGGTCGGCGGGACTCCAAAGGCCGTTCGCGCCGGTCGGCAGAGCGGTAGCCACTCCGGCGCAGGCCTAGCCCCTAAAGGTGCGGAGAATTCCGCACCTTTGTGGAGGCCCGATGCCGGTGTGGGTTCTTGCCACTCCGGTACGCCAGGACCCCCGCCCCGTCAGGTAGTGGAGAATCCCGGCCCTTATTCCAATAAATATTCCTCTCGGCAGAATTAGATTTTTTTACAATATTGTTTACAATATAATGGTTGTAATTTAACATTGTTTTATATTGGTCTCATATCAACACTTACAAACCGTCAGAAATGTGATGAATGATAGGCCAGAATTTCACGCTCCTCTGCCGCGCACCAGTGGCCTTTTAGGTTGAGGGAGGATGTGAAATTGCAGGGGTGGGATTCCCTGAGTTACCACCCCACCTTAACCCCTCTCCCCATCTGCCCTTCTCCCCCACCCATCCTGCTTGCAGCAGTTGTACGCTAGGGCAGGCAAGGCCTTAGGTGGGAGGCCCACCCTTGCACCAATTGAAGCCGATGTGTGGCCAATTAATGGTCACGGGTAAGGGCCGTTTCCTGCCCAGCCTCAACTTTTAGGCAGGCAGGCAGATGGAAGAATTGTGGGCGAAGGCCGAAAATAGTCCAAGTTAAATCTGGGACAGAAATGGGTGGTGCGCCTCCATTGGAATCCCCCTTATGATTGGGACCGTTCCACCCCCCCCCCCCCCCCCCCCCCTCCCTCCAGCCCCCCCCCCCCCCCCCACCATCCTGTGAAGGCCCAGACACCTCTGGACCAAACTCTTCCTTCGGCCTCCACTCTGGAGCCCCAATCAGCCTCCTGGTGTAGTTCAGCATCCAGCTATTGCATCGCAGTTGTTGCAGGGACTGGAGAGCTTCTGATCAATCAGGTTGGCTGGGTACTCCTCAACACCGGGCCTCATTCAGAAGGGGGGACAGAAGTCCCGCTTCCTGCCAATCGGCACTCTTCTGAATGTAAATTGGCTGCAGCGCTGGCAGAGTTGGTGGTAATTTATTCCCTGCTGAGGTCCCACCATCCTTTAATTTTAATGGCATGATTATCCTATTGTAAGACCTCGGGCGAGATTCTCCATTCCCTGACACTGATTTCGTAATCACCAATCGGGCGGATAATCCCTTTTTAACGGCAAAATCGGGGGCGGTACCTGTTTGACGCAGATTTCATATGCTCCACCCCCTCTGAAATGGCAACATTGCATTGGTACGGCCTCAGCGTGTCACCTGAAAGGCCTCCCACGATGCCCGCGCCTGTTGGGCCGAGTTAACAATGGCACGGTTCACTTCTCGTCCCAGCCGTGCGGGAACCCGGCGCCGCCACAGTTAGGTGGCAGCCGTGCTGCTGGGTGGGGTGGCTTCTGCAAGGGCTGGCGGAACTGGTGAGGAGTGGCCAGGGGGGGCGAGGGGGTGTCCGGGAGTTTTACGTGGTGCGCTGCTAGCCCCTCACTGGACGCAGCTTCAGTGAGAGGGTGGCGCTGAATTTTTCCACGTGAAATGACACAGACCCTCTGCACTTAGCCTCAAAATTGGAGAATCTGGCCCTATGTTCTCCCACCGGAGCTGAATTGCACCTGATTTGTTTGCATGCTGGGAGCACAAATCAGGAAGCGATTCCCAATCCTTAGACATGCAAATTCATGCATGGCAAGGATTGCGAGGGATTCCCTAGAAAATCCCGCTATTGGGTGCCATTTTTAATGGGTGACCCGATAGTGAGGTCCCGCATCTGGGCCCCCTCTGTCCCGACAGAGGCAGTGAAAAGAATCACTGCTTTAAAGCACACCTAAAGTAGTCAGTTGTGAAACTTACCGCAATGGTTCTAAACATCAAGCTATGATTGACAGCTCCTGGACCAGATCAAAGAGAGGTAAGTCCTTTCTGTTAGTTACACAGCTGACTACTTCAAAATCACTCAAGGCTGAAGGTAGATGAATGAAACAATGTAAACAGCTGCGTTTGTGTGTCAGCTGTCAATCACAGCCTGTAAAATCAATATCACAGAGAAATCAATGAAAGGCTTGCAGATCAAAGATCTGAAGAGGTTTAAACCAACTGACTGGTTTTCTCTTTCTAAGAATTGACAGCTTCTGCTTCCTGTGCCTGAGTTTTATCGTAGTAATTCTTTTCACTGCCTCGGCCTGGACAGATCTCTAGCTTCCAAACAAGGGTCTCTCGTCTGGGGAGTCTCTTTAACTAGGCGGTCTCTGATGGGTGTCTGTTGAATTAGGGGGTGGATTCTCTGATCCTGCAGCTATATCCACAGGATCCGTCTGGTCTTACGACCAGAAAGTCGGCGCTGACCCCGCACCGATCCTCTGTCCGGTGGGGGGGGGCTAGCAGCCGCGCAGTGTAACGCCCCTGGGGACACTGCCTTGGCAGGGCCAACTTTGGCATGACTGAAAGATGCCACCGGCACCCGCCAAGCATGAACCTCAATCCCAACGCCAGCAGAGGGCCTCAGCATCAGAACGCCAATCCCATTTTCTGTCTGACACTGGATTCTCCGCCCCCTCCTGCCAGTAGGGGAGCTCCTGATGCGGCGAAGAATCCAGCCCAGGTTCGCTGCATATTTAGTGCAATTCATTAGCAAGAGAAAAGTAATGGCAGGAAATTCCCGTCACCACAGTGGCACACTTTCCCAAGGATAATGTGGTGGGTCATTGACCGCTGCTGGGAACCTTCCTGTCGATACAAATTCTATGGCCTTTTGAATGACTTGCCCACCGGGTAAACCGCCCTGGGGGAGTCGACTTTGGCAGGTCAGGAAGATCCCATCGGCATTAAAGACCAGAAATTGCTACCCAATGAATTGGACAAGATCTTAAGCATTTGTCACCTCCCCACTTCCTCAAAGTTAAAGCAATATTTTCAGGATTGAATTCTGAACCTATATTGTAAGAATAATTAAATTATTTCAGTTGATTGAAACATCAGCCATAATGTCACTGCAACTAAATTTCTATGCACTATTATTGGCTCTACAAGTATTTACATGTTGCACCTGTACCTCAGGGCACATTAACCCAACTCTGTGACAGTTCAGATTCACAGGTTGCTTTGTCAGTTTTTTAGTATACATTTAGCACAAATTAGGGGCCAGTTTAGCTCACTTGGCTAGACAGCTGGTTTGTGGTGCAGAGTACAGCCGGCAGCACAAGTTCAATTCCTATACCAGCTGGGGTTATTCATGAAGACCCCACCTTCTCAACTTTCCCCCTCACCTGAGGTATAGTGACCCTCAGGTTAAACCACCAACAGTCAATGCCTCCCCCCCTCAGTAGAGGTCATTTGGGACCATGGCAACCTTGTATACAAATTTGAGAAGTGTTAGAGCAGACAGTGCCAAATAATTTTATTATATAGCATAGTTATCAAATTTCCTTCACAATGTCTTGAGAACACGTGACCTATTAGCGACAAACTTGAACAGAAATCCTTCAGCTTATTGATGGACCATGGGGCGCAATTCAACGGACCAAGTTAAAGTCCGATGATAGGGGAATTTAGTGGGATGCATCGCAGAGAAAGACCCCGCTATTCAACTACAGGTGACAGTGCAGAAAGATCACTCGCGGATTGGGGCAGCATTTTTAAAGGCAGTCCCTCTTTTGACCCCCACAGCGCCTGCACCATGGCCTCAGGACTCCCTGACCACCCAACGTACCTCTTCTGGGGTCCCCAAGTCCTACCTCACCCCACCACTTGAGGGCACGAACACCCTTGGCCTGACCTCTGGCATGGGCAAACTCGCACCTGGGCACCTTAGTGGGCAAGTCATTCAAAAGCTTGGTAGTGTCACACGAGCACCCTGGCAAAGCCATGGTGGTGCAGCCAGGGTGCCAGGCTGAGAGTGCCATGGTGCCAAGGTGCTAGGGCAATGCCACGATGTCACCTTCCCGACCACCAGGGGGCCTCTACGTCCCAGCAAGGCTGCCTGAGGTGCCGACTGGTTCACGACTTTGTGAATCAGTGCCAAATGGAGCCCAGTTGAGGTATCTTTGGCAAGGCCCCCGGGTGAATTGGGCGAGTGATGGCTCATTT
Organism: Scyliorhinus canicula; assembly: GCF_902713615.1. Taxonomy (NCBI): domain Eukaryota; kingdom Metazoa; phylum Chordata; class Chondrichthyes; order Carcharhiniformes; family Scyliorhinidae; genus Scyliorhinus; species Scyliorhinus canicula. The sequence goes on along the minus strand of NC_052165.1, from coordinate 21,975,594 downwards.
GAATATGCATGCCTTGATCTAGCCCAACGAGAGCGAGGTGCAGATCGCAATACCTCACGATATTCCGTTGAACCTCGCAAGACATTTCGAGTATCGCGGACCTCACAAGAGGCCACAGCCTTGTCCCGACACCAAATGAGAAGGCCGCAGAATCACACCCATGATCGCTTATCAATAATGATCACTTATCTTCATATTTTTGATGCTTAACAGGTGTGGGGAACCTGTTCAGAAAATGAGAAGTAATTAATTGAATACTTTTTTTTCTAATTTTGAACCTGTGTCCCCCTTCCCATCCATCACAACTAAATTTAAATTAATAATGTTGATTTCTCTTTTACGTTTCATTCATTACTTTAAAAACAACTAAACACATGTTTCCTTCCAAGGTTAAAAAGTGTTAAATTTTCCAAACCTTTTCACCCTGATCATTTGCAGAACATGACTGTAGAACTGATTGACCTATTCCGGTTTGTTTTTATGTTTCTATTCATACCAGGGCACTGTACAATTTAATTAAGGTGTCCATTATGTGGTTTGGTTGTGTCGTTAGATGTTTGATTGACTGTGCTCAATTCCACTTGTATTGAGCATTGAGCAAAGAACAAAGAGCAAAGAAAAGTACAGCACAGGAACAGGCCCTTCGGCCCTCCACGCCAGTGCCGACCATATTGCCCGTCCTAACTAAAATCTTCTGCACTTCCAGGGTCCGTATCCCTCCATTCCCATCCTATTCATGTATTGATCAAGATGCCCCTTAAACATCACTATCGTCCCTGCTTCCACCACCTCCTCCGGCAGTGAGTTCCAGGCACCCACTACCCTCTGCGTAAAAAACTTGCCTCGTACATCTCCTCTAAACCTTGCCCCTCGCACCTTAAACCTATGCCCCCTAGTAATTGACCCCTCCACCCTGAGTTCATCAAAATTCTCTTTCAGCTTCATCCTTAGCTTTACAACACATTTGATGGGTCATCTATCTTTCCGTCCTTTGTGGCAGTATGTTTCATCAAAAAAAAGATCAAGCGTCATCTGCCATTCTGCCCATTTAACCATACTGTTCGACTCAGTCTGGTATCTCTGAGCATCCTTCTCTGATATTACTATCCCTGTCTCGTGAGTATTCATTTACAATTTTGACTGCTTTGCTTTGAGTTTCTAAAGCCAGAAATAATGAATGGTTCCCATGCTAAGTTCTGAGTCCTCGACCAGTACTTCTCTCCACCGTCCTACAATCCCTCGAACAAGCACTCTTTTTATCCTTCCCATCAGCCATTGCCCAGTTTCTCTCTGAATCCCCACGGATTAGAGTTTAGCTGATACTCTTTGTGTGGAACTGTGGTAATCTTTCTTCACAACAGTGTTAAGTTTGCTGCATTTGCATTTTTCCATCTCAGACAACAGATACTACAGAGACACCCAGTTTTTTTTGGCCTGGAATAGAGAAATAACAAGGATGTAGCTAGCCCACACAGTGAGATTTTAAGGAACTCACACAGTCACATCCACCCGTTTCCTTTCAGTGCTCCCTTCATTCTAACCACTTGCAATGACGATGAACACTTTCCATTCATTAAAGCTCTCCTCTCTTCACAAAAAGTAAAACAATTGAAAAATCCAAATGCGTTCAGTCAGAGTTTCTAGTGTGTTGACAGCACCACTACATATCCAAACAACAAATCCCTTCAAACCGATCCAATTAACATTCTAAAGTGGGTGAGTCAGTGGGAATTTTATTTTGGTTGACTTTTAAAATTTCCGAGGCCACCCAATTTAACAATTTTTCTTGTATTTAAAGCAAATGTCAATGTCGGGTGAAACTTGTGAATGACTGAATCCTTGGGGACTGCGAGCAGCTGTGGCAGGTGCCTGTTTCTGTCGAATGGTCATTGTGAAGTGTTTAGTTTTAGCCAAGTTATATGTAGATGGTAATCAGCTGATGTACTTTACCTGATAAATCCTTGAATGTTCCTGTAAAGAAATCTCTTATTAAATGCCACTTTTCTTTTCATAAAATTAACATTTACAAAATACAATCAACTACTCATTCAGACAAATTCAACTAGAGCCACTTAAGAGATAAAGAATGGATTCTCCGTCCTCCCAGCCGTGTGTTTCTCGGCTGTGCGCCGTTCATTGGCGATGGGATTCGCTAAGCCCGTCGCTTGTCGATGGAATTTTCCATTGAAGCCACCCCACGCTGCGGGGAAGCCCACGGGCAGGGGTGCGCTGCCGGCAGGAACAAGGGGTGGGATTTTCTGATCCCGCGCCGGGTCGGAAAATCGGCAGGGGGGGCATGAATCCCACGATGCCGCTCCGACACCGGCCTGCCACTTCTCCGGTGACTGGAGAATCGGCGCCAATGGCGCTGGCGTGGTCGCTGCGGCGCCGGTCAGGGGCCGCTTTTCGATTCTCCGCGCTCGACGGGCCGGGTGCCCGCCAAGTCCCGCTGGCTTCGTTCTCGGCGTTCTGGCTGCGGGGCCACCCTGGTGGGGGGGAGGGGGATCCGACTCTGGGGGGGGGGGGGGGGGAGCTTCCACAATGGGCAGGTCCGCGATCAGGGGCTACCAATTGGCGGGCGGGCTAATTCCTGGGGGGGGGGGGGCGGTGGTCCTATGTTGCTCCGCGCCGGGCCCCTGTATGGCTCCGGCATGTTGCGTGGGGGCCGGCAAGGAGGCGGCAACCCACGCACATGCGTGGATCCGCTCCAGTGCCGTGTTGGCTCTCTGTGGGTTGGGGGATTGCTGGACCTGGCAGCCAGATGACACCGTCGTTAAACTCTCTGGTGTTTCTGACGGCGTCAACACTTAGCCCCATTATCGGAGAATCCCACCCAGAGAATCGCAACCGCCAGAGAATTCCGGCCAAAAGCAGGAAATGCTGGAAATGCACGCCATTTGCTCATGTAGCATCTGTGGAGGACGGAACAGTTAATGGGCAGAATTTTACGGCCCTTCCCACCCGCAGCATTTTCTAGTCCAATCGAAGTCAGTGGAATTTCGAACGACTCGCTACATTTTACGATCCCACCCCTGCCGGGAAAGAGCTGAAAAATTCCGCCCAATGCTTCAGGTTGGTGACCTTTTGTTAGAAACATAAAGTTAGAGATGGTAAAGTGAGAGGCAGGTAAGATTGAATGACAAAAGAGCTAATGGGACAAGACAAAAGGGGGGCGATAATGGGGAATGAAACAAAAGATGGGTCTCGAGAGAAAGGGTAATTGGCACAACAGCAAGATCATTACCAGCACCTCCTTCCTGAACAAACGTTGGAGCAGTGGTTGTGGCCTGAAATTGTTGAACTCAGTGATCAGAATTTTATTTTGCTTGGGTGGGCGTGTATGCTGACGTATTCATCCGCTGGTGCAACATTTTGGTCGCGCGGGAATAGGAGGAGTGCCCGTCAACAATGAAGCTGCCAATTTAGCCCATAAAGCGGCCAACTAAATGCAACTTGACATGGCCCATCTGCTTTTACGGTTGGTAGATATTTCCCACTTTCTCTGTGTGTTAGCTTTGACAAAGAGTTATCGGACTCGAAACGTTAGCTCTTTTCCCTTCCTACAGATGCTGCCAGACCTGCTGAGATCTTCCAGAATTTTCTCTTTCGTTTACAGTTGGTGTGTGGGCCAATTGGCGAGGCGGCCTTACGTTTTAGCTTCAACCTCGATCCAGGGCAGGATGAAATGTCCGGGCTGAAATAAAATTGAGAAAGGTGTCTGGGGACTGATGTTTGCGTTTGAATGTGCTGTCTGACCACACTTTGCACAATTTTTCCACTGCAATTTATTTCGTACAGGTCTGCAGCCTCCCCCATCAGGGAATACGTCAAAAAACGAAGGCCCGCACCTTCCCTTTTCTCAATGAGTTCCCTTAAGCTGTTGGACTCAGTTGGACCAATTTTCCTGACCCTTCCCTGCATATTTATAAATTCAAAAAAGGTGAGGAAAAAAAGGGCAGATATCAATTACATCAGGTTTCCAGTTCTTTTATTTTGTCCAATGATAATAAGATGAATGAGTGTTTCTGGTTACATGTCTTTAGTTTCCTAAACAGAGAATGATGGCGCTCCCAGGCATAAGGGTTCCACAAGGAGCTGGTAATAGGGTCATCTCAGATCAGAGTCCTGAGCAGCAAGCTGAAGGGAACCTTTGAGGAATGTGGGCAGTTTATTTTTCCTGTTCCCACAATTTGGGTCTTCAAGCTTTTCAGGCTGCTGCTTGAGAACAGCACAATAAAGAGCTTGACTAACTAAACCACAGCTTGGGAAACAATTAAACCTTTCAGGAATAACAAAATGATTGATCGAGAGATTGGATGCGAGCTACAGAAGACGCAGAAAATCAAGGAAGGCTTGAAGGCAAGTGATAAGAGAAGGCAGACACATAATTGATGAGACCATCGATTCACGCGACACGTGGTTAGAAGTGAACAGTGGTTTTAATCGTCTGACAACAGAGCCTGCCTGTGACACGATGAACTCCAGATGAACTGGCAGGCAGGCTCTCAGCATCAACCTTTACACTTCTGGTTAGGGGGGAGGAGCCATGGGTGGAGCCAAGGGTGGAGCCCAGTACAAACTCCCGTACACTCCCAGTGCATCTCCCCCTAGTGGCAGAGCAGTGCAACTGCTTGTGTGACGAGCTTACAGAGACATAGTAATACAGTGTGAATTATGCTACTGTGATTCGCCACATTCACCCCCTGTAAAAAAATCAAGTAAAGCGGGGGTGGTGGCTTACAGATTGAGTCTGTCCGCTGGCCGAGTTGTCCGCTGTGATCAGCGGAGCACCGGGGTTGCAGCCCCTTCTGGTGGCTGGATGAGCACCGTCGGTTGGGGTACGAGGCGGACTCTGGGAGTGATTCAGCCCGAGCTTCGTACCCGTCTGGTTCGACTGGGGACTGGGGGCGCTGGGAGCTAGCGGGCGCGCGAAAACAATGTAGCGAACTGGTCGGTGCGGGAGCGTGGGGGGTGAGTTGGGTAGGATGTAGTGTGAGGGGTACCTCGGCGGTGGTAGTGGGGGGGTTGGATCCTGCAGGTGCCGGAGGGATACAGTGTCCTGACGGCCGTCAGGGAACTCTACGAAGGCGTACTGGGGGTTCGACTGTAGTAGGAACACTTTCTCTACGAGTGGGTCAGTTTTGTGCGCCCTGGGCCCGGTGTCTTCAACCATGCCGGGAGCGAAACCCCGGTAGTACTGCCCCGGGAAAAAATAAAGAGCCACTCGTGAGGGGTCTGGTTGGTAGCGGTACATAAGAGGGACCTAATAGCGTGGAGCGCGTTGGGGAGGACTTCTTGCCAATGGGAGATCGGGAGATTTCTGGACCGGAGGGTCAGTAGGACGGTCTTCCAAACCGTCGCATTCTCCCTCTCCACCTGCCCGTTCCCCCTGGGGTTATAGCTGGTAGTCCTGCTCGAGGCGATGCACTCGCCAAGCGGGTACAGACGCAGCTCATCGTTCATAAAGGACGAACCCCGGTCGCTGTGTACGTAGCTGGGGAAACCAAACAGGGTGAAGTTACTATGCAGGGCCCTAATGACTGTGTGGGAGGTCATATCGGGGCACGGAATAGCAAAGGGAAAACGGGAGAACTCGTCTATGACATTTAGGAAGTAAACATTCCTGTTAGTCGAGGGGAGTGGCCCTTTGAAATCGATAGCGAGGCGTTCAAAGGGCCTAGAAGCCTTGACCAGGTGGGCCCTGTCTGGTCTGTAGAAGTGCGGTTTGCACTCCGCGCAGATCGGGCAATCCCTGGTGATGGCTTTTACCTCCTTGGAGAAAGGCAGATTTTGGGCTTTAATGTAGTGGGCGAACCGGGTGACCCCCGGGTGGCAGAGGTCATTGGGGATGGTTCTTAAGCGGTCGCTCTGTGCGCTGGCACAGGTCCCGCGGGACAGGGCATCTGGGGGCTCGTTGAGCTTCCCCAGTCGATACATAATATCGTAATTGTAGGTGGAAAGTTCGATCCTCCACCTCAGAATTTTGTCATTTTTAATTTTGCCCCTTTGCGAGTTGTCAAACATGAAGGTAACCGATCTTTGGTCGGTGATGAGGATGAACCTTCTACCTGCGAGGTAGTGCCTCCAGTGATGAATAGCCTCCACAATGGCTTGTGCTTCCTTTTCGACTGACGAGTGTCTAAGTTGCGAAGCGGAGAGGGTTCGGGAGAAAATTGCGACTTGTCTCCCTGCCTGATTTAGTGTGGCTGCAAGAGCTACCTCTGAGGCATCGCTCTCAACCTGGAAAGGGACGGATTCATCCACCGCCCACATGGCAGCTTTGGTCATGTCCTCCTTGATGCAGTTGAAGGCCTGGTGAGCCTCAGCTGACAGTGGGAAGAGTGTGGCCTTAAAGAGTGGGCAGGCTTTGTCCGCATATTGAGGGACCCACTGGGCATAATACGAAAAGAATCCCAGGCACCGTTTGAGGGCCTTGGGACAATGAGGGAGAGGGAGTTCTAAGAGTTCTAAGCATACGGGACCCAGGACTCTGTTTTCCACGACATAGCCGAGGATGGCTAGTCTGGTCGTGCGGAAAACGCATTTCTCCTTGTTGTATGTGAGGTTAAGCTTCTGGGCCATCTGGAGAAAACGGTTGAGGTTGGCATCGTGGTCCTGCTGGTCATAGCCGTAGATGGTGACGTTATCCAAGTACGGAAATGTGGCCCGCAGCCCGTACTGGTCCACCATTCGGTCCATTGCTCGTTGGAACACCAAAACCCCATTCGTGACGCCAAAGGGGACCTGGAGGAAGTGGAAGAGGCGGCCATCTGCCTCAAACGCCGTGAAGTGGCGGTCCTCCGGGTGGATTGGGAGTTGGTGCTATGCAGACTTCAGATCCACCGTGGAAAAAATCCGATACTGGCTGATCTGATTCACCATGTCTGCAATCCTGGGGAGGGGGTACGTGTCGAGGAGCATAAACCGATTAATAGTCTGACTATAGTCTATGACCATGCGGAAGTTTTCCCCGGTCTTGACGACCACCACCTGAGCTCTCCAGGGACTGTTACTGGCCTCTCTGATCCCTTTACGTAAAAACCTCTGAACCTCAGATCGAATGAACACCCTGTCCTGTCGGCTGTACCGCCAGCTGCGAGTGGCTATGGGTTTACAGTCCGGAGTGAGGTTGGCAAAGAGAGGAGAGGGGGAGATTTGCAGCGTGGCTAGGCTTCAGATAGTGAGTGGGGTAGGGGTCCGCCAAAACTGAGGGTGAGACTCTTGAGATTGCATTGAAAGTCGAGTCCCAATAAGAGTGGGGTCAGAGTTCCGGAAGGACGTATAGTTGGAATTTAGAATAGTTAGCGCCTTGGATTGTTAGAGTTGCGACGGTGCGCCCTTAGATATGGACAGAGTGGGAGCCCGAAGGGAGGGAGATAGTTTGCCGTGCAGGTAAAACGGGAGCGAACAGCTTCTTACCAGATCTGGGTGTACGAAGCTCTGTGCTCCCAGAGTCGAAAAGGCACGGTGTACTGTATCCGTTGATTTGTACCGTTGTCATAGAGTTGTTGAGATGCTTTGGGCGCGATTGGTCCAGTGTGACTGCGTTGAGTTACGGGTAGTCGGCGGCTCGGTCGGCTGCGCTAGGGTGGCCCCGCGATGAGTGCCCGCTGAGGTCGCAGTCTTCAATCGAGTTTTCTGAGTGTGGAGAGGATGGGACCCAAGATGGCTGCCCCCATGGATCGCACGTGGCGGGCTGTGAGGAAGATGGCGTCTAAGATGGCGGCCCCCATGAGTCGCACGTGGCGGTTGGGGGCGGAGTCGGGACATAGGGCCCTGCGTTCCGGGGCCTGCAGGCCTGCGAGTGCGGAGAGCAATTACTTGGTGGCGCTGAAGTTTTAGAGGCAGGGGCCTTCCTTGCTAGGCACACTCTGGCGTAGTAGCCTTTTCGCCCGCAGCTGCTGCAGGTCGCGTTACGGGCCTAGCAGTGCTGCCACGGTTGCTGGGGCTGGCCACAAAAGTGGCAGGCTGGGGCAGCATGGTGGCTGGGTGGCCGTGCGGCACAGGCCTGGGGAAGTCGTTGTTCGGGGGCCCATGACGGGGTCGCGCAGTCGGCAGGAAACGAGGTGAGGCTACGAAATGAGACATCCATAGTTGTAGCGAGTTCAACAGTATCTTCCAAATTTAGGGTCCCCCTTCTCCAGCAGTCGCTGGCGCACGTAATTCGATCTAAGGCCTGCAACAAAGACATCGCGGACAGCAAGTTCTCTATGCTCTGTAGCAGTTACAGCCTGATAATTACAGTCCCGGGATAAGGCTTTTAAGTCTCTGAGGAATTCTTCTAGCGATTCTGTAGGGCGCTGGCGGCGAGTAGTAAAAACGTGGCGCACGTAGACCTCATTGATAGGCCTCACATACATCCTATCGAGTAGGGCTAGGGCCTCTGTATATGAGACGGTACAGTTTAGCTGAGTAGATATATGATGGCTCACCCTCGCGTACAGTAGACTGAGTTTCTGCTCCTCCGTCGTTTCTGGGGTGCTTGCTTCAGCCAGGTAGGCCTTAAAACATCGGAGCCAATGCAAAAAGATTTCTTTCGCCTCTGCATCCTGCGGGTCGAGTTCCAGTCGGTTAGGCTTGAGGGCTGATTCCATGGTCATTCCTTACTGTTTCTTAAGACGATTAAATTGATGAGCCCATCAATTCACGTGACACATGGTTAGAAGTGAGTCACACAGTGGTTTTAATCGTCTGACAACAGAGCCTGCCTGTGGCACGATGAACTCCAGATGAACTGGCAGGCAGGGTCTCAGCATCAACCTTTATACTTCTGGTTAGGGGGAGGAGCCATGGGTGGAGCCAAGGGTAGAGCCCAGTACAAACTCTCATACACTCCCAGTGCATCTCCCCCTAGTGGCAGAGCAGCGCAACTGCTCGTGTGCCGAGCTTACAGAGACATAGTAATACAGTGTGAATTACGCTACTGTGATCCACCACAGTAATGAATATACTTTAATGCTGAGGTAAAATTATTTCAGTAGACTCCAGGTAATGGTACGGTGAACTGTAAATCTACATTGAGATCAGCGAAGGAAACAATGAGGAAATATTTGCGTCTGGACTGAAACAACTATTAAATTTGTGCTTCATTTGCTGATGGAAATGAAACAGTTAATGGGCAGCTTTAAATGAAAGCTGCAGAAACTTACTGTTCCTGGAGCTAGAATTCATCCCTGACTAAACCTCTGGCTGAAGAAGAGGATCAGAACCATATAAGCAAGAGTTGTCTTAAAATTGTGTTTCAATATTTTGCCTTTACTGTTACGATCTCCTGCTGCAGTTCATTTTGCCTTTGAAGCTAGAAGCAATACGCCAAATTATTTTATAAATTGAATCCCTTACGTGGGAATATTAAAATAATTATTTTACCAACTGTTGAGGTTTTGCTCAACTCTTTCTCTAATTCATTCCTGGCAGCCCCATAAATTATTGGAGTTACAGGATTGATTGGAACTAGTTTATCTGAATTTAATTTCCTTCATTGTTTTCCCTCTCCTTAATAACTTGTGTTTTTTTTTTCCTCTAGAGTTTAATTAAGAATCTGCTAAAGCCATCCAATTGTCCTCTCACTAAACAGGCAGAAACAAATGTGAGATATGGAGTTGTGCAAAACATAATTGTAGCTGTCGACCCACCATGTTTTCTGGCTGTAGGTTTTCGCACAGTTTCAGTATGAATAACAGTTTTTGCACTGGCTTCTAAGTATCGCCCTTAGAGTTCATCAAAGCATGTAAATTGTCCGATTTCATTCAAATTTGAAATTCAAGGTCATTTGGAATCCCCAATGTTAGACCCAATTATATTTTGTGATGGTGAATAACACACAAAATTGCGTAATTAATTCCGTCACAGTTTCTGGTTTGCAACTCAAAAGTGAAACTATTTAGGAAGCTGATTTTTTTTTTCTTGAAGGCATGGTTGATTTTTGACTTGATTTTGACAACAGTTTCAGCATGACAGAAGGAAATCAAAATGTATCTCTTTGTTACGCAGCTTCTATGCTGCCTATAAGTAACATCGAGGGGACAGCTCAGGAGAATCCCTGGGCTGCATTCTCCGGGCCCCCAGCCATCTGTTTCTCAGAAGCAGTGGGATTCACTACCCTCGCCGCTTGTCAATGCGATTTCCCATTAAAGCCACCCCTAGCGCCGGCAAACCCACGGGTCAGTGTGCACTGTTGGTGTGATGTACCATCAATGGTACGCGAGGCGAGTGATTTACCAAAGTCTGGCTTTAATTAACTAGAACACAGCTCTGCGATTGTCTACAATGGAAAGGGACGATCGTCAGTCGTCTGGCCATTTATACCTCTTAATAGAGGCGTGGTTAACTCAGCCTCTCGGCCAATCGGTCGAGAGGCACATGACCGACCAGGGCCAATGGTAAGCCGACGTTCTGGCCCAATGGCAGACGAGTATGCAGATCATATCACCACATGGTGGGAATGGAGAATTCAGGCACATTTTTCGAAAATAATCCAAAAGGCGTTTTTGAAAACAACAGTGGCCTGGAGTATTTTTGTGAGACCCGGGTGAAGGTTTCGTGCTCCTTGTGGCCTTCGGAAAATATAAAGTTGCAGAATTTCGGGAAGATTAGTCCATTCAAAAAGGCCTGGATAGAGTGGACGTGGAGAGGATGCTTCCACTTGTGGGAAAAACTAGAAGCAGAGGACAGCGTCTCAGACTAAAGGGATCCTTTAAAACAGAGATGAGGAGGAATTTCTTCAGCCAGAGGGTGGTGAATCTGTGGAACTCTTTGCCGCAGAAGGCCAAATCACTTTAAGACAGAGATAGAAGGCAGGAGAATGGGGATGAGAAAAATATCAGCCATGATTGAATGGCGGAGCAGACTCGATTGGCCGACTGGCCTAATTCTGCTCCTATGTCTTGTGGTCTTATATGCTATTTAATGCCTGGTGCAAATGGGTGGAACATGTGCACATTGACTCCAATTGAATTTCAAAATTGAATATGCACACAGGAATACATTCACACACAGACACAGATACACACGGATTGAATGCAGGTGAAGAGAGTGCACTTTTATAAATTACAGTAACTACAGTCTCCTATTTATAACTGCTGGTCTCCCATGTGGCAGGCCTATGATTTCTTGAAAGGTTTTGATGATTTCAAGTTAAGCGACGGCCTTGTAAAGTGAAGGGTTCACAGCAGGTCGTGAGGCTTCTTCTGGTCAAATTTCCAGGAGATTGGTTCTCATGTGAACTCGGGAACTGGAACAGATTAAGTACTTTGTCTACGTGATCACTTTCCGCGGGTTTCAGAGTCGGGTTCTCAAAGTAGCTGCTGACTGAAAGTCCTGGTGATCTGCTGGGATCCTTGGCTAATGCGGGTGGAGTCCCTGAACCCAATTTTGATCACATAACCACTGGGTTTACACATCTGAGATGAATTATTCTTCTGTGGATGAGAGAGACTATCATGATGTAATGAGAAGTTGCTAATGGCTATTGATCTTCCCCTTGGTCCAGAATGAAACATGCAGGCAGGCAGTCTGGAAACTCTATAACCTTTAGATGTTGGCCCATCCTTAAATATTGAGATGTGTGAATTTCACAAATGACTGTGTCCATATTTATTTAGGTGTTCACTGTCATGTTATCTACCCTGGGGTAACACGGACTGCAACTGGATGCAGTTGGACTGTAAAGGATACACCAAACTTAGACGTTGGTTCAATAAGATTTATTGAACTTCTGTAACAATGCACACAGCTGGCTGTGGGTTGACACTCTACTACTCTAAGTGTGCTAACTCTAACTAACTAGACCAGACTAGCTCTGATCCACGTGGAGCAGGTGCTAACTGATATATACACCCTGACTGTCACTACAGTTGTCACCAGTGGAAAGAGGCAGAGTGCTGATGCCACATGAGTTTTATAGTGGGAAACCCCCCTCTAATATTCTGTCTAGTGATTGGTTGTGTTCTGTCCTGTGTGTTGATTGGCTAACCTGGGTGTCTGTCACTCCCTGTCTTTACCACATGATGTGCATTGGGTGCATATTATGACATTCACTGGAACTTAATATTGTCTATTTCAAATGTCAAAAGTTACATGATTTGTGATAACCTTAACACATTGTTTGTGTCTAATTGTTAAAAGTAGTGACTGAAGGTTCACAGCATGTCATCTCATTTACTAAGCATTCCCCAATGAAATGGCTGGCTTACATTGAAAGGATAATCATTGGATGCTTGCAACTGATTATGTTAGGACCTTGAAAAAATGGAAAATGCTATTACTCTGAAGTTTTCTTTTCCGGACAATTTCTAAACCATGAAATCCTTCTTGGATTTATTAATTCAAGGGGTTGGGCCTCATTGGCTAGGACAGCATTTATTGCCCATCCCTAATTGCCCCTGAGAACATGTTACTGAGCTGCCTTCTTGAACCGCCGCAGTCCATGTGGTGTAGGTACACCCACTGTGCTGTTAGGGAGGGACTTCCAGCGACAGGAAGGAAGGGTGCAATCTTTCCAACTCAGGATGGTGAGTGACTTTTTAAAAATTCATTTACAGAATGTGGGCATCGCTGGTTAGGCCAGCATTTATTGCCCATCCCTAGTTGCCCTTCAGAAGGTGAAGTCCCTGAGGTTAGGTACACCCACAGTGCTGTTAGGGAGGGAGTTCCAGGCTTTGTACCCAGCAACAATGAAGGAGCGGCTATATATTTCCAAGTCGGGGTGGTGTGTGACTTGGAGGAGAACCTTCAGGTGGTGAGGTTGCTAGGTATCTGCTGCTCATGACCTTCTAGATGGTAATGCTTGTGTGTTTGGTGCTGCCTACAGAAACTTGGCATTTGCTGCAGTGCATCTTGTAGATGTTGCACACAGCTGCCACTGTTCACCTGTGGTGGAGGGATTTAATGTCTGTCAAAGGGTTGCTTTGTCCTGGATGGTGTTGAGTTTCCTACATGTTGTTGGAGCTGCTCCTGACATGTGCCTTGTAGATGGTGGACAGGTCTTTGGGAGGGGGGGGGGGGGTCAGGAGGTGAGTTACTGAGCATAGGGTTCCTAGCCTTTGACTTTCTCTGGTAGCCACAGTATTAATGCTAGTCCAGTTCAGTTTCTGATCAATGGTAACCCCCAGGATGGTGACTGTGGGGGATTCAGCGATGGTAATGCCATTGAATGTCAAGAGGCGATGGTTAGATACGCTCTTGTAGTAGATGGTCATTGCCTAGCACTTGGTTGGCAGGAAATGTAACTTGGAGGGGAGCTTTCTGATGGTAGTGTTCCCATGTATTTTCTGCCCTTGTCCTTCTAAATGGTAGTCGTCATTCGTTTAGGAGGGGCTGCCGAAGGAGCCATGATGATCTCTTGTAATCAGTGCATCTTGTAGATGGTACAGACTGCTGCTATTAAATACCAGTGGTGGAGGGAGTAAATGTTTGTGGATGAGTTGCCAATCAAGTGGGCTGCTTTGTCCTGGATGGTGTCAAGTTTATTGAGTGTTGTTGGGGTTTCAATCATCCAGGCAAAGGAAGAATGAGTATTCCATCTCACTCTTTTCACAGTAACTTCAGTGCAATGGAAGCATACTTGTGACGATAAAGATTATTATTATACTCCTGACTTGTACCTTGTTGATTGTGGACAGGCATTGGGGAGTCAGGAGATGAGTTACTCACCGCAAGATCTGACCTGCTCTTGTACCACAGTATTTATATGGCTAGTCCAGTTCAATGATTGGTCCATCATAACCCCAAGGATGTTGATAGTGGGGAATTCAGTGATGGTAATAAATTGAATGTCAAGGGATGATGGTTAGATTTTCTCTAGTTGGAGATAGTCATTGGTTGGCACGTGTGTGGTGCTAATGTTATTTGATAACATGGTTTAAGGTGTCTCAAGTGCTGAAATATTGCATAAAACCTGCATCTTGAGCCACCTAGTGGTGCCTCAGGCATGTGCCCATTCACTCACTTCCTAAATGTAACAGATTTTCATTAAATCTGCCCTTTTGAACAGAAGCATTTCATAAATAATCATGTAACATCTCCATTCAGCTACAATCGCTTTGCACAAATCCCAGTATTTGTGGATATTATGCAACATTTTGAGATTCGGGATGAAATGCTTGACCACAAAACATAAAGAGATTATTACATTATATGGTGACTTTCAAATCAAACATCAGGTACACAATTGAGATGATGACTGTAAGGCATCGCTGATCTTTAGTTTTACAGACCAAAGTGAGAAACAACATAAGGTTGAGGTAATTAAGCAGTATTTTTAATGGAAAGTATCAATTATCTGTTCCAATTCTGAAATGCTATTGGTGGACTAGTTTGCATTGTTGACCAAGGAGCAGTATTTATTTGTAGGTGCTGACGAGTATATTTTCAAACTGCAACAAGAGCACAGAAAAGAGAATGACTCCTGCAGAAACCAGTGTCGGAACCTCAAAGACCTCTGGGATTATTTGTAAAATGGTGATGTGATGCTACTGCGCTGCCTCATTGGGCCTGATTTCAGCTACAGGGCAGTGAAGTGAAGAGTTACATTTGATTCCCTTTTGACCTGCTTCAATACAGTGCCGTCAACAAAATATAATTGGGACTCTTCATTGGAAATTCCAAGCGAGCGACATCAATGTTAAATGCGAAATTGAATAAAATCGGACATTTAGATGCAGCCACCAGCTGTGAGGGTGTCACAGAGCTCAACAAACAGTTTGTAACACTCTATGCCAAGTCTAAAGGAAATATAGGCTTATTGTGGCAGTGGTCCTTTTCCCCGAAATTTTAAAAATAGTTCGAGCAAACTTTGATGCAAAACAAAAACATAAATGCTGGGAAAACTCAGCAGGTCTGGCAGCAGCTGCTGAGACGGATGCCAAGTTAACGCTCATCACAGATGTGTGAAAAGATCAGATCAGTCCATAACAGAGTCATTCAGGAGTCTAGTAACTGCAGGGAAGAAGCTGTTTTTGAACCTGTTAGTGCGTGTACTCAGACTTTTGTATTTCCTGCCCGATGGAAGAGGTTTGAAGAGTGAATAACCCGGAGGGGAAGAGTCATTAATTATGCTTCCTGCTTTCCCAAGGCAGCGGGAGATGTAGATAGAGTCAATGGATGAGAGGCAGGTTCATGTGATGGACTGGCCTGTGTTCGCAACTCTCTGTAGTTACTTATTTAGTTTCAGTCTTGGGCTAACTAGTTGCCAAACCAGGCTGTGATGCAGCCAGATAGGATGTTTTCTATGGTGCATCTGTAAAAATTCGTAAGAGTCAATGTGGACATATGGAATTCCCTTAGTTTCCTGAGGAAGTATAGGCATTAATGTGCTTTCATGGCCGTAGCTTCGATGTGGGTGGACCAGGACAGATTGTTAGTGATGTGCACAACTAGGAATTTGAAGCTGTCAAGCATCTCCACCTCGGCACCATTGATGAAGACAGTGGTGTGTGTGATCCTTTGCTTCCTGAATTCAATGACCAGCTCTTTAGTTTTGCTGACACTGAGGGAGAGGTTATTGTTGTTACACCACTAGGTTCTCTATCTCCCTCCTGTACTCTGACTCATCATTGTTCGAGATCCGACCCAGTACAGTCATGTCATCAGTCAGCCTATTGCTCATTTATTGTTTGTCACCCCATTAACTCACCCCCTGACTCCCCAAGGATTTTTACCATCTACAAGGTACAAGTCAGGAGTGTGATGGAATATTCTCCACTTGCTTGGATGAGTGCATCTCTAACAACACTCAAAAAGTCCAAAACCACCAAGGACAAGGCAACCTGCATGATTGGCAATCAATCCACCACCTTAAACATTCACTACCTCCATCACCAGCATCTATTGGCAGCAGTGCATACCACCTCTGAGATGCACTGCAGCAGCTCACCAAGGCTCCTTCGACAGCATCATCTAAACCCATGACTGTACCTCCTGTAAGGGCAAGATGAGCAGATGCATGGGAAGACCACAACCTGCAAGTTCCCCTCCAAGCTAAACGCCACCATAGCTTGGAATTATATCTCCATTCCTTCACTTCCCCTGGGTCCTAGCTACCGAAGCCCACAGCCTGCAAATGATCTTTTAAAACTGCCACGCCATCCTGAAACCTAGTCGCTTTCTGATTATTTGTCGTGCATTTTTGATTTTTCTACAGCAATACGTTTCCATTTGAATGAGACAGAAGACGCTTCATAACTTGGATGCAACGTAACGTTCTGCTAGCCCAAATATCAAAAAGACTGTCATTTCCTCCATGTGAGTTTCCAGCACAAACTTCAGTTACTCAAATTAGGGGCGGCATTCTCCCCTACCCGGCGGGGCGGGGGGTCCCGGCGTAGGGGAGTGGCGCCAACCACTTCGGCGTCAGGCTAGGCCCACGCCGGAGCGGTTGGCACCACGTCGACTGGCGCGAAAACCGGCACCAGTGGCCTTTCAGGTCCGCCGCTGGCCGAAAGGCCTTCGCCAGTTCGCGCATGCGCGCTGGGGGATTCTCTTCTGCCTCCGCCATGGCGGAGGCCGTGGCGGCGGCGGAAGAGAAAGAGTGCCCCCACGGCACTGGCCCGCCCACCAATCGGTGGGCCCCGATCGCGGGCCTGGCCACCGTGGGGGCACCCCCCAGGGTCCGATCGTCCCATGCCCCCCCCCCCCAGGACCCCGGGGGCCTGCTCGCGCCGCCGATCCCACCGCCACCAGAGGTGGTTCAAACCTTGGCGGCGGGAGAGGCCTCCCAGCAGCGGGACTTCGGCCCATCGCGGGCCGGAGAATCACCGCAGGGGGCTCACCACTCGACGTGGCGCGATTCCCGGCCCCGCCAATTCCCGGGTGGCGGAGAATTTTTGCCACGGCGGGGGCGGGATTTTCGGCGGCCCCAGGCGATTCTCCGACCCTGCGTGGGGTCAGAGAATTTCGCCCGAGGTCTGTGAATGAAACTTAATTCAGTGGCAGTTTGTGGCTAACTATGGATGATTTTTGTGCTTTGAATTGATTAAGCCGACTAGAAACTGGGTTAGATCTGCCCAAATACATTTCCTTTAAGATTCTTGGTCCTGTCAACCTGGACCAAGTTCAAATAATGCTGCCAGAAAAGATAGTGCGGTAACCCACTGCCGGTCTTCAACGACCCATGGCATATGATGCTGAAGGGTTCCAATAGCCAAAACACTTTTTCCAGTCAGTCTGTTAAAAGATGCTCAAGAATAACATGCAGCGCGCAGGCAGAAGGTCTGTGGAGAACTGCTTCCTGACTTTTGGTTCCTTTTATAACCTGAGGTCTTGGAAAAATGGGAAATCACAAATGTCCAGAAGGAATCTTTCAAAAATCAATTGCAATAGCATAGATTGGTATTTTAAGGAAAAACTAAAAATAATTAGGCGTTCAACTTGTTTTTTTTTACACTAATCATACAGACCATAAGGTCCTGGTCGGTGCCAAGATTGCTGATCTAACACAGAGCGGTAATTGCGTAGATGCAGTTATTCGCAGCACCACCGTGGTGAGAAATGGGAAATCAAAACCAGCTAGAGTTCCTTGCTTCTGATCACCATCCAGTGATTGCTTCTGAAAAATAGACACATGTAAATATAGAAACTAGGAGCAACAGCAAGCCATTCAGCCCTTTGAGCCTGCTCCACCATTCAAAGAAGCAAAGAACAAAGAATGTACAGCTCAGGAACAGGCCCTTCAGCCCTCCAAGCCTGCACTGACCACGCTGCCCTAAACTAAAGCCTCCTACACCTCTGCCGTCCGAGTCCCTCTAGTCCAATGCTATTCATATATTTGTCAAGACGCCCCTTCATAGGATCATAGAATTTACAGTGCAAAAGGAGGACATTCGGCCCATCGTGTCTGCACCGGCCCTTGGAAAGAGCACCCTACGTAAGCCCACACCTCCACCCTATTCCCGCAACCCAGTTACCCCACCTAACCTTTTTTAACACTCAGGACAATTTAGAACGGCCAATCCACCTAACCTGCACATCTTTGGACTGTGGGAGGAAACCAGAGCACCCGGAGAAAACTACGCAGCCATGGGGAGAATGCGCAGACTCCGCACAGACAGTAACCCAAGCCGGGAATCGAACCTGGGACCCTGGAGCTTTGAAACAACAGTGCCAAGCACTGTGCTACCGTGCCGCTTAAATGTCACTATCGTATCTGCTTCCAACACCTCCTTCAGCATTCAATATACATATAGATGCCTGGCAATACAAGAATAGGTTTAGTGTGAAGCCTTTTTCGGTTGAATGGTTCCTCAAAACTCACTTTCCGAGTTCACATTGAGGTCTGGGAGAGAACACCTCGAGAACAGTGAGCACCTTCGAGGAGGTGGAGAAAAATTGTGGGAAATATTTTCCCATTTTTGCTTCAGGTGGTAATTTCAGAATTTACTGTCAATTTAAATATTGATCACAGCCAAAACACAGCTGTGGAAAATTGTTATTTTTGAACTCGAAATACATGGATATGCCACAGGCAAGATTGCCACACAAAACTGGCTTTTTTGTTGGTTGTGGGGATGTGGCATTATGAAACATCAGTCTAAAAAATCTGTAAAATCTGTAAAAATACAAATGCTGGATATACTCTGCATGTCAGGCAGCATCTGTGGAGAGAGAAACACAGCCAGAGTTAATATTTTAGGTAGATCTAGACAGATGCTGCTTGTCTTACTGAGCATTTCCCGCATTTTCTGTTTTTGCTCTTCAACATCAGATTCAATAATGCTCCAACCATTTAAATGAACAGCAACTTCATACCAATTAAAGAGCGTATGGTCGCTCTAGCAGTCTTAATGAATAATGAAGCAAATATCTCTTCCTAGTTCAGAGTAGTACTTTGGGATCGCACACTTTATTATTCCTCAGGGTACAATTTAATGTTTGCACCGGAGGGTTTGCCTGCTGGATGAAGACCAGCAGGAGACTCGGGTCATCGCACACCATATTAAGTAGCCAATAGACACTTAAGTGGCCAGGGTCAGGTCTTCCCTGGGACTAGCGATTCCAGGGTGGACCACCCGTCCTGTGAGAGTGGTGGCAGCAGAGGCCCAGGATCAACAAGGGACCCCAGGCCAAAGGTAAGTGAGAGTGGGATTGGAGGGTGAGGGCAGTAAGCGAGAGTGATATTCGGGGGCTGAGGGCGGTTGCAGGAGGCTTTCTGAGCCTACCCCCATGCCCCTCCCAATGCTGCATCTCTCCATCAGGCCCTGGATGCTTTTGAACGAGGGATCCACTCTGGATGCCAGCAAGCAACCTGACAAGAGTTTGCTTTTTGGGTGTCCTGTTGGGCGGCACGGTAGCACAGTTGTTAGCACTGTTGCTTCACAGTGCCAGGGTCTCAAGTTCGATTCCCGGCTTGGGTCACTGTCTGTGCAGAGTCTGCATGCTCTCCCTGTATCTGTGTGGATTTTCTCCGGGTGCTCCAGTTTCCTCCCACAAGTCTCAGAAGACTTGCTTGTTAGGTAAATTGGACATTCTGAATTCTCCCTCAGTGTACCCGAACAGGTGCCGGAGTGTGGCGACTCGGGGATTTTTACAGTACCTTAATTACAGTGTTAATGTAAGCCTATTTATGACACTAATAAAGATTTTTATTATTTCCCCCCCCCCCCCCAACTTACTCTTTTTAAAAATAAATTTAGAGTACCCAATTGTTATTTTTTTTCCAATTAAGGGGCAATTTAGCGTGGCCAATCCACCTAACCTACACATCTTTGGGCTGTGGGGGTGAAACCCACGCAGACATGGGAAGAATGTGCAAATTCCACATGGACAGTGACCCAGGGATTCAACTCCGGGTCCTCAGTGCCACAGTCCCAGTGCTAACCACTGTGCCACATGCCCATCCCCCCCGCTCCACTTACTCGCTGCTGGTTGGGAATCAATTGTCTCTTTACAAAAGCCTCAATTAGCATCCACGTGGGAGGCATTTCATGAGCTTTCCTGACTGGGTTTAATTCTGTGAAAGCGAGAAGGCAGTGTGTTCCCACACAACACCCTCCTGCTCAGTTAAATGCCCCTCCCCTGCCTCCAAACTCACCTCCGGCATAGCATTAAACTCCATCCTTGCTTTCTGTTATCACTTTCAAAGGAAGATTCGCACAAAGTAAACTTGCATACCGCTGGTAACCGGCATTTGATTAATACAGAGATTACATGAAATGAAATGAAAATCGCTTATTGTCACAAGTAGGCTTCAAATGAAGTTACTGTGAAAATCCCCTAGTCGCCACATTCCGGCACCTGTTCGGGGAGGCTGTTACAGGAATCGAACCGTGCTGCTGGCTTGTCTTGGTCTGCTTTCAAAGCCAGCAATTAGCCCTGTGGGCTAAACAGCCCCATGCATATAAAACACAATTTAAAACACTTTAAACCTTTAACATATACTTATATATATTTCACTGAAATAAAATATTATAGTCTCGATCAATTTTCGTGGAGCAGATATTAGATGAAGTTAATCTTGAGACTGGTTTGCTTCCGATAGGTTTGATCATAAGTTGTAGAGCTGTTCAATACTTGCCTATCACATTGAATTCTTTTCAATGTCAAGCAGATTGCTCAACAGATTCATGTGAAAGAGCAAGATATTCAAACTCAGAGAGAGAGAAGGGAAAGAATATGAGGTACAGCCTGGTGTAACCTCACCCTCCCAACACGCTCGGTTAGATTTATGAGGGTGCTGCTGTCATAATATGCACCCATGCACATCATGAGGTAAAAGCAGACCATGACAGACACCCAGGTGGGCCAATCAACATACAGAACAGAACACAACCAATCACCAGACAGAACACCAGAGAGGTGGCTTCCAACTATAAAACACACGAGGCATCAGCACTCTGCCTCTTTCCACTGGTGACAACTGTAGTGACAGTCAGGGTGTACAAATCATTCAACACCTTCAACACGTGGATCAGAGCTAGCCTGGTCTAGATAGTTAATGTTAGTTTACTTAGAGTAGTAGAGAGTCAACCCACAGGCAGCTGTGTGCTTCGTTACTGAAATTCAAAAAATCTTACTGAACCAACGCCTACGTTTGGTGCATGTTTGATCATTTCACTGTATCGTGTTGCAGTCCGTGTAACCCCTGGGTGAATAACACGACAGCTGCCATGGAAACATTCTCTTATCTGAGACACTTCTTTCCGGAGAGGAGAGATCACTAGAGAAAATCAAATGGAAAACTGGAGGAGGGAAAGAATGAATACAAATGGGCTGAATAGCCTCCCTCTCGCACTATATCATTCTATGATCCTACGATGTCTACTGATGATGTAGCAGGTCCAAATAAAAAATCTTCTGAATTCAAACCTTTGATTCAGATATAAAAGAAGCTCTTGCGACATTTGGACCCAACGGTAATAGAAATAAAACTATCGAAATGAAATATTTTATAAAACATGACAGAAAATCACATCGACTTAACCATAACAAGACAGAAAAACATGATTGAAATTAAAGTTAAAATATATATCGGGATGATTTCTATCTCATTGCCTGCCAGTGCATTACGTGTGTTGTAGATTCTGATGCACACTGATGAAAGTACCATCTGCTATATTAGTGTCATTCTTGGAAGGAGCTGTGTTCTACCTAAGGGAAAACTTTGTATACTTCCAACCGTTTCCCAGGCATCCCTTGTTACCATATTTAGTGTTTTGACACTGCTAGTTTGCAACAGATTGGGAATAGAGGGAGATGATTTCCACTGTGTCACAGCTGTAATGAAATTAAATGGATGTGAAAAAGAATGTGTTTAGGACTTAGCTGCAGAGGGACCTTCTCTTCGTCTCGAGGGCTGGATATTGGCAGGCTCTGCATGTGGGGAGTGCTCGGATGTGCATGCCAGACTGTAACCTTCAGTGCCTATCCTGCCGAAGTTCACAAGGTCAAGAGGTCTATTAATTTACATAGAATCATAGGGGCCGGGGTAAACCTTATCCGTATTGCATATAAGGTCAGCTGGATTGGCAATGGCCGTAAGGACCCGGTTGGGATCTACGGGGAGCTGTATATTATAGCCTTGTAAATTCTATTATCATATAGGATCATCGAATTATATGTCAGATTGGGGTTCGAAATGGGGAAATCCACTCTCTCATTGAAATCAGCACCAGTGCCCATACAATACCCTTTGTTAAAGGGTTAACGCCAGATAATTCCAGTTGCAACTCATGCCTGGGCCCTGACAACAGCAGAAGGATATACATAGTCCAACTCTATGTGCTAGCTGCCAAGGTCTGTTGGATCTTTGAAGTGCAGGTATCC
This sequence comes from Scyliorhinus canicula, assembly GCF_902713615.1. NCBI lineage: Eukaryota > Metazoa > Chordata > Chondrichthyes > Carcharhiniformes > Scyliorhinidae > Scyliorhinus > Scyliorhinus canicula. Next base: position 21,953,337 of record NC_052165.1, on the reverse strand, counting down.
AGGATCTCCTGTGTCGGGATCTCTCCTCGCATCTCCCTCCTCACAATCCCTTCCTCATTATTTGCTCTGATCATGCTCGGAACAGTGGAAAGCTCTGTCATCCCAAGGTCAAACAGATACATCGGCCGGGATTTTCCCTATCCACCTGTGGCATGACCCATCGCGGGTGTGGGACGGGAAATTCGGAGAGTCAGCCAAATGTCCATAGAGCTTGGTTGGGAATATCCTGGCTGGACTAAAACATCTCAGCCATCAGTTACAGCAGGACTGGGCTATATGGGCTACAGACCTATTGCCCCTTGGTTTGGAACTCCACATTTGCACACCGGAGAGTGTGTATATTCATGGACAGTCTTCTCCATTCATGAGATTACTACCCAAGAGAACACCTCGCAGGTGAGCTATGAGGAGACCACTGGCGATGCACCACAACTATCACCCGCACCTCCCACCAATATAGAGACGCACACCTCGGTGGATGACATTAGAACAAAGAAAAGTACAGCACAGGAACGGGCCCTTCAGCCCTCCAAGCCTGCGCCGACCATGCTGCCTGTCTAAAATCTTCTACACTTCAGGGGTCCGTATCCCTCTAGTCCCATCCTATTCATGTCTCTTAAACGTCACCATCGTCCCTGCTTCCACCACCTCCTCCGGCAGCGAGTTCCAGGCATCCACTACCCTCTGTGTAAAGATCTTGCCTCGTACATCTCCTCTAAACCTTGCTCCTTGTATCTTAAACCTATGCCCCCTAGTAATTGAACCCTTACCCTGGGAAAAAGTCTCTGACTATCCACTCTGTCTATGCCCCTCATAATTTTGTAGACCTCTATCAGGTTGCCCCTCAACCTTTCGTTCCAGAGAACAAACCAAGTTTATTCAACCTCTCCTCATAGCTAATGCCCTCCATACCAGACAACATCCTGGGAAATCTCTTCTGCACCCTCTCTAAATACTCCACATCCTTCTGGTAGTGTGGCGACAAGAATTGAACACTATACTCCAAGAGTGGCCTAACTAAGGTTCTATACAGCATGTAACGTGTCTTGCCAATTGTAATACTCAATGCCCCGACCAATGAATGCAAGCATGCTGTATGTATTCTTGCCTACCTTCTCCACCTGTGTTGCCCCATTCAGTGACCTGTGGACCTGTACACCTAGATCTCTCTGACTGTCAATACTCTTGAGGGTTCTACCATTCATTGCATATTCCCTACCTGTATTAGACCTTCCGAAATGCATTACCTCACATTTGTCCGGATGAAACTCCATCTGCCATCTCTCCGCCCAAGTCTCCAAACGATCTAAATCCTGCTGTATCCTCTGACAGTCCTCATCACTATCCGCAATTCTACTAACCTTTGTGTCGTCCACAAACTTACTAATCAGACCAGTTACATTTTCCTCCAAATCATTTATATATACTACGAAAAGCAAATGTCCCAGCACTGATTCCTGTGGAACATTAGTCACAGCCCTCCAATTAGAAAAGCACCCTTCCATTGCTACTCTCTGCCTTCTATGACCTCGCCAGTTCTGTATCACCTTGCCAGCTCACCTCTGATCCCGTGTGACTTCACCTTTTGTACCAGTCTGCCATGAGGGACCTTGTCAAAGGCCTTACTGAAGTCCATATAGACAACATCCACGGCCCTACCTGCATCAACATCTTTGTGACCTCCTCGGAAAACTCTCTCAAGTTAGTGAGACACGACTACCCCTTCACAAAACCATGCTGCCTCTCGCTAATACACACTAATATTAGTGGACAGGCTTTGGTGGCACAATCGTGAGCACCATACAGTTGCTGATGCACATCAGGTAGAGGCAGGCCCATCCAAGGGAGTCAGCAGTCGGAAATCTGCAGATCCCAGGACTCAGCTGGGTCCCGGTCAAATGCCGAGCCTCTGGACAAGGTTTTCCCGGAGCTGATGCAGATGATGGCCCAGAGCTGTGAGATTCAGGAGGGGCGTCAGTGACATTGAGCAACTAAGGCTGATTGGAGGACAATGCGTGGGTCAGAGGCCATCACACTTTGGGAGGCGACCACAGTGAAAAACCTGGAGCACGACGTCCACATCTTGAGTGTCTGTGATGTCCAAGGCTGATTGCCTCGACATCATGTCCCAGTCACTGAGGAATCTGTCCCAGACACAGGTGGACATTGTCGAGGCATTCCAGAGCGTGGCCCTGTCACTGAGGACTATCCCTGATGGCATCGACACCATGGTGCAGACACTGGGGAGCCTCCAGTACTGGCAGAACCAGATTACTCAGAGGCTTCTGGGGCTCACTCTAGCTGCCCCATCCCATGGAGTCACTGAGGGCCCTACAGGCACCCTCAGGGAGGAGGAAATGCTTGAGCCCAACCCGGCCACCAAGGAGACAAGAGCAGTCTCCAGTTCTTCTGATTTTAGCCCCCCCCACACCTGACACTGGTGCACCTCAAGGGCAGCGGGCAGAACAGTGTGGCACAGCAGTGCCTGTACCCCCGGTAAGTTGATCAGGGCCCTCTGGCTCCAGGTCCTCCAGATGACTTCCAGAGGGCATCAGAGGCCACAGTGCGCAGAAAGCAGCAGGCTGCCTCCACCTCTGATGTACATTCTGGGGACATACCTAGACGCAGCACAAGGCCACGGACAATCAATAAGTGTGAGGAGCATCTCGTGGGCACTGGTGAGGTCACTATCCATAGCTAGGGGGAATGGAACTCTGTCACATTAAAATGTTCACCAGTTAAATAGTTGCACACCTGAAACAAGTGAAGGCTCTGACGCATTAATCTTCACAGCCCCCCCCCCGGTCTCCCAACCCGCCTCCCCGGCTCAGTGTTCCGAGATCAAAAGCCTCCAATGCAGACTCTGTCACGAGGATGAGTGTGAGCGCGCTGTCTGAAGTGACAGTTAAGCAGAAACCACCAGAGTTTTCCTCCCAGCGAGTGATCATCACTCTCCTGCCTTATTTTGTGACCCGCAGTCAGTGCCAACACAGACCCATCACCCTGGAGTGATGTTACACAGACCTTTGGTGGGGGGAACAGGGAAGTCAGAAGGGGATGGTGTCATGAGGGAGAGAGGAATGCAGGGGGGGGGGGGGCAGGAGAAATGGAATGGGTGGGGAAATGAGCAGGGAACGGGGGCAAGTAGGGGGGATTGTGTCGGTGGAATGGGGCGGAAGTGGGAGGGGAATGGGGTGGGGCAATGAGGTGGGGGTTGTTGGGCTGACAGACACAGCTCCGTCCTACAAAAAACTGGAGATGATGAGGGCCTCTGGTCCTCCTGGCTTGATGTACACCCATCGCAGTCTGTCCTCCATCCTCTGGCTCCTCCACGGGATCGTCCTCCAGCCCCTCCTTGTCCACCTCCTCCTCAGATGAGGCCGCATGTCCCTCCTCCTGCTCCAGCATGTTGCCCCGTTGCTGTGCCAGACTGTGAGAGACACAGCAGATGGCCACAGAGGGGAATCCCTCTTGGGGGAGTACTGCAGGGCACCACCAGAGTGGTCAAGGCTTCGGAACTGACCTTGAGCAGCCCGATGCACTGCCCCAGGGCAGCACAGATGGCAATGTGGGCCTCATGGTAACCAGTATCCACCTTGGTTTCAGGCCTCTGCACCGGCGTCATCAGCCATGTCCTCATCCCTGGTACCCTCCCCCGGGCCAACACACCATCCTGGGATGGTCCTCGAAGACACCAGGGATCTCCAAGTGCCTCAGTATGTAGCTTGTCATACACCAGTATAGCGGGGACACACTGCATGATTCTGAGGCAGTGGTCGCACATGGATATTCAGGGGATGGAACCCTTCCTGTTAATATCAGGCACTTCCTGATGCCCCAGTGCTCGCAGGGTGATATTCATTTTTTTTCATAAATTTAGAGTACCCAATTCATTTTTTTTTCCAATTAAGGGGCCTCACGGTAGCATGGTGGTTAGCATCAATGCTTCACAGCTCCAGGGTCCCAGGTTCGATTCCCGGCTGGGTCACTGTCTGTGTGGAGTCTGCACGTCCTCCCCGTGTGTGCGTGGGTTTCCTCCGGGTGCTCCGGTTTCCTCCCACAGTCCAAAGATGTGCGGGTTAGGTGGATTGGCCATGCTAAATTGCCCGTAGTGTAAGGTTAAGGGAGGGATTGTTGGGTTATGGGTATATGGGTTACGTGGGTTAAGTAGGGTGAGCATTGCTCGGCACAACATTGAGGGCCGAAGGGCCTGTTCTGTGCTGTACTGTTCTATGTTCTATGTTCTAATTTAGCATGTTCAATCCACCTACCCTGCACATCTCTGGGTTGTGGGGGTGAAACCCATGCAAACATGGGGAGAATGAGCAAACTCCACATGGACAGTGAACCAGAGCCGGGATCGAACCTGGGACCTCAGCGCCGTGAGGCAACAGGGATAACCCACTGTGCCACTGTGCTGCCCGGAAGGGTTATTTTCATATCATCGATCGTAACCCGGACCTGGGGAATCCCACGATGGCAGCGAATCCTGCAGCCCGGGCATTTTGGTGGGCCTGGTCCTCGAAGATTTTTTAGTCTAATGTCCTGGCGTACAGAGCATCAGTCAACTCCCGGTTGTACCTGTGGGCTGAAGATTGGGAAATGTCACATAGCTCCCTGCTTGAGCCCTGGAATGACCCGTGGCATAGAGGTTTAGGGATGCAGTGACCTTCACGGCAATCAGGAGCAGATGTCCTCCTCCTTCTCCGCGGAGTGCTGTATGCACAATTGGTGCCGCACTGTCTCCCTGTTGAGTCAGTATTCTGCAGCATACGCTATCCGTTAGCTCATGGAAGGACCAATGATGCCAGTGCACCTTGGGCCATCTCTGGCCTCCCTTCTGGCCTGATGGGTGGCCATTTCATCAGAGTGTGCGCCGGCTGTCTGCACATGAGGTGACTCCTCCAGCCTGAGTTAGCATTGCTGCCTTCTATGCCATCTCCCTGCCTTAGCTGCCACAAGCACAGTGAGGGCACCTCCGCGGATCCACGCCAGCAAACAGCTTTTTATCTGGAAAGAATTGGAAAAGGGGAAAGACCGACAATCAGTCAGGGCTTCCACCCTCAAATCCCCCAAGTGTCTCCCAACCTTACCATGATTGTTCCAGGCGGAATTCTCCAGCTGTTTGCTGGCGGCAGGATTGTTTGATCCTGCCGGCAGCGCACCCCTGCCCAAGGGTTTCCTGGTGGCGTGGGGCGGCTTCAATGCAAATTCCTATTGATAGCAGCATTAACAAGGAATCTTGCTGCCAGCGACTGGCACACCACCTCCTGCCGCCAAGAAACATATGGCTGGAAGGCCGGAAAATCACGTCCATAAAAAAATAGGAGCCAAAAAATGAATTCAGCCCTTTGAGTCTGCTTGACCATTCAATATATCACGGCCGATCCTCCATCTCAACACCAAACGCTTGCACTCTTCCCATACACCTTGGCACCTTGAGAGTCTAAAAATCTAATTCCTTCATAAATATCTTCAGTGACTGGGTCTCCACAGCCTTCTGTGGTAGAGAATTCCACAGCTTCTCAATCCTCTGAGCGAGGGTGTGTCTCCTCATCCCGGTCATAAGCGGCCCAACCCATGGGCTCCCCACACGTTGGCTCCCCCAGCCCACATTTGCATGAATATCAGCAGTGGTGGGATGAGCTCTTAAATTGACAACTATTGCCCATTTAAGGGACTCAATTAGTGCCCAGACAAAAAGGCCGTCCACGGGCCTTCCCGCACCAGACTTAATGAGACAGAGATGGAAAATCAACAAGGTCCCCATCCCACTGAATTAAATGGCCCCCCTCCTGCCTCCTCAAAACCTGCTGCCAGGGAGGTTAGTAAATTCTTCCCCCAGTGTCTGCCAAGTCTTTGATACTCTCTGAATCTTTTCAGGAACCTTGGTGGAATTGGAGGTCTGGAAAGAACACCTGTCCTGCCTTTGCCCTTTATGAGAGGAGGAGCAGAGTTTTCCTGTAACAAATAGAATCCATTGTCACTGTTTTCTTCAAATCATTTCCAAATCATTAAGATCAGGAATGATAGGCTCCTGCTGGTCTTGAATGCCCAAGTTGTGAACAGGACCAAGGAGAGAGCATTCTTCTGTTCTTATTCCTACATTGATTTTGTAGTTCACCTGCCAATGATCATAAAGGTACCATCTGTTCTGTAGTAATTTGTGTGTCCAAAAATCCATTACAGGGGTGTGCAGTTAAAGCAGCGGCCCAGTGTTACAAATTCTCCACCAACAGCAACAGGCTGCTTATGGTGAGGTGAGATTTTCGCCAAGGAAATGCCTAGACCAATCAGGGTCAACTTGCCAACCAATCACCACCCTTTTCTCATTCGGTTTAAATTGTTGCTCCCTTTGAAATTTGACATTCTTCTGTTTGTCCGATTCGTTTTTCAAACTTGGTTTCCGGGGACCCATTTTTACCAACCAGCCAACCTTCGCGACGCTACCCGACCGATCTTCGGGACCCATGCCGGCCGACCTTCGCGGCCCACGCCGGCTGACCTTCGCGGTCCACATCGGTTGACCTTCGCAGCCCATGTCGGCCGACATTCGTGACCCACGCCGGCCGACCTTCGTGACCCACGCCGGCCGACCTTCGCAACCAAGCGGACCAACCTTTGTGGCCCACGCCGGTTGACCTTCGCGACCCACGCCGGCCCACCTTCACGGCCCACGCTGGCTGACCTTCGTGGCCCACACTGTCTGACCTGCAGGACCCACTATTTTTTCTCACCCTGTAATTTTTAGGTGAAATGTGCTGAACCTCCAATTTCTAGAAGATGAAAACATTTTCATGTTTCTGCATTTTTATCCTGTAAAATTTTATCAAATAAAATCTCCCCCGAACTTGTAAAAAAAAGGCCGCGACCGTATTAAGAAAATGCGGCCGCATGCGCAGAGTGACCCCATTTTTAAAATATGTTTGTGGCCATTTTGAAGGACGCTTGCAGCCGGCGTTATTAAAATCCGGCTGCTGCGGCTGTTGCGCGTGGATTTGCGCGATCGGGAGCTCCACGATGGATGGCTCCACTGCCCGCCCGACAGCTGCCCGTGACCCATCTGCGGGTCGCGCCCCCGACTTTGACAATGCCTGGTATAAGCTGTAAGGTAAAATGCTTCAATAAAATGTCTATTTTTTCAGCAATACATAAGAACATAAGAACTAGGAGCAGGAGTAGGCCATCTGGCCCTTCGAGCCTGCTCCGCCATTCAATTAGATCATGGCTGATCTTTTGTGGACTCAGCTCCACTTTCCGGCCCGAACACCATAACCCTTAATCCCTTTATTCTTCAAAAAACTATCTACCTTTACCTTAAAAACATGTAATGAAGGAGCCTCAACTGCTTCACTGGGCAAGGAATTCCATAGATTCACAACCCTTTGGGTGAAGAAGTTCCTCCTAAACTCAGTCCTAAATCTACTTCCCCTTATTTTGAGGCTATGTCCCCTAGTTCTGCTGTCACCCGCCAGTGGAAACAACCTGCCCGCATCTATCCTATCTATTCCCTTCATAATTTTAAATGTTTCTATAAGATCCCCCCTCATCCTTCTAAATTCCAACGTCATTGCCTTCAAGAAAAGGGGTCAAAGTGAGAAAGGGACAGTTAAAAAAAGTAATTAGAAAGTGTAAAATGAGATAACTGTGGTGGTATGATTTGCATAGCTGTCTGCCATTGGTGCAGAACACTGGCTTACCATTGGCCCTGGTCGGTCATGTGCCTATCGACCGATTGGTTGAGACCAGTCATGTGACGACTCTCCAATTGGTCGAGAGGCTAAGTTAACCCCGCCTCCAGAGCGAGGTAGAAATACCCAGAATGCCTGGCGGTCGTCCATTTACTGTAGTCGACCGCAGGGCTAACTTCTAGCTTATTAAAGCCTAACTTTTGTACAGCAACTCGTCTCGCGTTCGATTGATGGTTCATCTATAACACTCTTCTTTTGAAGTGAAATGTGCTTGGGTGCATTTCATAGATCATAGAACTTACAGTGCAGAAGGAGGCCATTCGGCCCATTAAGTCTGCACAAGCCCATGGAAAGATCACCCTATCTAAGCCCACACCACCACCCTAATGGCTTTTCACAGTAACTTCATACTTGTGACAATAAAAGATTATTATATTATTATTATCCCCGTAACCCAGTAACCCCATCTAACCGTTTTGGACGCCAAGGGCAAGTTAGCATGGCCAATCCACCTAACCTACACATCTTTGGATTGTAGGAGGAAACCAGAGCAACTAGAGGAAACCCACGCAAATCAGGGAGAACATAGAGACTCCGCACAGACAGTGACCCAAGCCGGGAATCAAACCTGGGACCCTGGAGCTGTGAAGCAACTGTGCTAACCACTGTGCTACCCTGCTGCCCTTCATATATTTTAATTGGTTTTTGAGCACATGTTGAAAATTTTGGAGTAACAAATATACTCCCAACAGTGCAAGATGCCGTGACCCAGCAGGGAAGTCAGGCATTTCACAAAGACTGGTCTCTGGAAATAACAAGAAATTACAAAAATTACCATGCCAAGAGCTGTAATCCTCACTTCAGGCAAAAGCCTCCATCAACAATAAAAGTATAATTAAATCCGATACACAGAATAAATACAGTGGAAGAGCAACTTGTACATAACAATTCATGTAATTTTAACTCAAACAAATTTAAGCAATAAATAGCAATCATGCTAGCATTTAACACAATAATTATATATGTTTTAGAACAAAGAACAAAGAAAGATACAACACAGGAACAGGCCATACGGCCCTCCAAGCCTGTGCCGACCATGCTGCCCGTCTAAACTACAATCTTCTACACTTCCTGGGTCCGTATCCCTCTATTCCCATCCTATTCATGTATTTGTCAAGATGACCCTTAAAAGTCACTATCGTCCCTGCTTCCACCACCTCCTCCGGCAGCGAGTTCCAGGCACCCACTACCCTCTGTGTAAAAAACTTGTCTCGTACATCTCCTCTAAATCTTAACCCAGGGGTTGGTTTAGCTCACTGGGCTAAATTGCTGTCTTTTAAAGCAGACCAAGCAGGCCAGCAGCACGGTTCGATTCCCGCACCAGCCTCCCCGGACAGGTGCCGGAATGTGGCGACTAGGGGCTTTTCACAGTAACTTCATTGAAGCCTACTCGTGACAATAAGCGATATTAATTTTTCATTTTTTTCAATTGACCCCTCTACCCTGGTAAAAAAGCCTCTGACTATCCACTCTGTCTATGCCCCTTGATGTGTTGGGTACTCTGGATCTATGGAGACTGCATTTACCTCAGCAGTAACACATACAGGCTACCAACACTTGAAATAGTACAACACTATTTTATTAAGCTAGAAACTGTTGAACATACTTTCACTGTGGGTCGACACTATGTTAGATTAAATGGAAGACCTATGCCTATCCTAACCAGTCTATACTCTCAGCACATGGTAAAGATCTGTGTTACAAGCTGTGAGCTCTGTCCTTCTTGGAGGCTGCATCTCGAATGAGCGGGAAAACTAGTGCCCTCTGTCTTTATAATGAGTATGCTCTAACTGGTGATCGGCTGCGGTGTTGTGTGTGTTGATTTGTCTTGCTGTGTGTCAATCACTGTGTGTCTGCACCATGATATACTGGTGTGTATATTATGACACCCCTCATAATTTTGTAGACCTCTATCAGGTCGCCCCTCAACCTCCGTCGTTCCAGTGAGAACAAACTGAGTTTATTCAAACGCTCCTCATAGCTAATGCCCTCCATACCAGGCAGCATCCTGGTAAATCTCTTCTGCACCCTCTCTAAAGCCTCCACATCCTTCTGGTAGTGTGGCGACCAGAATTGAACACTATACTCCGTGTGGCCCAACTAAGGTTCAACTGCAACATGACTTGCCAATTCTTATACTCAATGCCCCGGCCAATGAAGGCAAGCATGCCGTATGCCTTATTGACTACCTTCTCCACCTGTGTTGCCCCTTTCAGTGACCTGTGGACCTGTACACCTAGATCTCTCTGATTTTCAATACTCTTGAGGGTTCTACCATACAGTACCTGCATTAGACCTTCCAAAATGCATTACCTCACACTTGTCTGGATTAAACTCCATCTGCCATCTCTCTACCCAAGTCTCCAAACGATCTAAATCCCGCTGTATCCTCTGACAGTCCTCATCGCTATCCGCAAATCCACCAACCTTTGTGTCATCTGCAAATTTACTAATCAGACCAGTTACATTTTCCTCCAAATGGTCCAAATGGCTGGTTTAGTTCACTGGGCTAAATCACTGGCTTTTAAAGCAGACCAACAGCATGGTTCGATTCCCGTACCAGCCTCCCCGGACAGGCGCCGGAATGTGGCGACTAGGGGCTTTTCACAGTAACTTCATTGAAGCCTACTCGTGACAATAAGCGATTTTCATTTTAAATCATTTATATATACTATGAACAGCAAAGGTCCCAGCACTGATCCCTGCGGAACACCACTAGTCACAGCCCTCCAATTAGAAAAACACCCTTCCTTTGCTACTCTCTGCCTTCTATGACCTAGCCAGTTCTGTATCCATCTTGCCTCTGATCCCGTGTGACTTCACCTTTTGTACCAGTCTGCCATGAGGGACATTGTCAATGGCCTTACTGAAGTCCATATAGACAACATCCACTGCCCTACCTGCATCAACAATCTTTGTGACCTCCTCGAAAAACTCTATCAAGTTAGTGAGATACAACCTTCCCTTCACAAAACCGTGCTGCCTCTCGCTAATACGTCCATTTGCTTCCAAATGGGAGTAGATCCTATCTCGAAGAATTCTCTCCAGTAATTTCCCTACCACTGACGTAAGGCTCATCGGCCTGTAGTTCCCTGGATTATCCTTGCTACCCTTCTTAAACAAAGGAACAACATTGGCTATTCTCCAGTCCTCCGGGACATCACCTGAAGACAGTGAGGATCCAAAGATTTCCGTCAAGGTCTCAGCAATTTCCTCTCTAGTCTCTTTCAGTATTCTGGGGTAGATCCCATCAGGCCTTGGGGACTTATCTACCTTAATATTTTTCAAGACGCCCAACACCTCGTCTTTTTGGATCTTAATGTGACCCAGGCTATCTACACACCCTTCTCCAGACTGAACATCCACCAATTCCTTCTCTTTGGTGAATACTGATGCAAAGTATTCATTTAGTATACCGCCCATTTCCTCTGGCTCCACACATAGATTCCCTTGCCTATCCTTCAGTGGGCCAACCCTTTCCCTGGCTACACTCTTGCTTTCTCACGTACGTATAGAAAGCCTTGGAATTTTCCTTAACCTTATTTGCCAATGACTTTTCGTGACCCCTTCTAGCCCTCCTGACTCCTTGTTTAAGTTCCTTTCTGCCTTCCCTATATTCCACACAGGCTTCGCCTGTTCCCAGCCTTCTAGCCCTGACAAATGCCTACTTTTTCTTTTTGATGAGGCCCACAATATCTCGTTATCCAACGTTCCAGAAATTTGCCGTATTTATCCTTCTTCCGCACAGGAACATGCCGCTCCCGAATTCCTTTCAACTGACTTTTGAAAGCCTCCCACATGTCAGATGTTGATTTACCCTCAAACATCCGCCACCAATCTAGGTTCTTCAGTTCCCGCCTAATATTGTTAGAATCAGCCTTCCCCCAATTTAGCACATTCACCCTAGGACCACTCTTATCCTTGTCCACCAGCACTTTAAAACTTACTGAATTGTGGTCACTGTTCCTGAAATGCTCCCCGACTGAAACTTCTACCACCTGGCTGGGCTCATTCCCCAATACCAGGTCCAGTACAGCCCCTTCCCTAGTTGGACTATCTACATATTGTTTTATGAAGCCCTCCTGGATGCTCCTTACAAACTCTGCCCCGGCAAAGCTGTTAGCACTCAGTCAATATTGGGGAAGTTGAAGTCGGCCATCACAACAACTCTGTTGTTCTTACTTGTTTCCAAAATCTGTCTACCTATCTGCTCCTCTATCTCCCGCTGGCTGTTGGGAGGCCTGTAGTAAACCCCCAACATTGTGACTGCATCGTTCTTATTCCTGATCTCTACCCATATAGCCTCGCTGCCCTCTGAGGTGTCCTCCCGTCGTACAGCTGGGATATTCTCCCTAACCAGTAGCGCAACTCCGCCACCCCTTTTATATCCCCCTCTATCCTGCCTGAAACATCTAAATTCTGGAACATTTAGCTGCCAATCCTGTCCTTCCCTCAACCAGGTCTCTGTAATGGCAACAACATCATAGTTCCAAGTACTAATCCAAGCTCTAAGTTCATCTGCCTTACCCGTAATACTTCTTGCATTAAAACATATGCACTTCAGGCCACCAGGCCCACTGTTTTCAGTAACATCTCCCTGTCTGCTCTTCCTCAGAGCCACACTGGCCCTATTCCCTAGTTCTCCCTCAAAGCTTTCCCTTCTGTCCTATTGCTCCGGTACCCATCCCCCTGCCATACTCGTTTAAACTCTCCCGTGTGACACTAGCAAACCTCAAGACCAGTTTTGATGGAAGTCGTGGAGATGAAGAGAGGCAGAGAGGTTCAGGGAGCTTCCAACCACAGATACGCACCATCACCAATACCACCTATTTCCATCTCCAGAATGTTGCCTGACTCCAGCCCACCTCGGCTCATGTGCTACTGAAACCATCATCCATGCCTTTGTAACCTCTATCATTGGCTGCAAGTTTCAAGGAAGCTGAGGAGGTGCCTGTTGGTTTTACGTTTAAATGTTCTGAGGATCTATATTCAAGTGGATTTCCGTAGAGTGCTTCTTGAAGCCCTCAATGGTGTTGGATGGCAGTCACATGCTGTGCAGCAGTGTTGTAGAACAGTACTGGCGGAAAACCCTGAATGTGAGGTAACACGCGAAGAAAAGCTCCCTGCTCAATTTGCAGCCCCTGTCTACCCAGAGCCATCTTAAATTGGTCAAAAATAATGGTAAAAACCTGGAAATAAAAGTACTGGCCTGAACTGGCCTTGCATACCTTAAAATGGAACGTTAGCTCAGACCAGTACACTCATTTCCCCAGTTTTTACTGATTTCCCGCTCTAGAATAAAGATCCTGCTGGGGGGAGTGACCGATGTGTGAAAATGTGTCCCTCTCATTTAAATATTTCTCAGTCATTTCAACATTTAAAAAATTCCAATGTTCCCTCAGCAGATACATAAATCACTCAGCACAAAGCAGTACTACAATCCGTGTCTGTTTAAATTGGTAGTACAGCTAATAAAAATTCCCTGATTATGTGACAATCAGACAAATTTAAAATAGAGCTTTGCAAATATTAGCAATAGTTTCTGTCAAAATGTATATGTAGCGATACCATACAGTCAATAAATAGCCATTATTGATCACTCCTCAATTTTGGCATGTTCGGAATTCAAATGTTCGTTTCAGAGGCAATAGAACTTTGGCTCTGATTCAAGACATTTGTCAGGGTGTCACAGGGGCTATGTAACATCGGCAAACACTGGAAGGAAATGTAGTGATAGTGAACTTTGCTTCTGTTAATCTTTCACTTGACAAGGTCAAAAACATTGCTACATCTAAGATTGTGCAAAAGAGGCCGAACACCATTCGAGCATAAACCTCAGTGCAGGAGATAATAGAGCTGCTGGACATTTGTAGGCCTTTGATCTCCCTTTTATGACTGAGGGCTGGTATAGAGGCCTGGAAGGTGTCGGATTTCATTTCCAATCTGTGCCCAGTGCCAAACAAAATGGTGGCAATTGTCTTATAATTAGTCACATGTACACAAGGCTCGGGAAGGGAAAAAATAATCAGGCATGACTGCACTTAGTTTCTATTCAATAACACCTGAGGGAAAATATTTATAAGTGGCTATTGGCTGAGGATAGTTTTGATCTCAATTATTTATATTCTCCATAGTTGACTGGGCCATTATCCGGACTGAATAATGAACAGTTGTTGACAGTACGACAACAAGAGCTATTGGTGCTTTTGGAATTGTTTGCAGCTCAATTTAATGACTTTCTTGTTGAACAACATTGAAGTTTACAGGACTAATAGCTGCCTAGTACATACAGAGAAAGGCTACTGATGTAGCCTTGTATTTAATGAGCTTGCAGTTGAGGTATCTTACAATGGTACAAATAACATTGGTCCTCCATTGCCTTCTGAACCTGTTTATTAACTAACTCCATGTACGATTGAAGGGCTTTGGATTCTGGATTTTTGTATTCTTTTCAGATTCCCTCAAAATTATTTTCATTCCCTGCCTTTAGATTTTAGATTATGTTTCAGTATAGCCATAAAAGAAGCCAATTTTTGGGCGAAGTTTGGTTCTTAGGTTTGCTCCATTTTATTTGTGTATTTATGCAGATGAGAATTGCTGAGATGTGGGGCTGAATTTTACAATGCCAAAAGAAGGACAACCACAGTCACACAGTCATGCAGGCACGTAGCCACGCAGAAGCTTGATATTCAATGCAATAGAGAAAGCAACAAAGTCCATAAGGCCATAAGACATAGGAGCAGAATTAGGCCACTCGGCCAATCACGTCCGCTCCGCCATTCAATCATGGCTGATATTTTTCTCATCCCTATTCTCCTGCCTTCTCCCCATAACCCGTGAACCCATTATTAATCAAGAACCTACCAATCTCTGTCTTAAAGACATTCAGTGATTTGGCCTCCACAGCCTTCTGCGGCAAAAAATTCTACAGATTCAACACCCTCTGGCTGAAGAAATTCCTCCTCATCTCGGTTTTAAAGGAGTTTGTTGCTTTCTCTATTAGCCATTTTGGTAAATATTTTCTTCTTTGTTTTCACAAAAAAATTCTCGATTGTGTGAAAGTCTGGGTAAAATTACTATCGTGTTTCACATGCGCCCACCTTATCATTGCATTGGAAACATTTTATTGTAGTCAGTTGGAATGTTAGTTGGCTTAATTGCCTTCAATCAATCATTTCAAAATGGCGGTTGGGCTGCCGATTTCAGAGGCTGCCTGCTTACCATGTTATTGGAGACCAGCATGGCGATGTTGGGTTGGCAACCTGAAGTCATTGCGTTGAATATCAAGCTTCTGCATGGCTACGTGCCTGCATGACTGTGTGACTGTGGTTGTCCTTCTTTTGGCATTGTAAAATTCAGCCCCACATCTCAGCAATTCTCATCTGATTGTGTCCTCTGGTTCTAGTTCCACCTGCAAGTGGAAACATCGTCACCACATCCACTCTATCCAGGCCTTGCAGTGTCCTGTAAGTTTCAATACGATCCCCCCTCATCGTTCTAAACTCCATTGACTACAGACCCAGAGCTCCCAACCGTTACTCATACGGCAAGCTCTTCATTCCAGGGATCATTCTTGTGAACCTCCCTCTGGACCCTTTCCAAGTCCAGCTCATCCTTCCTTAGATACACGGCCCAAAACCGCTGACAATACTCCAAATGGCGTCTGACCAGAGCCTTATACAGCCTCTGAAATACAGCCCTGGTCTTGGCTGCATGAACGACCTTCAGCTCCTGCCTCCCACCTTATAATTTGACATCATTCCAGGAGAAAAACAAATTCTGAAGAAACCATCTTCATAACATTTGATTGACACTTCCCAGGACAACCACCTGGAGACTGAAAAGCTGATCTAAACTGATTGAAGGTTCAAGCTGAGTTCCAGACACTAATCATGGTCTTTCTTTACAGTTTCTGACAGATACTAAAAGAACATGAAGGTTTAATTTTACAAAGTTTGGCTGTCGGTGCAGAGACTTACCTGGAATAAAATTAATTGGACCTGGTAGTCAGCAGGCTTCATTTGTAGTGCTTCTGATTTCCTGGTGATTTTTTGAAAACAGGAGAGCTGTGAATTGCATACTCTAACCTCTGTGCCCTATTTCCCTTGTAGAGCTGTGCCCTGGGAAAAGAACAGAGCAAAATGCTAACAAATGTGCAGTGCCAAGGCCGCAAGATCAGCAATGTACAACTGCTGTGACTATGAAGCATGTAAGTCAGTTAATTCAAGGTGTACTGGCAGTGTTCCACTCTGTGTTCACCAACCCACAGTATGCACAGCCCATTTGGAAGGGTGGAAAGTCGCACTCTGCCTAACACTGAAGCAAAAAGTCTATGTTTATGAGCCAAAGATATCGCTTCACCTGCATTGCATTTTGCGATCTGGAGCTTGGTGAAACAAACCTGATCACGTGTATACTGCATGTTCCCCTGGGTTGATATACACCTTGATGTGCCGGGCTATGTTAATTGGCTCAATTACAAAAGTGCAGAATCACCCAATGCAGAAGGAGGCCATTTGTCCCATCATGCATATGTTGGACGATTGAAAGAGCTATCTAATTTGTCCCAGTCACTTACTTTCTCCATATACCTCCAAATATTCTCTTCCAAGAAGGAAGAAACCTGTATTCTTAATTCCCAGGGCACTATTTAACCAAAATAAACCAGAGTCCATAAGAGCTGGGAATGACTCCACTATCAAATGGCACTCTGTTTTTTTGGGGGGGCCTCTACGGGGAATGCCCCCTGGGGCCTCACTTAGCATCATTTCCTGCACTGAGTAGCTTTGACGATGGAGCTCCTCAGTGCAGGAACAGATCCGAGCGCATTTTTTAAAATGGCGTCCCCAATCTCATGACCCCCCGACACAACCGCCAGACCTCTCCAACGCCCCAACTCGCTTATTGGGGGCCCTCGAGCCTCCCCTGCACCTCATCACATATGGACAGGGTGCCCACAGGCCCGATCCCCAGCACAGGCAAAATGCCAACTTGATACTGTCAGCCTGGCACCCTGACCATGCCTCTGTCAGCCTGTCAGTGCCACATGGGCACCCTGGAAGTACCACGGTGGCACTGTCAGAGTGCCAGTCTGGCAGTGCCAAGGTGCCTGGGTGGCATCAGCAATCCCAGCGTGCCACCCTGCCCAGACACGAACAACTCAGAGGTCTCCGATCACTTGGGAGACCACCAAGTGCCATTCCGCCTGGTCTCTGTTTGAGGGCACCAGTGCTAAATGGAGCCCGGCTGGTAGATTCTGGGAGTTAGGTCGATCTGGAGTAAGCAGAGTTAAGTGAGCTACTAAACTCGCTTAACTCTGCAATTCTGGGTCCCGCCCATTGCGTGCGGGATCCTGATCACGACGTTTCACGAAATCACGTGAGGCGTAACGATCATTGGGAATCCCAGGGAGCCCTTCCCGGGATATACCAGCCATGTCCTGTCCCAATTCCAGCGGGACATGGCCATTAAATCGGGCCCTGACTGGAGCTCCATTTTAAGACCAGTTCGGACCAGTATTTCCCAGTTTTTAGTGGTGTTCCATTGTAAGATATACAAGGCCAGTTCAGACTAGTGTTCTTATTCCCCTTTTGAGTTTTCAGATATATATCCAATTCTTTTTGGGAAGTTATCATTGAATCCACTTCCGTTAAGTCAGTGCATTCACTACATTAAAAGAAATCACCTAAATCTGCGTCCATTGGTTATTGGTCGTTCTGCCAAAGAAAATGGGTTCTGTTTACTTACTCCATCAAATCCCCTCATTATTATGAACACCTCTATTACTGTAAATCACAATATATTTGAAGCGTCTAAAAATACTATCATTACATACCAAATACCAAATTTGAAATGTGAACTGTTGGTGTAGGTGGTATCCATTTTCAAATGTGATGTAAAAACTTAATGGGCGGAGTCCTCCTTTTGGGAGACTATGGCCGGAATTCTCTGGCTATTGCAATTCACTTGTCCCGCTGGCAGCGCATTTCCGCCAGCAGGTTTCACGGCTGCGTGGGTGGTTACAATGGGAACTCCTATTGACAAGTGGCAGGAAGATAGAATCCCACCGCCAGCGGATGTAGCACAGCCGCGAAACACACGGCTAGCGGATCAGAGAATCCCGCCAGCTTTCCCACCAGAGCCGAATTGCACCTGGAAGTGAGTCCCAATCCTTAAGAATGCAAATCTTTGCATGGCGAGGATTACGAACGATTCCCTAGGGAATCCCGCTATCAGGCCGGCATTTTGAGCGGGTGGTCCAATAGCAGGGCCACTTGGCTGGGCCCTCCTCCAGCAGTCCAATTCAGCCCCTCCAACAAGATTTTCTGGGTCACCCTCTGCCCCCCCCTAGTATGGGATTTGACCCAACCACTCCCCCTCCCGCTCCCCACAGCCCAACCAGCCAGAGACCCCAAAATTAGGAGAAACCCGAAATAAAGATACCCCCCAAAATCAAGTCTCTGGGAGAGGTCTCTTTATTTAGGGGGTCTCTGGTGGGGGAATATTGTGGGGTGAGATGGGCAGATCTTGCAGTGGGTGGGGGGGGGGGGGGAGATGATCCTCCGATGGACTTTAGGGGCAACTCCCTGACATGGTTACCGCCTTGATCCACTGTGAGGTCAACCTCGTCAAATACATGGTTAGCAGGACCAGCGCCAATTCCCGCCCACCTGATTCCTGGCCCAGAAGACAAGAGAATCACGAGGGGCCCAGAGAATATGGTGCCCAGCCCGTTAATAGGATGCAAATGGAGCCCAACGTCAGACAGGGACTGGGAATTCAGAAGCCGGTCGTGGCCCAGCACAAATCCCGTTTTTTTCCCCGACACTGGATTTTCCACCACACCAAGAGTTCACTCCTGGCAGCGCACGGCGGAGAATCCAGCCCAACACCAGTAATTCAGATCAATCCCATCATCATAAGGTTCTTGCTCTGGGAACTGGTAATTTTGGTCCGTCTCTGAGAAATCTTGATCTTCTGCCGAAACGACAAACATTTTCATTCTATAGAACAACCACAACCAACAAGCTGGTGCTCTGAAAGCTTTGCTGAACTCAAGGTTTGACTTTGTTCACTTAAGTTTGTACATATGCGTCGTATTTCTGGTGATGATGTTAGTTTCTGAGTATCAGACCAGTGACTGCTCTTCATTCTCGTGACACATTTGGTCTCGGCAACATCTTCAGGGCAGACTCCTTCTTCTTCCATTATCACACCAGTCATTCACGAACAACAAATTCCCTCACTGCAGCACACTTATTCGATGAGTTAGAAAACTTTACAAATATGAGCTTGAAACCAGCTTCAGACTTCATTCTTTTTGCCAGAGGACCCATTTCTGTTCCTCTGAAGCCATGTGTGGTCTGCTTAATGTGGGAATGTCCTAAACTCCGGCTCATCTACTTGGCAATGTGGCCCACATCGCCTGCCTGATCCCCTGTGCTGACTATGAGGTGAGTATAATTCTAAACATGTATTTCTAAGGTGAAAAATTGAGGGGGACCTCTAATGGGGGTACAGTCTTAAACATGCTTTTAGTAGCTTTAAAATGGCGAGGGGGGGGGGGCAGGTGCGGGGGCTGTGGACTTGTACATCGAGTATCGTCTTATCATGAATATTGGTGCAAACACAGTCGAGTCCTCTTCTATTCCAGATCGACTTAATTACTGAGATCTATGATGAATCTTTCTTTAACCTCTTCTGTTCTGAGGAAAATGAATCACCCCATAACACAGTTCCCTCATTCCTGGTATCTTCCAGGTAAATCTCTTCTGTACTCACTCCAAAGTGCAGTAAACTGTTTTGTTTGAACCCAATTGGCTGTGGTACTCCATTTAGGTTGATTGACAATAAAAGTTTGGGACTATCCGGCCCACTGTTACCTAACTACAGCCTGCTGTGTCCCCCCCACCCCCCCATCATTTTGATTTTAGTTTGTCATTCTGTTACATTTTGCCTCATAATGCCTGCTCTTGATTCTCATTCATATACTTCATCATCGTGTTTCTGACAAAACTATATTGGTTTACACATCGTGGGTTAGAATTTATTCACTGGTTTGGCAAATCCTCATTATGTTTTTGATATGCTTTAACTAAATTACTTCATCCGGTCTCATGTTTGTTGTGATTGTAGCTTGTGGGGAAACACACCTCAAACCTGGCATCATCTTCAAATTTATACAAGTGAGAACTAGTCTTGTTTTCTTTCTTCAGCCACCGCCCTTTTTAATACTATTGCTGCGCTGTTTCCCATTCATACTGACAGGTGCCCCTCTTAAATATATTATTCCCTCAAACTCGTAATATCTCAGAAGGCTCTGTTGCAACAAGACAATGATATTGGTTGGTTCACCTACCACCGCTTTGAAAACCGCAAACGTCTAACGCCACTTAGTAATCAAAAAATCAGAGCTGATTTTCCAAAACATGCTGGTAAACTTGTTGGGATAAATTCTGCGTCTTGATATGCGCCGTAAAATTCAGATTCTCCAAGTTTAAATTGTCTGAAAAGCATGGATACTACATGACAACACAGCCTGACCTGCTGAATCCAATTGTTCTACCTGGGTTTAGCTTCCAGGCTTCCTGAAGCCCATAAAATTCAATTATCCATTGTTAAATTTTAAACCGTGAAAAGCAATGAAACAGACAGGCTCATAATGTTTCAACTCTGTCCGGAATTCTTGGAGTAGGTTAGTTGTCCACCCTTCCCCCTGCCAAGCACCAAGTCGGCAAATCAGAAGCAGGTAGGGGACAGGATCAGATTTTATAGACTTTAACCCCTCACTCCACCCAAACCCATCCATCTTTGAGGTCTAAATTCCCGGCACTGTTTACAGTGGGAATGGGAAGGGAGCAATGGAGAATAAATCCCGGGAATGCCAAGGTCCTGCCAAACATCAAAATTTCCATTTCTCACCCAGTAGCCGCCATGTTGATACACGAGCCAGTGGCCAGGCCACAAAGCAGGGAGCAGAAGGCTATAGCCGTGGATCGTACAGGATGCTCCCAGCAATTAGAAAAGAATGGGGGGGGTAAGTGGATTGGCGTGGGTGGGGACTGGAATGCGTGGAGGGGGCATGAGGCATTGAACACAATCAGTTAAAAGTTTATTTGAGGGGCTGGGGCCATACCTCTACTCCTGGCTGACAAGTAGTGCTGTATAAAGAAAAAGCAACTTACCTGTTTGATCCCGCTGCTCCCAGCTCCAATTAGCTTCGAAGGTTCCCAAATCTTGGGAAACCCAGCCTCCTGGCATTAAATCTCAACCAAGCTCCCCAACCGCACTCTGGACGACTTGATTTAACGCAGAGACCCACCTCCCAAAAGTGGGGCACAAACAACCCAGCAACACGCATCCATAAAAATGCCATTCTTTTAAACTTTTAACCGCACCTCGACAGTCTGCCATTCATTATGGGAGGGGTTAATCCCAACTCTGTAATTTTGGAGTCCGCAAAAGAATTGATGTGACCATCAATTCACTAGACACACGATTGGAAGTAAACTGTGGCTTTAATAGTCTTACAATTAAGCCAGCCTGCGACCAGAGGAACTGAGAGCAGGCTTACGGCTGCAGCACTTTATACTTCCGGTTAGTTGGAGGAGCCATGGGCGGAGCCATGGGCGGAGCCAAGGGTGGAGCCCAGTACAAACTCCTCATCTCCCCCTATGGGCAGAACCGCGCAATGGCTCACAGACAGAGCCCACAAGGACACAATACAACGCAATGCAATACAGTGTGAATTACAATGCAGTATAATTCACCACAAAAGGATAAAGGTTCATGGACATAATGTTGATGCATTATGGGCTCAAGCAATGACTGTAATGACTTTTATCCACATTATTTCTTCAAAATGTGTAATGTGAGTCTGTTCAATCTTAGATCTGATGCGTGCTCTTCGGCTTTGGGAAGACTTTTGTTTGGATGGAGTTATAGCTTGGAATGTTCTCATGCTACATAGGTTGGATCTAACACAACTGTTTTATTCTACTCAATTAATGGACCTGCCAAAAAGAGTTTTTATAACCTTAGTGGACCATTAACTGAGTTGTCATTTCTTTTTTTAAATTGCCACACATAGCCAATTTCTACATTTGTCCTTATTCCAAAAATGTGCTTGTAACCAGATTATTCATTTAATGCAGCAACGGGTAATGCCAAGTCTAACATAGGCGTAGTTTACAAACAATGATGTTATCTCACTTAAGCACACAGATCTCCAAAGTTTGTTTGCTCCCACTGAAATTTCCCACACAATAAACATTTAACTTACCTTGTTCTACGATGTTCATCAGTGCAAGTGTTGGCACCCAGAATTCACAGATTCACAGAACTGTTACAGTACAGAAAGAGGCCATTCGGCCCCATCATGTCTGTTCTGGCCCCCTCCAAATGAGCATTAAGCAGTTCTCCTGCCTTTTCCTCATGCCCGTGCATATTGTTCCTGTTCAAATAATCATCTAATGCCCTCTTGAATCCCAGACCTGAACCAGTCATTGTGTGAAAATGTTTTTTTCTAACATCACATTTGCTTCTTTTGCAAATTGCTTTCAATCTGTGTACTTTCATTCGCGATTCTTTTACGCACATAAATAGTTTTTCCCTGATACTCTGCCCAGCCCCCTCGTAACTTTGAACATTTCTATCAAATCTCTTCTTGTCCTCTTCTCATCATAAAGAACTGTCCCAAACTCTCCAATCTATCCTCATAATCCTCATCCCTGGAACTATTCCTGTAAACCTCTTCTGCATTCTCTCCGATGCGTTTGCATCCTTCCTGTAGTCTAACGCTCAGAACTATTTGCAACATTCCAGCTAAGGTCTAACTAGTGTTGTGGAAAGGTTCAACATAACCACTTTGCTCTTGTACTCTACGCCCCTATTGATAAAGCCCAGGATATTTTATGCTTTATCAGACTCCCATTCAGATTTCAACAATATTGGGGAGGCAGCACTGTGGCGCTGCGAGTGGCTCTGCTGTCTCAGGGAGCTGAGGTCCCAGGTTCAATCCCGGTTCTGGGTCACTGTCTGTGTGGAGTTTCCACATTCTCCCCGTATTTGCGTGGGCTTCACCTCCACAATCCAAATATATGCAGGCTAAGTGGATTGGCCACACTAAATTGCCCCTTAATTGGAAAAAATGAACTGGGTAATCTAAATTTATTTTAAAAAAAACAATATTGGGGCGGAATCTTATCAGAATTCGGCAAAGTGCCAGGATCAGCCAGAAAACTGGGATTGAACTCTCCAGTTGCACAGACCAATTTTCTCACGGAATCTTGAGCCTCTTTGCCAAAAGGAAATGAGTGGCTGTGGTTTACGCCACTCGGGTAGGGCTCCGAAGAGAGCAGGGCACCATCTTTAAAGGACGCCCATTTCAGTGCAGCCTAATGGCACGCAGATTCCATCATGGATTTATTCGGGGCTCTCCCCCCCTCCCACGACGATATCCACCCATACTCCACCCCCAGTGTCCTGTCTCTCCCCCCCCACCATCCTCCCCCCCACACCTATCTACCACACATCAACGCATCCTTGCCATGGGGCTCCCACTGAGGTCTAGGTTGGCACTGCCAGGTTGGCACTGTGGGGGAAATGCGGGCTGAAGATCGTCCCCCATGAGTTGAAACGAAACTACGGCCTCCAGCACACTGACGGCTTTTTAACAAATGGATTTCTGTTTCAAAAAATAATTCAACTGTCTGCATTAAAGGTTCCTTCCTTTCCTCCTCTTTTGACAACCTCGCCATGTAAGCAGACATTTGGTTTAAGAATTCCACTAACCTGGTGATCAGTCATAACAGTGTCAGCAATGGCTGAAAATGTTGTGATGGAGTGTCGCTATTGGCTGTGTCACTGTACCACGCCCGTGATTTTTCAAATGGTTAAATAATAACCGTGGAATCATATTTGAGCAATGGTTGGTACATTAACGGAGAAAAAAGTACCAAGAAAAAGGCACATTATGTTTTTTAAAATTATTTCAGCTATGGATTTCTAAAGTGCAAAGATAATTCTGATTCCATTTTGGGCATAATTCTCATATAGTAGATTGAGCTAATTATAATTGGCAGCTAACATATAAAGTACTCATTGTAGCTGACTGCCAAAGCAGAATGGTCAAGCTATTCAAATAGGAAATAATTGTTTCATAATTGCAAATGTTAAGATTCATGGGGGATAGAAAATTGTAGATTACACACCCAAGGCTGCAAATACAAGCTACAAACTTACTACCCCTATATCGCCTGCTCTTTTTACAGAGAAATAGTCTTCAGTTGATGTAAACTGCAAGACAAGTTACAGTGATAGGCATATTCTCAAACTGCTACCCATCCTGGATGGCAGGTAGTGACCCAACATGATGGGCTGGATTATCCGGTTCTCCAGCTCGGCGGATGGTAAGATTCGCTGTTCCTGCCGCGTGTCAATTGGATTTCCCATTGAAGCCGCCCCACGCCATTGGGGAGCCTACAGGCAGTGGTGCATTGCCGGAGGGAAAAAAGGCCGGAGTATTCCTAAAGTTGTGTGGCAAGAATTTGGCTTGCGAAGCCTTTTGGAAAATGCCAGTGTGCCAAAATGTTTCAAGTACAGTCCACAGTTGGAGTGCATGTCTTGCTGAAGTATAGATAAAATGGAAATTCACTGGAAACCACTGCAAGATTGTGCAAGGGCCTAGCATGGAGGAGTACTAAATATTGAATGGGTTTGCAAGGAATGTTTTCACAACACTGGACTGGTAACTGATACTTTCGAGTCAACTCATTTCGCCCGGCTTTTTAAATTATGCCTTCTTCCCTCACACCCATCCTCACATCCTAATGGTACTGTAGTTGATGTTAAGTTGGAGCAATGTGCTCTGGTGCAGAGGGTGCCTGGAGATCCAAACTTGGCAACTCACTTTACATCCACCACAAAGAATCTTCCGGTTATCAGACTGGGGGTTCGGGTGCTCCATCTTCACACTGCTCCTCGCCCACGGACTCCGTTTTGAGTTCTCTATTTGGGTTTGCCTTCTCTTGATTTTATATCTTTATTCCTTCCCTCGTGCACACACTTTGAAAAGGCTGAGAGATTTCCGCTTTTCGACAAGTCCTGAGAACCTTAATTCGCCCGACTCTCACTGTGGTCACTTATCTTTTAGCCCTGGCTCTTCCTTTCTGTCAGTCTATGCATGTGTGCTTGCGTTTTTTCCCTTTCACTAGCGTGCCTGTGTCGATGGACATTCAAAATAGTTCAGACATAACGCTGATCGAACCTAACAGCTGCCAAGTGATGAGCTGGTCTTGCTAAAGCCACATCTGTGACTCCATAAAAAGAGCTTATTTTAAACAGCCGTCCTGATGTTTAATTGAGGAAACAATGAGAAGGAACAAGAGAGATCCTTGTGTGTTAAAAATAAATCAAAGCATAATTCAGACTACCCAGGTGGAAGACAAGAATTCCAGTTTCAGAGTGAAAAGCTTAAAGGCTTTCAGTCATGCACAGATTACACGACTATTTATGTAGCTGTGCTTTGTGAAGGAAGCATATTTGTTGATACATCAACTTAAGTGGGTAAAGAAAAAAATGTAACCATTGACAAAATTCACTAGCTCTGAACAGATGTTTTACAAACCTCTTTCTAAGTCCTTTAAGTCGAGATAATTCGCTCCAACTCTGATAGCCCCCTTTGTGAAATCATACACCCTGGCTCGGCATTATAATAATAATAATCGCTTATTGTCACAAGAAGGCTTCAATGAAGTTACTGTGAAAAAACCCTAGTCGCCACGTTCCGGCGCCTGTTCGGGGAGGTCGGTACAGGAATTGAACCCGCGCTGCTGGCCTTGTTCTGCATTACAAGCCAGCTGTTTAGCCCACTGTGCTAAACCAGCAAGGTGATGGGAAATCTGCAAGTAATTATGTATCTATACCTGTCCATCATATTTCAAGTTTCCCACCTCCTGAATAAATATCAGTCGGCATGGGCCGCCTATGAGTCAGGCGTTTATGGGTTGCCCTCCAGAGTCTTGGGCATGTAATCTAGTCTGGCCATCCTGCACAGTCCTGAGGGAGTGCCTTTCAGATTAAAACGGGAAGCGAAGCCTCATCTTCCCTCATAGGTGGATGAGAAAGATCCCACAGCAATTTTTGGCGAGGAGTTCTCCATGGATTCCTGGCCAATAATTGTCTCTCAGCCAACACCAGACAATGGATTCTCAAGTCAGTGACCAGACTTCAAAAGAATTTATCTAGTTCTTTAAGATAACATGGCTGGCAGAAGATGCCTACACAATGCCTAGGCCTGCCCCTGAGTTCAGGATGAAGGCCGCCAGTGGCCCTGGACACTAGAAGACCAGAGCAGCATGTTTGTGTGTGGGTGTGTGAGGGGAGGGTGGGGGGAGAGATTGACAGACGGATCTTTCAAATTGAGTGTCATTGAGCAGGTCCGTGTTCCAGCCTCACAGTGCTCCTGGCGATCCATCTTCTTTCTGAGGAGGTCCATCTTCTTTCTCCAATGGTGGGTTAGTGATGTTGGGTGTCTTTTCAATGTGCTCTGAGATTAATATGCTCATGTCTGCTATTCGATTTGATTCTGGCAACCATCTGACTAATGCAGTGAACATGAGATGATTCAGCAGCACCTGATCTAGTACCATGACCACTCTGGGAAATCTACCAGACATTCCAGGGGCCGTATTTTCACCACTGAGATGGGAACAGGGAACCGGGTCTGTTGCTGTGTGAAAAAACTCTCCTCTGAGGAAACTGAGTGGTTTGTTTTATGGTGGGGTGAGCCAATAATTGATATGGAAATGATGCGATCCCTGGCCAATGACGCTGCTGGGGGCAGCGATGAGACGTTTTTCAGACACGTATGGCAATTATCACTGAGGCTGCTGGTTGTCCTGTGGGAGAGAGTTTGGGAAAAAGCCTGCCACGCACCACAGTGAAATGAGCTATGCTTGAGGGAGAGGAGGCAGGGCCCCTACCCAGAGGGTAGCAGGAGAATGCCACTCGTCAAATACAGGTGGCACCATGGACTGCTGCAGAATGTAAACTTGCAATCCATGCAAGTTCTTGTTTTCACTCGGACTTTGGAAAGAGGGAATGGGATTAAATGTTTCTCTGTGTGTAGAGAGCTTTATCTTGACCTCTTCTGTGAAGCAAAAGCATGTCACACGTTGGTTTCCGCTGAAGTTTTGCACAGAGAATTTTCCGCTAACAACCTCGATGGTCTTGGCTGTTGTAATAAGCCTTTTTTAACATAAATTTAGAGTACCCAATTCATTTTTTCCAATTAAGGGACAATTTAGTGTGGCCAATCCACTTGGTCTGCACATCTTTGGTGAAACCCACGCAAACACGGGGAGAATGTGCAAACTCCACACGGACAGTGCACGGAATGAGCCGGGATCGAACCTGGGACCTCGGCGCCATGAGGCAGCAGTGCTATACCTTTAAGGGATGGAAGCATGACATCACAAGATGAGAATGTGTCATGTGATCCAGCCTCATTTCACTTTAGCCCGTGGACAAGGCTCTGCTTTCTTAAAGCTTTCTATCCGTGTATATATATCATCATGTGGCTAGTTTAAAAAAATGTAACCCATAGCATGGTGACACAATGCCTTATTAGTGACTGGTGCTTTTATCATCATAAAAATACAACATGATGTTGAGTGGGGGTCAAACAGTTTGGCAGCCAGGTTAAGTGCAAGTCCGACATGGTAAACAGCCTTAGAATGTGCAACATGTCATGAGACGACTCTTGAACATTTGGCCGGACCACAAAAAGCTTACAGCATCAGTCAGTGTTAAGTCACAGCCTGGTTACAGCTCTGGATAGCTTTGGAGACACAATGCCGGAACAGCGCTCAAATAAAGAGCTGGAGAGCAGACAGATCCCTCATGGTGATGTTTGCAGAGTCTGTCAATTCCACGAGTGGGACAGCACGTTGGGTGGACCAACACCAGGTTAACTCAGTCGGTAAAGGTGAATAACTAAGGGTGTGGTCGGGATCGATAGCAAATGAGGGAGAGTAGAACAAAACAAAAAAAAACAAACAAAACCATCATTAAATCAGGCCAGAGAAGGTTGTGACTATAACAGCTGGAGTTGGGAATGGCTGAACAATACATTGAATAAAACACAGAGGAAAGTCAAAGGGATATTGTAAAAATGTCCATAAAATTTCCCATTTTAAATTGGGATGCAGTAGACCTATTATCTGAATTCAAAATGATCAAACAGTGTACATAGCTATGATTTCCTGATTCCGATATGCTTGTACCAGACAAGCAAGCCATAAAAGAATCACCGAGCAATTGAAAATGAAGGCATAAACAGGGTGAACACGTCGGGAATAACATCAGAGGAGCTAACGGATCCACAAAAGATGTGGGGCTGGATTCTCCATCGGCCGACGCCGGAATCGGGAAACACGATTGGGCGGAGAATTGAGGCGGGCGTTGGTTTCACGCCAAATTGCCGACGACGAGGTTCACCTCTGCTTTTAAAAATCGTGAAATTGGCACCGTGGCTAATGAGGGAGAGAGAAAAGATAGGACGAGCAGAGGCATGACCATGGCCTGCCGGTTGACACTGGCCGGGCTGGCTGTGGGGGGGGGCCTACCAGGGTCAGGGGGAAGGGGGTTAGTGATGGGGAAACGGGTCATGAGTGCGGGTGACGCTCCCACGGGACTGGGGTGGTGCCCAGACATGGACCGCCATTGCCACAGCCGGCAAGGCAGCCAACTTGCTGCGCACCCCACTGACCACCCACCCTGGCCCTGGTTCTGCAGAGTGACACCGGCTATATGGGTGGCCCCACCCCACCAATCCCACACCACACCCTCCACCATACCATCAACGCCCGCAACCGGCCGCCACTATCCATCAAGACATCACACGGCCTACCCTGGACGACGCCCCCAGTGGCCCCTACAGGGGAGGGCACCGGACAGAGCCGCGGAGCGTACCGCTGGCGGAGTGTGGAGCAGCATAGGGTGCAGCAGCAGAGGGTGCAGCAGCGATGCATGCAGCAGCAGAGCATGCAGCAGCGATGCATGCAGCAGCAGAGGATGCAGCAGTGGAGTGTGCAGCAGCAGAGGGTGCAGCAGCAGAACAGGTGGTATCTGTTGAGGGGGGAGAGCCGGTCACCCAACAGGCTGAGGAGGACGAGGTGCGAGGGAGGCGCCTCATGAAGCCTCGCATGTACCGGCAGCGCCTGCCATTCGAGGACCTGCCGGACCGGGCATGCCGTTGAAGACTCCGGCTGAGTCGGAGGACAGTGCAAATTAATAATAATCCTTATTGTCACAGGTAGGCTTACATTAACAATGCAATGAGGTTACTGTGAAAATCCCCGAGTTGCCACATTCCGGCGCCTGTTCGGGTGCACTGAGGGAGAATTCAGAATGTCCAAATCACCTTTTTCACGAATTGTGGGAGGAAGCCGGAGCAGCCGGAGGAAACCCACCCAGACACGGAGGAGAACGTGCAGACTCCGGACAGACAGTGACCCAAGCCGGGAATCAAACCTGGGACTCTGGCACTGTGAAGCAACAGTGCTAACCACTCCCGTACCAGCCTCCCTGAACAGACGCCAGAATGGGATTGGAGGCTTTTCACAGTAATTTCATTTGAAGCCTACTTGTATCAATAAGCAATTTTCATTTTTCATTTCATTTCACTCTGCTACCGTGCCGCTACATATCTGCCAGTTGATGGCGAACCCCGAGGGAATGGGGGAGGACAACCGCTCCTGGTGGCCATCAAGGTGACTGTCAGCCTGAACTATGCCACGGGGTCTTTCCAGGCGCCAGGTTGGGACCTGTCCAGAATCACACAGAGATCACTGCACAGGTGCATCGGCGCTATCACAGAGCCTCCATATGCCCAGTCGGCTCAATACATCCATTTCAATGTGGACGTAGCCCACCAGGATGCCCAGGCAGTGGGGTTCGCCACCATCGACAGGATGCCCCAAGTGCAGGCGATGATCGATGGGATGCATGTTGTCCTACGAGTACCTGCAGATGACAAGCCGCTCGACACCAACTGAAAGGGGTTCTACTCGATGAACGTGCAGCTTATATGTGACCATCAGATGCGCATCATGCACGTCTACACCCAATACCATGCAGTGTGCCTTCATCCCGGCCTCTTCCTGGTGCACCCCCAGCGGAGGGTTGGCTCCAGGGTGACATCCATCTGGAGGCCAATGATGCCCATGCAGCGACCAGGGGTGTGATCAAGTGGTGCTTCGGCCTCCTGAAGGTGCAGTTCAGGCGCCTGGACTGCTCAGAAGGGGCCCACCAGTATGATGCTGAGAGGGTCGCCCACAATGTGGCTGCCTGTTGCGTCCTGCACAAGATCATGTAGCAGACGCGTGCTGAAGGAGGATGAACACCAGTCCTCCTCCGACGAGGAGGATGCTGGGGAGGGGGATAATGGGCAGGACATGGGGCCCAGACAGGCACAGGAGGGCGCACAACTTGTGCGACAGGCCCAACAGGCACCCCTTGCAACCCCCTCCGTGATACATACCTGCTGCACCTGGGCCCTGGGTTGGCAGTAACAACGGGTCTGGTCCATGGGACGGAGGCAACCCTTTCTGTGATGAGCTCTGGTGCTCCGCACCTTTTGACAATGACTGACTCCTGCCCACGGTAGCACTTCCCACCGTCGACCTGGGTGATCCTTGCATGCGAGCTAGCCATTCCATCACACGGTCCCATAGAATCCCTGGGATGGCGTGGGTGGGAACGGTGGGGGGGGGGGGGGGGGGGGGGGGGGTCACCAGGCTGTGAGCGCTGGCTGAACTGCGGTCCTTGAGCCAAGCCCATCCCAACATCTGCCAATTTCGCCACCCCGCGCCCGCTCAGACCAGCCCACCCCTCACACCCTTCTGACAGAGCACCGAAGCAGGTTGTAACATTGTGAAACAGGGTGTTTAATGTGACAACATATATGCAGATGTGTGCCCTAGCCCCTATCACTGAACTGTGCCCTGCACCCGTGCCAACTTAACTGTTGTCTAACTTTCTGGCCTTACGAGCCCTAATGCTACATCTAGCTGTATCCCCAGATGGTACAGCAGGAGTGGCAGCGGCCTACTGTGATTTTCCCTGCGATCTGGGTCCCAGTTAGTGGCCATCTTCTGAGGCGACCGGGCCTGGATGGGCCTGGCTGCTGCGTGGGTGTCCCAGGTGGTGTGTTGATGCTGTTTTCTGCCTGCTTACAACCAGATGCACCAGGGACAGGAGGGAGGGGGCGAGTCCGAGGTACTGCAGTGTTCCGGCACCTCCCCTGCGGCAGTCATCGGCATGGGCCCCATCACCTCCTCCTCCCTCGGGGTGTCTAATGGCCCCCCGGGCTACTCAATGGGGTGAGGGTGCAAGCGGAGCTATCCCCCGAGGCTCCCCCGCCTCCTGCTGCTGCCAGTCCTGGAGGCCCACTGCCATCTCGGCCATGGAGAACGAGAAGTGGACCATCTCCGTCTGGAACTGTGCCACATCACGCTGCGACTGTGCCACCACCTTGTGGGTCTGTGTCACAGCTGCCAGCGACTGCACCATCTCCCTCTGGTACTGTGCCATCTCCCTCTGCATCTGTGCCACGTCGGAATGTACCTGGGCAATGCCACCGACGCTCACAGCCATGGCACGAGGTGACTGAGCCAGGCTCAGGAGTACCGCTGCAATGTCCAGGTGGCTCTTGCACATGGCTGCCTGTGAGAGGTCAGCCCTGTCAGCCACCACCTTCACAGATTGCCCCAGGCCTTGGACATGCTGATCCATAGCCGAAACACTCGACCACAATGCCTCCACTGTGAACACCACCCATGTGCTATTGACCTGGGTGGCACGCATGACCGGTACCACCTCCTGCTCCTGCTCGCGTTTGGACTCCTCCATCTGCAGGTGCAGGATGCTCACCGACAGCCCCTCATGCAGTCCCTGGCTCTGCGAAAAAGGGGGAAATAGAAAAGGCACAGTGTTAGGCAGTCTAACGCATGCAGCTCAGGGTGTAGGTAGCTGTTGGCTTCAGTGGCCAGGGCACCCGGCCATGGCAGCTGGTATGGGCGCTGACGTGTGGTGCAGGGTGGAGGGTTCAGCCAACTTCTGGTGGGGGCTGGCAGTGTTATGGGTGTGTGGGACAGGGGTTGGTGCTAGGGGCACAGTGCTGCCTACTCACCCTGGCCATCCTGTGAAGGTTGTGCAGTTTTTTACAGCACTGCAGGCCATTCTGGAAGGTGATGCTGGTGGCGCTTACAGCTTCTGCCACCTGCGCCCAGGTAAGGTGAACGACGGCAGCTGGCAACCTCCTTCCCGGGCTGGAGTACAGTTTGGCCTGTCTCTCCTCCACGGCGTCCAGGAGGGTCTCAAGCTCAGCGTCGGTGAATCGTAGTGCCGCTCTACTTGCTGCCATCTTGTTGGCTGGGATGATGTGTGTGGGGACTGGAGTGTGTCGTTGCAGCTGCAGCTTGTCAGCCTCCTGAATGCCAATTGCGAATCTGGTGAATCAATTGTGTTCCACGTGGTGCCGGTGCTAGCCCCTTAACAGCCACTGAATCGGCACCAGTTTTGCTGTCGTGCTGTCGTGCAAGTCCACCAATTCCACCCCGACATCAACACTCAGGGCTCAATTCTCCATTTCAGTGTCCAAATGCTCAAATAGAGAATTCCCGGGCGTTTTATGACCCAAAAATCAGCACCGAACCCTCACCGGTCCCGGAATCGGTGAGGGGCCAGCAGCGGTGCCGGGTGAAACTCCTGGCTCCCGCACCGATTTTCTAGACTGTAGGGACTAAAGGCCCAGTGATCACTAGAAGAGGTATGTCATGTGATTCAGCCTCAGTTTCATAACCTAACACCCAAATTTCAAGAATGTTTCAACAAAACTGACAGTTCCAAGGGAGCTCCACTTGCAGGAGAATGCAAGCCCGTCAATTGATCTGGTACATTTTTCACAACACAAATGACAGCTGCTACAAGAATAAACAGCAAAGGTTTCAACACTCCAGAAACTATGGGAAATCCTAATTGAAAGATGGCCTGGTTCATTTCAGCCTTCCCACCAATGCGTGAGGCCATTTGGCTTCATGAAGATGAGCTAGGCATCTCCTAGGGAGTCAGTGTTAAAGGCAGGCAGAATATCGTGCCAGAATCTTTGTGACCTGAAATTCTTCAACAATGTCCTCGCTCACACATGGGCGTAGATTGGATGAGAAGATTCATAAGAGAAACAATGTATCAGACAACTATGAACAGATACAGTGGCACAGTAGTTAGCACTGCTGCCTCACAGCTCCAGGGACCCAGGTTTGATTCCCAGCTTGAGTCACTGTGCGGAGTCTGCACTTTCCTCCTGTGCGGAGTTCTCCCTGTGTCTGCATGGGTTTTTACCGGGTGCTCCGGTTTCTTCCCAAAAGTCCTGAAAGATGTGCTTGTTAGGTGAAATGGACATTCTGAATTCTCCCTCTGTGTACCCAAACAGGAACAGTAGTGTAGCGACGAGGGGATTTTCACGGTAACTTCATTGCAGTGTTAATGTAAGCCTACTTGTGACACTGATAAAGATTAAGATATATAGAAGTTGTCAAGAACTGTGAGGTATGTCAAGAACATATACAGGTCAGCACAAAGAACCACTGATTCAACATGAAGTTCCTCCCCATCCTTGGTCCAAAATCACATCCAACTTCTTTCATGTCCGTGGCACAGACTTCATTGTCACATTGACTATTTTGTCAGTATTCAACAATTGAACAATGTGCTAAGCACAACTGCCATGACACTCTATGTGCTATTTTTAGTTTATTTGGTGTGTCTCGTGTTACAGGCAGGAGAGAAATGCCAACTCATCTTCTTTCCTCTCACCAACTGTCATCAAGCAGAAGGTGTTTCGAATCATTTTGAAAGTAGGCTGTGGCATGTTTTCCCAAACCCGCAATTTGAGGGATCAAATTTACTAATAACTTGCATAAAACTCAGATTATGATTATGATTGGCAGCTTACCTGTGTGTGTGTGTGTGTGTGTGTGTGTGTGTTATCAAAAAGGAAGTTGTTACAACAATGGGCCATAACAGTGAAGAAACCTCGGAAATGAATATTAGTTTGTGCCATTATCAGAGTCCAGAGTCAGAGTCCAGAGGTGTTCTCTCACACAGGAGTTCTGCTAGCTGAAGACCAGGGTTTATAGAGTTCTCTTTACAATTCGTGCTGATACCACGAGGTGAAGCTGATACACAGAGACTCAGTCAGCTCTGCAGGTGATGGGAGGAAATCTTCCAAAAGAGACAGGATTTGAGGGACAGGCTATTGATCAGCCTGGAGTTCTGTTTCCTGGTGTTCACTGGTTGGATTTTAAACAGTAAACTGAGAGTTTCTCAGATCTCAAAGAAATGTAGAGATTTGCCTGTGGGAAGGCAATGCTTACCTTCATTGGATGTCGCATTGAGTATAAAAACTGGCAAGTCATGCTACAATTATATAGAACCTTGTTAAGGCCGCACTTGGAATATTGCGCACAATTCTGGTCGTCACACTACCAGAAGGATGTGGAGGAGGTTTACCAGGATGTTGCCTGGTCTGGAGGGTGTTAGCTATGCAGAGATACTGAATAAACGCAAACTGTTTTCATTAGAACGACAGAGATTAAGGGGTAACCTGATAGAGGTCTACAAGATTATGAGGGACATGGATAGAGTGGATGGGCAGGCACTCTTTCCCAGGGCGGATGGATCAGTCACCATAGGTTTAAGGTTCATGGGGAACGTTCAGAGGAGATGTGCAAGGCAGGCTTTTTACGCAGAGGGTGACGAGTGCCTGGAATGCGTTGCCAGGGGAGGTTGTGGAAGCAGATACATTAACAGCGTTCAAAAGGCATCTCCAGAAATACATGGATGGGTTGGATATAGAGCGATAAGGCATGAGGAAGTGCTGAGCATTTTGCCAAGGGTGGTATCATGACCAGCACAGACATGGAGGGCCAAAGGGCCTCTTTACCTGTGCTGTATTGTTCTTTGTTCTATTTCAAAACGGTATGTGTCCATCTTTCTCCACAATAATTTCAAAAGGGATGTTTATCTAATGTCTGGAACTGTCTTTGATTTCAGGACTGATAATGTCCCAGTCATTCACTTTTTAAAGAAGTACCATCCATATTGAGTACTTGTGTCAGGAAGCCATCGTCAGTGCAGATTCTCTGACTCCACTGGAGGGGAACATTTTAAAAGAAGCAAAAGGCATCCTCTCCTTGAAATGAACAGACCCACCTGTGTCTGGAGACAAGGGGCTGGATTCTCCGATTCTGCGTCTATATCTGCAGGATCCGTTTCTGAGGGGGTGGAGCATCGCTTGTGTTGGTGTGTGATCCTTCGTTCTCCTCAGCATTGCATTCAACTGTGCAAGGTTAAGACAGGGCGTTGGCTGAAGTGTGCAGCTGGAAAATGGCAGTGCTGGCATCCGATTGATATTGCATACTGATTGGTATCTGCTCGGCACGTTGCCGGCAGTCACTATGTACAAACAATGGAACTCCTGAAACAAAGTGGAATCCTGTGAATTGCCTGTCAGAAGGGTGGCCGCATCTTGAACCTTATTTTTGAGCATTAGTTCATCGAAACAACGGGTGCCACAGAGACCAATTAAGCATCTGCCTTTTTTATGGTCATTTGGTTTTCAATAAGACAGAGCAACAAAGTTTGGTTTTCATCCAAATCATATTGGTCCATAAGTACTTCAGACTGTTGTTATTCACCTTTTCAGGTCGTAAAATCACCAAATATTGGCAACAGAAGGAGCTTGAAAAGGAAAATAATGAACCCAGTGCCTGAAGCCAGAAACAGACTGGAGTGGAGGAGATGACTATTTCCGGCGAGCACAAAAACAAACCTGCCCAAAGCCATAACTAGACAAAACAATCTGTCTGGCCAACTTTCAGTGCATAATGTAATTTATGTTGTCACAACAGATCATTCATTAATACTTAGTAACTGATGACAGAAAGGCTTCTATTTTATAATCATGGTGATATTACACCTGAAGCAGAATGGGCTGAGTACCAATGTTAACAAATGCTTTTCCAAAGTCATTTGAAATTCAAATGTTGACTCTTATTCTTTCCTGTGAATGGTTCACCAGAAAATAAACTTAGAGATGAAAGTTTGGGGGACAGGAGGGGAAGGTTTTACTGACTTTAATTGAAAAAAAGAACCAAACAAAAATGTGGCATCAAATGTTTGCAGACGTATAAGCTGGGATTCTCTGAGCACGTGACAGGTCGGAGAATCGCCAAGGGCGCGGGAAATTCCCGCCAAGCCACTCCGACGCCGGGCCACTGATTCACCGGCGACTGGAGAATCGGCACCAATCACACCTGCGTGGCTGCCGCGCGCCGGTCGGGAGTCGCTGAAATAGGTCCCCGTGGCGATTCTCCGCGGGCAACGGGCCGAACTCCTGCCGAGTTCCACTGAGTCCCGCCGCCGTGGTTCAAACATGGTACCACCCGGCGGGAGCTCGGACCCGCAGCCGCTGTGGATGTCCTGGTGGTGGAGGGCCTCCATGGGGTCCAGGCCTGCGATCTGGAAGGGGTCTATCTTGCTCCGCGTGGGCCTGCTGTTAAGTCCCCGCCATGTTGCTCCGCGCTGTTGCGGAGATCAAGCAACCACGCGTATGCGTGGAGATGGCCGTTGCGTGCATGCGCGGACCCGCGCCAGCTGTGTAGAGCCGCCTTTCGGCCCCGGAGCAGCGCACAGCACTCCAGCGTCATGCTAGCCCCCTGAAAAACGGTGAATTTCTGGGCCAGGAGACCCGTTAACGCCGGCGTCCACCACTCCGTTATTTCCGCCGGCGTCAACACTTGGCTGAGAATCCCGGCCATAGTTGACTGGCTGTTGGAATTTATTGGAGAGCAAGAATTCAAACTCAATTCCACTCCCATTTTTGGACAGCTTGTCACGTCCCCAGCTAATAATCTGACAAACCAAATGTAGTTTTGGACCCTTTATCTTTTCTTTTGAAGAAAATTTATAGGCCTTGACCTTCATTCTTTAAGTTTCCTTATATCAGTCTTCAGCCAAAAGGCATTCAGGCAGCCTTGCAAACTAGGCCTCTGTTCGCTCTGCCCTGTAACTAACCACGGGGGAGGTGTGCAGAGTAGCCCAGGGTGAGCCACATGATACGGGCCCTGTAGTGAAGCAACTGGTCTTCACTTGGCATGTCTCACAAGTGGCTCACCTCGAGATTTAGAATTTCCCACCTGTGTAACTCCACATCACACCATTCCTGGCAGGTTGCACAGAAATCAAATGTGCATCATTATCATGCCATACAACGGGGTTATTTACTAACTGAATGAGTTAGTACTGTAGGGATTCTATGATTCTAAATACTTAACATCAAAGTTAAAGTTGTTGCTCTACATCTTCATCAGACAGTCGAAAGAAGAAAATATCTTATCATCCAGCAGAGGGCACCCTAATAGGACTGTTGCGAGCCACATTTCCAAGTCCCACTGTGTCTTCACTTGGAACAACTATAACTTGGCAATTATAAATCAAATAGTTGTGACTTATTTTCCTACTTGGAGTCTGTGGGATCCAATAGAGCTTTCTGCTAAAGTTGCGTGGCAAAAAACCCTAACAACTGAGTCATTAACAATGTTCAACCACCCTAAGGTCAGGAAGGACAACTGGCTGGTCAATAGTTTCATGGGAATTGTTTCAAGTGACCAGGAGGTGGGTCTGATGGACATGTTAAGCTCTGAGTCGGCTTTGGAGTAGATGAAAGAGAAACTAGGGCCTGGATTATCCGGCTCCGTTGTGGTGGGTCAAAGGTTCATTGACTTTCATTGGGACGGGACAATCCCAGAGGTAGGGGGAGCCAGAAAATCCCACCCTCAGGATATATGCGGGATCCGGACAAGGACAGGGGTAGAATGTTGGAGGTTTGGTTTGCTGGCAAAGGTGTGTGACAGAGGCAGATGGATGGGTGATCTCAACCTTAACAACAAATAATTATTTTCCACTTGCCAGCCTTTCCTCCTGTTATTGGAGGTAAGGAAGAAACTTTGCTTAAATCACTCACTTTAGTCTCTGTTACAGCAATCCCTTCAGCCTACTCTGCAAAAGTGACATCTAAAGCAGCAATACAATGTAGACAAGACCATGGTCCACACAAGTAGAGAAGAGCACAGAATTTCACCGATTCAGACCAGTCTCTTTTGGAGTAAATAGATGGCTTTTTAAGTGTGACTGGGGAGGGGGTTGCCATGTGGCGTCACAGCACCAGGGTCCCAGGTTTGATTCCCTACTGGGCCACTGTTTGTGCGGAGTCTGCACGTTATCCCCGTGTCTGCGTGGGTTTTCTCCGGGTGCTCCGGTTTCCTCCCACAGTCCAAAGACGTACAGGTTAGTGGATTGGCCATGATAAATTGCCCTTAGTGACCAAAAAGGTTAGGAGAGGTTATTGGGTTACGGGGATAGGGTGGAAGTGAGGGCTTAAGTGGGTCGGTGCAGACTCAATGGGCCGAATGGCCTCCTTCTGCACTGTGTGTTCTATGTTCATTTTTTTTTTAATTAAAAAAAAAAAAAATTTTTTTAGAGTTCCCAATTCATTGTTTCCAATCAAGGGGCATTTAGCGTGGCCAATCCACCTACCCTGACATCTTTGGGTTGTGGGGGGGGCGAAACCCACACAAACACAGGAAGAATGTGCAAACTCCATGTGGACAGTGATCCAGAGCCAGGATTGAACCTGGGACCTCGGTGCCGTGAGACTGCAGTGCTACCACTGTGCCACCGTGCTGCCCTATGTTCTATGTTCATAAAATTGGTTGTGGTGGCAGGGATTGAACTGAGGAATTTCAAATCTCCCCACAAAGATCTCACACAAAATGCCTCTTCTGCACATGTGCATTGTTTAATTACATGTGCAAACACATTTACAAGTGTTCAATGCAATTTTAAATACTTTAAACCAGGACTTTGTCTTCCCCCTTGCTGGGTGTGAAAGGTCCCACAGTATAATTCAAAAAAGTACATAGGATTCCCCTGATGTCCTGGACAACATTTGTCCCTCTACCAACATCTCCAAACCAGATGATCTGGTCATTAAATTTATTGCTGTTTGTGGGACCATTCTGTGCACAGATTGACTCCTGCGTTTCTTGCATTTCAACCATGACTACAACTTGCAAAACATACTTCATTGTTTGCAAAGTGCTTTGGGACTTTCAGTCCACGAAAGGCTCTATAGAAATGCTCGTTCTTCCTTGCTTAAATTACACGATTTATGGCTTCCACAAGTTATGAAATGTTGGTAAACCACATTTCCCTGCACCACAAGCATCTGGGGTTGGATCCTCCATCAGCGAGATCCTCTGTTTCTCCGGCAGCGCACTCACGCCCATGGATTTCCCAACGGCGTGGGGTTGCCCTCAATGGGAAACCCCATTGACCGACTGCCGGGTCAGAAGATCCTGCTGCCGGCGAGGTCACGCCGCACAGGAAAAAGGATACGGCGGGACGGACAATCCTGCCCCTGATTTATGTACAAGAATAACTGTATAGTGTGATTATGTTAAAGTACGGCTTTAATTTGGTACGTCTTATTGAAATTTTGAGAAGGTGTTTTGCTGGAAAATTAAATGTGACTCTTTTTACATCCGAAACTAATGTGCATTTTTGATTATCTTTAAAGTTATGAGATGTTTAAATTACCTTGAAAAGCACAAATGTTTTGGGCTGAAGCCTTATAACGATCATTGGTTTGTCAGTCATCAGTTGCATTAAATAAAATGAATGCTCATTGCCATTTCATGCCTTCTTCAGACAAGTACATTTTTCTGAGGTCACGGAACGTGTGATTACGGTGACGATTTGCAAGGAAATAGTATTGGTCGTCTGCATCAGCTCCATAATCCCATATCTTTAATTCAGTGGAAGTTGAAAAACTATGGCCTGAGAAGGATCTTTATTGTTTTTCCATAACCCCCATTCTGCTTTCCCAGCTCTGCTTTCTGTTCAGGTAGATGAAATGACAGTAAAGCAAAAGATAGTTAATTGCACTTTCTCTAATGCAGGGGTGGGCAAACTACGGCCTGCGGGCCGCATGCGGCCCGCCAAAGGTTTTTATGCGGCCCACCAAGTCATTAAAAAAAAAATTTAAAAAATTTTTTTTTTAATTTTTAATTTTTTTTTTAAGGTTAATGGGGTGGGCTGTGCTGTTGAGTTACTTACTGGTATAGGGTGGATACGTTGACTTGAGTAGGGTGATCATTGCTCGGCACAACATCGAGGGCCGAAGGGCCTGTTCTGTGCTGTACTGTTCTATGTTCTATATGAGGCGCCCAGAATCATAACCGGGTGAAGTAATTATTTTACTTAATATACTATGCGGCCCCTTAAAATTGTGAATTTCTGAATGTGGCCCTTGCACGGAAAAGTTTGCCCACCTCTGCTCTAATGGTTGCATTTCAATCAGTTTCTAAGAACACATCATTCTGAAATTTTGATCAAATCTTAAAAATCTCCACAGTGCTGCGTGATGGACTTTATTTAAATATTATGAAGTCCCGGGAGGGATCTGTATTAGCAATTTAAATGTAACCTTTACCTGAAATATGTTGGAGCTGCTATAAGACACTGAGAAGAGTACATTGAAGATTTTCTCACTGAGGTATCATCACTGCTTTCCTCCTTCAGACTCTATACTGAATGACTTCTCATCCTTGGTGATTTCAGCCTATTCTTCAACTCCTCGGGCGCGATTTAATTAAATGGGAACAAAGTCCCATACTGAGAGTGTTTAGCCTCGTGTTTCCCAATGCTCACAGCGCAGAGAAACACAAATCTATTGAACGGCACTTGGGTTAGATTGGGGGCCTCAGCAGGGAACACACAGCCGATGCCACACATTGCCTCATTCTCTGCACTGAGGAGGTCAGCTCTCCGGAGCTCCTCAGTGTAGCAAGAGATCAGGGTGCCATTTTTAAATGGTGTCTCGATCTCCGGAGGCCATGATGCGACCCTCGGCGACCCCCCCCCCCCCGGCAAGCCCCCACTCACTATTCCCTACCCCACCCCAGCCCCTCCCTCGCATTCCTCCCAAAACATGCCACAGAGCGGAAATGCCAGCCTGGCACCTTGGTAATGCCAACTTGGCACCCTGGCAGTACCATCTGGGCACCTTGGCAGTGCCAGGCTGGCACCCAGGTAGAACTACCAGGATGAGAGTCTGGCAGTGCCAGGGTGCCTCAGTGTCACCAGCAGTGCCAGGGTACCACCCTGCCCAAAGTGCATGCACCCCAGATTGGTCTGGCACGGTCCCAATCGCCTGGGACAGCCCCAGACCAGTACTGAATGGCGCTCGCCCGAGGCCAGGGGATCGATCCCAATGCCTCGGGTGAGTTGAGAAACTGCATATTAGAGTTAGGCTAGCTGCCTCAGTCTAATGTTCAAATTTGCCAAAAAGTGAGCGGCGGATTTACACTGCAAAGTCTTGCGAGCTCGCATTAGATTTTGCGAGGCATTGTGAGCCAGGTAGATCTCAGGAGCGGGGCCTCCCGGCTTCTATCGGTCTATCAGTCTCGTTCCAGAGAATCATAGAATCTAAGAAACATAGAATTTATAGTGCAGAAGGACGCCATTCGGCCCTTCGAGTCTCCACCGGCCTTTCGAAAGAGCACCCCATTTAAACCCGCACTTCCAACCTAGCCCCATAATCCAGTAATCCCACCTATCCTTTTTGGACACTAAGGGCAATTTAGCATGGCCAATCCACCTAACCTGCACATATTTGGACTGTGGAAGGAAACAGAAGCAGCCGGAGGAAACCCACACAGACACGGGGAGAACGTGCAGACTCTGCACAGACAGTGACCCAAGCTGGGAATCGAACCTGAGACTCTGGCGCTGTGAAGCCATAGTGCTAACCACTATGTCTGGCGCAATGTGGCAATTCTCTACTCTCATATCTCCCATATCCTCCCTAATTCTCCCCCTCAATGTAAACTCCCCAACGCATTATCATGACCACCCATTTGACCTTGTAATCTCATGTAGTCTTGCCAGTCCCATTCAATCAATCCCAGATGGGACCATCTCCGATCAATTCCTCATTTCCACCTACATGCAACTTCCACACCTAACCCTACCTCCCTCTGGTTCCTCCACTGGAGAGAACTAAGCCCCAATTCTCTTACAACATAGAACATAGAACGATACAGCGCAGTACAGGCCCTTCGGCCCTCGATGTTGCACCGACATGGAAAAAAAAACTAAAGGCCATCTAACCTACACTATGCCCTTATCATCCATATGCTTATCCAACAAATTTTTAAATGCCCTCAATGTTGGCGAGTTCACTACTGTTGCAGGTAGGGCATTCCACGGCCTCACCACTCTTTGCGTAAAAAACCCACCTCTGACCTCTGTCCTATATCTATTACCCCTCAATTTAAGGCTATGTCCCCTCATGCTAGCCACCTCCATCCGCGGGAGAAGGCTCTCGCTGTCCACCCTATCTAACCCTCTGATCATTTTGTATGCCTCTATTAAGTCACCTCTTAACCTTCTTCTCTCTAACGAAAACAACCTCAAGTCCATCAGCCTTTCCTCATAAGATTTTCCCTCCATACCAGGCAACATCCTGGTAAATCTCCTCTGCACCCGTTCCAAAGCTTCCACGTCCTTCCTATAATGAGGCGACCAGAACTGTACGCAATACTCCAAATGCGGCCGTACTAGAGTTTTGTACAACTGCAACATGACCTCATGGCTCCGGAACTCAATCCCTCTACCAATAAAGGCCAACACACCATAGGCCTTCTTTACAACCCTATCAACCTGGGTGGCAACTTTCAGGGATCTATGTACATGGACACCGAGATCCCTCTGCTCATCCACACTACCAAGAATTTTACCATTAGCCAAATATTCCGCATTCCTGTTATTCTTTCCAAAGTGAATCACCTCACACTTCTCCACATTAAACTCCATTTGCCACCTCTCAGCCCAGCTCTGCAGCTTATCTATGTCCCTCTGTAACCTGCAACATCCTTCCGCACTGTCTACAACCATTGACCTCTGATCGCCACAGCATGTCTGCAGCTAATTGATTTGCCCATCTCAGCTTCACAGCCACCTTTGATGCCCTGGTCCAAATAAAAACATTACTATTACTAATCCTGGACATCCCCCCAGTATAGCCCCCGAATCCACTCATTTAAGTATAAGAGTCGCAGACTTGACAGGAGACCATGCACAACGAAAACACATAAATTATTCTCAGGTCCAGCTCTTATCAATCTCCAGCTTTGTTTCTCCACTGGAAACAGACCACTTAAACACCTTTCCCCTCTTCCACCCTTACTTCTAACAATAAGAGTGAGGGGCTAATGGACTCCGCCATTAAGATTGAAAACACCCAATCAGTTGCCTCTGCTGCGTTCCTCCTTTCCAACAGGCATTCGGGACAAACATCCTTCAACGTTTCCCTTGTCCCAGCCCTAAATTCACATCTTCCTCTCGTTTCCCTTGTATCACCCCCCCCCCCCCCCCCCCACCCCCACCCCCCCACCCCCCTGCCCTCTCCATGCTTATCTTGGCCATGTGATCCACCAACTGTATCCTCAACCCTATTCCTACTAAACTAGTAACCAATTCCTCCCTGGCCCCTGTGTTAACCAATACTGTTAATGGTTCTTATTCTTCAGATGTAATCCTAATCTCCTCTAAATCTGCTGTTATTACCCCTTTCCTCAAAAAATCAACGCCATCCTTGACAACAATGGGCAGAACGATGGCACAGTGGGTTAGCCCTGCTGCCTCAAGGAGCCGAGGTCCCAGCTTCGATCAAGGCTCTGGGTCACTGTCCGTGTGGAGTTTGCACATTCTCCCCGTGTCTGTGTGGGTTGCGCCCCCACAACCCAAAGATGTGCAGGGTAGGTGGATTGGCCACGCTAAATTGCCCCTTAATTGGAAAAAATGAATTGGGTACTCTAAATTTTTTTTTTAATTCCTTGAAAACAATTATCCCACCTCCAACCTTTTCCGCTCCAAAATCCTTGTAAATTATATATTCATCAAATCCCTACAGTGCAGGAGGAGGCCATTCATCCCATCAAGTCTGCCCCGACCCTCCAGAAGAGCCTGCTCCCCCGGTCTATCCCCGTAATTTGTGCATTGATCGTGGCCAATCCACCTAACCTGTACATATTTGGATTGTGGGAGGAAACTGGAGGACCAGGAAGAAAGCTGCGCAGCATGTTAGCACAGTGGTTAGCACAGTTGCTTCACAGCTCAGGGGTCCCAGGTTCGATTCCCAGCTTGGATCACTGTCTGTGCGGTGTCTGCACGTTCTCCCCATGTCTGTGTGGGTTTCCTCCGAGTGCTCCGGTTTCTTCCCACAGTCCAAAGATGTGCAGGTGAGGTGGATTGGCCATGCTAAATTGCCCTTAGTGTCCAAAGGAGGTGTGGGCTTGGGTAAGGTGCTCTTTCCAAGGGCCGGTGCAGGTTTGATGGGCCGAATTGCCTCCTTCTGCACTGTAAATTCTATGATTCTATGATTCCATGAAACCCAGGCAGACACGGGGAGAACATGCAAAATTCATAGTCACCAGCGGCTGGAATTGAACCCAGGTCCCTGGCGCTGTGAGGCAGCAGTGCTAACTACAGTGTCACCTCCCAAATCTGCCTATCTAGTCTAGATCTCCCGTCAATCCTGTTTCCATCCCTGCT
This sequence comes from Scyliorhinus canicula, assembly GCF_902713615.1. Taxonomy (NCBI): domain Eukaryota; kingdom Metazoa; phylum Chordata; class Chondrichthyes; order Carcharhiniformes; family Scyliorhinidae; genus Scyliorhinus; species Scyliorhinus canicula. The sequence continues at coordinate 21,908,845 of NC_052165.1, read as the reverse complement.
ACATACCAAAACTGTTCTTAGCAGTCACAAGAGACACCCTCGGCGACTGTGACAAAGGTAAACTTTCCCTTTTTGGTCTTCTCCACCTGTCCGCAGAGTTTGCTGCGGATTTTCACAGTAACTTCATTGCAGTGTAAATGTAAGCCTACTTGTGACACAAATAAAGATCATTATTATTGACCACGCCAGCCTCCTCCAATGCCTCTTCACAATCATCCAGGTCTCAGCTAATTCCATTCTCATCCATCTTATCACAGGCAGAGTATTACTTTCAATAGCCAGTCTTCCTCTTCCAACACCGTTACCTCTGGCTCCCTCCCTCCTCTTTCTGATCTATATTTTGTCCACTTGATCTCATCATCTGAAAACACAGCATTTGTTTTCACATGTACACTGTCAACACTCAGTTCCACCTTCCGATTCCTCAGCTGTTGCAACATTATCAGATTGCATGCTGATGAGTCCTATAGAGCAGAGTGAGGGGGAGAGGAGTAGCAGCAGGGACGATCTGAAGAGTGAGGTCTGGGGTGTGTTGGTGAGAGCTGAGGAGCGATGGGGGCTGATGGTAGGACTAACAGTGAGGTCTGTCAGGTTATAATACAATATAACAGAGCGGTCTGGTTGATTCGTCCCTGACACCTCTTCCCCTGTCCAGAACTCCCCAATGCTCAGGCCTGCCTGGACCCCTCTCCTCCCATCATGCATGCCAGAAACATTACCAGGCCTGTGTCAGACCTGACCACCTGGATTCAAGCCTCAAAGGTCTCCCACTTCGATCAATGCGGCCCAGACTTAATTTGAGGCTGAAGTACTGCCACTGGCCCTGACCTCTCCCAGACAGATTCAGAGGCCGGGATTCTCCCCTACCCGGCGGGGCGGGGGGTCCCGGCGTATTGGAGTGGCGTGAACCACTCCGGCATAAGGCCACCCCAAAGGTGCAGAGGTCTCCTAACCTTTAGGGGACAAGCCCTCACATTGACAGGCTAGGCCCGTGCTGGAGTGGTTCCCGCTCCGCCGGCTGGCGTGAACGGCCTTTGGCGCCACGCCAGCCGGGGCCGAAAGGTCTTCGCCGGCCGGCATAATTCCGCGCATGTGCCGGAGCGTCAGCGGCTGCTGACGTATCCCGGCACATGCGCAGGGGAGGGCGTCTCTTCCACCTCCGCCATGGCAAAGGCGGAAGAAAAAGAGTGTCCCCACGGCACAGGCCCGCCCACCGATCGGTGGGCCCCGATCGCGGGCCAGGCCACTGTTGGGGCACCCCCCGGGGTCAGATCGCTCCGCGCCCTCCCCAGGACCCCGCCGCCCGCCCGCGCCGCCAATCCCGCCGGTCAGGTAGGTGTTTTGATTCCCGCCGGCGGGAGAGGCTTGTCAGCAGTGGGACTTCGGCCCACCGCGGGCCAGAGAATCGCCGCGGGGGGCCCGCCGACCAGCGCGGCACGATTCCCACCCCCCGCTGAATCTCAGGTGGCGTAGAATCCGGGACACGGCGAGGGCGGGATTGACGCAGGCCCCGGGCGATTCTCCGACCCGACGGGGGGCCGGAGAATCCCTCCCAAGAATCTTTCCATTCCCGGAACTCCCGCAACCCATCCACAAAGCTGTTGAAGAAGGAAGGAGAGTAGTCCCAACTCTTTCCTCTTGGTTTCAGGTTCTAGATGGGTTTCATAGAATCAGAGAATCGTAGAATTTACAGTGCAGAAGGAGGCCGTTCGGCCCATCGAGTCTGCACCGGTCCTTGGAAAGAGCATCCTCACTAACCCCACACCACCTTTCTTAAGGGTTTGACTGTTGCCCTAAGAATTGTGGTAGTCACCACTGTGTATTATATTGTATATATGGCTTTTGCGGTAAGGCCCCTGTACTACAGGTACGGGGGCAGATCCCTGTCTGCTGGCTCTGCCCAGTAGGTGGAGTATAAATGTGTGTGCTCTCTGAACAGCAACCACACATCTGTGTGTAATAAAGCCTCGATTACATTCTACTCTCGTCTCGACGTAATTGACAGTGCATCAATTTATTACACAGAGATTTTTCAGAGATGGGCCTCCGCATCAAGCCGGATTGCCTGCAGCTGCATCCTCAAGCAGACAATGGCAAAAAAGACTTCAAACATTGGCTAGCTTGCTATGAAGCATACACTGGGTCTGCGCCAGACCCAATCCCAGAAGCACAGAAGCTCCAGATTCACTCTCCTCACTGACCAACGGTCGGTTGCCTTCATGTTTAACAACACACAGAAGGATAAGATCAAAAATGATAAAATCTTGAGGTGGAGGATCGAGCTCTCCACCTACAATTATGAGATTTTGTATCGCCCCGGTAAGTTCAACGAGCCTCCAGATGCCCTGTCCCGAGGTACATGGGCCAGCGCACAAGTGGACCAACTCCGGACCCTGCACGACATTCTCTGTCACCCAGGAGTCACCCATTTTTACCACTTTCATTAAGGCCAGCAATTTGCCCTACTCCATTGAGGAAATCAGGGCTATCACCAGAGACTGCAAGGTCTGCGCGGAGTGTAAACTGCACTTCTACCGGCCAGACTGTGCGCGCCTGGTGAAGGCCTCCCGCCTCTTTGAACCCCTCAGCGTGGTCTTCAAAGGGCCCCTCCCCTCCACCGACCGCAACACGTACTTTCTCAGTGTGATCGACGGATATTCCCAATTCCCCTTTGCTGTCCAATGCCCCGATATGACGTCTGCCACCGTCATCAAAGCCCTCAACACCATTTTCATTCTGTTCGGTTTCCCAAACAGCGACCGGGGATCCTCAGTTATGAGCGATGAACTGCGGCAGTACCTGCTCAACAGGGGCATTGCCTCGAGCAGGATGACCAGCTACAACCCCCGGGGAAATGGGCAAGTGAAGCGGAAGAATGGGACTGTCTGGAGGGCCGTCCAGCTGGCCCTATGGTCCAGGAACCTCCCGGCCTCCCACTGGCAGGAGGTCCTTCCCGACGCCCCGCACTCCATTCGGTCGCTCCTGTGCACCGCGACTAACAAAACACCCCATGAACGTCTCTTTGCCTTCCCCAGGACGTCCACCTCCGGGGTTTCGTTCCCAACGTGGCTGGCAGCTCCAGGACCCGTTCTCCGTCAACACGTGTGACTACACAAGGCAGACCCATTGGTTGAGAGGGTACAGCTACTCCACGCCAACCCACAGTACGCCTACGTAGAGTACACCGATGGCCTCCAAGACACAGTCTCCCTCAGGGACCTGGCACTAGCTAGTCCCCCCCCCCCCCCCAACCCTGGCCCTGGCGCCACCCTCCCTTCCCCCAGCGCATCCCACCGCAGCCCCCGCTCCAGGACAATCCGTCCCCCCCCCCCTTGCTCCCACCCGGGATGAAGAGGATTTCGACACCCTCCCGGAGTCACCGAAGACCAATCCGATGCCTGAGTCGTCACCAGCACTGCGGCGCTCTCGACGGCAGATCAAGGCACCGGATTGTCTAAATTTGTAACCTTCTCTGTAATTTTTAAAAGCAATCTGCATGTATATAGTTTTCCACCACCCCGCTGGACTCTTTTTTAACAGGGGGTGAATGTGGTAGTCACCACTGTGTATTATATTGTATATATGGGTTTTACGGTAAGGCCCCTGTACTACAGGTACGGGGGTAGATCCCTGCCTGTTGGCTCCGCCCAGTAGGCGGAGTATAAATGTGTGTGCTTCCCGTACAGCAGCCATTTCGTCAGCTGCTGGAGGCCACACATCTCTGTGTAATAAAGCCTCGATTACATTCTACTCTCATCTTGTCATAATTGATAGTGCATCAAGAATGTTACCATAGATTGTTATTCTTACAAGTCATTTTTGTTTATTTACAGATCTATATACATTTCCGTGCTCGACACAAAGTTGTACTTCTGCTTCCCACCAGACCTGTCTCGTAGCCACAGTGTGCATCTCCGCAGACACAAATCATGATCAGGCAGGAGCAAGAGGAAAGAAATCTGGGACAAATGGCCTCCCGGGCAACCCAGAGTGCCGGACAGGAGGGATAAATCCTGGGACAGTCCCGGAAAATCATCTTACCAGTCCCTATGATCCGAATTTGCACACCAACATGCCACATCTAAAGGACTGGGTGAACTGTAGCTGCAGGTATATAAATATATTATGCTGGTCACTGTGCATTAGGTAACGTGCGTACTTCCTTTCAAAATATTTTAATTATTATCGTCAAATATAACTATTCCAGACAAAACTGACTCTATGGTCACTATATCACAATATAGGCAATTCATATTTTACCCAGCAATGTAAATGATGAAACACTAACAGGAAGGTTATGGCATGAGTTGAAGCTAGAAACATTGCTAATTTAGTGTGATAGATTGTGCAATTACAAATGGTATTACAAATGTTTAGGCAAGCAAAATAGCATCTCTGCTCTGCTGCAGATCGACCTCTAAGAAAGAAAATGCCTGGCATCTGGACCCTGTTTGTTTGCCGCTTCCACTTCCATTAAACGTGTTTTTGCTCTCGCCTGGGAGACGGAGGGCCATGAGGGAGCTGTTGAATTGAGTTTGAAGCCACACTCCAAAACGTGAAAGGCAACATTTTCCAGGAATGCAATCCCTTTACAGGAACCCCGTGTTAAAATGATAAATGCTTCCTCATGAGAAAAATAATACTGCAGATGTTCATGACAACTTATCAGCAGGTAATCTCGCATTCATCTTAATTATACTGTTGCAAAGATTATAAAAAGTGTTACCTAACTAGTCAAATGCTACATGATCATCCTCTAAAGACAGCTTGCAAAAGTATTTTTCAAATAAACATTTTTGATTTAAAGGGTATTTTATGCTCATTATTGCAGTTGGTGAGGGAGGTGTGTGGGTGAGGGTGGTATGTGGGTGATGTGAGGGTGAGGGTGTTGTGTGGGTGGTGTGGGGGTGAGGGTGGTGTGTGGGTGAGGGTGGTATTGGGGGTGAGGGTGGTGTGTGGGTGTGGGTGAGGGTGGTGTGTGGGTGGTGTGGGGTAGGGTGGTGTGTGGGTGGGTAAGGGTGTTGTGTGGGTGGTGTGTGGGTGAGGGTGGTGTGAGTGTGAGGGTGGTGTGAGGGTGAGGGTGGTGTGTTGGTGAGGGTGGTATTGGGGGTGAGGGTGGTGTGTGGGTGTGGGATAGGGTGGTGTGTGGGTGGGTAAGGGTGTTGTGTGGGTGGTGTGTGGGTGAGGGTGGTGTGAGTGTGAGGGTGGTGTGAGGGTGAGGGTGGTGTTGGGGGCTCACTTGCTCACTGGAATCCAATTTCCATCCTGGTGACTACCCTTTCCTCGGAACGCCGACCACGTCCAGGGTACTCTGCTCTGCCGCGGTGAGGGGGCACAGGTCCGGTGGTCCAATCCAGTCTTTTGCCGCACCTGGCAATTAAGCCCAGCATTCTCCTGTGGGAAAGTCCAATGCATGAGGGGGTGGGTAGCTGGCGGGTTCAGTGGCTCGGGCACCCGGCCATGGCGGCTGGTATGGGTGGCGGCATATAGTACAGGGGACAGGGGTTGGTGCGAGGGACACAGTGTTGACTACTCACCCTGGCCACCCTGAGGAGGTTGTCCAGTTTTTTCCTGCATTAATCTCAGCATCGATCCTGAGCTCTGCCCATGGTGGATAATGAGTGAGTTGGCATGATAGATGTCAGGGCAAAGGGTTGGCATGAGTTGTCACTGGGTGGGTAGAGGGATGTAGGTTGCCATATTGAGTCTGGGGAGCTGTGGGTGTGGTTAGAGGGGCATTTCCAAACAAATTACAAAGGAACTACAATAAGATAAAATTATAGTTTCATTTGGCTTTCTTTATATTTTTCTTTTCCAATGCAGGTTTCCAATGCTTGCTTGTAAACATACAAAGCATGTTAAACAAGCTGATAAGCTGCAGGCACAGGGAAATATGATGTTGAGGTGATAATGGCCACTTAGCTCAAAAAGGGCAGGACTGGACACGGCACATTCCTGGATACAATGGCGTTCAGGAAAGAGAAAAGGAAAGAAAGGATGAGGGTTGGTAGGATTTGTAAGACCACGTCCTCACCCGCACCTGTTGCTCATCTAAAGGTTTTTGTCTCAACTCTTCACATCATTGTATTCACGGACAACTACCCGGATTCTGTTCCACTCAATTTGAAACACCTTTACAAAGTATCTGAGCAAAACTCACAATGACACCAGTTGATTAGGGGTTCTGTGCACTCGGGTCCGTATCAGGTAGCCAGTCCTTCAACAGGTCTCCCAGTGCAAGTTCGGAATGGCTGACAAGACCATGCCACTGACCACAGAAACAATATATGTCCTTGAGGGTTGTGTCCTTATACAACTTCCTGATCCTGGCCTTTGGCATATAAGGCAATACCTTAAATAAGAAGATCCGAATGGATTATTAATTCCACCCTAGCCTTCCAAGACTACCTCCACCTGGTCATATCCTGCCATTAGAAGGTAGTTGTCCCCTGGTTCATTCGAACAATGGGTGCGATCACAGTATCTTGGAGCATGAAGAAGTCTATTCACACATTCCCAAGAGCTCATTGTCTAGTTCAGTGTGTGTGTGTGTGTTTGTCTGTGGGGTATGTGTTCAAAATGGTGGGCTGGATTCTCCGCACCCTCGCGCCAAAATCACAGCCGGCGCGGGGGCGGAGAATCCATATTCCCGCAAGAAATCGGGACCACCGCCAGTTCCCCGATTCTGAGTGCCCCGAAAAGCGCCGTACTAGCTCAGCCATTCTCTGCCCCCGACCGGCCAATGTGCTCCAGCCAGTCGGGATACTCGCGTGACGGCTGCGGACTCAATCCGCGGCCACCCTGGTCGGGGGCAGGCCAATCGGAGGCCGGGGGGGGCCGTAGAGGTGGCCGGGGAATGTCTGTGCGGGGGTTGAGAGTCGGGCACGTGGCTGATCGGGGGGGGGGGGGTCTCTTTTGTGGGTCTAGCTCCGAGGTCCGACTCCGCCATGGAGCACGGCGCGGCCGCTGGTGGCCGCCACTGTGCGCATGCGTGGCCTCTGACCCGGAAGTGCGGGGGCCCACATCTGCAGCAAAAGCTGCTAGATCTATTCCAGATCCCTTCTCGCCCCCTGCAGGGCTAGGAATTCATGTCCCTTTGATACAGGATTTCTGGCGTAAAACTCCACCGTTTTGATGCCAGCATGGGGACATTGTCCCAATAATGGCGAATCCAGCCCATGGTCTTTGGTCAAAATCCTTCGCCATAGCTCCATCTTTTTACACCAATGAAATAAACTCTGCCCACAGGATTCTACCACAAGAAGCTTAAATTCATAAATATGAAATATAAAAGCAGTTATATGATGAAAAATGATTAAACATTACAATTTAAATTGTGCATTGGCTTACTTATTGTGTAAGAGGATATTACAGTCCTGGGGAGAGGATTCCCTGGAGGGATCAAGGATAACATTTGTTTGGTCAGAGTTAATGAACAATAGAGGTGCCATTACATTACTGCATATATTCTACAGGCCATTGTCGCCATCTAAGATGGCCACTTGCAAAGGACCATGGGAATTATGGCCAGCCCAGGACTCAGACAGATACAGAGCTTATGTGTATCTGAAACGCAGGTAACCAAGCCTGTTCGACAACCCCCCAGCTCGTTTACATTTCAATGGCCCATTTTCCCAGGACAATAGAACTCCAGTCAAGAAACTAGTACAGCCACAGACTGATCGGCGCCACTCCATTTACTCAGAGAGCCCAACTGCCAAGGTTAATGACCGCTAAGAACCCGCCCAGCCACCAAGGCACCCGCCCCTTTATTGGCCAAATTCGAAGACAGTGATCAGAGCCCTGTCGAACTATTGGGTCCAAGGTTAAGAACCACCACAAAGAGCGCAAAATCCCAGAGGGATAAAAGAGGATACAGCCATGTGATCTGTCTCTTTTGGATCCGGCCTGTGTCAGCCCAACTGTAGCAGGAACAGCCAGCCAAGTTCAAGACCAACGATCGCTAGCTGACGGATGAGCCCAGCAGAGACAGAGTCACTTTCTTCGAACCAGCCAAGTGAAATCCAGGTAAAGGCCTTATCCATTTGCACAGTGCCGGTCGCCCTGAAGTTAAGTATAGGTTATTGTAGCTGATAGGTTTAGCTCGTAGTAGATATTGTGTTTGCATGTCAAGATAATTCTTGTGTATGTAAATAAACCATCTTTTGAACTAACTAACTGGTTGTGTGATCATTTGATCGATATAAGGGAAGGCTTGTGGTTCACCAACATCATTACTATTAGCAACAGTTTTGCAACGCTGTTGGGATTGAAACGGGCAACACCATCACTGGTGGGAAAGGGGCAGCATGGTAGAACAAGCGGATAGCACTGTGGCTTCACTGCTCCAGGGTCCCAGGTTCGATTCCCCACTGGGTCACTGTCTGCGGAGTCTGCACGTTCTCCCGGTGTCTGCGTGGGTTTCCTCCAGGTGCTCTGGTTTCCTCCCACAGTCCAAAGACATGCAGGTTAGGTGGATTGGCCATGCTAAATTGCCCTTAGTGTCCAAAAAGGTTAGGAGGGGTTATTGGGTTATGGGGATAGGGTGGAAGTGAGGGCTTAAGTGGGTCAGTGCAGACTCGATGGGCTGAATAGCCTTCTTCTGCACTGTATGTTCTATGTCTAACACATATGGAGAACATTTGTTGGAAAAAACAGAGAGGTGCAAAAAGCGAGGAGTAATTTTACTGATGAACTTCAATAATCTGAATGTAGACCAAGATAGTAATAATGTAAAGAGTACAGAAGGAAAGGGTTGCTGAAATATGTTTTCTGCCCACCTATAAGATATCGGAGTAGAAGTAGGCCATCAGCCCATCGTGTCTTCTCCAGCAATTCAATGAGGTCATGTCTGATCTGATCTGATCATCCTCAACTCCACTTTCCTGCCTTATTCCCATTACCCTTGATTCCCTTACTGATACAGAATCTGTCTATCTCGGACTTGAACAGATTTAATGGCCTAGCCTCTACAGTTCCCTGTGCCAAAGAATTGCACAGGTTCACTGTCCTCTGAGAGAAGACATTTTTTCACCATTTAAGGGGTCTTAAGTGGGCGACCCCTTATTCTGAGATTATGCCCTCTGGCCCAAGACTCTGCCACAAAGCGAAACAACCTCTCAGCATCTACCCTACCAGGAAGGAGATGTTGCTGGAAATGATTCTGGGGAATGAATTGGGTCAAGTCACTCAGGTGTTCGTACAGGTGCACAGGCCGGACGGCGGAGGAGGAGCGCCGGCAGAGGAGCCGGAGCGGGAGCGGAGGAGCCGGAGCGGAGGAGCCAGAGCGGAGGAGCCGAGGAGCCGAGGAGCCGGAGCGGGAGCGGAGGAGCCGGAGCGGAGGAGCCGGAGCGGGAGCGGAGGAGCCGGAGCGGAGGAGCCGGAGCGTGAGCGGAGGAGCCGGAGCGGAGGAGCCGGAGCGGAGGAGCGGAGGAGCCGGAGCGGGAGCGGAGGAGCCGGAGCGGAGGAGCCGGAGCGGCAGCGGAGCGGCGACAGGGGGGCCCAACAGCAGCAGGTCCATCCCCTCTCCCTCCCCCCCCCACGCGGGCCAGGAGCGGTGCGGCGGCGGCGGCGGCCCCTCTTCTCTCCCCCCCCCCCCACGCGGGCCAGGAGCGGTGCGGCGGCGGCGGCCCCTCTTCTCTCCCCCCCCCCCCCCCACGCGGGCCAGGAGCGGTGCGGCGGCGGCGGCCCCTCTTCTCTCCCCCCCCCCACGCGGGCCAGGAGCGGTGCGGCGGCGGCGGCCCCTCTTCTCTCCCCCCCCCCCCAGCCAGCAGCGGGGACACCCCCCCCCCCCCCAGCCAGCAGCGGGGACACCCCCCCCCCCCCCAGCCAGCAGCGGGGACACCCCCCACCCCCCCCCCAGCCAGCAGCGGGGACACCCCCCCCAGCCAGCAGCGGGGACACCCCCCCCCAGCCAGCAGCGGGGACACCCCCCCCCCCCAGCCAGCAGCGGGGACACCCCCCCCCCAGCCAGCCAGCAGCGGGGACACCCCCCCCCCCCCAACCGGCAGCGACCACCGGCCCACTCGCCCCTCCCCCCCCCCCAACTGCTGTGACCACCACGTGGCAAAGACAAAGGGACTCTCTCTCTCTCCTGGTTGAGTGGGGAAAGAAGACAAAAGAAAAAAGAGACTTGTATTTCTGTTCTTCCCAAAAGAAAACTGGTAAAGAGAAAAGGGGTAGGGGAAATAAATTTAAAAAAAAAAAAATATATATATATATATACATATATAGATATATAATAATAAATAAAATAAAAATAGGGCGCGGAAAAGGGGGAAAAAGAAGAACAAGGAGAGAAGAAAAGATGAAGGGGAAGGGGGAGAAAAAAGTGCCAGAAGGGAGCCAAGAGAAAGGGGGCACCGGAAGTAGACTGGGCAAAGGGAAAGCCAGCTCGGGCGAACGAGTCAACACGCGAAGCGGCGGGAAGGATGCTTCGCCGCATCCAGAAGAGCTGGACGGGCGGGCAACCTCTCCCCTGGGGTTAGAGGGGGGCGTGAATTGGAAGGAAGCCTTTGCCGAGGTGGTGAGGGAGCAGCTGCAGGCAATCAAGGCAGAGTTAAAAGCAGACGCAGAGGCCGCAGCACAGGCAGCAGTGACCAGGGCCATGTCAGGGGTGCAGCAGGTTCTGACCAGATTGGAGAAGAAATTGGATGCCCAAGGGAAGATACTGGAAGCCCAAGGGAAGATATTGGAAGCCCAGGGGGCAACCATTAAAGAGCTGGAGAAGGCAGCGACTGACGCGAGCGACCGGGTCATATCCCTGGAGAGGGGAATGGTGAAACTGAGTGCAACACAGGGGAGCCTGAAGGGCAGGGTAGACGACCAGGAGATCAGCTCGAGAAGGCAAAATATTAAGATAGTGGGCCTGCCAGAGGGGATAGAGGGTAGAAATCCCACAACATTCGTGGCTGCGATGCTGGGCTCCTTAGTGGGGCGGGAAACTTTTCCCACCCCACCGGAAATGGACAGAGCTCATCGGTCACTGCGCCCGAAGCCCAAGGAAGGGGAAAAACCGAGAGCAGTTATAGCCAGACTGCACCGGTACCGGGATAGGGAGACAATCCTGCGCTGGGCCAAGGAGAATAGAGCCTGCAATTGGGACGGGCACGCCATCCGAATCTACGAGGATTTTGGAGCGGACATAGCTAAGAGACGGGCGGAGTTCAACAGAGCGAAAGCAGCTCTCTATAAGAACAAAGTACGTTTTGGTATGCTGTACCCAGCAAAACTCTGGGTCACATACCAACACAAGGAATATTTCTTTACAGCCCCTGCCGAGGCGAATAGATTCGTCGAGGAGCACGGGCTGGAAAAACGCCATGGGAAGTAGGGACGAGGGGCCCATGGCAAGGAGATACGTCATTCCGACGGGGGGGTGGGGAGGGGCGAGGCAAAGCCAGCCCCCTCCCCCCTGGCAGGAACACCCAGAACGGAAAACAACCCAATGCCCAAGGGCCCGCTCCAGGTGGGAGGCCAGGCCCCGGCACGAGGGAACGGGAGTACTGGAGAGGGGAGAGGGGAAGCGGGACAGCAACCTCCGAGAGGGGAGCCACCGTGCTAGCAGGAAAGCTAGCGAAGGGGGCGCGCAACAGAGCAGGGCCGCAGCGCACCCCCAACAGGGGGGAAGGCGCCAGGCAGGGGAGGGGGGGGATCACCCATCAAAGGTGGGAGAGCAAATGGGGACAGGAATGGGGGAGAGAGGGGCAATGGAGGGGTACACAGGGGTATCCCCGAAAGGGATAGAGCGGGGGGGGTGGCACTCGGGGGGCGAGAGACCAGGGAGGGGAAACGCAGGGACGAAGGGACAAAAGAGGCCAGTAAGGGAATAGGGCCACAAAGTGCCACAGACAAGGGCTCGAAACAGGGAACTGCTGCAAGCACCCACCCAGTACGGTCTGTGGGTGAAGGGGCCCCCCGGAGTGCAGGGGACTACCCGCGTGGCGGACACAAAGTGGACGGCCATGGCGGGTTTCCCCGGGACAAGGGGGAACCCCGGAGCGCAGGGACCCGACCGCATGGGGAGAGCAGTGATAGTGGACATCCTGGACGGCCCCCTAACAAAGGGAAACCCCAGAGGGCAGGGGCGCGTCCACCGGACAAATATGGTTAACCCCACAGGAGCAAGGGGGCAGAAGCCCCCCACCAGAATAGTCACCTGGAACGTAAGGGGACTTAACGGCCCAGTGAAGAGATCTAGAGTCCTCACCCACCTTAGAAACATGAGGGCCGACATAGTCTTCCTCCAAGAGACGCACTTGAGGGAGCAGGACCAACTGCGGGTAAGAAAGGGCTGGGTGGGACAAACCTATCATTCCTGCTATGGGGCAAGGGCCAGGGGGGTGGCGATCCTGATTGGCAAGAGGACAATGTTTAGGGCGACAAAGACGGTTACGGACCCAGGGGGACGGTATGTCATGGTCAGCGGGGCCCTGGATGGGGCGCCGGTAGTTCTAGTTAACGTGTACGCGCCCAACTGGGACGACACGAGCTTCATCCAAAAGACCATGGCAGAAATCCCGGACATAGCGACGCACCGACTAATCATGGGGGGGGACTTCAACTGTGTACAGGACCCAACGACGGACAGATCAAACCCCAGAACGGGGAAAACCTCAAACATGGCAAGGGAACTCAGCCACTATATGGAGCAGATGGGAGCAGTAGACCCCTGGAGATTCGCCCACCCGGGGGAGAAAGAATTCTCTTTCTTCTCCCCAGTACACAACGTGTACACCAGAATTGACTTCTTTGTGGTGGGGAAAACGGTGCTTCCAGAGATAGACAAGGTGGAATACTCCGCAATTGTGATATCAGACCACGCTCCACACTACATGGATGTGCGGCTAGAGACGGGAAGGGCCCAGCGCCCCAAATGGAGGTTGGACGTGCCTTACTAGCTGACAAGGCCTTCAGCGAAAGGATAGCGCAGGCCATAGCGGAGTACACTGAGATCAACCAAAACGGGGAGGTCTCACCCTCCACGTTCTGGGAAGCGCTTAAGGCAGTACTAAGAGGGGAAATCATAGCCTACAAAGCGCAAAGAGATAGTGAGGAAAGGGTGGCTAGGCAGAAGCTGGTCGACTCCATACTGGAGGTAGACCATAAATACTCCGAGGCCCCGACTGTAGAACTCCTGGCGGAGAGAAAAGAATTACAAAGGAACTTTGACCTGCTCTCCACCAGGAAAGCAGTACACCAACTCCGCCAGGCACGCGGGGCCCTATACGAACACGGAGACAAAGCCAGCCGCCTGTTGGCCCACCAGCTGAGAAAGCAGGCAGCCAGCAGAAAAATTGCGCAAATCAGAGATACCAGAGGCACGTTGGAAACAGAACCAGAGAGGATTAACAAAACCTTCAAGGCCTTCTACCAAGAGCTGTACACCTCAGAGCCCCCAACGGGGAAGGCTGGGATGAACCGGTTTCTTGACGGACTGAACATACCAGTTGTGGGAGAGGGCAGAAAACGGGATCTGGAAGCACCACTAGCACTGGGAGAGATCATGGAGAGCATTAGCTCCATGCAGGCGGGGAAGGCGCCGGGACCGGACGGATTCCCGGCGGACTTCTACAAAAAAAATGCGACAGCGCTGGCCCCGCACCTGCGGGAGATGTTCACAGACTCGCTAGCTAGGGGCACGTTGCCACCCACGTTAGCACAGGCCTCAATCTCGCTGATACCTAAGAAAGACAAAGACCCAACGGAATGTGGGTCATACAGACCCATATCTCTGCTGAATGCAGACGCCAAAATACTGGCCAAAATCCTAGCCAAAAGGCTAGAAGACTGTGTACCTGAGGTGGTCACAGAGGACCAGACGGGCTTTGTCAAAGGTAGACAGCTGACCGCGAACATCAGGCGCCTGCTGAACGTGATAATGACCCCCTCCGGGGAGAGAACACAAGAGGTGATCGTCTCCCTGGACGCAGAAAAGGCCTTCGACAGAGTCGAGTGGAAATACCTCATAGAGGTACTGGAGCGGTTCGGGCTTGGAACAGGGTTCACCGCTTGGGTAAAGCTCCTGTACAATGCTCCCATGGCGAGTGTACAGACCAACAATACCAACTCCCAATACTTCCAGCTGCACAGGGGCACCAGACAAGGATGCCCACTGTCCCCGCTGCTGTTCGCACTAGCAATTGAACCACTAGCAATCGCGCTCAGGGCAGCAAAAAATTGGAGGGGGATCCGAAGGGGAGGTAGAGAGCACAGAGTCTCACTCTATGCGGATGATCTGCTCCTCTATATCTCGGACCCACAAAGCAGCATGGACGGAATCATCGCGCTCCTGAAAGAGTTTGGAGCCTTCTCGGGCTACAAACTCAACATGAGCAAAAGTGAGATCTTCCCATTACACCCGCAAGGGGAGGGGGGGGCAGCACTAAAGGGGCTGCCGTTCAAACAAGCCCGACATAAATTCCGCTACCTGGGGATCCAAATAGCCCATGACTGGAAAGGGATCCACAAATGGAACCTCACCAGCCTGACGGAGGAAGTTAAAAAGGACCTGCAAAGATGGAACACACTCCCGCTCTCCCTCGCGGGGAGAGTTCAGACGATCAAAATGAACGTACTGCCCAGGTTCCTCTTCCTGTTTAGATCCATTCCGATCTACATCCCCAAGGCCTTTTTCAAAGCGCTGGACAAACTCATCATGGCGTTCGTATGGGGGGGTAAAAATGCTAGGATCCCAAAGAAGGTCTTACAAAAAACAAAAACCAGGGGAGGGTTAGCCCTCCCGAATCTACAATTCTACCACTGGGCAGCAACAGCCGAGCGAGTAAGGGGATGGATCCAGGAGCCAGAAGCTGAGTGGGTGCGTGCGGAGGAGGCCTCCTGCATGGGAACCTCCCTCCGGGCCCTCGCCACGGCAGCACTCCCATCCCCACCCAAAAAACACTCCAGCAGCCCAGTGGTGACAGCCACCCTCCAATCCTGGAACCAACTGCGGCAGCAACTTGGCCTGACCAAAATGTCGAACAGGGCTCCCATCTGCAACAACCATAGGTTCAAACCAGCACTGACCGACGCCACCTTCAAAAGGTGGAGGCAGGACGGGGGAACATTGACAGTCAGGGACCTATACACGGACGACAGGATCGCAACACTGGACGAACTGACAGAGAAATTTCAGCTAGCTGGGGGGAACGAGCTACGGTACCTGCAGCTCAAAAACTTCCTACGAAAGGAGACAAGGACGTACCCACAACCGCCACGACAGACACTACTGGAAGACCTACTGGACGCAAGTATCCTAGAGAAAGGGAACTGTAGTGACATGTATGACCGACTGGTAGATAGGGACGACACCGTACTGGACGCAACAAGGAGGAAATGGGAGGACGACCTGGGGATGGAGATAGGGTGGGGACTCTGGAGCGAAGCACTGCATAGGGTCAACTCCACCTCCACGTGCGCAAGGCTCAGCCTGACGCAACTAAAAGTGGTACATAGAGCCCACCTAACAAGAACCCGTATGAGTAGGTTCTTCCCGGAGGTGGAAGACAGATGTGAGCGGTGCCAAAGAGGCCCGGCCAACCACGCCCACATGTTCTGGTCTTGCCCCAGACTTGTGGAGTACTGGACAGCCTTCTTCGAGGCTATGTCCAAAGTGGTGGGGGTGAGGGTGGAGCCATGCCCGATAGTGGCGGTCTTCGGGGTTTCAGACCAGCCAGATCTATTCCTGGGGAGGAGGGCGGACGCCCTTGCCTTTGCCTCCCTGATCGCCCGCCGTAGAATCCTGTTTGGCTGGCGGTCAGCAGCACCACCCAGAGCTGCGGACTGGCTGTCCGACCTCTCGGAATCTCTCCAAATGGAGAAAATCAAATTTGCCATCCGAGGGTCGGACGACGGCTTCCACAGAACGTGGGAGCCATTCATGCAACTGTACCGGGACCTATTTGTGGCCAATGTACAAGAGGAAGAATAGTCGGGGGAAGGTAGCGGGAGGGGGGGGGGGGGCTACAGGTTCGTTACGGGGGTTCGATGGCTAGCTAAGGCCCAAAACCAAGCTAAATAAACATGTTGAAGGGGGGGGGGGGGGGCGCAGTTACTACTACGAAGATGCTTAGCTGTAAATATGTATGTTAATTTTTGCGTGTTTGTTTTTGTTTGTTTTTTTTTTTGTTTCTCTCTCCTAACAATTTGTAATTTGTTCAATATAAAATACGAAAACTGAATAAAAACATTTATAAAAAAAAAAGGTGTTCGTACAGGAATATTTCGGGAACAATGATCTTTTTTAAAATTCATTTAAGGGATGTGGATGTCGCTGGTTAGGCCAGCATTTATTGCCCACTCCTAGTTTGATGAGCCATCAATTGCACGAGAGACGAGTTGCTGTACAAAAGTTAGGCTTTAATAAGCTAGAACTTAGCCCTGCGTTTGTCTACAATAAAATGGACGACCGCCTGGCGTTCCGACTATTTATACCTTGGTATGGAGGCGTGGTTAACTCAGTCTCTCGACCAATCGGAAAGCTGTCACATGACTAGTCTCAACCAATCGGTCGAGAGGCACATGACCGACCAGGGCCAATGGTAAGCCGGTGTTCTGCACCAATGGCAGACAGCTATGCAAATCATATCACCACATATTTGCCCTTCAGAAGGTGGTGATGAGTTGCCGGACTGAACTGCTGCATCCTTCAGGTGTAGGTAAACCCACTATGCTGTTAGGGAGAGAGTTCCAGGATTTTTCCCCAGCGACAGTGAGGGAACGGCGATATATTTCCAAATCAGGATGGTGAGTGACTTGGAGGGGACCATCCAGGTGGTGGGGTTCCTAGTTATCTGTTGCTCTTGCCTCTCTCGATGTCAGTGGTCATGGGTTGGGAAGGTGCACTCTGAGGAATCTTGGTGAATTACTGCAGTACATCTTGTAGATGCTACACAGTGCTGCCACTGTTCGGTGGTGGAGGGTTTAAATGTGGAAGGAAGAGCAATCATACCAACATAAGATTTTGATTAGCATTATAAAGGACAAAGGGCAATCTAAACATTGAGTTGGAGAGGGCCAATTTCAGTGGATTGAAAATCAATCGGTTTCAGGTAAACGGAACTCAAAGGTTGTCTGGCAAAACTGTAATTGAACAATTGGCTGCAGCTGAGATATGTTCCCACAAAGGTGAAATGTAAAGCAAGCAAAGTCCAAACTCCCTGGATGGTGAAAGCGATAGACAGTAAAACGAAGCAGGAAAAAGGGAGCACATGACAAAAGTTAGGTTCTTAATGCAAGCCAGCAACAGGCTGAATATGGAAAATAGAGGGGAAGTGAAAAAGGAAATAATGGGCAGGGGGAAGTGAGAGTATGAGAAGAGATTGGCAGCTAATATAAAAGAGAATACAAACATTTTCTGTCAGTTTATAAATAGTAAAATTGTCGTAGGGAGGAGGGATTAAGGATGAAAAAGGAAGCCTATGGATGGAATCAGTGAAAATGTCTAAATAAGCACTTTCATCTGTCACAGGTCATAGTGAAAGTGTGAAAGAGGAGGTACTTGAGATACTAGATGGGCTAAACGTTGATGAAGCAGGTGTACTGGAACAGTAGGCTGCACTTAAAGTTGGCAAGTCACCAGGGCTGGACACGGTACATCCGAGAGAACTAACTTTGGAAGTTACAAGTATTCAATTCTCCCAAATAAGAGGTAATTCCAAAGGAATATAAAAAATCAAATGTTTCACCCTTGTTCAAAACAAAAGTGAAGATAAACCCATCAACTACAGGCGAGTCTATCCAACCTTGTTGAGCTAATATGATTAGATCTTTGATGAGTTAACGGTTAGTGTGTGTAATGTGGTTGATGAGGTGTACAGGGCCTTCCAAAAGGCATTTGACAAAGTGCCACATAATAGGCTTGTCAGCAAAGATGAAGGCCTTGGAATATAAAGGACGGGGACAGCATGGATATGAAATAAAAACAGAAAATGCTGGATAAACTCAGCAGGTTTGGCAGCAGCTGTGGTGAGAAACAGAGTGAACGTTTCAGGTCTAAATGATCCTTCAACAGAACATATGAAGTTGGCTGAATGACAGGAAATCGAGTAGTGCTGGTTGTTTTCTTTGGGCTGGAGGACAGTATACCGTGAGGTTTGCCAAGAATCAGCACTCAGATCACTGCTTTCCTTGACATATATTAATGACCTGGATTTGTGTGCGCACAAGGCGCAATTTCAAAGTTTGCAGATAACACAACACTTGGAAGTACACTGAACCATGGATAAGATAATGATTGATTTCAAGAAGATATGGACAGGCTGATGGAATGGGTAGGGTATGTGGCAGGTGTAATTTAACACAGATAAATGCAAAGTGATGCAGTCTAGTAGGAAGAATGTGGAGAAGCAATACAAGTGGAATGATGCAATTCTAAAAGGGGTGCCATGACAGACAGACCGGGGAGCTTTATAGGCATGAATCTTTGAAGTTGGTACGACTAGATGAGTAAGAGGTTAAAAAAAAGGTATCCTGAGCTTTAAAAATAGAGGAGGAAGGAACAAATGAGAAGAAGCTATGATGAACCTTTCTGAAACATTGACTCAGCCACCGCTGGAGTATTGTGACCTTCACTGAACATGGCACCTTAGGAAGGCTGTCAGGGTTTTAGAGAGGGTGCAGAAAGATTTATGAGGATAGTTCCAAGGATTGGAGAAGCTGGTATTGTTATCCATATAGAAGAGGAAGTATGATGGAGGTAGTAAATTCATGAGGAGGCATGCAGAGTAGACTGGCAGATGCTGCTTCCTACAGCAGAGGGGTTGTGAGCCAGAGGACATTGATTCAAGAGGATTGAAGAAAGAGCCAGAGATGACATGATGAAAAGACTTGTTTAGGGAGTGGTTTCTGTTCACTGCTTGGAAGAATGGTGGTGGCCGATGTAATAATATGTATAATTGAAGGAGAGTAAAGGGTTAACAAGATGATGTTCATGTATATCAACACTAGATGGCATCACTGAGTAGTCTTATAAAAGGCTGCATCTCTAAGCATTCTGGGAGAAGCTGTTGGAGAAGTTGATGAAGAAGGATAGTGTGAGGTTAAGTTAGAGTGCAGGTTGTATCAGAGAGAGATAGTTAACTACTGTATCATAGATTCAATACTATTATTTTGTTAGTTGTTACACAGTAGAGTGTGCAAACCATTTCAAGTAGTGTAAAATGAAGCAGCTTTGGTTTAAATATATAGCTTTATGGTCTTTTTAAACACTACGACTTTGGCTATCTTGGAGAACAATGCAGGGAACATAACAACCGGTTCAATCGTGGCTTTCAAAAGGGAACTGGATCAGTGCCTAAAGGGGAAAGATTTACAGGGCTATGGGGAGAGGGCCGTGGAGTGAAACTTTCTAAACTACTCTTGCAGAGAGCTAGCATGGTCTCAATGGGACGGACGGCCTCCTTTGCTTCTGTAACCATGCTTTGATTCCAGGTCTTCCACATTACAATTGTGGCTGCACTTCCAAAATACTTTGCTTTGCTGTAAAATGTTTATGAAGGTTCTGAGGCCCTGAAAAGAACCTATTGTAAAGGCCTCTGGCACCAAGTGAATCAAAATGGCAATGATTCAAAACAGCATACAGAATGTGCGGTGGAAACACTTGGCAACGATTTACACCACTTTCTGACGTAGTGAAGGTAGAGTGCACTTGTTTTTTAAAATATTTTTATTCTCCTCCTTTTTCACATTTTCTCCCAAATTTGGACCCACCAACAATAAACAATATGCAGTAACGAATATAATGCCAATCCCCACATCAATAACAACGATCCCATCCTCCCACCAAACCCCCAAACATTAGCCCGCATGTTAACACAAACAAATGACAAAACGAAATCAGGAATCACCCATAGTCACCATCAACACACACAGTCCCCCTCCCACCAACCCTCCCAACCCCCCCAACTAATGTTCGATTTTATCCAGTTCTTGTAAGTGCATAATGAATAATGCCCATGAATTGTAGAACCCCTCCATCCTTCCCCTCAGTTCAAACTTAACCTTCTCAGGAGTCAAGAATTTCAAAAGGTCCCCCCGCCACGCCAGGACACAGGGTGGAGAGGTTGATCTCCATCCCATCAGGATCCGCCTTTGGACGAAGGCTGCAATATCTGCCTCTGCGCCCGTTTCCAACCCCAGCTGGTCCGACACCCCGAATATAGCCTCCTGAGGGCCGGGTCCAGTTTCACGTGCACCACTTTAGAGATTACCCTAAAAGCCTCCTTTCAGTAGTCCTCCAGCTTTGGACATGACCAAAACACATGAACATGATTTGCGGCACACCCCCCCCCCCCCCCCCAGCAATGTTCACACACATCTTCTACCCATTCAAAGAGCCAGCTCATCCTCGCCCTTTTGAGATGGGTGATGCACCATCGATTGCACGCGAGGCGAGTGATTTACCAATGTCAGGCTTTAATTAACTAGAACACAGCCTGGCGATCGTCTACAGTGGAAAGGAACGATCGTCAGGCTTCTGAGCATTTATACCTCGTTGATAGAGGCGTGGTTAACTCAGCCTCTCGGCCAATCGGTCGAGAGGCACATGACTGACCAGGGCCAATGGTAAGCCGACGTTCTGGCCCAATGGCAGACGAGTATGCAGATCATATCATCACATTCACCCCTTACGGAGAAGGAAGGCGGGGGGGGGGGGGGGGGGGTGTGAACGAGACCCGGGGGGGGGGGGGGGAAGAACTGATGATATGAGTAGCCGTCGGGAGAATAATTTTCTCTCCGTACCCTTGTCGAATTTGGGGGCTTGCCACTGGCCCAGACATAACAATATTTACAAAAGGAAGTCCATGGGACCGTAGAACTCTAGATGGATTCGATCAGTCGTTTGGTGGTCCTTGACGTCCTGGCCGAGCGCCGTAGTGGAGGAGGTGTCGTCGGATCGGCTGATGGTCCTGCTGATGTCCTGGAGTCCGGGAGCGATAGACCTCGAGTAGTCTCCGTCACCTGAGCTGGCCGCGGGGACGCCATGGATGAGGGATGGGGAAGCTGAGTGGGGTGCTGGGGTGAAAAAGGGGAGGGGGGGTCTGTGGTGGGGGGGGGCTGCACGCCGGCGGGTGCCAGGTCCCGGAGGGAGACCGTGTCCTGCCGACCGTCGGGGTACTCCACATACGCATACTGCGGGTTAGCGTGGAGTAACTGGACATGCTCCACCAACGGATCGGACTTGTGCACCCGCACATGCTTCCGGAGCAAGATGGGTCCGGGGGTGACCAGCCACGTCGGGAGAGGGGATCCGGAGGACGACTTCCTGGGGAAAACAAGAAGACGCTCATGAGGCGTCTGATTAGTTGCAGTACAGAGGAGTGAGCGGATAGAGTGCAGTGCATCGGGGAGCACCTCTTGCCATCGGGAAATAGGGAGATTTCTAGACCGGAGGGCTAGTAGTATGGTCTTCCAGATGGTACCATTCTCCCGCTCGACCTGTCCGTTACCCCGGGGGTTATAGCTGGTCGTCCTGCTAGAGGCGATGCCCCTGTCGAGCAGGAATTGACGCAGCTCGTCGCTCATAAATGAGGACCCCCGATCGCTGTGAATGTACGCGGGGTAGCCGAACAGTGAGAAGATGGAGAGTAGGGCCTTAATGACGGTCGATGTGGTCATGTCGGGACAGGGAATGGCGAAGGGGAAGCGGGAGTGTTCGTCGATAACCGCCAGGAAGTAAATGTTGCGGTTGTTAGAGGGAAGGGGCCCCTTGAAGTCAATGCTAAGACGTTCGAAGGGGCGGGATGCTTTGATCAGGTGTGCGCGCTCGGGGCGGTAGAAGTGCGGTTTGCACTCGGCGCAGATGTGGCAGTCACGGGTTACTGACCTGACTTCCTCGATGGAGTAGGGCAGGTTGCGGGCCTTAATGAAGTGGTGTAGGCGGGTCACCCCTGGATGGCAGAGGTCTGCGTGGAGGGAGCGGAGGCGGTCTATCTGCGCGCTGGCGCAGGTACCGCGGGACAGGGCATCAGGAGGCTCATTGAGCTTCCCAGGACGATACAAGATATCATAGTTGTACGTGGACAACTCGATCCGCCACCGTAAAATCTTGTCATTTTTGATCTTGCCCCTTTGTGCATTATCAAACATGAAGGCTACTGACCGTTGGTCTGTGAGGAGGGTAAACCTCCTGCCGGCCAAATAGTGCCTCCAATGTCGCACGGCTTCGACTATGGCCTGGGCTTCCTTTTCCACAGATGGGTGGCGGAGTTCGGAAGCCTGGAGAGTTCTGGAGAAGAAGGCCACGGGTCTGCCCGCTTGGTTCAGGGTGGCCGCCAGAGCTACTTCTGAAGCGTCGCTCTCGACCTGGAAGGGGAGGGCCTCGTCGATGGCACGCATCGTGGCCTTTGCGATGTCCGCTTTGATGCGGCTAAAGGCCTGGCAGGCCTCCGTCGACGGCGGGAAGGTCGTGGTTTGCATGAGGGGACGGGCCTTGTCCGCGTAGTTGGGAACCCATTGGGCGTAGTATGCGAAAAACCCTAGGCAGCGTTTGAGGGATTTGGGGGTATTGGGGAGAGGGAGTTCCATCAGGGGGCGCATGCGTTCGGGGTCGGGGCCTATCACTCCATTACGCACTACGTAGCCGAGGATGGCTAGGCGGTCGGTGCTAAACACGCATTTATCCTTATTGTACGTGAGGTTAAGGAGTTTTGCGGTTTGGAGGAATTTCTGGAGGTTGGCGTCATGGTCCTGCTGGTCGTGGCCGCAGATGGTGACATTATCAAGGTATGGGAAGGTAGCCTGTAATCCGTACTTGTCGACCATTCGGTCCATCTCCCGTTGGAAGACCGAGACCCCATTCGTGACACCGAATGGAACCCTAAGGAAGTGGTAGAGGCGCCCGTCAGCCTCGAACGCGGTGTACAGTCGGTCACTCGCGCGGATGGGGAGCTGGTGGTAAGCGGACTTAAGGTCCACAGTGGAGAAGACCTTGTATGTCGCGATCTCGTTTACCATGGTAGAGATACGGGGGAGAGGATACGCGTCCAGTTGCGTAAACCGATTGATGGTTTGGCTATAATCGATGACCATCCGGTTTTTCTCCCCCGTCCGGACCACCAGCACTTGGGCTCGCCAGGGACTGTTGCTGGCCTCGATGACCCCTTCCGTCAGCAACCTCTGGACCTCGGACCTGATGAAGGATCGGTCCTGGGCGCTGTACCGTCTGCTCCGTGTGGTGACGGGTTTGCAATCGGGGGTGAGGTTAGCAAACAGGGAGGGAGGGTCCACTTTGAGGGACGCGAGGCTGCAGACAGTGAGGGGGGGTATAGGGCCGCCGAATTGAAAAGTCAAGCTCTGCAGGTTGCACTGGAAGTCCAGTCCGAGGAGTGCCGGTGCGCAAAGGTCAGGGAGGACAAGGAATTTATAATTTTTAAAAACCTTCCCTTGGACCGTGAGGTCCGCGATGCAGCACCCGGTGATGTGGACGGAGTGCGAACCTGAGGCTAAACCGATTTTGCGTGTTACGGGATGGACAGGGAGCGCGCAGCGTCTTACCGTGTCAGGGTGAACGAAGCTTTCCGTGCTCCCGGAGTCCAGCAGGCAGTCCGTCTTGTGGCCGTTGAGGTGGATCAGCGTAGTCGTTTTGGCGAGCGCGCGTGGATGAGACTGGTCGAGTTGAACGGCCGCGAGCCGTGGAGAAAATCCGTCGTCGCTGTCCGATTCCATGCTGGAGGGACCTTGCGTGGCAGATGTGGAAGTCGGTGGCCAGGATCCATATGTGGGGTGAACGGCCGCGAGCCGTGGAGAAAATCCGTTGTCGCTGTCCGATTCCATGCTGGAGGGACCTTGCGTGGCAGATGTGGAAGCCGGTGGCCAGGATCCCCAGGTGAGGTCTGTTCCCCAAGATGGCGGCGCCCAGGACCCGCACGTGGGGTAGGGGCCCCAAGATGGCGGCGCCCAGGACCCGCACGTGGGGTCGGCACCCCAAGATGGCGGCGCCCAGGAAGCCCTCGTGGCCGCTGGAGGCGGAGCTAGCGTTGCCGGCGCTGTGAGCGGAGAGGCGCGCAGGCCGGCTCCAAGAGGTGAGTGACCGGCATCAGCTGCGGGGATGCACAAGCCGGCTCCAGGACGCCGGCTAGGTGCATCAGCTGTGGGCGGAGGTAAGGCGCGCGGGCCGGGTGCGGGGGGGAGCCGAGTCGCGCTGCGGGCAGGCAGGGACCGGGGGGCCCGGAGAGGCGAGCCGGTCGGGCGCCGGGGGTGGGGGGAGCCGGGGTCCGGGAGCGAGGGAAGCAGGGCCGCTGCGGGCAGGCAGGGACCAGGGGGGCCCGGAGAGGCGAGCCGGTCGGGCGCCGGGGCCCAGGGGTGGGGGGAGCCGGGGTCCGGAGGGAAGCAGGGCCGCTGCAGACAGGCAGGGACCAGGGGGGCCCGGAGAGGCGAGCCGGTCGGGCGCCGGGGCCCGGGGGCGGGGGGGAGAAACGTGCGCGGCGGGCAGGCAGAGGCCTGGAGGGGCCGGGGAGGTGCGCATGTCGGCCGGCGGGGCGCGAGTCGGGAGCAGCTGGGGCGGCCCTGGAGGAGAGAGAGAGGCACACAGGCCGTTTGCAGAGGCCTGGGGGAGGGGGGGAGAGTGCTGTGCAGCTTCCAGAAGCGCTGCAGCCAGCGATTTGGCCTGGCAGACCGTGGAGTAGTGGCCCTTCTTCCCGCAGCTCTTACAGAGGGCGGAGCGGGCTGGGCAGCGCGAGCGAGGGTGCTTAGCGTACCCACAAAAGTAGCAGCGGGGCCCCGCGGATTTATCGGGGCGCCCCGCGGCACAAGCCTGAGGGAGGCCGGGAGCGGTGGGTAGCTGGTGGGAAGCGTGCCAGGAGGCGGCCTGGCCAGGGTCATAGGTGCGAGCGCTTTGATCTGCGACCTCCAGGGAGGCGGAGAGAGTCAGTGTCTCCGTTAAACTGAGTTCGTCTCTTTCCAGCATCCGCTGGCGGATCACGGGGGACAGCATCCCAGCCACGTAAGCGTCTCTGACGAGTAGCTCCATGTGCTCTGTAGCGGACACCGCTTCACAGGCGCAACCTCTCCCCAGGGCACAGAGGGCCCGGGCGTATTGGTCTAGAGACTCACCGGGGACCTGCTTTCTGGTGGCCAGCAGATGTCGAGCGAATACCCTGTTGATCGGTTTGAGGAATTGTCCTTTTAGCTTCCGTATAGCGTCGTCATAATCTGTTTCGTCTTCGATTATTGAGTAAGCGGCAATACCCACGCTGGAGTGGAGGACGTGCAGCTTCTGTGCCCCGGTGGGGGGGGGGGGGTGGTTGTAGATGTAAGGAACCCTTCGAGGCAAGTCAGCCAGAGTTTGAAAAGTTCTGTAGAGTTCGGAGTTTGCGGGCTGATGCGGAGGCATTCGGGCTTGATGCGGAACTCCATCTTCAAAGTTGTAGTTAATTAAATTGATGCACCATCGATTGCACGCGAGGCGAGTGATTTACCAATGTCAGGCTTTAATTAACTAGAACACAGCCTGGCGATCGTCTACAGTGGAAAGGAACGATCGTCAGGCTTCTGAGCATTTATACCTCGTTGATAGAGGCGTGGTTAACTCAGCCTCTCGGCCAATCGGTCGAGAGGCACATGACTGACCAGGGCCAAGGGTAAGCCGACGTTCTGGCCCAATGGCAGACGAGTATGCAGATCATATCATCACAATGGGCTCCATATACCACCTTCAGCTGTATCAGCCCCAACCTCGCGCATGAGGTGGAGGCGTTCACTCTCCGGAACACCTCACACCAGAACTCCTCCTCCATACTCTCTCCCAACTCTTCCTCCCACTTTGCTTTGATCCCTTCCAGTGGTGCCTTCTCCTCTTCCAAAATAGCCCCGTAAACCACCGACACTACCCCCTTCTTCAGTCCCCATGTCATCAGCACCTCCTCCAGCAATGAGGAGGCCGGCTCCACCGGGAAGCTCTGTATCTCCTTTCTGGCAAAATCTCGAACCTGCATATAACATTTCCCACTGCTCCAGCTCATACTTCGCTTCCAGCTCCTTCAATCCTGCAAACCGACCCCCATAAAACAAATCTTTTAGTGTCTTAATCCCCTTCTCCCAATTCGAAAAAGATCCGGCCCACTTCCCTGGCTCAAATCTGTGGTTCCCCCGAATCGGCAGTTCACTTGACCCTTGACCCCAACCTGAAGTATTGACGAAACTGCCTCCAAATTCTCAATGAAGCTATTATTTCCGGATTCCCTGAGTATTTCCCCGGAGCCATCGGGAGCGGCGCTGTTGCTAGCGCCTTCAATCCCAACCCCCTACACAAACTCTCCGCCATTCTGACCCACTGGGAATCAACCCCTCTGACCCAGCTCCGCACCTTCTCCACATTCGCCGCCCAGTAATAATACATCAGGTTCGGGAGACCCAAACCCCCTCCCTGCCTTCCCCTCCATAGCAGCAACTTTCTAACTCTGGCCACCTTCCCTCCCCATACGAATGAGGGAATCATTCCTTCAATCTCTGAAAAATGCCTTTGGCAGGAAAATCGGCAGACATTGGAAAATAAACAGAAATCGCGGCAACACATTCATTTTAACCGCCTGTACCCGACCCAACAGTGACAGAGGGAGACCATCACATCTTGCCAGATCAGCTTTCACTCTCCCCTCCAAACTAGAAATGTTGTACCTACAGAGCCCCCCCCCCCCCCCCCCCCCCCCCTCCCCACTCCCGGGCAACCTGCACCTCCACGTATATAAGGTGAGTCCCTGCACTACGGAATGGCAGCCCCCCACCCCTGAAGGTAGAGCTCACATATATATTACCACCTGAAGATCTTCATAAATTTCTGCTAACATGGATTTAGGAGTTCAAGCACAGAATCTCACTCTCTTAGGCAGTCCCTTGGAGTTGTGGATTGACTCACTTCCACACTAAAAATGAGTTGTCAGGTGACTGAGGAGTCCAATGCGTGACCTAAGGCCCCTGTCACAGTTGGGGTTGATGGTGGCTGGGGGAGCGGATGGGTTGGGGGGGGGGGGGGGAGGGGTACTCGGTACACGAGGGAAACAACCTGAGCACTCAATAAAGGCCTCATCCCTGTAAGCTGCAAGTCCCCCAAGTAGCTCAAACAAGCTCTTCTTCCTTCCCTATATACGGTATGCATTGTCTGTACAGCATACAAGAAACAACACTTCTCACTGTATATCTCACTGACAGATATACACTATATATATCATCGTCACTGTTTGTGACAATGATAAATCAAATCAAAAATGTGCTTGCTTTCGTTGCGATATGTCCAAAGAAATACCATTTGCCTTGCTCAATATTTAGTGCTGGAATGCAGAAATGTTTGAGATGTCTTGTTTGGTTGATTTCCATGATTCAAGATTTCCTTTGTGTGTTTCTGCAGTGCAATCAAAAACCAATTAATTACAAATGGGTTTATGTCTAGGTCCCACATGAAATCTTGTAAAATCACTCATTCTTAATTCTAACCTTTGATATTTATATTTTCTATTTGCTAAATTCAAATGTTTGGATGCTATGCACATTCCTTTACCGCTTGTAAACCTACATCAAACTGATTCAAAAAAATCATAGAATTAAGCGAATATTAAATCCTTGGCTTTTACACATTCACCTCTACAAAATAGGTAAAATCAGTCGAACCTTCGTCAAAGAACTAGAAATACTTTTTTTTACATTTGGATCTTTTCTTTCAAAATTCAAAGGATTTTGTGCAGCAAAGTTATTTGCATAGAAAAGCAATATGGATATGATTGCAATCAGCATTGATTGCATGACGAACTTGCATTTTGCACTGTCATTGAGTTTTGTAAAATCACTCATTCTTAATTCTAACCTTTGATACTTATGGTGGAATTGAGGATAGCGTTGAGGACCGTCAGAAGATACAGCAGGATAGAGGTCAGTTGGAGACTTGAGCAGAGAGATGGCAGATGGAGTGTGATCCAGACAAATGTGAGGTAATGCATTTTGGAAGGTCTTATACAGATGGGAAATATATAGTAAATGGCAGAACCCTTAAGAGTATTGGTAGGCAGAGGGATCTGGGTGGTACAGGTACACGGGTCACTGAAAGTGGCAATGCAGGTGGAGAAGGTAATCAAGAAGGCATGCGGCATGCTTGCCTTCATCAGCCGGGGCATTGAATTTAAAAATTGGTCAGTCATGTTGCAGCTTTATGGAAGTTTAGGTCGGCTGCACTTGGAATATAGTGTTCAATTCTGGTCGCCATATTACAGAAGGATGTGGAGGTTTTGGAGAGGGTACAGAAAAGATTTACCAGGATTTAACAGGATATTGCCTGGTATGGAGGGCATCAGCTATGAGGAGAGTTTGGATCAACTCGATTTGTTCTCACTGGAGGTTGAGAGGCGACCTGATAGAAGTCTACAAGATTATGAGGCACGGACAGAGTGGATAGTCAGACGCTTTTTTCCCAGGGTGGAAGTCAATTGCTAGGGGGCATAGGTTTAAGGTGCGAGGGGCAAGGTTTAAATTTCATAGATCATAGAATTTACGGTGCAAAACGAGGCCGTTCAGCCTTTCAAATCTGCACCAGCCCTTCGAAAGAGCACCCCACTTAAGCCCACACCTCCACCCTATCTTCATAACCCAGTCACCCCACGTTTTGGACACTAAGGGCATTTATCCATTATTTGACTGCACAGCTTTTAACCCAATTCTATTCCATGGTTGCATTTTTTGGGCCTCCCTGAAGATAGCAAAGGAAGTGGAAGTTGCCTGAAAATACTTGTGCCGGTGTGTCAGTTTGAAGTTGCTGATTTCAACACCAGCAATAACGAGCAACATCGGGGAAGTGTGGTTTAGGAACACCCACCCTGCCTTAATTCAGGTCAATTAAGGTAGTTTAGAAGTTCATTAAGAGATTTTAAGGCGATCCACTTCTGATTTTGAAAGGGCCACGCAGGTTATCCACACTTTCAGCAACTGAAGGCTCGGGGTATATAGTAAGTCATGGCTGCCCCGACCCCATCAGAGAGTCAAAAAGGGGACTGAACATTTGGTAGGAGATGTCTTCTGTACCTGAAAATGTTCATATAATTGTTGCTTTCAAGTGCACTCAGTGCTCTCAATTACAATTTGACACCAAAAGCTCTAATTTGGAATGAATTCTACATCAGATTCGATAGCGTGCTCAAAGATATATGGTGCACTCAAAGCTATCAAATGCGGTCAGCAATCTGCATCACAAAATACAAATAAATTACTTACTTTAATGATATCTGAATTTATTCAGTTTCTTATTTTGACCAAAAACAATCATTCTGCCATACAGTACATACTTGACAGCACCACCTGATCCCCAGCAGTTCTTAATTCGCTTTAATCTCAGGGTCTGTAGTTTCCATCCATCCCGAGATTTCCGGGTCTAAACTCTCTCAACGTCCTCCCACTTCCAAAAGCAGGGCCTAAATTCCTCCCTCTCTCTCTTCTCCTCCAGTATTGAATCTCTCCCTCTACTCTCCAAAGTTTCCCCCGCAGCCTCTATATTATCTCCCTCCCTTCAGCCTCCGAACTGTCTCTCCCCCTCCCTCCAGTCTCCAAATTGTTTTCCCCCCTCCCTTCAACCTTCAGGCCTTGGACCTTGCAATCTGTCTCGCTGAACGCCCCCCCCCCCCCCCCCCGCCAAATTCCTAATGCCCACACCCAACACCTTCCCCCACCTCCCCCCCCCCCCCCCCCCCCCCCCCTCCTCCCACCTCCAAATTCCCTAAATCTTGTCCTGGCACTTGCCGATCCTGCACCAACTTCAAATCTGCACTAGGAAGGGGTGGGAAATGTCACTTCCAGCCTCTAGCTGGCCCTATGGACAGAGGTCTCCAGTTGTTGGTTGGTGGGAAGGAGAGGGAATGGGAAGGGGAGAGAAAGGAAGAGGGGAGAGAGGGAGAAGGGGAAGGGAGAGGGAAAGGGTTTCAAAGGGAGAGGGAAGAGGAGGGGAAGGGGTGGAAGGGGACAGATGCAGGGGGAAGGGGAAAGAGGGGTAAAGGGCCGGAGGAAAATAATGATGAGAAAGGGGAGGTGGGGTAGACGGGAAGGGGGAAAAAAGGTGAAAAGATGGAGAAGGGGAAAGAAGAAAAAGGGGAAAAAGGGGATTTGAGAAGGGAGGAGAGAGAGAGCGAGGGTGGGTAGGGAACTGGGGGTAAATGGGGTTGTTGTGATCCTACACACTGCATACACAATCATAGGAAAATTTGAGATGCATATCATCACATTTTATTGCGATCACTGCAGGCTAACAATGATGGCAGTTGCTGCAGCGCAGTAGCACAGGGGTTAGCACAGTTGCTTCACAGCTCCAGGGTCCCAGGTTTGATTCCCAGCTTTGGTCACTGCCTGTGCAGAGTCTGTACATTCTCCCTGTGTCTGCGTGGGTTTCCTCCGGGTGCTCCGGTTTCCTTTCACAAATTTAGGTAATTTGGCCATTCTGAATTCTCCCTCTGTGTATCCAAACAGGCGCCGGAATGTGGCAACGAGGGGATTTTCACAGTAACTTCATTGCAGTGTTAATGTAAGTCTACTTATGACAATAAAGATTATTTAACTATCATTTGACTTTACAAGTATAGTTCTGATTGAAAATTACAATTAAATGGTCAGTTCTGAATGAAAATGAAATGGAATGATAGCCAAATGATTGCTTCTGACTGCGAGTGAAACCAAATGATGATAAAATTATTGCATTTGGGAATAACTCACATCAAATGATGGAAAAATGATTGTAACTGAGTGCAGTAAATGTTGCACCACTCTTTGATTTTTCACCTGGTGGCGATGAGGGGCAGCAACAATTTGTTCAGACGTTTGGAGGGGAAAAGCAAAGAAAAAAATGCAGGAAGGCAATGGAGTCAAAATTCCCCTCAACAGAAGACCCAGTGTTGAAGACAGCCACCTGGAGATGATGGAGAACCAGTGTCATAGGAGACTGAGAGTCATTAGACAGATAGACACAGATGCCATGTCCTCATTGACATAGATAAGCTGCAGCGCTGGGCTGAGAGGTGGCAAATGGAGTTCAATGCAGAAAAGTGTGAGGTGATTCATTTTGGAAGGAATAACAGGAAGGCAGAGTACTGGGCTAATGGGAAGATTCTTGGTAGTGTGGATGAGCAGAGTGATCTTGGTGTCCATGTACATAGATCCCTGAAAGGCGTACGGTGAGTTAGCTTTTATTGGTAGAGGGATTGAGTTTCGGAGCCATGGGGTCATGTTGCAGCTGTACAAAACTCTGGTGCGGCCGCATTTGGAGTATTGCGTGCAATTCTAGAACATAGAACATAGAACACTACAGCGCAGTACGGGCCCTTCGGCCCTCAATGTTGCGCCGACCTGTGAAACCATCTGAAGCGTATCTGACCTACACTATTCCATTTTCATCCACGTGTCTATCCAGTGACCACTTAAATGCCCTTAAAGTTGGTGAGTCTACTACTGTTGCAGGCAGGGCGGTCCATACCCCTACTACTCTCTGAGTAAAGAAACTGCCTCTGACATCTGTCCTATATCTACCACCCCTCAATTTAAAGCTATGTCCCCTCGTGTTGGTCATCACCATCCGAGGAAAAAGACTCTCACTGCCCACCCTATCTAACCCTCTGACTATCTTATATGTCTCTATTAAGTCACCTCTCAGCCTTCTTCTCTCTAACAAAAACAACATCAAGTCCCTGAGCCTTTCCTCGTAAGACCTTCCCTCCATACCAGGCAACATCCTAGTAAATCTCCTCTGAACCCTTTCCAAAGCTTCCACATTCTTCCTATAATGTGGTGACCAGAACTGCACGCAGTACTCCAGGAGCGGCCGCACCAGAGTTATGTACAGCTGCAGCATGACCTTGTGGCTCCGAAACTCAATCCCCCTACTGATAAAGGCTAGTACACCATATGCCTTCTTAACAGCCCTATTAACCTGGGTGGCAACTTTCAGGGATTTATGTACCTGGATGCCGAGATCTCTCTGTTCATCTACACTACCAAGAATCTTGCCATTAGCCCAGTCACCGCATTATAGGAAGGATGTGGAAGCATTGGAAAGGGTGCAGAGGAGATTTACCAGAATGTTGCCTGGTATGGAGGGAAGATCTTATGAAGGAAGGCTGAGGGACTTGAGGCTGTTTTCGTTAGAGAGAAGAAGGTTAAGAGGTGACTTAATTGAGGCATACAAGATGATCAGAGGATTAGATAGGGTGGACAGTGAGCGCCTTTTTCCTCGGATGGTGATGTCTAGCACGAGGGGACAGAGCTTTAAATTGAGAGGAGATAGATATAGGACAGATGCCAGAGGTAGGTTCTTTACTCAGAGAGTAGTAAGGGCTACTCGGAGAGTAGTGGAATGCCCTGCCTGCAACAGTAGTGGACTCGCCAACACTAAACGCATTAAAATGGTCATTGGATAGACATATGGACGATAAGGGAATAGTGTAGATGGGCTTTAGAAGGGTTTCACAGGTCAGCGCAAGCTAACTCACCGTACGCCTTTCAGGGATCTATGTACTGCGCTGTAATGTTCTATGTTCTATGTTCTATGTTCATTGCTGAAGACTTTGCACCTCCACGGATTGGTGGCCAGGTCCTGCTAGTAGCTGGGGAAGTTACAGTGGCCTTGAACGTCCTCCCTCCTGACGTCTCTCTCATGGTCCTCAGCATTCGATCCAGGCTGGCGTTGAAGGAGGCTCTGTCCTGCCTCTCCAGCTCCCCTAGGACATCTCACTTCTTTGCACTGGAAAGGTCTGGTAGAAATTGCAAATCTCTCCCGCAAAAACAACCAGCAGCCTCAATGATGGCAGCCAGGGATGTTTAAATGAATCTCACACCTTTTCTGACCTATGTCCATTCCTATTCCCACTGGCTCTAAGTGGACAGGAAAACCCATCTCAATGACAAGGGAGGACCCGCCCCTGTGTAAATCTGAACTTTAGTCAGTTTCGATTGAGGCCAGTTTCTGACCAAAAAAACAAATCTGGTTCCTGTTTCCCATGTCCATGGTGAAAACGCAGCTCCTCTGGTTAATTTATTTCCACCCACGACCTAACCCCAATTTTCTGACCTCGCTCCAGCACTACATTCTGACTTTCAGAACAGAGGGGCTTTGAGGTTTAGATACATTCATGCAGGGTACAATGATATAAATGTTGCATTACCAGCCGAGTTATCCAAAAGCCGAGATATAATAATCCAGAGAATGTGGATTCAAAGCCCACCATAGCGGTTTAATAATTTGTATGTATTTTTTAAATTCTTAAAATTATTATCTTGCATTAGTTCAATTTGCCGATCTTAATTATTATATTTATCTTTCAGTGTACTTCATAAAGTCATAAAGTCATGCAGCTTAGAAACAGGCCCTTCAGCCCACCATCAAATACCAATCCATGCTAATCCCATTTACCAGCACTTGTGCTGTGGCAATTTAAGCTCTTGCGCAGATGCTTCTTAAATGTTGCGAGAGTACCTGCCTCCACCACCCTCTCAGGCAGCACATTCCATATTTCCATCACCCTCTGGGAGATCAAATATTTCCTCAGGTCCCCTCTGAACCACTTACTCCTCACCTTAAACCTATGCCCTTTGCTCTTAGACACCTCCGCCATGGGGAAAAGATTCTTACGATCTACCCTATCTATGCCTCCCATAATTTTCTATACCTCTATCTGATCCCTGATGAATAAGCAACGGAAGGCAGGACAGCAAAGAAGGCATCTCTGTTGAAACGTCTTGGAACTGGTTCAGCAAGCAAATACAGAGCTGTGCTGCATTGCCCTCTGGTGGTTGGTTGAATAGTGTTAGAGGCTGACAAAAAGTTCTTCCATCTATCGTTCACAACACATTGCTTCAATACTGCATTAACCAGGGGTTTAAAAAGAGGGCAGCACGGTAGCATGGTGGTTAGCATAAATGCTTCACAGCTCCAGGGTCCCAGGTTCGATTCCCGGCTGGGTCACTGTCTGTGCGGAGTCTGCACGTATTCCCCGTGTGTGCGTGGGTTTCCTCCGGGTGCTCCGGTTTCCTCCCACAGTCCAAAGATGTGCGGGTTAGGTGGATTGGCCATGCAAAATTGCCCTTAGTGTCCTAAAAAATAAGGTTAATGGGGGGGTTGTTGGGTTACTGGTATAGGGTGGATATGTTGGCTTGAGTAGGGTGATCATTGTTCGGCACAACATCGAGGGCTGAAGGGCCTGTTCTGTGCTGTACTGTTCTATGTTCTATGTTAGCGGGCAAGTGATGTGATTCCTGTATATAAAAAGGGAGATATAACAAATCCAGTTTCTCTGCTGTTTGGCCTTTCACATCTTTTTGTCTCTCTGGGGACTGCCATTAGCACTCTTTCCCCTTGGTTTCTGTGGCCATTGGCACCCGGTTTCCCTGGGTTTCTGTGGCTATGACTCATCTTTCATTCTCACTCCACAGTATAAATATTTCTCTCTTTCTCTGTCTGTTAGCTTTGACAAAAAGTCACCTGGACTCGAAATGTTAGCTCTTTTCTCTCCCTGCAGATGCTGCCAGACCTGCTGAGATTTTCCAGCATTTTCTCTTTCGTTTCTGATTCCAGGATCCATAGTCATTTGCTTTTATAACAAGTCCAGGTAATTTGAAACATAGGTCAGTGGTCAGAAAGATAATGAAATGCTTACTAAAGATGTAGCCGAAACATATCTAGAAACTGAAAATATTATAAAAGGTCCACCTGTACAGATTCCAAAAGGGAAGATAGACCTGACTGAATTATTTGAAAAAGTACCAAGAAGTGCAATGGAGGGTAATGTAGTAGACATAATATATTTGTGTTTTCAAAAAGCCCTTGATAAGACACCACATAATAGACTTATAACTGAAGTCATAACACATGATGGAGTCAGGCAAAAATTGGTAGAATGAACAGCAAGCTGGCTACTGTAGTGATATTCAGATATCAATATACATGATCAATGTATGTACATGTAGTACAGTCATTTCAACACTAGATGGCTCACAGTCAGATACTATAAAAACTGATTTCCTGCAATTTCTAAGTCAGGTGATGATGTGATTCAGAACAGTGAACAAGCAAGACATAGAACAGCTGGAGTGAGAGAAGTTAGAACTAGTTTGTTATAAGTGCGCATAGTTATATAGTTAACTGTATTGTACAATTCTTTATTGTTAGTTTATTATTGAGTAAAAGAACTCACAGTTTATTATTTTATTACTCATTAAATAGTTTATCTTTCAACAAGAGTAATATATATATTTTAGACAAATCATTATTTAAAATATAACGGCCACAAATCAGAAAATAGAGAGTAAATTCAGTTACTCAACTTGTGGTATGTTTTTGTCCACGAGAATCAGTGTTGAGTCCTCTGCGGTCACCATTCACCTGAATAATTTGGACTTAAGAATCAGAACAGGAATTTCAGAAACTGTGGATGATGCCAGAGTGGAGGTGAGGGTGGGGTGGGGTGAGGGTGGGTGTTGTGGAGATGGCTACAGTTAGTACAAAGACAGACTGTGATTAAGTACAAGAAGGAATAAAGTAACTTGCAGAATTGGTTTGTAATTTGCAAATTAACTTCAAAGTGGATAAATGTTCTCCCACTTGGCTAGGGAGAACAAGGAGGCCACAAAATCTTTGGGGAAAATAAACATCAGAATGGAGTACAGGCTACAAATATTAAATCACTAAATGTAGTGACATGGATTTTAAAAAACCAACAGAAAGCCATTTTTAGAAGAGTAGAATTGAAAACTAGAAAATTATATTCAATCTGCATGGACCTTTGGGTAGACCATGCATGGATCATAATGGAAGAGTTCTGGCTGAATATATATATATATTCTATTTGTATATGGGCATTACACCTGCATTTATTGCCCAACCCAAATTGCCCTTTAGCAGGCAGTTAAGAGTCAACCACATTGCTGTGGGTCTGGAGTTACATGTAGGACAGACCAAGTAAGGACAGCAGATTTCCTTCCCTAAGGGGCATTAGTGAACCAGGTGGGTTTTAACAACAATTGACAATGGTTTCATAGTCATCATTAGACATTTTTAATTCCAGATTTTTATCGAATTCAAATTTCACCATCTGCAGTGGTGGGATTTGAACTGAATCCCCAGAGCATTGCTCTTGGTTTCTGGTTTACTTGTCCAGTGACAATACCACTATGCCACCGCCACCCCATTTGAAAGGACATGAGGGACTGGATAATGTGTAAAAAAAAGTTCAATAGAAAAATGTTCTTTACCTGGAATGTGGTCAGAATGTGAAACTTTCTCCCACAAGTTTGTAGTTGAGATAAATAGTGTGAATGTATGAAATGGGGAGCTGGAGAAACACATGAAGGATAAATCAATAAAACAAAATGTTGATCGAATGAGATGAAAAAGGGTAGAGGGAAAGTTCTCACAGAGCTTAATACCGGCATGAGCTGTCGGGCTGAATGGTCTGTGTTATGCTGTAAGTAATGTGCAATACTTTATAACTCAATTAATCAGATCCGTGGTATTAAAAGTGCATAATTAAATGGTGGTTAATTTATAAAAAGGGATTATCTCCTTTTTCATTGTCATCACAGTGCACTTTCATTGCAAATGTGTACTCAGCAATTGAGAAACCAATCAGAATGTCTCTGCAATAATTCTATCCAAATACGTTACAACTAGCAACATTTGCAAATGAGAATATGCACCGTATCTTGCTGGAGTAGGACATCTTGTGGCATTGATTAGGCACATCTCTGCACTCATCAGCTTGTAAACAAAATGATTCCATAACTTGCTGCCAGTGCAACCTGTGACAAGGGTGTGTTTCTTAAAAACAAAAAAAAAGCTACTATTTTTAATTATCCTTTTCTGGTTGGATTTGTTTTTATAAAATGGGATGTAAAAGGAACAATTACTGAGTCCCCGAATGTGACGGTCCCCATCTCCTATTGGCTTTCACACTACCTTTAAAGTAGTCAAACACAATGGGCTCGATCTAACCAAAGTAAAGCATTCTGGATGGGTTAGCACAGGGAATGACCCCGCTATGTAACGGTACTCTGTCTTGTTTTCGTGCCCCTGCACTGAGGAGATCCAGCGATCTCCCAAATTCCAGATACAACTGCCGGAGCCCCCCAGTGCTCCAACTCACCTGTTTGGGGGTCCTTGGGTATCCCCACACCCCACCACGTACTGGCAGAACACCCTCGGCCCAATCCCCGGCGCGAGACGCAATGCCAGCCTGGCACCTTGGCACTGCCAGCCCAGCATTATGGCACTACCTTTGATAGCCTGGCAGTGCCACCTTGGCAGTGTCAGCCTGGCACCCAGGTGGCACTGCAAGGGTACCGCCCTGCCTGGGGACCAAGCACCCAGGTGCCTCTGATCACCTGGGAGACACCCCAGGTACGCCAATTGTGGAAACCAATATTGAACGAAGCCCGGATACATTCTCCTCAACAAGGCCAATAGATGCCAATCAATTCACCGTCAGCACGGCTAAGTGGGTTCTTAAACTCACTTAACCATGTGAGGTTGTGTCCCGCCCATTGTGGTTAGACCTCACAAGGCGTAACGGCTGTCGTGAATCCCAGGGAATGCCTCTCCCCGGATTTACCAGCCGCCTCCCATCCCGATTCCGGTGGAGACGGTCAGTAGATCGCGCCCAGTGACTACAGCAGCCATGGTACTCAAATTCACCTGGAATATACAGTCAGCAAGATGGTTAGCACTGCTGCTTCACAGTGCCAGGGTCCCAGGTTCGATTCCCGCTTGGGTCACTGTCTGTACGGAATCTGCACGTTCTCCCCGTGTCTGCGTGGGTTTCCTCCGGGTGCTCTGGTTTCCACCCACAAGTCCCGAAAGATGTGCTGTTAGGTGAATTGGGCATTCCGAATTCTCCCTCAGTGTACCCGAACAGGTGCCGGAGTGTGGCGACTCGGGGATTCTCACAGTAACTTCATTGCAGTGTTAATGTAAACCTACTTGTGACAATAATAAAAATTATATTACTTTTTAAGAACTGTTTTACTGAGCCAGGGAGCGGAGATCAGAAGGATATACTGAAAGGCTGAAAAGAGTCACCTCTCTTTTTCTCTCTCTCTATCAGAAATATTGTGCAGAGATATTGCAAAGCAATCACCACGAGAAGAGAAGATCATTGCAAACCAAGATCTTTTGGGGATAAAACATGGAAATCCACTCTATACAGCGACATCTATGAAGCCAACTGAAAACATGGATGCATCATGGAATCACTACACTAGAACCAGTCAAAGAACTGTTATCTGTATATTTTCTTTGATCATTTTCTTTGCGAACTATAAAAAAAACTTTAAGTCCAAAGATGTGCGGGTTAGGTGGATTGGCCATGCTAAATTGCCCATAGTGTAAGGTTAATGGGGGGATTGTTGGGTTACGGGTATACGGGTTACGTGGGTTTAAGTAGGGTGATCATTACTCGGCACAACATCGAGGGCCGAAGGACCTGTTCTATGTTCTAAGTCTGCCCTCATATTCTAACATCTGTACTAATGTGTATGTATGAGCCCAAGGCATGGGTGTGCTGTTGATTTACCTGGATTGTTCAATTTGAGAAGTTTAATTAACTTGTTCTTTGCTTTATATCCTGAAAGTGTATATAACAGGATTCCTGCAGTATTGGCAAAGCACATCCTGGCTAAATTCACAACTCAACCCTTCTACAACCGGGTCTGGAGTGCTAAATTAGAGGAGTCAGATTTTATCCCCTCCGTATGTGCTGACAACAGGCCAGATAATGATGCAGGGAAGGGTAATGGAGCACCTGCAATGGTGGCGAATGGTGGGACGAAAGAGATTGAAGGAAAGAAACAGGAAAAATGGAGGAGGGAGGTGAATTAGAGTCAAATCAGATATTGAAGGTGAAACAAGATGGAGAGAAAGATTGTACTAAATGAGATCGGAAAGAGGGATAGAAATAAGAAGTAAGAAGACATATACAAATTTCTAAAAACTCTGAAACAATTGATTATGTTCAAGGAGAGAATTTGAACAAGTTAAATTATTCCCTTATTGGGCCAGGAAGTTTGATTGACATTACATGAATAATGATCACATAATCCAAATGGCACTTATGATATTAAGTTTGCAAATGGTTAATGGGCAATTAACCGTGCAAATCCAATAAGTTCATAAAAACAATGAAGGACAATGGACAGAATATCATTTGCTTGAAATAAACAGTTGATCAAATCAATCAGCAATTTCTGGAGGTTTGCAACTCCCAGCGTATCTCTCAAACTCCTGAGATCATGACCCAATTTTTTTTTTTACTCGTTCATGGGATGTGGGCATCGCAGGATGTACCAGCATTTATTGGCCATCCTAATTGCCCTTAGGGATTGCCCATCCCTAACTGCTGTGGGTCTGGAGTCACATGTCGGCCAGACCAGATAAGGATGGCAGATTTCCTTCCCAGAAGGACATTAGTGAGCAGGATGGGTTTTTATGACAATCAACAATGGTTTCATAGTTCATCATTAGACTTTTAACTCCAGATTTAAATTTCATTCCAATTTCACCATCTGCAGTGGTGGGATTTGAACCTCCCCTTGAATATCATTAATGGCATTGTCAGCACACCATTCTTTTTCGAGCAATGTCTGGCCCTTTAAATAACTAAGGTCACCAGTGGAGTGCAAGAATATGAACATTAAATTGATATCATGAAAGGTCACTGTCACTGAAGACACCTTTGAAATTATTGTGGAAGGTGTGTGGATTGGGTAAAATCAACCGGTGCTATGTCTTTTCGTCCGACGTCATTTCGTCCAACGACACTTCGTCCACGTCTTTTGGTCCAACGTCTTTTTGTCCGCCCGTCTTTTGGTCCAACGTCACTTCGTCCAATTATCCAATTACAAATTAACTCCGTATAAAACCATTCAATTGATAAAATGCAAGTATAATACAGCAAGTGAATTTAGTTGCTAAAATGCAAGTAATTGATAAAATGCAAGTAAAATGCAAGTTGAAAAATGCAGTTTAAAAATCTGAAATTGCAGTTAAAAAATCTAAAAGTTTACTAATAATTTTTTTGTCTAAGACTTTTTGTAACTTGACTTTTTGTAACTTGTACCACTCCACTCCACTCCACTATTTGATAGACGATGAAGAAATACCTGCTGAATTCATCGTTTACTTCGACTTGACTTACATAGGCATTGTGAGAGGACGTGGTGCCAGACGAAGGAGTGAAACACCTACATTCCCGACAGCTGTATGGAATGTTAACCAGCGTGTTCTACAAGATCTACCGAGAACAAATAATGCTGCTGAGGGGTTTCATTCTGCCATAAAGCGTTCGGCGGGTGGAGCTCATTTGAATATCTGGAGGTTAATCAAAACTCTGAAGGAAGAGGAA
This sequence comes from Scyliorhinus canicula, assembly GCF_902713615.1. NCBI lineage: Eukaryota > Metazoa > Chordata > Chondrichthyes > Carcharhiniformes > Scyliorhinidae > Scyliorhinus > Scyliorhinus canicula. Next base: position 21,868,499 of record NC_052165.1, on the reverse strand, counting down.
GGGTTCATAATAGGCAAAAAGGCTCAAATTCTTCGGGGAGATCAGTCGACTTCATGTACGCGATATAAGAAAATAACTGCATTTTTAGATTTTAAAACTGCATTTTTCAACTTGCATTTTACTTGCATTTTATCAATTACTTGCATTTTAGCAACTAAATTCACTTGCTGTATTGTACTTGCATTTTATCAATTAAATGGTTTTATACGGAGTTAATTTGTAATTGGATAATTGGACGAAGTGACGTTGGACCAAAAGACGGGCGGACAAAAAGACGTTGGACCAAAAGACGTGGACAAAGTGTCGTTGGACGAAGTGACGTCGGACGAAAAGACGCGACACGAAATCAACCACCCTAATAAACAGAAGAGGTGGGAAGCAATCAATCAGAGGGAAATGTAATCATCATTTCCACCACATTTGGGAGGATGTGGGGATATGGTAACCGATCGGAAGAAAAATGTCAAGTAAAAAAACGAGCGTGGCTGTTCACGAACTCAAGTTGCTTTCATGGCATTTTCGACAAAGGTCTAGATAGCTGCAGATTTGTGGCTCTGCTGTTCAGACTCAAATGTGGTTGTTATTTTATTCTATTATCATACCTGCCTATCTATATGTAGTGCCATCCAAGCATCACCTCTCAGGAAAGTAATTTTCCCGAAATGTAAGCTGTTCTTTCCTTGAAGAAGAAAATTGCTTTGTGTGGCACCAGATAGTGAAAGTGGAGCTACTGTGTAAATAATGCTGCTTTGAGAGCGGAGATCATAGGTTGGGGAGTTGCATTGCTTATATGAGGGGTCGAGGTTTGTGGAGGAGACATTTATTCTGCCTTCTGCATGACAGCAAGAAGATTGACTTCCATCGGCTTCAAAAACAAGATTTGCATTCTGCTGTGGAGACAAGGACAGTACATGCAATGTGCTCATCTTGGAAGCCTGAGCTCTCATGACTGCAGCGCTTCAAGTGTTTCTCAATTCCTTTGCATGTTCTTTCAAGAAAGAAAAACACTAAAGTAAGCAATAAAATTAAATGTGTTAACGACCGCATTAAAATTTGATAGGCCAATCTGGCCATGTTTACGAAAATACTTCTCTTTGACAATACCATTTGTTACCTCTTGTTCTGTTCGCACCACACACTCTGTTGACTCTGCTGCTTTGGCAACATCTATTTGTGAACATTTAGTGCTCTGTGTGAATGAAGTAACTCCGGAATAAATTTGCATGTTTCCTGTCACAGCTTCACAAGCAGAGCAAACTGTTGGGGGTATATACAGTGGACCTGGTTGTGCTCATTTTGTGCCTGTGCGTGCTTGGAGGAAAATGGTGTCCATGTGGTTTAAATCCCATCCATCCATTACAAGGACAGTCACTGGCAGAAATGTATAAATTCGAGAACATTTTGTTTGAGTGCGAGAATCACAATGATTACTTTTTGATGCTTACAACAGCCAGTTTCCGTGACCAGACCTCAAAGGAGCTGGAGAGTTCTTAGCCCGAAACTATAACTGATCAATCATGAATAGCATGACAGTATCCACCAGAGATTTTCCAAAATAATGTTATGTGCCATCTCTAAATGTTTCAGATAGTTAACCAGTACTTTGGTTCATGCCAAAGCTCTCTCCATTGATGTGATTGTCTGAGGGAAAGTATCTGTGTTCTTTGTGAATTGCGTTCCCCAGAATTGAGTACCGTTGGGCAGCACGGTAGCATTGTGGTTAGCACAATTGCTTCACAGCTCCAGGGTCCCAGGTTCGATTCCCGGCTTGGGTCACTGTACGGAGTCTGCACATTCTCCCATGTGTGCGTGGGTTTCGTCAGGGTGCTCCGGTTTCCTCCAACAGTCCAAAGATGTGCAGGTTAGGTGGATTGGCTATGCTAAATTGCCCTTAGTGTCCAAAATTGCCCTTAGTGTTGGGTGGGGTTACTGGGTTATGGGGATGGGGTGGATGTGTGGGCCTGGGTAGGGTGCAGTTTCCAAGAGCCGGTGCAGACTCGATGGGCCAAACGGCCTCCTTCTGCACTGTAAATGCAGTATGGGCGCGATTCTCCGCTCCCCATGCCGGGTGGGAGAATCGCGGGAGGGCCGGGTGACTCACGACGTGCCGCCCTGGTACCCCCCGCGATTCTCCCACCCCCTGCTCGGATGAATCGGCGCTTGTCGTATTTCACGCCGACCGGCGATTCTCCGGCTCGGATGGGCCGAGCGGCCTGATGTTCCCAACTGGTTCACGATGGCGGCAACCACATCTGGTCGCTGCCGTCGTGAACATGGCGCCAAAGTTCCGTTTGAAGCTTGTGGGGGGCGGAGAGGGGAGTGAGCACCACGGCCGTGCTCGGGAGGGGACGGGCCCGCGATCGGTGCCCACCGATCGTCGGGCCGGCGTCTCCAAGAGACGCACTCTTTCCCCTCCGCCGCCCCGCAAGATCAAACCACCACGTCTTGCGGGGCAGCAGAGGGGAAGACGGCAACCGCGCATGCGTGGGTTGGAGCTGTCAGCCGCCATGACGTCAGCCGCGCATGCGCGGGTTGGAGCCGGCCAACATGCGCATGCGCGGCTGACGTCACTTAGGCGCTGCCGTTGCGTCATTCTCGGCGCGCCGCTCCTAGCCCTCTGGGGGGGGGGTGAATAAGGTGCGAAGAGCGGCCTCCGAGGCTGTCGTGTAACTCGGCCGAGTTCACGACAGCCTTCCCAATGCCGCACGGGAGCGGAGAATTCTGCTCTATGAGTCTATGGCCGTGATTCTCCCAAAGGGAGACAAAATGCCGACGCCGGGTGAAACCCAGAGTGTTTCACTCTGGCGTCGGAGGCCGCTCCTCGCCCCCTATTCTCCCCCCTCCCCCTCCTGGGGGGGGGGGGGGGCTAGGAGCAGCAGCGCGTGAATATTAGGTGCCGGGCCTTGACGCTTGCGTCAAAGCGGCGCGCTGGGAATGACGCGGCCGGCAGCACCTAAGTGACGTCAGCCGCATGCGCAGGTTGGTCGGCTCCACCCCGTGCATGCCCGGTTGCCGTCTTCCCCTCCGCTGCGCCGCAAGACATGGCAGCTTGATCTTGCGGGGCGGCGGAGGAAAAAGAGTGCGTCTTTTAGAGACGCCGGCCCGACGATCGGTGGGCACCAACCGCGGGCCAGACATCTCATGAGCACGCCCGTGGTGCTCGATCCCCTCCGCCCCCCACAGGCCCCAAACACAGAGGTCGTGCGCTATTCACGCCGGCAGCGACCAGGTGTTGTTGGCACCAGCGTGAATCGGTCGGGTTCAGCAGGCCGCTCGGCCCATCCGGGCCAGAGAATCACAAGTCGCCGTGAGAAACGGCGAGTGGCGATTCTCCGAGCGGCCTGTCCAAAAATGCGACACGCCATTTTGGGGGTGGGGGGTGGGAGAATCATGGGGGGTGCCAGGGCGGCGTGTCGTGATTCGCCCGTCCCTCCCACGACTCCCCCCCCCCGGCGTGGGGTGCGGAGAATCGGGCCCTATGAGTCAGAGCAGTCAAATCCTATAAGTTTTGACACCTTTCCTGTACTTCCACTGAAATGGCAAAAATGATCAGACTGTTACAATCATATTGAATTAATACCATTTCCATAATGATTGTGAGATTGAAACTGTTTAAAATCAATTCAAAAGTAATGCCCGTCATTTTGGTATCCCAGCTGATATCTTGCAGATTTTCATATCAAGGTAGCTTTAATATAGAAAAACAGCAGCTTTGCATGGCAGACCCACTAATTATCATTTCAGGTGGACATTTTGAGCGGATTGGATTTGAAGCAGGATCCTTTTAATGTTCTTCATTCTACCTCCACAGAAAATTAGAAGGAAAATCTATAATTAGAACAGAATGCATCACAACACTCACCACTGTTTCATCGCTAAAGTCTTTCAAAGCCTCAGGCCGTTTTCTAGTTCTGAAGGGATCAAATATGTTACCTCGATAACATTCATGGTTAGCTGCATTTCAATTTACCGAAGAGAGACCATCTTGAAAGGTTGATTTAAAATTGATTTCCTGTCAGTGGGCCTAATTTTGCCTTTTTTTGTAGGATAACAGGATATAACAAATCAGTTGCAGAAAACAATTTTAATCAAAGGCTGATTCCTATTCCCAAGAGTTTACCATAAATTATGTGTTACTTCACATATTTTATAGAAGCAGTGTTACACTGTCATAATACATAACAGGTTGTTTACTAGATTTTAGGACAACTCTTCTTCGTTTATTAGCCAGACGAGGAGAATTGTTGATGGGAATGTACCCGTACCTGTCTATTATCTGCCAATGTAAGCGCATTTTAACTTTGTGTGAGCTGGGCAATTATTGATGATTTTCACTCACGATTGACTGCTTCAATGTTATACGGTCAAATGCGAAAAGTTAGAACTTACACTTATATCGTATCTATCAGAGCCTTAAGATGTCCCAAAATGCTGTACAGCCAATTAGGCACTTCAGGAACGTAGTTCCCGTTGCATTGTCGGAAATGTGATGATCAATTAATGCAAAGCAATCTCCTAAAAACTGCAATGTGCTAACAACCAGATAGTTTTGGTTTCTTAGGTGTTGAATGAGGGATAAATAATACCCAGGACACTGATAAGAACTCATCTTCAAAATAGTGCCATGAGGTCTTTTGCTTTTACCTGAGGGGAGATGGGGCCTTAGTGTCGGTAGTAGGGAGTGTCGGTAGTAGGGAAGTTGCTAGGGTCCATTATCATGGATTTCATAGCACAACATTTGGAAAGCAGTGGCATAATCAGACAAAGTCAGCATGGATTTACGAAAGGGAAATCATGCTTGACAAATTGCTTAGAATTCTAGATGCAGATGTAACTACTAGAGGTGACCAGGCAGAACCAGTGGATGTGGTTTATTTAGACTCTGAGAAGGCTTTTGACAAGGTCTTACCTACTATGTAAAGTTAAAGTACATGGGATTATAGGTAGTGTGTTGAGATGGATAGAAAGCTGGTTAGCAGGCAGGACGCAAAAGTTTGGAATAAATGGGCCTTTTTCCAATTGGCAGGCAGTGTGATCGGGTGAATATAATAATCTCTGGGTCTTTGAGTATGAGTGTTCCCATTCACAACTGGAGCAAGAATTAATTCTGAAACATTCATTCCTGCCTCATAACAGTTACAACTCCTACCTCATAACAGTTGCGGGGCTATTATTTTGTGAACATTATGTCAATGCATCGATAGTTGACAGATTAGAGATACAACAATTTAAAAAGCATCTTCAGGTTTCTCAGTAATGATAGGCAAGTCCAAGATGATAAACGTTCTTTACTATAGGAGAACAAGTGTGTAACGTTAAGGGAACATGAGCATGAAAGAGCATGGAAAGAATGGCCACCACTAAAATACCTGGAACAACTCGGTTGCCTGTTTATGTGGAGTTTGTACTTTCTCCCCGTGTCTGCGTGGGTTTTCCTCCGGGTGCACCCGTTTCCTCCCACGGTCCAAAGATGTGCAGGTTAGGTGGATTGCTACATTGCCTCTTAGTGTCCAAAAGGTTAGGTGGGGTTATGGGGATAGCATGGAGGCGTGGGCTTAGGTAGGGTGCTCTTTCCAAGAGCTGGTACAGACTCGATGGGCCAAATGGACTCCTTGTACAGGGATTCTGTAGGGATTCCATGAAGGAAAGAAAAGTGGAAGAATTTAAGAAAAGAAGAAAACATCTGCAAGAGAGAAAATGTTGTAGTGCCGGGAGACCCATAGGCAGGGGTGTGCTGCCGACAGGAATGGGGAATCCCCAACAGCTGGAGAATTCCGGCCCTGATAGACCCGAGGGGTTTTGATTGGTTATATAGTCACATTGTTACTGGGTTCCAGTTCTGATCAGGAATCAGTGCAGAGTGTGGGTGCAGTTTCTGGGTTTATACAGCTGGCAGGGAGCTTCATGTATTGCTGCTTATGTTGGAATGTTGTATGTAATATTACCCACGTTGACATTCCCGCTTTATTTTTAAAGTCATGTCTTTGGCGGGAAAAGTGGAGGACAGACGTCAGCTGCTTTGATAGCTTTTCCTGCCGTATATTTCAACTCTTTGAAAAAAATGAAAGGAAGGGCGGGTCCCACAATGTCATGCATGTCAAGCAGACTCTGAGATTTATTGTCATGCCATTTGGGGTGGCTAGTCTGCTGATGTACAGTGATTCACGCACATTTGCCAGGGAGGCAGTGGCATAGCGGCATTGTCACTGAAGTAGTAGTCCAGAAACCCAGGGTAATGCTCTGGAGACCCGAGTTCGAATCTTACCACGGCAGGTGGTGAAATTTGAATTTAATAACAATCTGGACCCACTGCTTGAAACTACTGCTAATTGTCATTAAAAATCACTTATCTGGGGCGGGATTCTCCGAACCCCCGCCAGGTCGTGCTGAGCCATTCGGCGCCACCCCCCCCCCCCCCCCCCCCGGCGATTCTCCGGCCCATGATGGGCCGAAGTCCTACCGCTGACAAGCCTCTCCCGCCGGCGTGGATTAAACCACCTATCTGACCAGCGGGAGCAGGCGGCGCGGGCGGGCGGCGGGCGATCTGACCCTGGGGGGTGCCCCCACAGTGGCCTGGCCCGCGATCGGGGCCCACCAATCGGCGGGCGGGCCTGTGCCATGGGGGCACTCTTTTTCTTCCGCCTTCACCATGGTCTTCACCATGACGGAGGAGGAAGAGACCCCCTCCCCTGCGCATGTGCCGGGATGACGTCAGCAGCCGCTGACGCTCCGGCGCATACGCGGACTTACGCCGGCTGGCCCTGGTTCACTAATGCCCTTTAGAGAAGGAAATCTGCTGCCCTTACCTGATTCGGGCCTACATGTGACTCCAGACCCACAGCAATATGGTTGACTCTGTATTGGCCGAGCACACCATTCTGCATCTACATGGGCCAATCTACCCAACAACTGTCACAGTTTACCCTCTGATGATAGTTTCTCTGCAGTCTTGCCTTTCACACATTTTGTTCTCTCTGGGGTCTGCCATTAGCATTCGTTCCCCTTGGTTTCTGTGGCTATTAGCAACCCGTTTCCCCGGTTTCTGTGGCTATATCTCATCTTTCATTCTCACTCCACAGTATAAATATTTCCCACTTTCTCTGTCTGTTAGCTTTGACAAAGGGCCATCTGGACTCGAAACGTTAGCTCTTTTCTCTCCCTACAGATGCTGCCAGACCTGCTGAGATTTTCCAGCATTTTCTTTTTGGTTTCCAATTCCAGCATCCGCAGTAATTTGTTTTTATTCTGTATGTCAGCATATCCAATGGTAGCTGTGCAGAAGCAGAGGAAAGCGGTGTGGGATAAAACGGAATAAATACCTTCGAGACAAAGGGCTGGGATTTTGTCCTCTTGTTCGCTGCAGGCGGGATTGGCACCGAAAGTGGCAAACATCATGAGAAGGCCTTAGAGGTGTTACCCTGTGGCGTAATGAAATGAAATGAAAATGAAATGAAAATCGCTTATTGTCACAAGTAGGCTTCAAATGAAGTTACTGTGAAAAGCCCCTAGTCGCCATATTCGGGCGCCTGTTTGGGGAGGCTGGTACGGGAAAAACGTGATTGTCCCCTCCCCCTTCTGTGGTTGGAATCAATGTTATTATACATTTGCATATCAGCCAAAACTGCTCAAACCCTCTTCATAAGACAAACCCTTCAACTCCTGAAATCAATCTAGTGAACCTCCTCTGAACTATCTTGAATGCAACTAACATTCCCCCCTCAAATAAGCGGACTAAAACGGTACACACTACTCCAGGTGCAGTCTCACCAATTTCTTGTACAGCTGCAGCAACATATCCCTATTTTTATACTCAATCCCTGTCACTTTAAAGGCCAAAATTCCATTTGCCTTCATTATTACCTGCTGTACCTGCATACTACCACTCCATTGTCCCGCATTACAGCTGAGATTGTTTGACTTAAACTGAATTGACATATTTGAAGTTAGACTCATCACTCAATTGTGTGCAATCATGTGTCCACGGGACAATGATTGCTGCTCAGCATTTAACCCCGAGAGCGCTGACTTCCAGATTCAATGACTGCTATGATTACCCGGGTATGCTACAACGCTACAATATTCCCTTAGAAAGGTGGCCATAGCACATTACCCATGGATAGTGCTCTTCATCTTTCACTCTATGCTTAAATGCCTAGTGACAAGTGCCCCGGCCCTACATGGGCCAAGATGAGCACAAGGTCTTGGAGTGAAATGCAAGACTATGTTGTGGCCAGGATATGAGTCAGTGGTCTTTGGGTGACTGTGAAGACAATGAATGGACAAAGAGCAGTCCTTAGGAGACAAATGCCAACTGTCAAGTCTCTTTGATAGTGCAGTGAAAAGACCATCAGGAAATGGAGCATGGTGATCCCATTGTCATTCTTCTCGTTCATAGGCAGGAGAGAAGACGACATCAACAGTTGTATTTTACTTGCCAAAGGCAGTAGAACAGTCAAGAGGAAGGGATGGCAAGGCCCATTCTGCACATGTAGCTCCACAGAGGTGTTGCTCGGAGGCGCCTCGCTAGACCCAGGGTCTACAAGCAATACTTGACATACCTCCAGCTGTCCGAGGACTTGTGTCGCCAAAGACGACGCCTGTCCAGGGGACTAGTTGGTCACATCTGCCACCTGCATCAGCATATAATTATTGGTTATATAGCAACATCTACGCTGGCCATCGGCCACATTCATTGGATGCTTGACGTCTGTATACCAAAGCATCTTCTGTACAGTGAACTGACCATTGGGTCATGACCTCCAGGGAAACCCATACCTCTGCCACAAGAACACCTGCATTTGAAGTGAAATGAAAATCGCTTATTGTCACGAGTAGGCTTCAATGAAGTTACTGTGAAAAGCTCCTAGTCGCCACATTCCGGCGCCTGTCCGGGGAGGCTGGTACGGGAATCGAACCGTGCTGCTGGCCTGCTTGGTCTGCTTTAAAAGCCAGCGATTTAGCCTGGTGAGCTTGAAACTGGCAGCTGAGAGATAGTTGCTGACTGCGATGACCTCTGAGACTGACTGTTTGGATGACCATTGGGAGAGACGAGGAGAAAGAAAAGGCTCAGCTGGCTGAGAAAAGGGCCCAGAGGGCCAGCAGGGCCAGCAAAAAACACACTGTCAGCACACTATGTCAGAGACTGCCGTGCCAGACCGGGGCTTCTGTGCTGGAACAGAGCTAACACTGAGATAACCTCCACAACGTAAACCATCATCTTATGAGACAGAGGACTGCCATATCTGAGGAATACCTATAGTGGAATCACTGGCCTCTTCGGATCAGTTTCTTTCAAGAAAACTGCAAGATGTTAGAATGGGTTGACAGGCAAGGAAAAGATTGGTGTTTGTTGACATCGGAGGAGGCATTTAATCGGGTGAGAGGTTGCTGGGTGGGGGACGCCACTGCCTTCACACCTCGGCCCAATCAAATCTGGGGAGGAAGGCTGGTGAATGAGGAATCCAGAAGGGCGGGGCATATTTTAAAATATGAGTTCGGGCATTTAGGCGGGAGCACTTTTTCTCACAAAGGGCATCTGGCATTCTCCTTCAAGCTTTGAAAATTGAGATGAGTAGATTTTCGGTGGCTAAGACTATCGGAGGATATGGAGTTAAAGCAGGTAAAATAATAATAATAATCTTTATCATTGTCACAAGTAGGCTTACATTACCAGTGCAATGAAGTTACTGTGAAAATCCCCCAGTCGCCACATTCCGGCACCTGTTCAGGACGAAGGTGTGGGTTAGCTCTGGGATAACTGAGCGGTGAGCAAGTTTGACGGCTTACCCCCTTAAGATTCTACCCATTCATGTCATAGAACATAGAACATACAATGCAGAAGGAGGCCATTCATCAGCTAGACACAGTCACAGAACAGGTGCCATTGACAATGCGGACTGTCCATCATATATGTTCTTTAGTTACACACAAACACGGTCTGAAATTTTAATTTTTAAAAAAAATTTTTTAAATTTTTTTTTTATAAATTTAGATGAGCCAATTATTTTTTTCCAATTAAGGGGCAATTTAGCGTGGCCAATCCACCTACTTTGCACATTTTTGGGTTGTGGGGGCGAAACCCACGCAGACACGGGGAGAACGTGCAAACTCCACACGGACAGTGACCCAGAGCCGGGATCGAACCTGGGACCTCAGCGCCGTGAGGCGGTTGTGCTAACCACTAGGCCACCGTGCTGCCCTTACACGGTCTGAAATAACCACAAACCTATCTAAGCAGCAGAAAATGTTCACAAGCTTAGGTTTTATGTCTATAATGGGTAATAGGATGTTTATCTTGTGTTGTCAAGTCTAATTGGTGGATAACAAACTTTAACCTGCAAATGATTGTCTGATAAACTTTACAAATGGTAATAATCCTCTTCACCAACCATTGCCACACTGTCTACCATGTAGATTTTAATGTGTGAGTGTTGGTCATTTAGTCTTATTGCTGCTAAAGGAACAAGTCATTCGGATCCAATGGCAACAGCCGCATGAAAGATAGGATTTTTAAAATATTGTTGATCTACTCCACCCAAAATGTTTGCCTGTGCTAATTCAAAGCCTGCTCATTGACCATAAATCTTAAGTGGGCTCTTTTGATTGCTGACAACTTAGAGTTACTGTCAACTGGCAAGTATAACCGGTACCTCAGCACAGAGGGTTTCTGATGTTTGATCTGTTGAAACTTGCCCCAGCACCATCAGCATTTCATTCATTCAAACACCACAGAGTCAGGGTTTACAACATTACAGCGCGACTTTTTGAAAGCCCTGTCCCTTGCTGCCATCTGGTGGCCGCTTGGGATACATTACCTCCCAAAATCCCGAATAATAAGGACCTCAACAATGACACTCGTGTTCGAAAACCAGCCTCATAATCTAGATTTTATTTTGAATGTCGAATGTCCTACCAGTTGATACTTGACCATTGATTTTTGGAGTGCTTCTGTCATTAATATTGAGGATGAATTAGGGCATTATTGGGAGAGAGATTTTAGAGTTGCAAGGGAAGTGAATTATCACATAGTTTAAAGGGAAAGATTGTAAAGGGTAGCATCTTCAGACACAACTCAGCTACCGCCTATGGTGTGGCTCAATAACTCCTCTGAGACTCTCAATAACTCCCCCAGCCTAGGGGCTGGTTTAGCACAATGGGCTAAACAGCTGACTTGTAATGCAGAAACCGGGCAACAGAATGTGGTGACTGGGGGCTTTTCACAGTAACTTCATTGAAGCCTACTTGTGACAATAAGCTATTATTCTTAAAGACATCTGGGGCGCGATTCTCCGCTGCCCACGACGGGTCGGAGAATAGCGGGAGGGCCTTCCCGACATTTTTCTCAACCTCCCACTATTCCCCCCCCCCCCCCCCCCCCCCCCCGCCCCACGGCCACCCCATGACACGAATCGCTGCTTGCCGTTTTTTACGGCGAACAGCGATTCTCCCCTGGCCGATGAGCCGAGTTCCCAGGCCTTTACGGCCGTTTTCACGAACGCAAACACACCTGCTCTCACCGTTCGTGAAAACGGCCGCAAAGTGCCGTCCCGGACAACCATGGCACCGATTGGCACGGCTGCACCACGGCCGTGCCAAGGGTGGAATGGGCCTGTGATCGGTGGGCACCGATCGCGGGCAGCGGGTCCGATACCCGCGCACTCTTTGTTCCTCCGCCGCCCCGCAGGATCAGTCCGCGGGGCGGCTGAGGGGCATGACGGCCCGCGCATGCGCGGGTTTGACACATATGCATGATGATGTCATCCGCGCATGCGCGGGTTGGAGCCGTCCAACCCGCGCATGCGCAGCTGACGTCATCGTGCGCGTCAGCCGCCGTGACGTTTGGCGCGCGGGCTTAGCGACGGTCGCTAAGCCCGCGATGCCGTGCTTCACGGGGCCGCGCTGCTAGCCCCGCCCGGGGGGGAGAATCGGGTCCCGGGAGGGGGCGCAGAGGCTGCCGTGAAACACGGCCAGTTTCACGGCAGCCTTTACGATTCTCCGCATTTGCGGAGAATCGCGTCCCAGATCTTTATTTATTTAGACTGATTTTAACTCACTCCACTTGTAGAGCTAAAATTGAAGCAATTTCTTTACTGGCCTATTGCATTGCAACTCAGATTGTCCTTTGCATGGCCTGAATGATGTGGGGTGGGGTGGGGTACACAGGAGAGGGACTGGGTAGACTTTTTTATTTATATAAATGACACACATCGGACCCAAGTAAAATCTGTGGAGTCGAGTGGATGGATTGAGTAACGTGGACTGCATAACTCATTAAAGCTTAACGAGCAAGGGGAACCAGGTATATAATTATTTGGGGGAGGACCTGTAGAGAGCAGCAGCTCTCATCTGAGCCTCAGATAATGTGGGCTAAGGCCATGCCCCAAATCACCGACTCTCCGGCAGGCCTGGAGCCTGTGAGCAGCACATTATGCCAGTCATGTTTCTTGTGAGATCAGGAAGTCCGACCCATCACAACGACGAGATTCAATCCCCTGGAGGAGCACCAGGAGGGCAAAAGCACCTCTGGGAGTGGTGTCACTGGGGAGAGAAAAAGGGAGTACAATGGGGTAATAAGAGAAAGAAAGGGAGAATAGTGTATTGGAAGGGAAAACAATATTTAAATATATCAATCCAGCATGCAGATAGAGCAGGTGATATGGAAGGCAAATAAACTTTGGCCTTTGCAGCTTAAAGAAGAGTATAAAAGTAGGGAGGTGTTGCTGCAACTGTACAAGGAATTGGTGGGACTGTGTATAGTTTTGGTCCCCTTACTTGAGGACGGATGTCGTTGCATTAGTGACAGTTCAGAGGGGGTTCACCAGATTAATTCCAGAGCTGAGGGGGTTTGGCTTATGAAGAAGGATTGAGCAGTTTAAGCCTATTCTGTCTTGAGTTTAGAGAATAAGAGGAGATCTAATTGAAGTATATAAGATGATAAACGGTATTGACAAAGTAGACATGGATTGGATGCTACCACTTGTCGGGCAATCGAGAACAAGAGGTCATCGTTTTAGGATAACAGGCAACAGATTTGAAACAGAGACGAGGAGAAATTACTTCTCCCAAAGGGTTGTGAATCTGTGGAATTCAGTACCCCAGAGTGTGGTGGATGCCAGGTCTTTGAGTAACTTTAAGGAGGAAATAGACAGATTTTATAATACCAATAATCTTTATTAGTGTCACAAGTAGGCTTACATTAACACTGCAATGAAGTTACTGTGAAAATCCCCTAGTTTCCACATTCCGACGCCCGTTCGGGTACACTGTAGGAGAATTCAAAATGTCCAAATTACCTAACAGCACGTCTTTCAGGACTTCGTATCTTAGAACTTAGGATCCCTACAATGCAGAAGGAGGCCATTCGGCCCATTGATTCTGCACCAGCCCTTTGAAAGAGCACTCTGCTTAAGCCCACATGCCTTCACCCTATCCCCATAACCCCAACTAACTTTCTTTTGGACACTAAGAGGCAATTTAGCATGGCTAATCCATCTAACCTGCACATCTTTGGACGGTGGGAGGAAACCAGGCCACTCAGAGGAAACGCATGCAGACACGGGGAGAACGTGCAGACTCCATACAGGACCCAAGCTGGGAATCGAACCCAGGTCCCTGCTTTTGCGAAGCAACAGTGCTAAGCACTGTGCTCCCATTTTTACTAGTGATGGGTTGATGGCTTATGGAAAATTGGCAGAGAAGTGGAGTTGAGGCCGAGATGAGATCAGCCATGATCGTATTGAATGGCGGAGCAGGCTCGAGGGGCTGAATTGCCCACTCCTGCTCCAAGTTGTTATGTTCTTAAAGGTGCTTGACAAATAATGGCATTTATGGAAGTGCACGGAAGAATTTAGTGCCATGCCTGAGGCACGTTTGATGGCAACAGGTGGGCATTTAATCGGGTGAGAGGGTGCTGGGTTGAAGACATCACTGCCTTCCCACCCCTGCCCAATTAACTCTGGGCATCAATTCAGGCCTTTCAGTAGGTTATTAATGTGCTTTTATCTGAACCGTGCTGTAGAATCTTTAACATGTGCTTCAATTACTGAGACAGCTAGGAATTTGGGTTCACAATTTGTCTGGAAACTCACCCCTTTGAAAATGCAGCACCCTTTTTTGTATTAGTCCAAATTATATATTGAAGACTTGAGATACATATTGACAACTCAGAATGAATGAGAGGGAAAAAAAACATAATATTTTGTTGGAATCATCTTCTACACAAGTCAAGGATGTTGGGTAGTCCATGAGCTTAAGTTATGATTGACCCTTTCCTTAACTGTGCTCCAAGAGTAACTGAAAGTAATAAGAAAAAGGACCTCCAAGCTTGAAAATTAGAAAATGGAGTCTAAATACCAGCTGTGCATGGCCGGTGTGCGAAGAAAAGGTCGAGGAAAACACATTGTTTTTTAATAGCAAAAATTGTTTTTGAATTTTTGATTAATTAATCAAATCATAGGGCAGCACGGTGGCCAAGTGGTTAGCACAACCGCCTCACGGCGCTGAGGTCCCAGGTTCGATCCCGGCTCTGGGTCACTGTCCGTGTGGAGTTTGCACATTCTCCCCGTGTCTGCGTGGGTTTCGCCCCCACAACCCAAAAATGTGCAGAGTAGGTGGATTGGCCACGCTAAATTGCCCCTTAATTGGAAAAAATAATTGGGTAATCTAAATTTATTAAAAAAAAACGTTTTAAAAATTAATCAAATCACAATTACAGCTGGGTTATGATCAATGTCCACAAAGCAAGATTCAAAACAAAATAACTTTAAAGAGTCACTGTAGGCATAACATCAAGAACAAAACAGAAATTAAATGCAAAAATGCAAAAATTAGTAGCTACAGGCCTGCGGTTCCAAGGGGGTGGAGGAAGGTGGGAGGGGGGGAACGCAATCAATTGTCTTTTTGCCAATTAAGTAGCCCCAGGAGACCTTCCTCGCGATTGAGGTGCTTGGCAGCATGATTTTTTTTTAAAATTCATATTTAGGCCTGCACTTATTGCCCTTCCCTAATTGCCCTTGAGAAGGTGGTGATGAGCTGCCTCCTTGAACCGCTGCAGTCCATGTGGTGTAGGTGCTGTCATAATATACATCCAGGTATATAATGGAGTGCAGACAGGTAGTGATTGACACACAGGATGACCAGTAAGCACACAGAACACAGCAGCCAATCACCAGACAGGACACGACCACTATAAAGCCAGATGGCACTAGTTTTCCCGCTCTCTCGGGATCCAGCCTCTGAGACAGTCAGAGCACGTGAGCATAGCCAGTGCAAACACTATGTGGTAGTCAGTAAGTCTGGTCAGGCTCCATCAGGTCTCCAGTCAAGTCAGCATAGTGTAAACCCACAGTTGAACATGTAAAATAGTTAGATGTGAAATAAAATCGTGTTGCATCTCATCCAGTGTTGGAAGTCTGTCTCTCGCTACACTGAATCAAACGCAGTCCACACAGACCCAGCCTGCCCAACACATCAGGTGCACCCACTGTTCCATTGGAGAGGGAGTTACAGGGTTTTGGCCCGGCAACCATGAAGAAACGTCGATATATTTTCAAGTCAGGTGGTGAGTGACGTGGAGAGGAACTTCCAGACGGTGTTGTTCTCATGTATCTGCTGCCCTTGTCCTTCGATATGGTAGCGGTCGTGGGTAGGTCTGCCTGGGAGCCTTGATGAATTCCTGCAGTGCATCTTGTAGATGGTGCACACGGCTGCTACTGTGTGTCAGTGGTGGAAGGAGTGAATGTTCGTGGAAGGGGTGACAATGAAGTGGGCTGCTTTGTCCTGGATGGTGTCGAGCTCCTTAAGTGTTGTTGGAGTTGCACTTACCAGGGAAGTGGGGAGCATTCCATCACGCCTCTGACTTGTGGTAGACAGGCTTTGGGGAGTCAGGCAGTGAGATATTCACGACAGGATTCCTAGCTTTTGACCTGCTTTTGTAGCCACAGTATTTATATGGCTAGTCCAGTTGAGTTTGTGATAAATGGTAACCCCCAGGATGTTGATAATGGGGGACTCAGTGATGGCAATGCCATTGAATGTAAAGGGGCGATAATTTGATTTTCTCTTACTGAAGATGTCATTGCCTCGCTCTTGTGAGGCACAGATGTTACTTGCCACTTGTCAGCCCAATCCTAGATATTGTCCAGGTCTTTCTGCATTTGCACATGGGCGGCTTCAGTGTCTCAGAAGTGTCTCAGGAGTTGCGAATGGTGCTTAACATTGTGCAGTCAGCAGCGAACATCCCCATATCAGACCTTATGTTGGAAGGAAGGTCATGGATGAAGCAGCTGAAGATGGTTGGGCCGAGGACACTACCCTTTGGCCATCAATGCTAGTGGTTGTTGGCAGCATCTGGCCAGAGGTGAGTGAAGGCGGGATGGGGGGAATCACAGAGGGGGAGGCGGGGGTCGGAAGCAGATGCGGGAGGGTGGCTTTCAGTGCCATCCCCATATACCTCAATCCAACATCAAGCATCTTACTGTAGAATGGAAACCTCACCAACCCCCACCCCTGCACCCCCCCCCCCCCCAACCCCAACCCCAGCCCGTCAAACCTAGTAGGTTTTGTTGGGCAGTCGTCTGAGGATGCGGAAGACTCATGCAGCCTCTAGTCAATCCCTGAGCTAACACCAAATTGTGGTGGGCTCAAGGATAATGGGTATCAACTAGCTCATCGATGAGCTTCATTGATATCCCGTCACTGCCGGCCAGGAATCCCACGTCAGCACCTTCCACCCTCCAACCTAAAAGGGGGGGGGGGGGGGGGGGGGGGAAGTTTGGCTGCCGCCAACAGGCTGATGCAGGGCCTCGCCCCTTGATTAAGTGAGTCTGGCCTCCATGGCTCCTGCCTTGGGGGCGGCATTAGATGCAGTCACTTAATGTTTGAAGTTACACCTTACAGAGCTCCATTCAGAAGAACAGAAAATTCTTGTCCCAAATACACCAGCTTCACCAAATGCAGGAAAGGAACACAAATTGGTCAACATAAGTGGTTTGGGCCACATTTTTTCCAATGAAAAGCCATGTTGTCAGCCAACCTGTGGTTGGTGTATTATTAGTGCACAATAAACCCATTGCATTAAAATCAGCCTAACCGTGCAGAGTTGTATCCAGTCTACAGCTGATATTTAAAAGATATTTGTGTGCTGAGTAAATGAATTATTCAATCGCTTTAATCAAACAACATGAATAATGCAGCACCGTGGCAAATTAACGGTAAAAAAAATGAATTATCGTAAGATTGCAAGTTGGTCACAGCAAAGGAATGTTAATTGGCCCACCTACATTTATCGATCCGGGGAGGTTCTGAAGGCACTTCAGCATTCAATTCTTTCTTTTAAAAAATCCACAGTTTTCATCTCCGTTATTCTTCCTGGAAGTTTACTCCATACATCAGGCATATTTTGTGTGAAGGAGCTCGGCTTTCGCTTGAGTGAAATAGAATACAGGCTGCAACACTTTAGCGACATCTTAGAACATGTTCAAAGAAAGCACTGGTACTCCCTACGTGCGGCCCAGTCTGTCAATATACCACTTCTGCGGACTGGACCACTAGTTCAGCAACTATTTTACCACTAGGGTGCAGAAGAGATTTAGCAGGATGTTGCCTGGTATGGAGGGCATTAGCTATAAGGAGCGGTTGAATAAACTCGGTTTGTTCTCACTGGAACGACGGAGGTTGAGGGGCGACCCGATAGAGGTCTACAAAATTATAAGGGGCATAGACAGAGTGGATAGTCAGAGGCTTTTCCCCAGGGCAGAGAGGTCAATTACTAGGGGGCATAGGTTTAAGGTGCGAGGGGCAAGGTTTAGAGGAGATGTACGAGGCAAGTTTTTTTTACACAGAGGGTAGTTGGTGCCTGGAACGCGCTGCCGGAGGAGGTGATGGAAGCAGGGACGATAGTGACATTCAAGGGGCATCTTGACAAATACATGAATAGGATGGGAATAGAGGAATACGGACCCAGGAAGTGTAGAAGATTTTAGTTTAGACGGGCAGCATGGTCGGCACAGGCTTGGTCGGCCGAAGGGCCTGTTCCTGTGCTGTACTTTTGTTTGTTCTTTGTCGGCTACAGTTCTCTGAAAATGCAATTTCATTCACTTTTAAATGAGCATCTATCAAGGTAAAGAACTGATGATTCACAGATTCACAGACTTTTGCAGCACAGAAGGAGGCCAATTGGCCCATGGTGTCCACGCCGGTGAACAAAGATCTGACTGTACGAATCCAATTTTCCAGCAAATATCC
Organism: Scyliorhinus canicula; assembly: GCF_902713615.1. Lineage (NCBI taxonomy): Eukaryota > Metazoa > Chordata > Chondrichthyes > Carcharhiniformes > Scyliorhinidae > Scyliorhinus > Scyliorhinus canicula. The sequence goes on along the minus strand of NC_052165.1, from coordinate 21,850,256 downwards.
CATAGCCCAGGAGGTCATGGCAGCACGTGTGAATATCTAAATATTTAAATGCCACAAGAGTTTCAGACTCAACCACCCTTCCAAGGTCCCAGCAGCTTCCAGCTGAAAAGGTTTCTCCACAACTCCACAACTCCCCTTCTCAGCCTTCTGCCCACCATCTTAAATATATGCCACTTGTTATCCACCCCTCTCCTAATGGACAAAGTGCCTTCCCATCCACCCTATCTATTTTGTTTTCGACATTTAGACAACCCAACTATTTTTTCTAATTAAGGGGCAATTTAGCGTGGCCAATCCACCTAACCTGCACATCTTTGGGTTGTGGGGTGAGACCCGCGCAGACATGGGAAGAATGTGCAAACTCCACACGGACAGTGACCCGGGGCTGGGATTGAACCCAGGTCCTTGGCACTGTGAGGCAGCAGTGCTAACCACTGCGCTACCACTCCTCCCCCATCCATCCTATCTTTGACCCTCGTAATCATACACACCTCTATCAGGTCCCCTCTAAACTTTCACTGCTTCAGGGAAACCAGCCCCAGCCTTTCCTCATAGCTCAGACCCTATAGTCCAGGCAGCATCATAGTAAATATCCTCTCCTTCCTCTCCAGCTTAACCACATCCTAATAATAATAACAACAATACTCTTTATTGTCACAAGTAGGCTTACATTAATACTGCAATGAAGTGATTGTGAAAAGTCCTGTTCGGGTGCACAGAGGGAGAATTCAAAATATCCAAATTACCTCACAACACATCTATCGGGACTTGTGGAAGGAAACCAGATCACCCAGAGGAAACCCACGGAGACACAGGAAGAACGTGTAGACTCCACACAGACAGTGACCCAAGCTGGGAATCGAACCTGGGACCCTGGAGCCGAATGCGGTGATCAGAACTGCACGTGGTGCTCCAGTTATGGCCTAACCAGGGGCAGGATTCTCCGCCGGCGTGATTCTCCGTTATGCCGGCACCCGGGGGTTTCCTGACAGCGTGGGGCTGCCCCCCAATGGGAAACCCCATTTACCGGCCGGCGTAACGGAGAATCCCGCCGGCCGGTCGGGGCAGAAATGTGGCGCGGCGGGGCGGTGAATCCTGCCCCAGAATTGTATGCAGTTCCAGTATGATCTCCCTGCTCTTGCATGTATTCTGTGCCTTCTGACTTATGTGAGAGTTGCCTGGTAATGTGCCTGTACATCCTGTTCTTAATTAATTGATCTGAAGGAGAGAATGGAAAGTGGTATAATTAAGCAGAAAAGGTTAGAATGAAACCAATTTACATTACTGATTTCATTTTACAGGAAATTCAGTTTGAGCACTTTCACTAAATAGAGTTTAAGTAACTTCAGTGGAACTGAGTAATGATTTGAATCAAACGAGGAAGATGCTCTTAATGAAAGAATAGTGTGCGTAATTACAATCACGAAGCAAAATGCTACTTTTCATGACCCCATTATTATAAAACATTATCCTCTCAGCAGAGTTCTTGTTTAATGATAATTATTGCAAAATTGAAAGGCCACTTCTGATTACTGGGATTTCTACTCAGCATTGAGGCCGATCAAAGTAGGTTGGTGGCTGGATATGTCTGACACTCACATTCTTTTCCAGATGAGGCTGGATACAACCATGTTCAATGCTCTGCCCAGGAATTTTTGCAAACTGTGAATGGTTAATAAAAACCTACCCATTCCTGGAGGTGGAGGTCCTTGCTTCAGGACCAAAGTAAGAAACAAGGGGAGCATGTTAGAGAACTCCCTTGTAAGACCTTAGGAGCCATTGAAGGTAACAATGCAAGGTTCTTAAAAATGCAAAGCCTTTTCATATTGAAGATATGATGGGTCAGAGAGTGCTGTGCTGAGAAGCTGCCTCATTCTTGAATTGTATTATCTAAGTTTGAACTGCACCACTTGTTTAGTTGGCTTTGAACGCGGTCTTGTAGTACGCTTGGTGACACCCCTTTTCGTCAGGGCTTCCATCGTTCTTCCACTAAAGTTATGGCAGACAAACAGAATAGTTCCTGTGGAAACTCACCCAAATGTCATCAGGCTTTCATTATTTTAAATATTAATTTATAGGATATGGCTAGACCAGCATTTATTACACATTCCTAATTACCTTTGAGAAGGTGGCAGTGCGCTACCTTCTTGAACTGATGTAGTTGATCTGAAGTGTGAAATGCTGTCCGGGAGGGAGTCCCAGTGTTTTGACCCAGCGTCAGTGAAGGAACGGCAATATATTTCCAAGTCAGAATGGAGAGTGACTTGAAGCGGAATGGGTGTTCCCATTCAGTGACCACTTGACTAGAGGCTGATTTCAAATCTGGGATTTAAAGGTTTTCACCTTCCTCCTTTTGCCGTGAAATTATTAAGGACCAAGACTTAATCTGGCATCCATATAATCCAAAGATTTCTATTAAGAGTAAAGGGTTGGGAGGTTGATGAATCTACCAATGTCCACTTTTCACCTGCCCAGACTTGAACTACAAAATTCGCTGTGCGGAAAATTGTAGGTTTTGACCCATGAAACCATAGGATTGCTACAGTGCAGGAGACCATTCGGCCCATTGAGTCTGCACCGAACCTCTGAAAGAGCTTTCTAACTATGCTGACTCCCCTGCCCTATCCCAGGAACCCCACCTAACCTGCCCATCTTTTAACAGTAAGGGAGAATTTTAGTATGGCCAATCCACCGAACCTGCATTTCTTTGGAATGTGGGAGAAAACCAGAGCAGCCGGTGGAAACCCACGCAGACACGGGGAGAAAGTGCAAACTCCAGACCGACAGTCACCTGAGGCCGGAATTAAACATGGGTCATTGGCGTTGTGAGGCAACAGTGCTACCCACTGTGCTATCGTGCCAACACGATTCATTATACTGTGGCATGTTTCTGAAGAACAATGCATTTCTCTGTTACGATGCCCTTAATTTAAAGTTTGTAACAAATCTAATCCAGTAGAATGGTGACAATTCCGTTTTAATAGGTGCTTCTGCCTCTCAAGCTAAATATCCCATCGGGATCGTTGCATTTATAATTTCTTGTAAAATGCTGCAGAAATGTCTTTATAATTGACAATCTCCCGAAACCAGAAATAAAAACAGGAAACAGTGCTGGAACTAATCAGCAACTCCAGCAGCATCTGCGGGGAGCCAAATAGAGTTCCAGGGCAAGATTTTCACCCCTGCAGCGACGGGCAATGTGGTAGGCGGGACGAGAACATTTGATGGGCATCCAAAAATCAGTTTCCCACCGACAGCTATCGCACTCTGCCGTTTCAGAACTGCATTTGAATCACTTCCTCGCTCCGGACCAGCCTGATCCACAACCAGATGGGCACGACTTAACTAAATGGGAACAAAGTTCAGTGTTTAGCGCGTTTAGCTGCCCCAAACACCCCACTATGTAACGTACCTCCAGTTAGATAGGGGGCCTCAGTGGGGAACATAGCCACATTTTCTGCACTGAGGTACTCCCCTCACACCGGAACTCCTCAGTGTAGCAAGAGATCGGGGCGCCATTTTTAAATGGCATCCGGATCTCTGGAGCACCTGATGCCACCCTCGACCACTCCCCCAAGCCTCAATTCACTATGAGGGGTCCACGAGCCCAACCGCACTCCTCCCAACAACTGTGCAGAGCACCCCCGGCCCAGTTACCACCACACCAAAATGCCAACTTGGCAGTGCCACCTGCCACCCAAGTGGCACTGCTGGAGTGTTCAGCTGGCACTGCCAAATTGCAAGGCTGACAGTACAAAGGTGGTACCAGTCGTGCCAGGATACCACAGTGCCCAGAGAACAAGCATCTGGGGGCCTCTGATCCTTGAGGAGACGCCCACGAGTGCCATTCCATCCGGTCCACATTTGTGGAGACCAGTTTTTTTTTCCAAAAATATACTTTATTCATAAAATCGCTAATAAACATTACAGAACATTTCAAATTGTCTTGACTGTACATTTCCATAAAAGTTACACATTCACTTGTCTTTCTTCCATTCAATTGGGATGACATTATGTTGCAGTTCTTTCTTAAATATTTACATTGTCATGTTTCTTTTATACATTGGAGTGTTGAAGACCCGGACCGAGGGGTTTTACACTGTTACCCACCCCTCGGTGTACATTTGCTGGTAAGACCTTACACTGTGGTCTTTCCCCATTGCGCCTTGGTTGCAGCTGCCCCAAGCTTGAGTGCATCCCTCAGCACGTAGTCCTGGACCTTGGAATGTGCCAGTTTGCAACACTCGGTCGAGGACAATTCTTTGCACTGGAAGATCAGCAATTTTCGGGCAGACCAAAGAGCGTCTTTCACCGAGTTGACGACCTTCCAGCAGCAGTTGATGTTTGTCTCGGTGTGTGTCCCTGGAAACAGTCCGTAGAGCACAGAGTCCTGTGGAGACCAGTACTGACCAGCACTTGCCTGAGGTCTCTGAGATGAAGGGGATACATCCCAATGCCTTGGGTGTATCAGGAAACTGCATATTAAAGTGGGACCAGCCGTCTTGCTCTAATATGCAGATTTGCCAAAAAGGGATCCTGCCCACATTGGGTGGGATTCACATCGCAACATCTTGCGAGATCACGTTAGATCTAGCGAAGCGTTGCGAGCCGGGTAGATCCCGAGAGCGACTTGCACTTCACTTGAGACTTTGAGATGTGTTCGCCCACCTTTACCTGCGCTGGTGACAGCTGTGGCTCTGTGCCAGGCTACGCAGGCAACCAGCGGGAGCTCAAGGGGTGGTTTCAGAGCCATTGCTCTCCATTCCAGACAAGCAGTAAGGGAGGCTGGGGTGGAAGAGGCTGGAGTGTTGGGTCTGAGACTGGGGAAGGGTGCACACAGACACAGGACTGGAGTCGAGGGTGGTGGGTGCAGGGGGGAGGGGGGGGGGGGGGAGCTGCAGAGGGGGGATTTATTTGGCGCCCGAAAGCACAGGCAGTCCTGGGCAAGAGCACAAGAAGTAGTCAGGGCCAGCATACATCGACAGACCGGTGGTTCAGCGCCATAATTTAGAGAGCTGTGTTTGGCATGACTGCCTTTGCCTGCCAGTCCTATGTCAGTTATACACCGAAGATGTGTATTTTCATGCATCATAATGTAAAGGTTCTCCACAGAGCAAGGGTCAATATCAGATTGGAGAATAGCACCGCCCATGCTATGATGTATCCAGTCACATGGTAACATAGACTCATTGAACAGTCTAGAAGCAATGCTCTGTAAGTAAGCAGCTAGACTGTATGGTGGAGCGCCACCATTTATTACCATATCTTGGAACTGTAAATGGTTAAAGTCTACCAATAAAGGGTTCATGTTTAAACGTACAATTCTTAACGTCTGATCAATGAGGCACTCCACAGCAGCAGGAAGAATCTATATTATAACACCCACCATTGTGTGCACCGGGTGTGATCAGTCCCTCAAAGATGTCACTCCTGGGGGATTCTGGCTTCCTCTGGCAGCAGATAGCACAGTCAGGGGAGGGGGAGGCATCGGCAGCCTGGAGATGGGAAAGGCAATGTAGGGGTAGGCGCTTAATGGTATAACAGAGGGGATGGGAAGGGTCTCTATAAGCCGCAGTACAAGAGGAGCGATCAGGTCTACACGGGGCATCAGGTCCTTGACTTCCTCTCCAACAGATCGCAATCTGTCAGGATAGGTAACAGCACCTCCTCCACAATAGTACTCAACAAGGGGCCCCACTGAGTCCTGTACTGTACTCCCTATACACACATGACTGTGTGGCAAGATTTAACTCCAAATCAATCTCTAAGTTTGCGGATTATACAACTGTGGTGGGTCGTATCTGATAGGGGTCTTATGGGGGTCTCTGGTGAAGTTCTCTGGTGGGGCGGATTTAATGAGGGTCTGTTGGGGGTCTTTTTGGGGGTCTGCTGAAAGGGTCCGATGGGGGGTCCATTGGGGTCTTTCGTGGGGGTCTCTTGTAGCACGGTCTGACGGGGGGTTCTCTGGTGAGGTTCTCTGGTGGGGGCCTGATGGGGATTGGGAGGGTCTCTGTTGGGGGATCTGATGAGGGTCTGATGGAGGTCCCTGTTGTGAGGGGTCTAATGGGGGGGGGCTCTAATGGGAGGTGCTGGGGGTGGGTGGGCAGGATTTGCAATGTGAGGGGAGGAGGTCCTCCAATGAACTTTGGGAGCCTACTTTTAATGCTTACCCCCTCTTGACCCATTGTGGGACCCACCGCGTCAGGGCCATGCTATCAAATACTTACACCAATCCACGCCCACGTGAACCCCGGCCCAGAGGGCTGGAGCATCACAGAGGCATGGTGAGTCGGATGGCCAGCCCATTAATGGGTTCAAATGACCCATTTGCATCCTCCCGTTGGGCGCCAATCCCATCTTATGTCCAACATGAGATACCGCGCCACACCGGGAACTCTGCAACCAGCAGCGGCATTTTGTTTTTCTTCTCCTTTAGCAGGATTCCAGTTTAAGTGCTGAAGCAGTTGTTTTAATTTTAGATGCTCACCAACTCAACATTTGGCTTGAGGATTCGGAACTGATAACCTCCTGGGGTTTATGCGTTATAATGCTCAAACAGGGAGAGCACATCAACCTTTCCAAGCCCCAGTTTAAAAAGCTAGACAGAAATAACAACAACTTGTATTTACGTAGCCTGCTGATAAAGTGATTTCAGTACAGCTGTCCTCAGACTGTTATTTCAAATTGAAATTGCAGAGATGCAGAGGAACTATAGCATTAAATGACACGATAAGGGGAAATGTGTATTTATCTTGGTGTATATACTTAACTAGATGAAATGAATAATACTTTTATACAATATGTGTAGAACATGTAAAGAATTGGGGTTGTTGTGAGTATTTTCCTAAACTCTATCCCTCTAATGGTATATTATTTTAACATATTTTGTGCAATTAACGTTTGAAGCCAATGCTTTCAGACTGAATCGCAGAAACTGAAAATATTGGGGTTTTTTTCCAGATAACATTTAATTTGTGAATGGACAAACTACATCAACCTTTAATATTTATTTAAAGTCTCGTTTGTGCCTCAATCTGTCCTCTTTCTCCTGTCACAGACAGCAGAGAGCTTTTTCCTTTGTTTTCAATAACTTCAAAGAAAAATCGCAGATCTGATAACATTTCAATTAAAATTAGTTTTAATGTTACTATCGGCCATGAAACTTTTCTAGAGGCAGATTACCAAACGATGTTTGTTTTTCTATTCGTTCATGGGGTGTGGGCGTCGCTGGTGAGACCAGTATTGATTGTCCATCCCTAATTGCCCTCGAGATGGCGCTGAGGAGCTGCTTTCTTGAACCGCTGCAGTCCATGTGGTGTGGGCGCACCCACGGTGCTGTTAGGGAGGGAGTTACAGGATTTTGTCTCAGCCACAGTCAAGGAACAAGGATATACTTCCAAGTCAAGATGGTGAGTGGCTTGAATGGGAACTTCCAGGCTGTGATGGAAAGCAATCTTTATTGTCACAAATAGGCTTACATTAACACTGCTGAAGTTACCATGAAAAGCCCCTCGTCGCCACATTCCGACGCCTGTTTGGGTACACGGAAGGAGAATTCAGAATGTCCAAATTACCTAAGCACGTCTTTCGGGACTTGTGGGAGGAAACCCACGCAAACACGGGGAGAATGTGCAGACTCCACACGGACAGTGACCCAAGCCGGGAATTGAATCTGGGACCTGGAGCTGTGAAGCAACAGTGCTAACCACTGTGCTACCCTGCCCTTGTCTTTCTAGATGGTTGCAGTCGTGGGTTTCGGAGCTGCTGTCTGAGGAACCTTGGTGAGTTCCTGCAGTGCATCCTGTGGATGATACAGACTGCGGCTACTGCGCATTAGTGGTAGAGGGGCTGGATGTTTGTGGGTGGGGTGCCAATTAAGTGGGCTGCTTTGTCCTGGAGCTTCTTGAAGTGCCTGATGCATTCACAAATCATAAGAAGAGGAGTAGACCATTTCAGCCCATGAGTTTGTTCCACTCTTCCAATGCTGATCTGCACCATTGATTTCCCTCTCTCCATGGCTTTTGATACCATAACTTAAGAAAAACGCCACTTTTGAAAATTCCAATTGATCCCATATTTTGGGAGAGAGTTTCAGATTTCCACTTAGCCCATTGGGTAAAGAAATATTTATTTTACAACTGACCAGCCTAGATCTCATTTTAAAATTCTCTCTCTCTATTCTGGATTCCCAAACCTTTTATCTGTTTAATCTGTAACTACAGTTTATCTGTATCATCCCTCGTGAATTCCTTTATAACTTCAAACATCTCAACCAGATCACCTCTCAACCTTCTGAACCCAAGGGAATGCCAGCCAAGTTCACACAACCTGTCCTCATAATGAAACCCTTTAAGCCCCCACCTCAGTCCAGTGATTCTGTGCTGCGCTGTGTCCAAGGTCAAAATATCCATTCCTGAGGTACCATCTGTTTACTGCCCTCACTCTCACACCTCCTGTTCCACGTAACTCAGAAGGCAGAAAAAAACAACAGTAAAATGGGGAAAGAAAAATACTGGTCTGAACTGTTTATCATTCAGGGAATGTAATGGGGTCTAAAGTTTGCCCTTGACAGCTAAAAATGTTGTGAACACGGAACAACAAAAAGGCATTCCATCCCTGAATCCCATTCTTTCCACAATATACCCTCTCATGAACTACCAAAAAGACCATGATCCACACAGTTACAGAGTAAACTTCAGATTATTGATCCACCCTCAACCCAATCAACCTTGGCTATCACCTTCAGGGACCAGATCGCCCACATTTCCCTCTGGGTCACGGGTGCGGAGGAGCCATTGTGTTTCTTGAAGTATTCGATTTTCTCAGTGGCATCTTATTGCACGCCTGAGGCAACTACCACGCCTGGCTTGCCCATTCTGCCAACCAGCTGCCCAAAAGTTAAATCCCCCCCTCCAACACACATTGGATATCATTCTTTTTTCCAGGAAGTTCAGGTCTGCACCATTCACTTACTTAATATACATGAACGAATGAAATATATGGGAAAAGTATATTAAAAGTTATTTAATTATTTCTCAGGATAATCACCCTGCTACACTGTAAGTACTGGTTTGAAAACAATACTAGGTTAAGAACAATAACAGCAGGGCTGAGTTACTTTGCAAATTGACATCCTGTACGCGTACTCAAATACCAGTCCCATGTTTAACATTTGTAAGCAGATGTTGGCACAGCCTTTTGCTAACATTAAAAAGTTCCCACTAATGTGTTAGTTATTTATTTTAGTTTGCTTTGCACTGGCCACAAATTTAATGGAGGCAGTGTGGAAGCAAGATGATGCAAGGTTAATTATTTAATATCGGCAGGATAGTCTGCACCATTACATTGGAGATTTCTCTCCTTAGTTACAGTGAACATTATATATTAATGAAATATAAAAATCATACGACATCAAAGAAAAAGCTGCAGTAAAACCGCTTTGTAAATATTGCTTTATATTATAGCTTGTCCCGGCTATGGGTATTTATGGGCGGGATTACCCTGCCTCCCAGCGGCGGGAGGTGGCGCACTGCTCGCATTCTCTGCTCCCGCCGCTTGTCAATGTGAATTCCCATTGAAGCCACGCCAGGCCGCCGGGAAACCCGTGGGCGGGGGGGGTGCACTGCCAGCGGGTCCAGAGAATCCCGCCGGCAGTGAATGGCTGGAGAATTCCGGCTTATGTCACCATGGAAGGTACGAACACTGGCCATATATTGTAAACTTCGTCAAATTGTTTTGAACGTGGTCAACATACGAGGCAGGGTCACATGAAACAATGGGCATGATTTTCCGATTCCACCGAAGCTGACTCCCCACCCCTGCGGCAGAGCGGGCAAGCCACGATGCAAGAAACCTGTAGACTTTGACGGGTCCGGAGGTTCCCGCCGGCGGCTAATGGCTGCCTGAACCCGCCGTGGGAAAACCCGCCTGTGGGGAGGAAGCTGCTGGGAAACCCCAGCCGTTAACTCTGCTTCTCCCTCCTCAGCAGCTGAACATTTCCAGCACGCTGTGTTTTCATTTCATATTCCCAGCACCAACACATTCTGACTGTGCGATCACAACTCTTTTGCACAACGCTTTTTCTCAAGTGCCTCCCACACTCGCTTAGTCGTAATATTTATATTTCAAAACATTTTTATCGGGATTTTTGCGCTTCATATCAAGATTTGCAGAGCAATCTAAAAGCAGCAACAACAACTCAAGGATCCCAATGTTGCCACCACATGTGTGACAGTAGTCCCAGTAATTTCATTACATTACTGGCATTAGTGTGTACCATACATGCTGAGGAAAAGAGAACATATCATTTACAGTGGCTGAGGAGGAGAAAGGTAATCTGTTCCCCTGCTTTGTTATGCATGGGAGGGATCTGTGCCCCTCCGAATGTAGGGCCTATTTCCCCTTTTCTCCTCTGTGTTGTATGCATTTCCTCTTCCCCTTGGCAGTTCATCCTTTCCCACTCCCCCGCATTCCCTCCCCACCGCACCCCAGCCCCAAGCACCCCCTCCCCTCCTTTTCTATAAGCCCCCCCACCTAGTCGCTGGTTACAAACGGGCCTTCGAAGAGACTGGTAATGGTTTCCATATGCAGTGGAATCTCTCCACAGATCCCCTGATTATGAATTTTATTTTTCCAGCCAGGCCGGAGGGCTGGTCAGAGGCCTTGGGTGGCACCGCCGACTTCTATCCGAGCAGCAGTCTCTGCCGGGCAATCAGGGAGGCAAAGGCTGGGGCGTCTGCCCTTCCCCCTGTGAAGAAATCTGGGTGTTCTGACATCCCGAAGACCGCCACAAGTGGGCGTGGCTCCATTTTCACCCCCACCACCCTGGACATAGCCTCGAAGAAGGCTGCCTAGAACCCATTGAGACTGGGGCAGGTCCAGTATGTGTGGGCACTTACTCATGATATACTGCAATTGCTAGTATGACTGCACGGGGCAGCACGAAAGCAAAGTGGTTAGCACAATTTCTTCACAGCTCCAGGGTCCCAGGTTCGATTCCCGGCTTCGGTCACTGTGCGGAGTCTGCACGTTCTCCCCATGTGTGTGTGTGGGTTTCCTCCGGGTGCTCCGGTTTCCTCCCACAGTCCAAAGATGTGCAGGTTAGGTGGATTGGCCGTGATAAATTGCCCTTAGTGTCCAAAATTGCCCTTAGTGTTGGGTGGGGCTACTGGGTTATGGGGATAGGGTGGAGGTGTGGGCTTAGGTAGGGTGCTCTTTGCAAGAGCCGGTGCTGACTCGATGGGCCGAATGGCCTCATTCTGCACTGTACATTCTGTGACATCTATGACTGAGAATTTAATCTTGAACAAAAATAAAATCGGTCTGCAGGTATGTTGATATATTCTCTCTCATGTTGATCAATTGCCAAGTAGCATTTTTACCTGCCAATCAGGGTCGCTGATTTGTTTCCTAATCCCCACTTACGGTAGAATTAGGGCGTTCACAAGATCATTATGTCAAATAATCATAATCTTTATTCGGGTCACAAGTAGGCTTACATTAACACTGCAATGAAGTTACTGTACAGCAGATGGGGTTACCCAGTACCTTAGCCATCCTTAGTAAATCACAGCACATCACCCAGCTACCTCGGGACTCATTAATGCTGTAAATCTTTCAAAGCTGAGAAGCTATTTTACCACAGATTGCTGAAATAATGGAATAAGCTGAGCACCCTGGGTTCAACTCACACAGTTTAATCATTACCAGCTAGGGGCAGTATACTTACATTTATACAGTGAAGAAGAGCAAATACTTTAGTCTCCTGCTCGTATGTGTAGCTTCTGGGCTGCAGGTAATTGGAAAAGTTTCCATGAATAAATTGTTTAGACCTGGAAATTGCACAGTGGAATGCTTGGATCCAAACATCTAGCACTTTTTTCTGAAATTCTTCTCTCTATTTTAGCAGAGACCTGTTGAAAATAAATGTGTCGCAGAAAGATTTTTCAAGGAAGTGCATGGTGTTCGTACATATGTATCTCAGTGCCTTTCATCACACAATGGGCGCAATTTAACCACCTCATTGCGCCAGCGTGGTTCTGGGCGCACCGGTTACATAGAGGGAGAGGCCAAATTGAAATCCGCAGAGATCATGCATCAGATTGCCAGCTAACCGGCCTGCTCCCAATGGCAGGTTTCGGATCACGCCCAAAGGTGCAAGCATATTATTAACACGAATCAACGCTAATTTCCATCTCGTTAACGAGACTGACGTGGAATGCTGCAGGCTCCTGGGAATTAAACGGCTCCTCAGAGAGACATCACACCGGTGCCGTTTAGTACTTCTTTTGAAAAACCTGAAGCTGGTGCAATGGCTGCTGAGGGGCACTGAGGAGGTGAATAGCCATTTCCATTTTCAGGCATGCAGCTCAAAGACATTGGAGCTACTGCCCCAGTGCTTGAGGAGGGGGGAACCCTCAGGGGGATTAGGCTTGGTTGGGGGCTCAAGCGTTCCAGGCCAGGGGCTGCCATTGTGCCGAGAATGGGGTGGGCATTTAGTCTGTGAGGCTTTCAAGCCATCTATAAATATTGTGCAGAGCCATAACAGGAGCAACTGGAGCTGCTGCCTGTCTGTCCGAGCAAATACGAAAAGATCAGAACCCTGGCCGGGATTCTCCCCTACCCGGCGGGGCGGGGGGTCCCGGCGTGATGGAGTGGTGTGGATCACTCCGGCGTCGGGCCACCCCAAAGGTGTGGAAGTCTCTGCAACTTTAGGGGCCAAGCCCTAACATTGAGGGGCTAAGCCCGCGCCGGAGTGGTTGCCGCTCCACCGGCTGGCGTGGACGGCCTTTGGCGCCACGGCAGTCGGGTCCGAAGGGACTTCACCGGCCGGCGGAAGTCTGTGCATGCGCCGGAGCGGACCCCCCCTGGGCCCCGGAGCCTGCCCGTGCCGCCTGATCCCGCCGCTAAGGTAGGTGGTTTGATCCACGCTGGCGGGAGAGGCTTGACAGCGGCTGGACTTTGGCCCATCGCGGGCCGGAGATTCACCCGGGGAGGGGCGCCAACCGACATGGAGCGATTCCCGCCCCCGCCAAATCTCTGGTGGCGGAGAATTCGGGACACGGCGGGGGCGGGATTGACGTCGGTCCTCGGTGCTTCTCCAACCCGGCGGGGGTCGGAGAATCCCGCCCCCTGTTCTTGGTTATATTCTGAAGGTCACTTTAACGCCCTTTGATGTGAGCAGCCTCTAGCTTCACAGCTGAAGACTATTGTTAGTTGTGAGAGCACTTCCCACCTGCAGGTTGTGTTTCTTTGTTGTTTGCTGCTGCCTGTTCTGCTTGCCTGCTGCCTCTTCTCCTTGGAATCACTTGCTGCTTTCTGGATGAAGGAAGAAGGCTTTCGGTCGCTTTTACCTCGAGTGGGGTGAGGGGAGGATTTCTACAGGCCTACTGCCAGGCTCGAGCAGTCTGTGGGTCTGTTTTGTGTGTTGACTGTGTATTTGGTTCTGGGCCTGTGGGTCACCTGTTAATACCCCCTGTGTTCCCGTGGCCCGGTCCTCGGACAGGGTGGTGACGGACAATCAGATGTCAATATTGCAGGAGAGGAGGGACGGTGGCCCGGCTCGACTGCTCAGCCCGGATGTTGCATTGGGACACTTTAATGGACTACCAGTGCCTTTTTACGTTCAGGAGCCATCTGCTTCTCCTGTTATGGGAGCCGCAGAGGTCGCTGTTTTCCTTTTGTTCTGCGTTTGGTTTGTGTTTGTGTGGGGGATTGTATGATGGACATCATGTAACTGCGTTGTATTTTTTCGTTGGTTGCAACCCCTCCTGCCTCTGTGGCCTGAGAGTTGTTGGAACGAGACGCTGCCTGTGCTGGAGAGAGGGAGGTGGTTTTCGCTTTCTCTCCCTCCCCCGCTTCCGGTGGTTGGCTCACCAAGCGGCTTTCCACTGAGTAATCTGGGTCATGTCCACCCAGCGACTGGGACATGATGTCGAGGCCCTCAGCCATGGCCAGCACAGACTGAACCATACATCACCACTCAAGGTGCTGACCTCACGCTGCCGGTTTTCCACTGCAGTCACCACGCTAGGAGCGTTGACCTCGGGGCCATGCAATTCCGGCATCAGCTCCTGCCCCCACAGCCTTAGGACTCCTCCAATCAACTGTGCACCCACCAGAGTGTCACTGGCACCCCCTCCTGAATCTCACTGCCCGATCCTAGCATCTGCATAAGTTCTGGGATAATCTTGTCCAAAGGCTCTTCATCTGGTTCTGACCCACCTGAGCCCTGGAATCCTGCAGACCTCCAACTGTTGAATCCCTAGGATGTTCCTGCTTCCACGTGGTGTGCATCAATATATGTATGCTGCTCATTAGATTGTTCCCCAGAAGCCTGTCCATTACTGTCGCCCACCAAGATGAGTGTCTCTTCGCTGGTGGAAGGTGTGGATGATAGCTGCGATGCCTTGATAGTGGCCTCCTCAGAGCTCTCCTCCGAGGTGTTCTCTTGGGTGTCAAGGGTGGGGATGGCTCTGGATGGCCCAGCCTCATCATATGGACATCCTTGGAAACAATGGACATGTGGTCAGTGAGAGAGAAGGGCCACGAACAACTCACTTGAGACAGGTCACCTGGGTGAAAAGGCAGTGGATCCCCAACTCTGCAGCGCAAGCCAACCTCGCTGTCAGTATCTGCTCTCTCCTCAGGCAACCCCATGACTTCCAGGGCCCGTTCCTCATTAGCGATGAGGACTTGGATCTCTGGAACCCTGCCGTTGGTCTTGGCCCTTGCACGCCTATTATGGGACAACTTATCCTGCGGGGGCAAAGATAGGGCATTGTGAGACGCACGCTTGATGGATCAGGAGGTCTATGGCAGGTGGCATGTGTGGGCATCGCATCTGGACACAAAGAGGTTGTGCTTGTGGGTGCCACAGGGTTCTGAGGTACAAGCACGAAGATCAGATGTGGGGAGGGTGCGGGGTGTTACAGTGATATTTTGGGAGAGATTTGGAATTTGAGTGGTGGCAGGCGGAACTGATGCCAGGAGAGAGGTGGCAACTAACCCTTGGAGGTGGGTGTAGGGCATTAGTCTTCTGCACTGCCACCCAGGCCCGATTGCTGGCCTTCTGATCCCCTCAGGGAAACAGGGTGTCCCGTCTTGTATCAATGATGTAGAGGAGCCTGGCCTGGCCAGGTCGACATCACCAAAGCGAAGAGGAGATCTGCGCACGGCCATGCTTGTGTGCTGACAGGAAGTGAGTGGTGCCGGAGTACTGAAAAGTAGCTCCTCTTGTTTGCAGTGAGATGCTGAGGTTTGAGTCCCACGAATCGGACGGCGAGACAGCCAGTAATGGCGAGCAGCTCATGGGGGCTGGTAGTAATCAACTATTTCCTGATAGATCTGGGGCGGAATTCTCCAACCCCCCGCAGGGTCGGGGAATTGCCCGGGGCCGGCGTACATCCCGCCGTGGCCGGAATTCTCCTCCACCCGGGAATCAGCGGGGGCTGGAATCGCACCCCCCCCATCGGCGGGCCCTCCGCGGCGATTCTCCGGCCCGTGATGGGCCGAAGTCCCGCCGCTGTCAGGCCTCTCCCGCCGACGTTGTTTAAACCACCTCTGTGCCGGCGGGGGCAGGCAGCACGAGCGGGCCCCGGGGTCCTGGGGGGGGCGTGGGGCAATCAGACCCCGGGGGATGCCCCCACGGTGGCCTGGCCCGCGATCGGGGCCCACCGATCGGCGGGCAGGCCTGTGCCATGGGGGCACCTTTTTTTTCCGCCGCCGCCACGGCCTCCACCATGGCGGAGGTGAAAGAGACCCCCTCCACCGCGCATGCGCCGGTGGTGACGTCAGCGGCTGCTGACGCTGCGGCGCATGTGCGGACTCACGCCGACCGGCGAAGGCCTTTCGGCCAGCTCCGACGCCGGGCGGCATGGCGCCAAAGGCCATTGGCGCCAGTCGGCGGAGCGGGAGCCACTCCGGCGCGGGCCTAGCCCCTAAAGGTGCGGAGAATTCTGCACCTTTGGGGAGGCCCGACGCCAGAGTGGTTGGCGCCACTCCGCGACGCTGGGACCCCCCGCCCCGCTGGTAGGGGAGAATTTCGCCCCTGATAGGTAAAAAGGCTATTTTAGTGTAAATATTAAGCCCCAGTTTTAATACCCATTTTAAATTGAGGATTTCAGCACTCAGAACCTCAGGTCATGATAAAAGACACAGTTTCAACAGAGACACAAAAAACCTGACACATGCATAAACTAATTGGAGATTAAAACAACATCTTCACTAAGCAAGATGAAAAACTATTGTTCTAATAAACATATTTTCAAAGACAGTTTGACATTAAAAAATGAGCTGTACCAGTAATCAGATCAAGGCCAAGTAAGCACCACAACAATATGAAGGCACCATTATCCAGAATGTGGATAAAAGCAAAGTCAGCAGAAAACCAGGAGAAACCAGTCTTGATAATAGCACAGAATCACATTCCATAACATACACAAATATTCAAAAATGAAACATTCAGAACTTAAGTTGCACATTAAGGATTGACAGTTAACCATCAAATCAAATGTATTTGATTCTAACCCAAACCAATTAGGACAACATAGAGATGTAGATAGATGCCTAAAGTCTGATAAGATTCTCCTTAAACATGATGGTCCGTACGGCCATCTTTATCCAGGATCATTCTATACTTTGATCTAACTATTTGCTATTTGCTATCCTTATTTTCATATTTTCACTTTTCCACTCTTGAAGTAAATGCAAGCTGTTTTTGCCGTAAGCAAGAGACCATTTCGGTATTATTTTGAAAGTTAAATTGTTTATACGTTACTTCACTTTAAGTCCTTTTGCTAGCCAGACTTTATTGAGAATAGATTTAAGTTTCTCTCAATTGTAATCAAATAGAGGCAATAAAGATTCTTGTTTGCATCCGAGAAGTTTAACTCCAATTTCAACTGGGTTTTAGTGTTGCAAGACTTCACTAATTCTGCCTGGTAGATCTCATCAGGGGCTCATTTCCGCCACAAAGTGCTGTTAGATACAGGCCACGAGCTCACCCGCACTGCCATTGAGAATCACCCCACCAATCGCACCTGAAGTGACATTTTTCCGTTACATCGTGACCAATATTTCCAAAGCCACAAAGGACAATGCAGAGAGAAAGGATATTTATTCTAGTAATGTTCAGTATTGCCTTATTTATTGTTTTACAATAATTGTTCAGCCCTGTTATCCAGGAACCTTCTCTAATGTGAGTTGCTGAAATACATGCACACACACACACGTCAACTTAAACCTAGTTTATCAGTTGCCATAACAGAGCCAAGGAAGCAGCAAATCTGTTGTGAGGCAGCAAGTACTAGATTATATCTGTGTTGATTCATCAGCAGTTTTCAAAGGGGACACTTGTGCTTGACAAGTCTCGTAAAATTCCTTGAGGAAGTAGCAGACAATGTGGAGGGGAGAAATCCAGTGATAAAAGTGTGCAGGGAAAGCCTTTGACAAACTACACACAGGAGATTAATAGAGAAGATTAAGAGGTATGGAATTAGTGGGAGGATAGCAAACTGGATTAGGAATGGCTACAAAGGGGAAAAACACAGAAGGAGTTAACGGCAGTTTTACAGTGTGGTCAGTGTGGATGTGAAGCGGTGGGAGTGGCGTCCCACAGGGTTCAGCTCTGGGGCCACTTCTGGTAACTATGTAGATGAATAATTTGGATGTCGTCTCAGCGGGAGTGGTGTTGAGATTTATGGATGATATCAAAGTCAGAGACTTCAGAAGACCAAAGGAAACTGTGGAAGGATGTGGGTAAAATGGGGAAATGGATCAAAAATGTAGCAGATGGGATTTAGTGTGTGGTGATGCATTTTGATAAAAACAAACGGCAGCTATAGTTATACTCTGACTGGAAAAACGCCTGGTGGTACAGAACAGCAGTGGGATTTGGCCAGTGCAATTTCACAGGTCATTAGAGGCAGCAACGTAGGTGATAGGGCAGTCAAAAAAAAAATTAATGGATTTCTAGGTTTTATCTCAAGGTGAATCGAATAGAAAAAACAGAAAGTACTGCTTCTCTAAAAAACTTCAATAAGTCTTCAGTTAGAATGCTTTGTGCAGTATTGGACTCTACAATACAGAAAGGATACTGAGGCTTTAGTGAGGGTACAGTGTAGATTCACTGGGATACAGCCTGCTCTGATGAATTTCAAATAAGAAGAACATAGGGCTGAATTCTTGCCCCCGAGTTGGGCAAATTGTTGACCTCGCAAACATGACCCGGGTGATAGTGCCCCGAATCCTTGGATTTTAGCTCCAGTTGGGTGGTGACGGTTCAGGCGCGAACTTGGGCCCGCTACATAAGCAAAGAGTTTGGAGGTAGCCACAGGGACTGCCAAGTGCCAAGGTCTGCTTCAATGCACTGGGGTTTGGTAACATTTATAGTCAAAACAAAAACAGCCCACTAACCGTCGCACCTCAAATCCCTCACACACCTACTCCCTATGACCCATCCATGTCAACTCAGCACAGTGGGCTAAGACAGCTGGCTTGTAATGTAGAACAAAACCAGCAATGCAGGTTCAATTCCCGTTCCAGCCTCCATGAACAGGCGCCGTAATGTGGAGACTAGGGGCTTTTCACAGTAACTTAATTGAAGCCTACTTGTGACAACAAGCTATTATTATTATGTTCTCAACCCACCCAACCTGGCCCCTCATTGCCTCCATGCCAACATATGCCCCATGACACACACCTCCCATGGCCACTCATATCCTGCATGCCAATCCATGACCCCAATGCATCCCCATAGCCCTTTATAGCCCCTGTGCCAAATTAGTGACAATCCATGTTCCCCACACCCAACACCATTTGCACTTATGCCCTCCACACCAACGCAACAAGTATCGACCATGGGCAGACATCAGGAGCCAAGGTGAGATGAAAGGAAATAAAGTTCTATTGCAGACTTCACTATATTTAATAAACACTCACATAAAACATTTAACCCCTTCAAGTATTTAAAAATAACATTCATATTTGAAGCCCCACATCAAAGAACACTAATTGCTTTATAACCACCTGGAGCTGGCAACCATTGTGAAGTTACAGGCTGCCTACTATGATAACGATAGGTTGTGGAAGCTGTAAAGCAGCACAAATCCTTATGTTAACGAACAGTAAAATAGTAGGCATTTTTCTTTCAACTGCAGGCCATACGTGGTTTTTGTAATTCAAGGGGTTGGGGATTTAAATGACTTAGCAGCTTGATAGTTCCACTTCGCTACTATTTAACACACATTCATGTCTACTTTTAACATCCCTAAGGAGTACCTGACATCTCCAAAAGGGGTACCTTACCTCATCAAAAGTGTACCTCATCATTCCAAAGAACTCCACTCGGTTCAGATCTTTTATCCCAAATGTCTAAAGACCACGAGACATGTTTCATAAATTCCAGTAGCGAAAATCGCATCTACATCTAAAAGTGCAACTGCCTCGTGTGAATCGCAGATGGGCAAAACAGGTAGAGCCCTGTTCCCCCTACAATGAACCCCCCCCCCCCCCCCCCCACCCTACCACAGCAAAAGTGATAGGCTCCAGTTCAGGGTGTCACATACAGAATTGGATTCGTCAGTGCCATTTTGGTTAAGGTGCAAGCCCTTTCATCTCTACAGAAATTCAGACCTGAGTCATTCTTCACACCAAAAACAAAGATTACAAAGTGTGTTGCACTGCCTGAAAGTGTGGTGGAAGCAGATCCAACCCTAACTTTCAAAAGGGAACTAAATAAATAACTGAAGATAAATCACATAGAGAAGTATGGGGAAGGGGCAGGGAAGTGTGATTGATTAGTTTACTCTGTCAATGAATCGCACAAGAACAAGCATGAGGGACCTTTTATGCCATATCATTCCATGACTCTATGTTATGATAATAGTGATTGGAATTGTAAAAGAATGCTACAGGATAGAAAGAAACAGACTTGGGTGAATTTAGTTGACCTTACTCAAGCAGGCATAATGGCGGGGAGCCAGGGACTATGGGTAGGAGTACCTGCATTGGATTCCTGACATCAGGAAAACTGGCCCTAATTAAATTGGGGATGGGAAGGGCCTGGTGCGGGAATCCCATTCACCAGTTATCAATCTCGTTGTCAGGCACTCCCTGTCGGACATCAGGAAGGGGTTGGAATTGAAAGCCACCCGTCTGCCATTGACTCCTTCACACCTGACCCCCTCGCCTGTGACCCCTCTCTCCACGTACTTGATTCGTCCCCACTTGCAGAGATACTTGGACTGAGCCGTGGAAAATAACTGTCAGCAGCCAAAGCTCCCGACAGCGCTGTCATCAATGGAGAGCTGCCAGCCTCTGATTGGCCGGCAGCTCTCAAGGCAAGGGATTTCCATGCCGACGGTCCTAAACCCTATGGACGGCCCTGCACTGCCCAGTTAAATGCCCGATGACACTGAAATCACATTAGACCTGCCCCCATGGAAGAGATGCAGGGTTTCTACTAGTTCTTCAGCCACTTGTGGGGGTTGGGGTAACCTTTTGTTACAGCCATTCTTTCCAATTATTGAAGGGGCAAATTTGAGGGGCCGTAGATATGAGAATGTATAAAGGCAACTTAGAACATCAAGAAAGAGATTATTCTTGGCACAAAGTTGTGAGATTATGGAATTCGTTTCCAGGGTGAGTGGTTGAGGTTGAGGAAGCTTGGTGTGGTTGACCCTACTCATTGCTCCCGACTCGGTGATGCGATGAGGCTGCTCAATCTCGCGAGAGGTCTCTTGTGATATTTACAATGCTCGGGGCGCCTCATGAGATCTTTTTTTTTTTAAATAATTTTTATTGAAGAGATTTTTTTACATGAGAATATTTACCCCCCCTAACCATAGACTATTACACAATATTCCCTCTTAACAGATATCCCCCCCCCGCCCAACCCCCCGTGCGCGCTGTCCCTCCCCCCTCCACCCCCAAAAAACAAACAAAGCAACAATTAACATCAAACATGAACTGCGAACAAATTTGTCCGCATTACAACCTTAAATAACCCACAACCCCCGTTGTTGCCACCCCCCCCCCCCCCCCCCGGGTTGCTGCTGCTGCGACCTCTGCACCCTATCTTTGAGCCAAAAAGTCGAGGAAGGGCTGCCACCGCCTGAAGAACCCTTGTACCGACCCCCTCAGGGCGAATTTGACCCTTTCCAACTGGATAAAGCTTGCCATGTCATTAATCCAAGTTTCCACGCTTGGAGGCCTCGCGTCCTTCCACTGTATCAGTATCCTTCTTCGCGCAACTAGGGACGCAAAGGCCAGTATTCCGGCCTCTCTCGCCTCCTGTACCCCCGGCTCCACCCCAACCCCAAAGATCGCTAGCCCCCATCCTGGTTTGACCCTGGATCCCACCACCCTCGACACCGTCCTTGCCACCCCCTTCCAGAACTCCTCCAGTGCCGGACATGCCCAAAACATATGGACATGGTTCGCTGGGCTTCCCGAACACCTGACACATCTGTCCTCACCCCCAAAGAACCGACTCATCCTTGTCCCCGTCATATGGGCTCTATGTAGCACCTTAAATTGAATGAGGCTAAGCCTCGCACACGAGGAGGAAGGATTAACCCTCTCCAGGGCATCAGCCCATGTCCCATCCTCTATCTGCTCTCCCAGCTCCCCCTCCCACTTGTCTTTCAGCTCCTCTACTGATGCCTCCTCAGCCTCCTGCATTACTTTGTATATGTCCGATATCCTCCCCCCTCCGACCCAGACCCCCGATAGCACCCTATCGCTCGCCCCCCTGCTGGGGAGCAAGGGGAACCCTTCCACCTGGCGGCTAGCAAATGCCTTCACCTGCAAATGTCGAAACACGTTTCCCGGGGGGAGCCCGAATTTCTCCTCCAGCTCTCTCAGGCTCGCAAACCTCCCATCTACAAACAGATCCTTCAGCTGCCTGATGCCCACCCTGTGCCAGCTCTGAAATCCCCCGTCCATGTTCCCCGGGATGAATCTATGGTTCCCTCTTAACGGTGCCTCCATCAGACCTCCCACTTCCCCCCTGTGTCGCCTCCACTGCCCCCAGATCTTGAGGGTGGCCGCCACCACCGGGCTCGTGGTGTACCTCGTGGGAGGGAGCGGCCATGGCGCCGTTACTAGGGCCCCCAGGCTTATGTTGCCACAGGACGCCCTCTCCATTCGTTTCCAAGCTGCCCCCTCCCCTTCCATCATCCACTTGCGCACCATCGACACATTAGCCGCCCAGTAATACCCCGAAAGGTTGGGTAATGCCAGCCCCCCACTCTCCCTACTCCGCTCCAAGAAGACCCTCCTCACCCTTGGGGTGCCATGCGCCCACACGTAGCTCATGATGCTGCTCGTCACCTTTTTGAAAAAGGCCCTAGGGAGGAAGATGGGCAAGCACTGAAATAAAAACAAAAACCTTGGGAGGACCGTCATTTTAACGGACTGCACTCTACCCGCCAGCGACAGCAGCACCATGTCCCACCTTTTAAATTCCTCCTCCATCTGTTCCACCAGCCTAGTGAAGTTCAACTTGTGGAGAGTCCCCCAGTTCCTAGCCACCTGCACCCCTAAATATCTAAAACTCTTTCCTGCTCTCTTCAACGGGAGTCTCCCGATTCCCTCTTCCTGGTCCCCTGGGTGTATCACAAATACCTCACTCTTACCCAAGTTAAGCTTGTACCCCGAAAAGTCCCCGAATTCTGCTAGCAGTTCCATCACCTCCGGCATTCCCCCTACTGGGTCTGCCACATATAGCAGCAGGTCGTCCGCGTATAGCGATACCCGGTGCTCCTCCCCGCCCCTTGTCAGCCCTCTCCACCCCCCTGAGCCCCTCAGTGCCATCGCCAGCGGTTCAATTGCCAGTGCGAAGAGCAGGGGGGACAAGGGGCACCCCTGTCTGGTCCCCCGGTGGAGCCCAAAATATTCCGATCTCCTACCATTCGTCACTACACTTGCCGTCGGGGCCGAATAGAGCAGCTTCACCCATTTAATAAATCCCTCCCCAAATCCAAACCGTTCCAGCGTCTCCCACAGGTACTTCCACTCCACCCTATCAAATGCTTTCTCCGCGTCCAATGCCACCACTATCTCCGCCTCCCCCTCCACTGCCGGCATCATGATGACGTTTAGCAGTCTCCGCACGTTCGTATTAAGCTGCCGCCCTTTCACAAAACCCGTCTGGTCCTCGTGTATCACCCCTGGCACACAATCCTCTATCCTGGTAGCCAGGATCTTTGCCAGCAGCTTGGCGTCCACATTCAGGAGCGAGATAGGCCTATATGACCCACACTGCACGGGGTCCTTGTCCCGTTTCAAGATCAGAGAGATCAGTGCCTGCGACATTGTCGGGGGCAGAGCCCCCCCCTCCCATGCCTCGTTGAAGGCTCGCACCAGCACGGGGCCCACCAGATCCGCATATTTTTTGTAAAATTCCACCGGGAACCCGTCTGGCCCCGGCGCCTTCCCCGACTGCATATGCCCAATCCCCTTGACTAGCTCCTCTAACCCTATCTGCGCCCCCAGCCCCTCTACCAGCTCCTCTTGGACCTTGGGGAACCTCAGTTTGTTCAAGAAGCCCTCCATCCCCCCTCCCCTCGTCGGCGGCTCTGACCGATACAGCTCCTCATAGAAGTCTCTGAAAACCCCATTTACTTCTGGCCCCTTCTGCACTATGTTCCCACCCCTCTCCCTCACTCCCCCAATTTCTCTAGCCGCATCTCGCTTGCGGAGCTGATGCGCCAGCATCCTACTCGCCTTCTCCCCATACTCATAAATCGCGCCCTGTGCCCTTCTCCACTGTGTCTCCGCCTTTCTGGTGGTCAACAGGTCAAACTTAGCCTGCAAACTACGCCGTTCCCCCAGCAGCCCCTCCTCTGGTGCCTCCGCATATTTCCTATCCACGTCCAGAAGCTCCCCCACCAGCCTCTCCCTCTCCTGTCTCTCCCTCCTTTCCCTATGTGCCCGTATGGAGATCAGCTCCCCCCGGATCACCGCCTTCAGGGCCTCCCATACCATCCCCACCTGCACCTCCCCCGTGTCATTAATGTCCAGATATCTCTCAATGCTCTTCCGGACCCTCTTACACACCTCCTCATCCGCCAGCAACCCCACATCCAGACGCCACAGCGGACGCTGGTCTCGCACCTCTCCCATTTCCAAATCTACCCAGTGTGGCGCGTGGTCTGAGACCGCTATGGCCGAGTACTCCACTTCCCGTACTTTCGGGATCAGTCCCCTGCTTAATACAAAAAAGTCAATTCTAGAATAAACTCTGTGGACATGGGAGAAAAAGGAATACTCCCTCGCCCTCGGCCTCCCAAACCTCCAGGGGTCCACCCCTCCCATCTGCTCCATAAACCCCTTTAACACTTCTGCCGCTGCCGGCCTCCTACTCGTCCTTGAACTCGATCTGTCCAACACGGGGTCCAGCACTGTGTTGAAGTCCCCCCCCATGATCAGGCCCCCTGCCTCCAGGTCCGGAATGAGGCCCAGTAGGCGCCTCATGAAGCCAGCGTCGTCCCAGTTCGGGGCATACACGTTAACCATCACCACTTTCTCCCCCTGCAGCCTACCCTTCACCATGACATATCTACCCTCTTTATCCGCCACCACCTCCGCCGCCACGAACGACACCCTCTTCCCTACCAGGATCGCCACCCCTTGGTTCTTTACGTCCAGTCCTGAGTGGAACACTTGTCCCACCCACCCCCTTCTCAGGCGGACCTGGTCCGCCACCTTCAAATGGGTCTCTTGTAGCATTGCTACATCCGCCTTCAGCCCCTTCAAATGCGAGATTACTCTCGTTCTCTTGACCGGCCCATTCAGCCCCCTCACATTCCAAGTTATCAGCCGGGTCGAAGGGCAGCCCGCCCCTTTCCCCCGCCGACTAGCCATATCCTGTCCCCTGCTCGCCCCGAGTCAGCCCTCCCTTTCTGACCCGCTCCCCATGGCGATGGCGCCCCCCCCCCCCCACCCCTCCAGTCCTCAACTTCTCCTCCCTGGCCTTTTCAGCAGCAACCCGGTAGCCCCCCCCTTCCCCCCTCCCCCTCCCCCCCCCCCACCCCCCTCCCCCCCCAGGCTAGGACCCTTCCTAGCCGCGACGCACCCTCCATAGTACTTCCGTGAGTCAGCTGATTTACGCTGACCCGGCTGCCCCTGCCACACTCCGGCTCCTCCCGGCATGGGGGGACGTCCCCCCCCCTTACCACCCCTCCTTGACCCCGCTCCAGCGCGGGAAAGGGAGCCATTGCTGACCACGCCCCTTACTCCCACCCCCCTCCCTCCTCTGCCCCGTGCGCAGGAAACCAGAGGAAAGCCCGCGCTTTCGCCCTGTCCCTCCCCGCCCCTCCATCTTCAGTTCCACCCCCGTCCCCGATCTCCCCCCGATAAATACAAAACAACCAAAAACCCCACAAGAAACACATACCCCCGGCACTCCCCCCCCACCCCGCCCTCCCACCATAACATTATAAATAACAGGAAAAAGAGAGAAAAAACTGGTATAGAGAACAAAAAGGGTCCAAAAATACGGCCAAGTGAAAATCCAGCCAACAGAAAGCCACGTGTCCAGCTTAAAGTACCAGAGCGGCAACGACCGCCAAGTATCCCCTGGTTCTAGTTCGAGTCCAGCCTTTCTTCCTGGACAAAGGCCCACGCCTCCTCCGGGGACTCGAAATAGTGGTGCTGGTCCTTGTAGGTCACCCACAAGCGCGCTGGCTGCAGCATCCCGAATCTAATTCTCTTGGCATGCAGCACCGCCTTCGTCCGGTTGAACCGGGCCCGCCGCTTTGCCACCTCCGCACTCCAGTCCTGAAAGATCCTCACCGTCGAGTTCTCCCATTTGCTGCTCCTCTCTCTCTTGGCCCACCTCAGCACCCTCTCCCGGTCACTGAATCTCTGGAACCGAACCAGCACCGCCCTCGGGGGTTCGTTTGCTCTCGGCTTCCTGGCCATTACTCTGTAGGCCTCCTCCAATTCCAGGGGCGAAGGGACGGCCCCTGCCCCCATCAGTGAGCCCAGCATTTCTGCCACATACCCCTGAAGGTCCGACCCCTCCAGCCCTTCTGCCAGGCCCAGGATCCTCAGGTTTTTCCGCCTCATGCGGGTATCCATCTCCTCCAATCGGTTCTGCCATCTCAGGTGGAGTGCCTCGTGCACCTCCACCTTTCCCACGAGGACCGTGGCCTCCTCCTCCCTCACAGTCATCTCCTGCTGCAGCTCCCGAATTGACGCCTCTTGGGTCGCCTGCGCCCCCATCAGCCTGGTGGTCGTCGCGTTCATCGACTCCAGCAGCTCCACTTTCAGCTCCGTGAAGAAGCGTAGGAGAGCGGCCTGCTGCTCCGCCGCCCATGTCCTCCAGTCCTCGGGTGCGCCGCCGGCCGCCATTTTGGATTTCTTCCCCCGCTTTTTTCGGGGAGCTGCTGCCGCTTTTTTTTCCTGCCCCACTTCGGGTGACGACCATAAATTGGACGGGGTTCTCCTCTGGGAACCTTCCCCCACCGGGAATTGCCGTTCCAGCGCCGTTAGGGGCCCTCCAATCGGCCCGAAAACACCTTCCTAACAGGAGCAGCCAAACGTGCGACTTAGCTGGTCATAGCCGCAACCGGAAGTCCCGCCTCATGAGATCTAACAAGATCTTGCGAGACGTAGCAATCGGGATCTCGCCCTCACTGGGCGGGGTCCAGATTTGCATAGTTAAGTGAGCAGTTAGGCTCATTTAAATATGTCGACGCCGGATTATCCCAAGGTCCAGGATCAAACACCAGTACCTGGGAGACCATGCCGTGGCGGCGTTTAGCATCGGTTCCCACAACCGTGGACCAGTCGTGATGGCACTTGTGGGGGGGTGGGCTCCCAGGTGAACGGAGGCCCCTGGGTGGTCAAGCTCTGTGCAGGATGGTACCCTGGCACCCCAATGCCACCTGGGCACCTTGGCACTGCCCACCTGGTCCCTGGCAGTGGCACCCTGGCATTGTCAGGATGCCCATATAGCACTGCTAGGCTGGCAGTGCCAGGCTGCCTATTTGCCCATGGCAGGGATCAGACCCGGGGTGCCCTGCCCTTATGAGGTGGGCTGAGGGGGGCTGAAGGACCCCCTAATCGGTAGATTGGATCATTGGGGAGGCCACGGTGGGGGGTCGGGAGATCAGGGCACCATCGCTGCTGAGCTCGACAGTGCAGGAAATGAAAGTCCCACTTGATAACAGGGTCATTTCGGCGTTGCAGGCTCTGAGAAACAGCTCGCTATTCATGCCCAAAACAGAATTCTTTTTTTTTCGATAAATCATGCCCTAATGTTCAAAAATAGTTTGAATAAATAGATCAAGGAATTGTGGTTGAAAGGATATAGAAACAGGGCAAGTAAATACCAGCTTACATGAAGAATACCGCCAAGGACAGGTTATAGAATTGTAGAATCCCTACAGTGCAGAAGGAGGTCATTCGGCCCATCGAGTTTGCACTGACCCTCTGAAAGAGCACCCTAACCTATGCCCAATCCCCCACCCTATCCTTGTAACCCCACCTAGGGACAATTTAACATGGCCAATCCACAACCTGCACATCTTTGGACTGTGGGAGGAAACCGGAGCACCCGGGGGAACCCAGGCAGACACGGAAAGAATGTGAAAACTCCACACAGACGGTCGCCCGAGGTTGGAATTGGACCTGGGTCCCTGGTGCTGTGAGGCAGCAGTGGTAACCACTGTGCTGCCGTGCCTCCCCCATTATGTTGAGTGGCTGTTCCTGTGCTATAAGTTTTACCAACAACCTCATCGGTCGGGAATACAATGTGAGAATCTGTCATTAATTTGCAAGTCACATACAATGCCAGTTATAAGGGATTAAATTCAATTGCTCTTTTGTACAACTTCATTTACCATGCATATTCCTCTAATGATTGCGACCTTTGCGATTCCAAAGTATGGATTTTGGCAACCTGTCCTTGTAAATACAATCGAGGAATTTCCCCCAGAGTGGACACATGACAGCAATGTGACTGGGATGAGCTGCCTGATATAATCATCCGAATGAGAATCATCATTTTGAGCATTATTTCTGCAATAATATTTACCTCTGTGGTAATCTGAGCAGTGTGAAAAACGTTATACATATTTGAAAGGTGCTGGAAGGCGCTGTTCAAAATCAGAAGAAAAGGTTACCCTAGTTTGGTCTAAGGTTGCATAAAATACGTCGGTTTGCAAAATGCTAGACTCTTGGATAAAAACTACAACAAATCAACAAACGTCAGTCAGAATATTACCATGAGCATATTACTTGTAATTTCAGGGCAGATATTAGATATTTTTGTTAAAAGTTAGGATATTATCATTAAATCATGCAGTAAGAGATTCTACTGGTAAAGCTGGATAGCTGCGAAGCAAGAGCTGTTACAACGGCACCTGAACATTCTAGAAAAGTCCAGAAAGCCGATAAAATGTACCAGTGCAAAATTTTCCACAACTTCTGCTTGTGGTATTCTGACTATTCTCCATAACTGGAACCTATTTCCTTCTCTAAATGCAGAACTAACCATCACTTCTGAAACAAAACTGCTGGAGGAAGTTTGAGACTAGGACAAATCAATTTTCTGTCAATACCCCAGCACAATTTATTTTGTCTGGTGCAAACGACAACTGTTTGCATTTATGTGAAGCCATTAAAGTGGAAAAACATCCCAAAGCATCTCACAGAAGTGTATGAGGTAAGATGGACACTGGGCCAAAGACCAGGATATGAAGAGGGAAGTCTTAACTCCGGGTCAATGAGATGGGTTTCAGGAAAGGTCCTGAAGGAGGAGAGTGAGGCAGTTAAAGTGGGCAGGGGGGTTGTACCAAATTCTCTGTGCAGGGTTATAGACTTAGGATTCCATCCTCAGCAAGCAAGATACCTGCTGTGCCCTTTGTCAAATTGGGCTCTGCTAACTGATGGAACCATCTATTCACCAGGCGCATGTTTCCGATATGAATCTAGGCTTTAATCGACTTACTTCAGAGCCAGCCTGTTACCCGTAGATGAACTCTTAGTGAACTCAGGCTGACTCTGGACAAGGGTATTTATACAGCTGCACTAAGGGGAGGAGTCATGGGCGGAGCCAAGGGTGGAGCCCAGTACAAGTTCCTGTACTCCCAGAGCTACTCCCCCTAGTGGTAGGATAGCGCTACTGCGCTTACAAAGACAGTGTGAATTATCATATATACATATATATTACATTCACCACATTCACCCCCTGCAAACAAAAATCAAGTCCGGAGTGGGTGGTGGCCGACAACGTCAGTCTGTCCGGTGGTCGAATGGTCCGTTGTGATCTGCGGAGCACCGGGGTTGCAGCCTCTTGCGGTGGCTGGATGGGTGTTGTGTGCTGGGGTACGATGGTGGACTCCAGGGAGGGTTGTATCCGAGCTTCATACTCTCCTGGTTCGACCTGGGACTGGGGGCTGGCCGGCGCGGGGGCGCGGAACTGGTGGAGCAAGCTCGTGGGCTCGGGAGCGCAAGGGGGTGGCAGTATGGGGTGTAGGGTGAGAGGTCCTTCTGTGGGGGCGCTGGATTCGGCGGGTGCCAGATCCCGGAGGGATACTGTGTCCTGACGGCCGTCAGGGAACTCGACGAATGCGTACTGGGGGTTGGAGTGGAGCAGGCGCACCTTCTCAACAAGGGGGTCGGTTTTGTGCACCCTGACGTGTTTCCTCAGAAGTACGGGGCCCGGCGTCCTCAGCCATGCCGGAAGTGAGACCCCCGTGGTAGTGCCCCTGGAAAAAATGAAGAGCCTCTCGTGAGGGGTCTGATTGGTCGCCGTGCACAAAAGGGACCTAATAGCGTGGAGCGCGTCTGGGAGGACTTCCTGCCACTGGGAGACTTGGAGCTTTCTAGACCGGAGGGTCAGTAGGACGATCTTCCAGACCGTCGCGTTCTCCCTTTCCACCTGCCCGTTCCCCCGGGGTTGTAGCTGGTAGTCCTGCTCGAGGCAATGCCCTTATCGAGCAGGTACTGACGCAGCTCGTCGCTCATGAAGGACGAACCCCGGTCGCTGTGTACGTAGCTGGGGAAACCAAACAGGGTGAAGATGCTATGCAGGGCCCTAATGACTGTGTGGGAGGTCATGTCGGGGCACAGGATAGCGAATGCGAAACGGGAGAACTCGTCTACGATGTTTAAAAAGTAAACATTCTTGTTAGTTGAGGGGAGTGGCCCTTTGAAATCAATCGCGAGGCGTTCAAAGGGCCTAGAAGCCTTGGCCAGGTGGGCCCTGTCTGGTCGATAGAAGTGCGGTTTTCACTCCGCACAGATCGGACAGTCCCTGGTGACCGCTTTTACCTCCTCGTTGGAGAAAGGCAGGTTTCGGACCCTGATGTAATGGGCGAGCCGGGTGACCCCCGGGTGGCAGAGGTCATTGTGGATGACTTTTAATCGGTCGATCTGCGCGCTGGCGCATGTCCCGCGGGATAGGGCATCCGGAGGCTCGTTGAGCTTCCCGGGTCGATATTTGATATCGTAATTGTAGGTGGATAGTTCGATCCTCCACCTCTGAATTTTGTCGTTTTTAATTTTGCCCCTTTGCGAGTTGTCGAACATAAAGGCAACCGATCTTTGGTCGGTGATGAGGGTGAACCTCCTACCTGCGAGGTAGTGCCTCTAGTGACGGATAGCCTCCACAATGGCTTGTACTTCTGTCTCGACTGAAGAGTGTTGGAGTTCTGAAGCGGAGAGGGTACGGGAGAAAAATGCAACTGGTCTCCCTGCCTGATTTAACGTGGCTGCAAGAGCTACCTCTGAGGCATCGCTCTCTACCTGAAATGGGGTGGATTCATCCACCACCCGCATGGCCGCTTTGGCGATGTCCTCCTTGATGCCGGCGAAGGCCTGGCGTGCCTCGGCTGATAGGGGAAATCGTGTGGCCTTAAAGAGTGGGCGGGCTTTGTCCGCATATTGAGGGACCCACTGGGCGTAGTAGGAAAAGAAGCCCAAGCACCGTTTGAGGGCCTTGGGGCAATGGGGGAGGGAGAGTTCTAAGAGGGGGCGCATACGGTCCGGGTCTGGGCCCAGGACTCCATTTTCCACGACATAGCCGAGGATGGCTAGTCTGGTTGTGCGGAAAACGCATTTCTCCTTGTTGTACGTGAGATTCAGTTTCTGTGCCATCTGGAGAAAATGGTGGAGGTTGGCGTCGTGGTCCTGCTGGTCATAGCCACAGATGGTGACATTGTCCAAGTACAGAAACGTGGCCCGCAGCCCGTACTGGTCCACCATTCGGTCCATTGCTCGTTGGAACACCGAGACCCCATTAGTGACGCCGAAAGGGACCCGGAGGAAATGGAAGAGGCGGCCATCGGCCTCAAATGCCATGTAGTGGCGGTCCTCCGGGCGGATTGGGAGCTGGTGGTATGCAGACTTCAGATCCACCGTGGAAAAGAGCCGGTACTGGGCGATCTGGTTTACCATGTCTGCAATCCTGGGGAGGGGATATGCGTCGAGGAGCGTAAAAATATTTATGGTCTGCCTGTAGTCGACCACCATACGGAATTTTCCCCCGGTCTTAACGACCACTACCTGAGCTCTCCAGGGACTATTGCTGGCCTCTATAACCCCCTCACTGAGTAGCCTTCGGACCTCTGCTCTGACAAATAACCTATCTTGCAGGCTATACCGCCTGCTACGAGTGGCTACGGGTTTACAATCCTTTGTGAGATTGGCGAAGAGAGGGGGGGGGGTTCGCAGTGTAGCGAGGCTGCAGATTGTGAGTGGGGGCAGGGGCCCTCTGAAGCTGAGGGTGAGGCTCTTGAGGTTGCATTGGAAGTCTAGGCCTAATAAGAGTGGCGCGCAGAGTTCGGGCAAAACGTAGAGTTTGAATTTTGAGTAGCTAGCGCCTCGGATTGTGAGTGTTGCGGCGGTGCGCCCCTGGATCTGAATCTGAAGCGAGCGAGATAGTTTGCTGCACGGGGAAAACGGGGAGCGAACAGCTTTCTTACCAGGTCTGGATGTATGAAGCTCTCCGTGCTCCCGGAGCAGAAGAGGCATGGTGTTTTGTACCCGTTGATATGGACCTCTGCCATCGAATTTCGTAGATTCTTTGGTCGTGATTGGTCCAGGGTGACCGCGCTGAGTTGCGGGTAGTCGGCGGCTCGATCAGCTGTGCTGGAGTGGCCCCGTGATGACTGCCCTCAGAGTTCATAATCGAATTCAAATTCTTCTGCAGAGTTGTCCGAGCGCGGAGATGCAGGTCGGGCCCGTGGACCGCACGTGGCGGGCGGCGAGGAAGATGACGTCCAAGATGGCGGTCCCAAGAGTCGCACGTGACCGGCCACGTGGTGGAGGTTTTCCAAGATGGCGGCACCCATGGATCGCATGTGTCTTGAGGGGGCGGAGTCGGGGCATAGGCCGCAGCGTTTCGGGCCCCACGGTCCTGCGAGTGAGGGAAGCGATTACTTCGAGTCGCTGGGGAGTTGGAAGCTGGGGCCCTTTTAGCGAGGCACACTCTTACATAATGGCCTTTTCGCCCGCAGCTGCTGCAAGTCGCGTTGCGGGCCGGGCAGTGCTGCCGCGGGTGTTGGTTCTGGCCACAGAAATGGCAGGCTGGAGCAGCATAGTGGCTGGCTGGAGCAGCATAGTGGCTGGCTGGGGCAGCATGGTGGCTGGGCGGCCGCGTCGCACAGGCCTGGGGGAGTCGCTGGTCGGGGGCCCATGATTGGGTCGCGGGATCCGCGGAGAACGAGTTAAGGCTGCGGAAGGAGACCTCCATCGTGGTAGCAGCTTTACAGTCGTTTCTAAGTCCTGGGCCCCCTTTTCCAGCAGACGTTGGCGCACATAGTTAGACCTGAGGCCCGCTACAAAAACATAGCGTACCGCAAGTTCTCTGTGTTCAGCCGCGGTAACCGCTTGGTAATTACAGTCATTGGACAAATTATTGAGTTCCCTTAGAAATTCGACGAGTGATTCTGTAGGCCGCTGGCGGCGAGTCGTGAACACATGGCGAGCGTAAACTTCATTAATAGGCCTTACATAAATTTTATCGAGAACTGCTAGCGCCGCAGTATATGAACTGGCCGAGTTTAGTTGCGTAGAGATTCTGTGGCTCACCCTCGCGTGCAGTAGACTTAGCTTCTGATCCTCTATCGTTTCTGCTGTGCTCGCTTCTGCCAGGTAGACCTTGAAGCACCGGATCCAGTGGAAGAAGATTTCTTTAGCCTCTGCATCCTGCGGGTCGAGTTCCAGGCGTCCAGGCTTGAGGGCCGATTCCATAATCGATCTTTACTGTTCTTAAGTCGATTAAATTGATGGAACCATCAACTCACCAGACACGTGTTTCCGATATGAATCTAGGCTTCAATCGACTTACTTCAGAGCCAGCCTGTTACCCGTTGATGAACTCTTAGTGAACTCAGGCTGACTCTGGACAAGTGTATTTATACAGCTGCACTAGGGGGAGGAGTTGTGGGCGGAGCCAAGGGTGGAGCCCAGTACAAGTTCCTGAGTACTCCCAGAGCTACTCCCCCTAGTGGTAGGATAGCGCTACTGCGCTTACAAAGACAGTGTGAATTATCATATATACATATATATTACATTCACCACACTAACGTCATCAGGGCCTTGGTGCAGTTATATGTTGGAGACCTGTATGTGAGAAGCCAACTGTGGCTTCCACTCCAGGCCAACATGCAGGCAAAAGGGTCTGACACCAAAGAAGTACATGGGCGGAATTCTCCGACTCTGCACCGGGTCAGAGCATCGCCGGGGGGGGGCGCGCGAATCACACAAAGCCGCTCCGACGCCGGTCCGCCGGTTCTCTGGCGACTGGAGAATTGGCACTGGCGCAGTCGATGCGGCGCAGGCTGGGGGATGCGCGATTCTCCCCGAGTGCCCGCCGAGTTAGGCCAAGTCCCGCCAGTGTCGTTCTCGTGTGGTTTTTCCCGGCGGGACCTCACCGTTCATGTTGCGGGGGGGGGCGGCCTGGTGGGGGGGAGGGAGATCCGACCCCGGGAGTGACCTCCACGATGGCCTTGCCCGATCGGCGGGCAGGCTTATCCCGGTGGGGGGCTATGTTCTTCTGCACTGAGCCCCTGTAGCTCTCCGCCATGTTACGTCGGATCCAGTGCGGAGAAGGCAACCCATGCGCATGCACAGACTCGTGCCGGCCGTGGCGCACATGCGCGGACCCACGGCGCCGGTCCTGATGCACGTATCGGCAGCTGGAGCTGCGTGTGTCGCTCCAGTGCCGTGCTGGCCCCCTGTGCGGCGCCCCCTAGGGGACAGATGATGCCGTCTTAAAACACTCCGCCGTTTACAACGGCGTCAACGCTTAGCCCCAGAATCGGAGAATCCCGCCCAAGGTTTTAACTTTTATTTTTTTTTATTTTTTTTATTTTTATAAATTTAGATTAGCCAATTATTTTTTCCAATTAAGGGGCAATTTAGCGTGGCCAATCCACCTACTCTGCACATTTTTGGGTTGTGGGGGTGAAACCCATGCAGACACGGGGAGAATGTGCAAACTCCACACGGACAGTGACCCAGAGCCGGGATCGAACCTGGGACCTCAGCGCTGTGAGGCGGTTGTGCTAACCACTAGGCCACCGTGCTGCCCTATTAACTTTTATTTTTAACTAGCTTGCGGGCCAAGAGAACTGGGAGGGTTTGCCAAGACTCACAAAATGAGCCTCCCTTGCCCCAGGCCTCCCTCCGCCCCTGGGTGCCAGGCCCACCCGACCCCTCTCCTAACTATTTGTCTGAGTGCTGGGGACCATCCCTTTGTGTTTCCAGCAGAGGCCTCCTGCATCCCGGAGTCCTGTTCCTGCCTGCTGGCTGGCTACTACTGCCTCCTGATGGGGTCTGTGCAGGTGAGACTGAGTGTTGAAAGCTCCTGTTGCCAGACACATGGCCTGTTTCATGTTCACTTCAGCCCCCATCCTCATGAATCTCGGCGGGGAGTTATAATCAGGATCTTTAAGGCTGACCCAAAGAGACTGCAATTATATAATTGCAATCACAATCAAAATGACCTGCACCACTTTAAAGAATGCGGTTTCAGATTTAATTGCCTAATTAACTGCAGACAGGCAATTTTAAAATGACTTACATACAGGAATTTGAATCCAACCTCCAAACCAGATCTCTAACATATAATCACGTTGATCTAACAGGTCCTGCGGTCCTGATAGTATCTCTCCAACATTTTTCAAAGTCATGATGTGGAGATGCCGGCATTGGACTGGGGTGAGCACAGTAAGAAGTCTTACAACACCAGGTTAAAGTCCAACATTTTTGTTTCAAACACTAGCTTTCGGAGCAGTGCTCCTTCCTCAGGTGAATGAAGAGGTATCTTTAACAACTTCAGATTATCAGCCCCACCTCGACCCATTTGTTTTCATTTCATTTTAAGTGTCTTTTACCATTTCTTTCTCGTGTGGTCTTTCCCGGCGGAACCTCGCCGTTCATGTTGCGGAGGGGGGGGGGGGGGGGGGGGGGGGGGGGGGGGGGCTGGTAGGGGGGTGCGCCAGCGCCAATTCTCCATTTCTTATAAATTACATGTATATTAAGAAAGAAAGAAATGGTAAAAGACAGTTAAAATGAAATGAAAACAAATGGGTCGAGGTGGGGCTGATCATCTGAAGTTGTTAAACAAAAATATATCTCTTCATTCACCTGAGGAAGGAGCAGTGCTCCGAAAGCTAGTGTTTGAAACAGACATGTTGGACTTTAACCTGGTGTTGTAAGACTTCTTACGTTTTTCAAAGTGGTACCTCTGTATTTACCCTGTGAATGCCAAATCTTATAATTCATTCCTACTTCCCACCTACCTTCCCTTCTCCTTAGAAATATGCCCTGTTCACCCAAACCCCAAGAAAAAAATAACCCCTTTGCCACGCCTCCAGCCCTGTTGCCTTCACATTGCTACATTCTGAAAGGTAAGATGGGAGCCACCGTTTATTGCCTTGGAACGTTTCGCCCAATTAAAATTGCTTATTCTAGCTGCTTTGGTGTGGCTGTTCCATCAGTGAAGTATTGTGCACGATGCACATCTCTGGAACTCTGTGAACGTTGAGGTGAATCTTCTTTCATTCCTTGTTAGTCGTCACATCGTTATAAAGGAAAAGTGTATCTGGTGGGGAGAAATCATGCGGCCGGTGACTGTGCAATGCCATTAAAGTTCAAAGTCATTCCCTAGTGTCCTTGGTGTGGCTGTGCATGCTCGAGAAGTGATGCTTATTTATTAAAAAGAAAGAAAGTCTAGCAGCTATATAATGCCTTTCACCACCCCGAGACATCTCAAAGCTACAGGGCGAAATTCTCCGCTCCCGCGAAAGATCGGGAAGGCCGTCGTGAACTCGGCCGAGTTTCACGACGGCCTAGGAGGCCGCTCCTCTCACCTTATTCACCCCCACCCGGGGGGCTAGGAGCGGCGCTCCGTAACTCTCGGCCGCTGGGCGGCGCACCGAATGGCGCGTCGAGAGTGACGCGACGGCGGCGCCTATGTGACGTCAGCCGCGCATGCGCAGGTTGGCAAGCTCCAACCCGTGCATGAGTCGTCATGACGGCTGACGGCTCAAACCTGCGCATGCGCGGTTGCCGTCTTCCCCTCCGCTGCCCCGCAAGATGTGGCGGCTTGATCTTGCGGGGCGGCGGAGGAGAAAGAGTACGTCCCTTTTTGGGCACCGATCGCGGGCCAGTCCCCTCCCGAGCACGGCTGTGGTGCTCATCCCTTCTCCGCCCCCCACAAGCTTCAATCCAGCTTTTGGCACCATGTTCACGACGGCAGCGACCAGGTGTGGTTGCCGCCATCTTGAACCGGTCGCGAATGGCAGGCCGCTTGGCCCATCCGGGCCGGAGAATCGCCGGTCGCCGTGAAAAGCGGCAAGCGCCGATTCTTCCGAGCGGGGGGGTGGAAGAATCGCGAGGGGTGCCGGGGGGGCGTGTCATGAGTCGCCCGGCCCTCCCGCGATTATCCCACCCGGTGTGGAGTATTTCGCCCACAGTCTATGAGGTACTTTTTGCAGTGCAGGCACAGTTGTGATGTCGGAAATGAGGCAGCTAACCCGCGTTCAGAAATTTTCCACAAATAGAAATGTGATGATGACCAGATTATCTGTCTTTTCGTGCTGTTGATTGAGGCACAATTATTAGCCAGGACACACCAGGGATAACGTCGCTACTCTTCTCCAAGATGTTTTACATCCCCTCGAGCAGTCAGATGCAGCCTTGGTTTATTATCTCACCAAAAGATGGCACTTTCAGCAATGCAATGCTCCATCAGTACTTCAGAGGAGTGTCAGCCTGGAATATTGTGCTCAAACCTTGTGATTACAAGGCAAATGTGCTACCAACTCAGTCATGGCTGACACAGAGATGTGGGCCGACTTCATTTGGTCTTGATCCCTAGAGATCAATTGGGATTGGGAAACATGTGACTCATGCTTGTCAGATGGGCCAATGCCTCGGTCAACTAAACATTATGTTTGAAATGTTACCATTATTTTTGTACAGTGTCCAATTTTGCTGTGGAAATAATGAGGAGGCTAACAGCACTGACCAATATTTCTGTCCAAATTAGATAACAACTTGCAGTGAATGTACGTGCACAATTAAATGTGTTCCTTCATTTTTTTCAAACGTATTTACAGGATGTGGGCGTCACTGGTTAGGCCAGCATTTATTGCCCATCCCTAGTTGCCCTTCAGAAGGTAGTGGTGAGATGCCTTCTTGAACCGCTGCAGTCCGTGAGGTGTAGGTACACCCACTGTGCTGTTAGGGAGGGAGTTCCAGGATGTTGCCCCAGCAACAGTGCAGGAACGGCGATATATTTCCAAGTTGGGACGGTTAGTGACTTGGAGGGGAGCCGCCAGGTGTTGGGGTTCCCATGTATCTGCTGCCCCTGTCCTTCTAGACGGTAGTGGTCGTGGGTTTGGAAGGTGCCGTCTAAGGAACCTTGGTGATTTACTGCAGTGCATCTTGCAGATAATACACATGGCTGCCAGTGTTCATCAGTGGTGCAGGGTTTGAATATTTGTGGAAGTGGGAGCAATCAAACGGGTTGCTTTGTACTGGATGGTTGAGCTTCTTGAGTGTGGTTGGAGCTGCACTCATCCAGGCAAGTGGAGAATATTCCATTACACTCCTGACTTGTGCCTTGTGGATTGTGGACAGGCTTTGGGAGGGTCAGGAGGTGAGTTACTCGCCGTAAGATTCCTAGTCTTTGACCTGCCCTGGTAGCCTATTAATATGGCTAGTCCAGTTCAGTTTCTGATCAATGGTAACCCACAGGATGTTGATTGTGGGGGATTCAGCAATTGTAATGCCATTCAATGTCAAGAGGCAATGGTTAGATCGTCTCTTGATGCGTAAAAATGCATTGTGCCATTTATTGAACAATGTGACCTGATGTCATAGATCCGCCATTCGTCAGTGGCACGATCTTCTTGTCCAGTCATTGTCAATGGGGTTTCCCGTTGCATGCACCCTCACCACCTTGAAACCCATGGCAAGAAACCCGGCCGGGGGGGGTGCGAGGGCCTGGAATGTCCCATGCTGTAAACATGATCTTGCGGGGCGGCGGAGGGGAAAGAGTGCGTCCCTTTGAGACGCCGGCCCGACGATCGGTGGGCACCGATCGCGGGCCAGTCCCCTCCCGAGCACAAAAGTGTAAGTGATTCCCATTTTTATGTGTTTTATATATTTTAATGTGTGATAAATTTGAATTACTGTCAAACCATCTCTCTAACACTGAATATTAATTTTAAGTGTAAATTCTAATTCCTTCAGATTTTGATTACTGCTGGAATATTTTAAAACTTTTTTCCGTCTCTTCTAACTCTTCATCCAATATTTCTTGCCCCTCTTTACTCCATTTAATTTCACACTGGATTCACTGATTGAACTTAATACTTCCTGCTTCAGAGTCTCCGCTAATTAACAATTCTTCAATATAGTAAAGGGGATATACAGTTGGTTACCCTGATTCAAATAGTTCCCAGGTCCTGTCTGCAGGTTGCTGCATCGGTTGGATATACCAGTGCACGCATCTTAATGTGCAAATCCCCATGCAGAATCTATGTACAAGTGCAAGTTTGCTTGTTTGCCATTTGCACCCAGATCCTCCCGTGCGTTCTGAGGGCCGTTCCATCTTGTTATTAATGCATCCCCTTGTGGAGACAAGAAGAATTGCAGAAATTGGGCGAAGCTAACAGAGAGTAACTTTTTCTAACATTGAATTAATAATAATAATAATAGCCATCTTTATTATTGTCGCAAGTAGGCTTACATTAACACTGCAATGAAGTTAGTGTGAAAAGCCCGAGTTGCCACACACCGGTACCTGTCGGGTACACGATGGGAGAATTCAGAATGCCCAATTCACCTAACAGCACACCTTTCGGGACTTGTGGGAGGAAACTGAAGCACGGGTAGGAAACCCATGCTGATACGAGGAGAACGTGCAGACTCCGCACAGACAGTGACCCAAGCCCGGAATCGAACCGGGGAACCTAGCGCTATGAAGCAACAGTGCTAACCACTGTACTACCATGCCGCCCATCTGTCAAACCTGGGCGCCAGCGGAGGGACCAACTTTAAGGCCCAAAATTAAACAGCTCAAAACCTCAGAAAAGCACCCCATGGTACATTATTTTCTGTTCCTCATACTGGCAGTCGTTCTGAGTAAGATTGTCCATTGGTGTTACTCCTGTGCTTTAGACACGCCAATGAAATGCATTAAATGGCCTGAGGTTGCTGTATTTGCTCAGTACATTTTATTTTAAAATAAATTTAGAGTATCCAATTCTTTTTTCCAATTAAGAGACAATTTAGTGTGGCCAATCCACCTACCCTGCACATCTTTGGGTTGTGGGGGTGAAACCCACGTAAACACGGGGCAGAATGTGTAAACTCCACACGGACAGTGACCCAGAGCCGGGATCGAATCTGGGACCTCGGTGCCGTGAGGCAGCCGTGCTAACCACTGCGTCACCGTGCTGCCCTCATCGAACCAAACCTGTCCATTTCAGTTGAAATGTCCCCGAAAGGACACGATAGGTTTTAATTTTGGCCAGGTAACATTTCTGTGACTGAATGTTAACTATTACAAGCATGGACTTTGGACTTTCATCCCTTTGGGTTGTAATGGTTGTTGGAGATTTTTAAAATGTAAAATGTATTTATTTGCTGTCAGTTTTCCTTTCTGTCTGCTCACACTCTCAATCCAATCCTTCTTTTTATCCTCTATTCGTCTTCCTGTACCTGATTTTATATTGATGTCACTTACTCCGATTTATATTTTCTTCTCCGATCCTGGTGCTGTTAATTTGTGGGAGAAGTTGAGAAGACGCAGTTATTTGCCTTTTCTATTCAGATCCAAGATGCTCTGTTTTTCTCACTGCAGTATGGCCAGCTTTCACATTCTGCAGTTTGCTGTGCAAAAGGTTAAATGCACCTGTGTATGCAAGAACACACCCTGTGAACAGCAGATTTAATCAGGTTCACTCCTGCAATAAATCATGATCATGGTCTGTTACATTCAAAATATAGGGCGCGATTCAATGGACTTGAGTTAAAGTCTGCTGAATGGCATCTTTGGCCGGGTGGTTTTCAGTGGCTATATCTCCGAGAAGCACCAAGATATCCATTGACACTTTGCTCTTTTTGTTTTTGCTTCAGGCAGATTCTCTCCAACAAGGCCGCACTTTGAGTCATTTCCTGCTGAAGCTCGCCAGCAGGAAAGGCTCCGAAGATCGAGGCACCATTTTGGAAGGCTGCCCTGATCGTCCACCCCCCTTTCAGGTCCGCCACACTATTTTGACTCCCTACACACCTTTGTTCCCACCTTACCCCAAAACCTTGGGGAGGCCCCCAGGAAGGCCCTTCCCCCCTTACCCCAGCCCCCACCTGGCAAAGCTGCCCAGGCCTAACCTCTGGCAGTGCCAACATGTCACATGGTAACTGCCAGCCTGGCATGCTGGCAGGGCCAAGATGTCCGGGTGCTGGAGGTGGTGCCAGGGTGTCACCCTAACCTCTCCCTGACATGGCTTGAGAGATCCTCTCAGTTGCCATTATGACTGGCCCACGTTTGTGT
Source organism: Scyliorhinus canicula (assembly GCF_902713615.1). Classification (NCBI taxonomy): domain Eukaryota; kingdom Metazoa; phylum Chordata; class Chondrichthyes; order Carcharhiniformes; family Scyliorhinidae; genus Scyliorhinus; species Scyliorhinus canicula. The sequence continues at coordinate 21,809,230 of NC_052165.1, read as the reverse complement.
GGACCAGTACTAAACAGCGCCCTGGCGAGATCTCCCAGGTTCAGTCGGTGAGTCCCGAGTGCCAGGTGAATATGGCGTCCAGGCATTTTAATGAGCCATTAGGCTAATTTAAATATTCAGTTCCAAATCACGCCCAGCGAGGACAAGAACCAGATCGCACCGATTTGCATCTCACGCGCAATTCACCCACTGCGCCCAGATCTGCACCAGGCACAAGGAGGTCGCTGAATCACACCCACAGCATATGAATCAACTTTTAAAAAAATTAACACTAAGTGGTAGTTCCTATTGCTTGGGTATGCTGGGTGCTTAAGTTTTATAATGTAGTCCGTGTCAGTTGTCAGTGTTACTATATATCACTGCATTATGTAAAAAGTGAAATCTGCAGAATGTGCTTCGGCAAATTTATGGTTAGCATAAATAATATGCATGTATTTTTTGGAAGTTGTATAATTCAAACCACATGCTACATAAAGATGTAAATGAAGGGAAGGTCCATAGAATTTTTTTTTAAAGGCCACACGGGACAAATGATTCCGAAGGCTATTTCAGAGCTGCAAAATCCAGCAACATTTCCAAGTTAGGGCTTATGTTCAACGTGAAATAAAATGAAAAGAAAAAGAACTATCATAGATAAGAATATGATCACTGTGGAGCATTTGTTTCAAACACTAGAGAAAGCTATTCTGGTGGTGAAAAAACATTGGCAGGATCTTCAGGTTGTTCGCACTGACGGGATTTTCCATTACCGCCGATGGCGCATTCACGCCGTGGCTTTACCGGCAGCATGGGGTTGATTCAGTAGGAAATCCCATTGGCAGCGACGGGAGCAAAAGATTGCGCTGTCGGGAAACACAGCACAGGGAGGCCAGGTGATCTCGTCCATTCAATTTACAACAAGAGCAAAGACGTTGTAATGAATGCTGGGAAAAAATGTTACCCGCGGATTGGATGGAAAATATGACGGGCCATTGAAAGGTCCGTTGACTCCAGGTGGGAATTTCTGGTCTCGGAGAAGGCAGGAGCAGAAAATCCAAATTCAATGCATAACTGGTAGCTTTAAAACATTCAGACAACATCCCCAAAAAATGCCGGAAAGATATAGGGCGCGATATTGTAATCGGCAATCGGGCGGAGAATCCCTTCCGATGCCAAAATCAGGGCGGCGCCGGTTTGACACCGGTTTTTTTAACCTCGCCCCCCTCGGAAATGACATCACGGTGCCGCACGGCATTGGAATGGCGTTGGCCCATCACCTGAATGCTCTCCCCCGATGCTCTGTCCTCGATGGGCCAAGTTCCCGACCGCACTGGGAAGGTGTGGTCTCAGCGGTCGGAAACCCAGAATGGTGGCTGCGGTCTGTGTCCAGCGCCACCACAGTCGGCCGCAAGCCATGTTGCTGGCAGGGGGGCTTCAGCAAGGGCTAGGGGGACTGGTGACGGGTAGCCAGGGGGTGGCCAGGGGGACAGTATTTGGTAGTTCAGGTCCGCGCACGGCTGGCACCATGTTTTACTGGCGCGACGGCTGCAGATCGTCGCCCTGCGCATGCGCGGCCATGGACCTGGCCATTCTCCAGCCATTTTTGTGTTGGGAGCCGGAGGTTTTACCCGGCATGGCTGCTAGTCCCTCACCGATCACAGGATCGGTGAGGGTTCGGCGCCGATTTTGGCATCCTAAAATGCCCAGTTCCCATGCCAGTGTCGGCACTTAACCTCAAAATCAGAGAATCCAGTCTTATTTTAATTGAGAAATTTGAGCATTATTTTAATTGAGAAACTTTTACCTTGCAAGAAATGCTATAGTGAAGTTGAAAATGTGTCCCTTTAAATGATACTGTAGAACGGGAACAGTAAAATCCTTCTTAACTTAAGAATCATGGGGTCTTCTGATTTATGCTACAGGCTGAGACTTGGAGCCACTTCATTCCCAAAGAGCATAACCTTTATGTTGTGCAAACTGCCGTCAAGTACATGGGGTTTCGGGAATTGTTTGAATTTGATTCTCTGTTGCTTCCTGCATGTGCAAACTAAAATTAAAATTTTCACCACTCACATTTGACTTTGAGAGTGATTTTTAAATTATCAGCAAATGGGCTTTTCAATGTCATGATGCAGAAGAAAAGCAAACAGCATTATTCCCCTGAAAATGAAATTGCAATCTACCTATCTGAACTTCCTGTCAGTATTATATCTGGATGTGTAGCTAAAATGCAAGTTTAATTTATTTGGTCAACATGTGAGTGTTAACAAGGAATATTTTAAACGAATGTGGTCCAAGAGCTGACTCTGATGGGAAATTCTAAATGCAATATAGTAGATGGACACAATTTAACCACCCCATTCCAGCAAGCACGGATCTGGGAGCGCCGGCTAAACAGCCGGAAAGCTAAAGATTGAGATTTGCGGCAGACGCAATTCAGTTTGCTATTGACCAGCTCGCAATATTCAGTTCCGAGTCAGGTCAAATATGGTGTGCATGTCATTGATCCCAATGAGCAACAATTTTCATCTCATTAGCGAGATTAAAGTCGAATGTAACAGCCTCCTGGGAATTAACCGGCTGCCCAGAAAAAAGTCTTGTGGGCATTGTTTAGTACCCCTTTTTAAAAGCGTGAAGCTGATGCAATTGCTGCTGAGGGGAACTGAGGAAGTGAGTAGTCATTTCCATTTTCAGGCATGCTGCTCAAGGGCACGGATAGATAGAATTTACACTGGAGCTTCTGCCCCGGTGATCGCACAAGGTGGGGGGGGGGGGGGAACTCAGGGGGGGTTGGGCTTGGTGAGGGGCTGAAGTGTTCCAGATCGGGGGTCGCCCCTGGGCCAGGGTGCTGGGGGGAGGGGTGGTTGAGGGGTTTGTCATCTGTGAGGCCTTCAAGCCATCTTTAAATAATGTGAATACCAATAACAGGGGCAACTACACCTGTTGACTGTCTGTCCTACCAAACACTTATTGGTTATATGCTGAAGGACACTGTAACTCACTTTGACTGTGAGCAGCCTCAAGCTTCACAGTTGAAGGCTATTGCTAATAAGGAATTGGCCTTGCTAGTTGTGAGAGCACTACACAGCTGCAGGTTGCTCCTGCTGGTGGCTGCAGATTTCTGGAGACTGCTGTGTCCACGAGTTTGTTTGCTGCCTTTTTACTGCTTGTTGCTGTCCCCTCCCCTTGGGTTCACATGCTGCTTTCTGGATCTCTTTTACCTGGAGTGCAGCAAGAAGAGGATTTTGTCCTGGTCCACCCACGTTGATCAATCTGCCTTGGGGGATATTGGCAAACAGCTTTCTAAAATCCATCTCTGTACACAACATCCACTGCACTGTCTTCATCAACCCTCCTTGTCACTTTCTTAAAGAATTCAATGAAATTTGTGGGGCAACATCTTCCTTTAACAAATCCATGCTGACTATCCTTGACTAGTCCCTGCCTTTCTATGTGATAGATAATCCTATCTCTCAGGATTAATTCGACTAATTTGTCCATCACTGGTATTTCCTTCGATCCTTTTTAAACAGTGAAACTACGTTTTCATTTCTCCAGTCCTCCAGTACCTCCCCGTATTTAGTGAGGATTGGAAAATCATCCCCAGAGCATCTGCCATCTCCTCCCTGACCTCGTTCAGCAACCTTAGAAACAATCCATCTGGGCCTCGCGACTTATCAACTTTCACGGATTCCAGCCCTTCGAATACTTTCTCTCTCTTCATGATTATCACATCCAATCTCTCACAGTGTTCCTCCTGGACTCCTGTATCTGAATCATCCATTTCCTTTGTAAACATGGAGACAAAATATTCATTTAAAGCTCTTCCCCCAGCCTCTGCATCTACACACAAGTTCCCTTCTTCACCTCTGATAGGTCCCACTTTTTCCTCAACAAAACCTTTACCATTAATATCTTGGTAAAACGCCTTTGGGTTTTCTTTAATTTTATTGCAAATTTTTTTTCATGCCTTCTCTTTGTTTTTCTTATTTCCTTTTTTACTTCGTTCCTGCACTTCCTAGGCTATCTGCAGTACTTAGCTCTTTGCCCCTATCGAATGCTTTCTTTTTCTGTTTGATCTTTCCCTATATTCCTCCAGACAACCAGGGGAAGGTGCAGATTTGGCTCTTATTTATGAAGGGGACATGTTTACTTTGTACATTTAGGATCTCACTTTTTAATGCTTCCCACTGGTTTTCCACTGATTTATCCTCTAGCAGTGCTGGCCAGTCCACCTCATCCAATTCCCTTCTCAATCCCGAAAAATTTGCCTTCCCCCAGTTCAAAACTTTTACTCCTGTTTTATGTCTGTCCTTTTCCATGGTAACACTGAATCTAACTGAATTGTGATCACAATCCCCGATATGGTCACCAGCTGTCACTTCACCCATTTGCCCTTCTTCGTTCCCCAAGACTAGGTCTAGAATTGCATCTCCTCTCGTTGTGTCCCATATTTCCCACATTCTGCAGGAGAAGCATGTAATGGATCTGAAGACTTCTGCCATGACATCCCTTTCAATTAAGCTAGTTACATAGATTACATAGAACATACAGTGCAGTAGGAGGCCATTCGGCCCATCGAGTCTGCACCGACCCACTTAAGCCCTCACCCTCCCTATCCCCATAACCCAATAACCCTCCTAAACGTTTTTGGATACTCAGGGCAATTTATCATGGCCAAACCACCTAACCTGCACGTCTTTGGACTGTGGGAGGAAACCGGAGTACCCGGAGGAAACCCACGCAGACACGGGGAGAAAGTGCAGACTCCGCACAGGCAGTGACCCAGTGGGGAATCGTACCTGGGACCCTGGTGCTGTGAAGCCACAATGCTATCCACTGTGCTACTGCGCTGCCCTTAGTTACTCTCTTAAAACAAGTTACATTAGCTGGGGTATTATTTACATTAGCTGTGAACCTGGGCCGGGATTCTCCCCTACCCGGCGGGGTGGGGGGTCCCGGCGTAACAGAGTGACGCCAACCACTCCGGCATCGGGCCTCCCCAAAAGGTGCGGAATTCTCCGCACCTTTAGGGGCTAGGCATGCGCCGGAGTGGTTGGCGCCACGCCGACTGTCGCCAAAACCAGCCCCAACGGCCTTTAACGCCGGCCGGCCGGCGTCAGGGCTGGTCGAAAGGCCTTTGTCGGTTCGCGCATGCGCCGGTGCATCAGCGGCCGCTGACGTCACCACCGGCGCATGCGCGATAGGGGGTGTCTCTTCCCCCTCCACCATGGTGGAGGCCGTGGTGGCGGCAGAAGAAAAAGAGTGCCCCCACAGCACTGGCCCGCCCGCCGATCGGTGGGCCCCGATCGCGGGCCAGGCCACCGTGGGGGCACCCCCCCCCGGGTCCAATCGGCCCGCGCCCCCCACCCCAGGACCCCAGGGGCTCGCTCGCGCCACCAATCCCGCCGCCACCAGACGTGGTTCAAACCATGTCGGCGGGAGAGGCCTGACAGCAGTGGGACTTCGGCCCATTGCAGGCCGAAGAATCGCCACGGGGGTACGCCGATCGGGGTCGGGGGGTCGGAGAATTCCGCCCCTGGTTTCTTACCAAACACTTCTATTATAATTGTGCAGTACTATTCTACAGTCCTTTTTTTAGTCCCTGCCTTACTATTAAGCAATGAATTACTTTAATCTATTGAAAATACTCAACAGGGCTTACTCACCAATCAGCTGCTTTGATTGGTCCTACACCACTTTCTGACCCGGTGTTTGTTGACTGCTCTTCCTCCAGTGGAACTTTCTCCCTCCTCGGTTATGTTGACCGAGCTGAGTCTTCCCAGAATTCTCCTCAGTGACTGCTCATCAATGGAGTTTGATCCCTTTTCATAATTTCTGCTACATTGTTTCCCCCAGCTTGTTCAGCATTTCCCGATAGTTATAATTTAATGTTTTCTTGTTGTGGGTGATACAGACTTGACTACATTTATTGCTTATACCTGGATGCTCTGAGAATTTGACAGTGGGCTATTATTTGGAGCTGTTGTATTCCGTGCGTTGATAGCGTTCCAATAAGGTTTAGGAATAAACAAGATTATAAGAACAAACTAGGCAATTCAACCCCTCGAACCCGCTCCGCCATTCAATACGATCGTGGCTGATCTTCTCCCGGCCTCAACTCCACTGTGCTGCCTATTCTCCATCACCCTTCAATCCATTTCTGATTAAAAATCTATCTCCTCCTTAAATTTGCTCAAAATCCTGGCATCCATCGCACTCTGGGACAATGAATTCCACCGATGCAAGACCCTTTGAGAGAAATTTTTCCTCATCTCTGTTTTAAATCTGCCAGCTCTTATGCTAAAACTATGACCTCACATTCTCGATTGCCCCACAAGAGAAAGCATCCACACTACATTTCTACGACTACTTTGTCAATACCTTTTACATCCGATATACCTCAATTAGATCTCTCGTTCTTCTGAACTCGAGAGACTATTGGCAGGTTTGGGTCAGATAGACAATAAATGTTCCAATTAGCTGATTGAACAAGGAGTTGGGGGACACAGATTTAATATTTTGGGCAATAGTTGTCGGAGTGATAGGAGGACAAATGTTTTTACACTGTAAGTGGTAATAACCTGGAACTCATTGTCCAAGATGGTGGTGAAAGATGGGACGATCGATAATTTCTAAAGAAATTGGATGGGTACTAGAAGGAAGTAAACTTGCAGAGCTCCAGGTATAGACCGAGAGAGTGGGACTGACTGCTTTGCACTTGTGAAGGCTGACATGGCCTTGATGGCCTGAATGGCCTTTTTCGGTGCTGTAATTAACTCTGTGACTCTATATCAAGGCTTTGACCCTGTGATACTGAAGAAACTATGATAGAAGTCAAGATGTCATGATAGAATTATGATTAAAAAGGCAGCACAGTAGCAGAGTGGTTTGCACTGTTGCTTCACAACATCAGGGACCAGGGTTCAACTCCCGGCTTGGGTCACTGTCTGAGCAGAGTCTGCATGTTCTCCCGTGGCTGCATGGGTGTCTTCTGGGTGCTCCAGTTTCCTCCCACAAGTCCTGAAAGACGGGCTTGATATGGGAACTGGACATTCTGAATTTTCCCTCCCTGTTCCCGAACCATGTGTGGCGGCTGGGGGATTTTCACAGTAACTTCATTGCAGTCTAAATGTAAGTCTACTTGTGACACTAACAAAGATTATTATTATTGGCAGTCCAAGTCAGGTATAGATGTCCCTTGTAGGGGGCCCTGAGGTTAATGGCAGTCCAGGTGACAGTAGTCTCAGGGTTAGGAGGTGCTACTGAAAGAACCTTGATGAATTTGCATGAAGCTGTATGAATTATGGTCCCACTACATTGATGTTTGAAGGAGTGAATTTTTAAAAATTAATTTACGGGATGTGGGCTTCACTAGCTGAACCAGAATTTATTGCCCATCCCTCGTGCCCTTCAGAAGATGGTGGTGACGGTCCTTCTTGAACCATTGCAGTCCCTGAGGTGTAGGTACTCTCACTGTGCTGTTAGGGAGGTAATTTCCGGATTTTGACCCAACAGCAGTGAAGGAACAGCAATATATTTCTATGTCAGGATGGTCAATGTCTTGGAGGGGAATCTCCAGGTGGTATGTTCCCAGGTATCTGCTGCTCTTTTCTTTTGAGCTGGTAGTGTCTGTGGGTTTGGAAGGTGCTGCCGAAGGAACCTTGGTGAGTTCCTGCAGCGCATCTTATAGACGGTTCGCACGGCTGTCACTGCATTGGTGGTGGAATAATTGAAAATTGAGATAGGATCCAGTGGAATGGTTGTCAAACCTACAAACTGCTTTGGACAGTGTGAACCCACTCGAGTGCTGTTGCAGCAACACCCAGCCAACCAATTGCAAATATTCCTTCTGTCATAACCCCCATGAGGACCACGGGAAATTGATCTCCCCGTGGGACTCGTGGAGTATGAGCTTTCCAGGTAGGGGGCAGAGGCCTACCACCTGGGGTCCATTATGAGCAAAGGTTAAAAGCAGGCCCAGATCAGGGTCTGGTGAGATAAGTCCTCCCAGCTGGGATTGCACTGGCAGTGAGATGCTGCGTTATGCAGACCATTGTAAATACTTGTGAATAAATCTATCATACGTTTACTGTCAACCTCCGCTGCATCATTTTACCTTCACACTATTATCTTGAGATGTGTTGAGAGTAGCCAGGTCGCAAAGAAGTGGTCCACTCACCATAGTCCTTTGTTGCTATGGACGATCCAGTTACTGATCTAGTCAATACAATAACAACTCAAAGATGTTGCTAATGTTACTCTGACAACCATAGTATAAATCCATCCACTGGCCAATTTTCCCCTTGGCGTCTATTAACCTCAGTTCTGTTTCAGGTCCCTTGATGCCATTGGGTTAAATGCCGTCTTGATGTCTAAAGAATGTTGCTCCTGTCCATCCTCTGCCTCTGAGCTCTTGAGTCACTCAAGCACTGGGTAATTATCAGTACCGTATTGCGGTTAAACTGGATACAACAAAACATTCACTGACAAAAAATCAAATTGGAGGACTAGTAAACAGACCATTTCATCTCACAGCACAAAGTGCCGATGTAAAGTTAAGTTGGATTGAGCTTCATATTTATTTGCCACAGCAAGTTCTTTTTCATATAATTGAATGAAGTGTGCTGCTTAGGATCTGTAAATAGCCTTGGATCAGTGACTTAGAATGGTTCGGAGCCAAGCCTTTCAAAAGTGAACTGCTGGGTTTGCCAGTTCAGATGCTGGCTCGGTGTCAGAGTGAAAGCTTGTTTTCAGATTGATTTTTCTTGTGCAATAGGAGTTTAAATATGAATATAAATTTGGACACCGTTGCTATGACTAACCTGAGCCAAATCCATGGGGTGAATTTTAACCCCCAGTTGGTTTTAGGCTGGAGGCTAGTGTTTGAGTCGGCCTAAACTTAAGGGGCTGGATTCTCCGATCCTGCGGCTATGTCCACAGGATCCATCTGGTCCTGCGATGGGGAAAGTTGACTGGGCACCGGCATTGATCCTCTGTTCGGTGGGGCCTCGCAGCCACTTCAGTAAAGAGCGCAGAGAGAGGGCGAGACTTCAGTAAAGAGCGCGGAGAGAGAGAGGGCGAGACTTCAATACAGAGCGCGGAGAGAGAGAGGGCGAGACTTCAATACAGAACGCGGAGAGAGAGAGGGCGAGACTTCAATACAGAGCGCGGAGAGAGAGAGGGCGGGACTTCAATACAGAGCGCGGAGAGAGAGAGGGCGAGACTTCAATACAGAACGCGGTGAGACAGGGGCGAGACTGCAGGACAGAGCGCGGAGGGACAGGAGTGAGACCTCAGTAAAGAGCACGCAGAGCCACTGGCGAGACTTCAGCAAAGAGCACGGAGAGACAGGGGTGAGACTTCAGGACAGAGCGCGGAGAGACAGGGGTGAGACCTCAGCAAAGAGCACGGAGAGACAGGGGCGAGACTTCAATAAAGAGCACGGAGAGACAGGGGTGAGACTGCAGTAAAGAGCGCGGAGAGACGGGGCGAGACTGCAGTAAAGAGGGCGGAGAGACAGGGGCGAGACTTCAGCAAAGAGCGCGGAGAGACAGGGGCGAGACTTCAATAAAGAGCGCGGAGAGACAGGGGCGAGACTGCAGTAAAGAGCGCGGAGAGAGAGAGGGCGAGACTTCAATAAAGAGCGCGGAGAGACAGGGGCGAGACTTCAGTAAAGAGCGCGGAGACACAGGGGCGAGACTTCAATAAAGAGCGCGGAGAGACAGGGGCGAGACTGCAGTAAAGAGCGCGGAGAGACAGGGGCAAGGGACACCACTATCGGGTAAGTCAGCTGTTTGTTTCAAAATTGGAAAAAAACCCGGTAAAGTGACGTCACACGGAACTGTGACCTGATTGGCTGAAAGGTAGACTGGGCTAAATTTGAATATCTGTGGAGTTACTGATTCAAATACTAGTTTTGATTTCACTTAGATTACTATTTTTAAACTGCTTTGAATTAGTATTTCTAATTTTTAAAATTTGACTTAAATAACTATTTTGGATTGATTTAAATTACTATTTTTAAGTTGATTTAAGTAACTTTTTAAATTTAAATTAAATAACTATTTTTAATTTGTTGTCAGATCAAGATGGATAAATGCTCAGTTTTTAAAAAAAATCTAATTAAATAGTATACGGGGATTGGATTTAATCTGACACAAAAATATCTTTCTAAAGTTTAATTTCAAAGGTATAATTTAAAGAAATAATTCATGGCAGGACAGCTCCAAGGTGTGGTCTGCTCCTCTTGCTCCACGTACCGTCCTGATTCCGGCATAAACAGGGATTCTCCGGCCGATCGCTGAAAGCGATTTTGGCGGCGGCAGCGATCAAAGAAACCAGCCCGAGGTGTTTGGCTGTTTAAAGTCCCAGGCTCCAGCTGCATGCTACTGGTCAGCTGCCCGTTGATCCAAATTGACAATGGAATTTTGGGTGGCTGGAAGCTGCAGACAACAGCTAAGTGACAAGTAGAGGTGGGGAAGAGTATCCTGGAAGGACACTAGCAGGGGGAAGCTGGAGCAGGGAAAGTTGCTACTTTCCTGTGCTCTTCCTGGCTCTACAAATGCACTCTTTCACTTAGAAAACCTCTTCACCCTTCCTGACAACTGAGAACTGAGTTTGTTTCTTCTATCAGGCCCAAGTTCAAACACAGTTTGTGTCCCATTGCTAGAGCAGAGCCCTGATTTGCATCCATTCTTATGCTCTCTGGCTGCTTCCAGCAGGCCCCAGAGCCACATAATTACAGCGAGCACTTGAAGTAGTGGCCAGCAGACCTGGAGTGGACAACATAAAGATATTTCACGTGGAAGGCATTCCCCCCTCCCCCACTTTCTCACAGATGCAAAACAAACTCCGAAGTGTACAATACGATGGGTGACAAATGTACAGCCAAGGCCCAACCCTGAGTCATGTTGGGGGTTGTTGCCCTTGCATATAGAGAGTCCACCATCTTTCTGAGGTATCCTTCCTGGAACTAAATTGCCCTTAAAATAAGTTTTGCCATGGAGGAATAAGGGTCAAAAGACATGGCAATAATGCATGAATTTGAGGCTCAAAGAGTTATTTCTCCGTAGACTCACAGAAAAACATTATTCCTGTTAACAAAAGTCAAAACCAGCTGACAAAACAATGATGAGGTTAGCTCCCTCAACAACATTGTGAATTCACGGGTAAAGAACACACACACCCAGAAATGGACATTATAAATGTATTTCTCTTACACTAGCCCGTTATACAATGCCGGCACTGATCACGAAAACAACCGGGTAGAGAAGAACTTCTGGTCTCAGTTTTTGTTATCTCGCTTGAAGCTATTGAATAACAAAGATAACATCCAGAAAAATGTAATATGAATGTTAATCTAAGACCCACACTAATCCCCTCCCCTCCCGCACTAAGCCCCATTCTGATCATCTCCCCTCCCCAAAATTCCAGACTGTTCTCCCCTCCCTCACGAAGCCCCATAATGATCACCTCCCCTCCTCCACTAAGCCCCATACTGATCATCTCCCCTCCCCCACGAAGCAGCATATTGATCACTCCTCCCCCACTACGCTCCATACTGATCACTTTCCCTCCCCCATTAAGCCTCATACTGATCTCCTTACCCCCCTCCCCCCAATTAAGTCCAGTACTGATCACCTGCCCCCCGCTCAATCCCACACTGATCATCGCCCCTCCCCCACTCAACCCCACATTGATAACCCCTCCCCCACTCAGCCCCACAATGATCACCTCCCCTCCCCCACTCAGCCCCACAATGATCATCTCCCCTCCCCTGCTCAGCCCCACAATGATCACCTTCCCTCCCCCGCTCAGCCCCATACTGATCACCTCCCCTCCCCCACTCAGCCCCATACTGATCACTTTCCCTCCCCCGCTCAGCCCCATACTGATCATCTCCCCTCCCCCGCTCAGCCCCATACTGATCATCTCCCCTCCCCCGCTCAGCCCCACACTGATCACCTCCCCTCCCCGCTCAGCCCCACACTGATCACCTCCCCATCCCCACTCAGCCCCATACTGATCACCTCCCCTCCCCCACTCAGCCCCATACTGATCACCTCCCCTCCCCCGCTCAGCCCCATACTGATCTCCCCTCCCCCGTTCAGCCACATACTGATCACCTCCCCTCCCCCGCTCAGCCCCATACTGATCACCGCCCCTCCCCCGCTCAGCCCCATACTGATCACCTCCCCTCCCTCGCTCAGCCCCATACTGATCACCTCCCCTCCGCCACAGCCCCATACTGATCACCTCCCCTCCCTCGCTCAGCCCCATACTGATCTCCCCTCCCCCACTCAGCCCCATACTGATCACCTCCCCTCCCTCGCTCAGCCCCATACTGATCTCCCCTCCCCCGCTCAGCCCCACACTGATCACCTCCCCTCCCCCACAGCCCCATACTGATCACCTCCCCTCCCCGCTCAGCCCCACACTGATCACCTCCCCTCCCCCACTCAGCCCCAAACTGATCACCTCCCCTCCCCCGCTCAGCCCCATACTGATCTCCCCTCCCCCGCTCAGCCCCATACTGATCACCTCCCCTCCCCCACAGCCCCATACTGATCACCTCCCCTCCCCGCTCAGCCCCATACTGATCTCCCCTCCCCCGATGAACCCCATACTGATCACCTCCCCTCCCCCACTCAGCCCCATACTGATCTCCCCTCCCCCGCTCAACCCCATACAGATCACTGCCCCTCCCCGCTCAGCCTGACACTGATCACCTTCCCTCCCCCGCTCAGTCCCATACTGATCACTGCCCCCCCGATTAGCCCGACACTGATCACCTCCCCTCCCCCACTCAGCCCAACACTGATCACTTCCCCTCCCCCCGCTCAACCCCATAATGATCACCTCCCCTACCCCACTCAGCCCGACACTGATCACCTCCCCTCCCCTCCCCGCTCAGCCCCATACTGATCTCCCCTCCCCCGCTCAACCCCAGACTGATCACTGCCCCTCCCCCGCTCAGCCCCATTCTGATCACCTTCCCTCCCCCGCTCAGCCCCACACTGATCACCGCCACTGCCCCGCTCAGCCCCACACTGATCACCTCCCCTGCCCCGCTCAGCCCCATCCTGATCATCTCCCCTCCCCCGCTCAGCCCCATACTGATCACCTCCCCTCCCCCGCTCAGCCCCATATTGATCACCTCCCCTCCCAAGCTCAGCCCCATACTGATCACCTCCCCTGCCCCGCTCAGTCCCATACTGATCACCTTCCCTCCCCGCTCAACCCCACACTGATCACCTCCCCTGCCCCGCTCAGCCCCATCCTGATCATCTCCCCTCCCCCGCTCAGCCCCATCCTGATCACCTCCCCTCCCCCGCTCAGCCCCATCCTGATCATCTCCCCTCCCCCGCTCAGCCCCATCCTGATCACCTCCCCTCCCCCGCTCAGCCCCATCCTGATCACCTCCCCTCCCCCGCTCAGCCCCATATTGATCACCTCCCCTCCCACGCTCAGCCCCATAATGATCACCTCCCCTGTCCCGCTCAGCCCCATCCCCTGTCCCGCTCAGCCCCATACTGATCACCTCCCCTTCCATTGAGCCCCATTCTGATCACCTGCCATCTCTCCTTTCTAATCACCCTCTTACTTCACCATTCCATCCTTACCAATCCAATTTAAACAAGACATTGCGACAGTTTTTCCCCAACCCTCCACTCGACAAATCTATCGTTGGCTCTCCCTTCCCTTCCCCATCGTCCTGCAGCAGCTCCGAAACATTATCCAAAGACAGGACACTCGCTGCAACATGTATACACAGCCAGCTAAATTCTGACCACCACTGTCCATCTCTCCAGTGCCCCCTGTGGTGTCAGCCTGCTTGTCCAACATACTGTCCTGGATATTGAGCTGTACCTTTCTCGAGTTAAACATTAGCTATTGGCTTCAGCCCTTGCCACAAACCCTGTACTTTTGTCACCAAATCCATGTCCCTCTCGAACTGCCATCTCAGCTTGAAGCCATCTATTTGCAACACGTTTGATGTCCAGTTGATCTTCTCACTCCATATAATGTATCTTACTTTCATCCCTAATATTGCCTGTCTCCTCGCCAGCCTCAGCTCATCTATTGTCAAAACACTCATCCATGCGTTTTGATCCTCACACTTGACTATGCCACTGGCCTCATGGCCAACCTCACCTCCTTCACCCTTCAGAAACTCTTAACCAACACAAAGGCTGGGATTTTCAACACTCCCCTGTCGCCACCCCGACGCGGTGTGTCTTCCAGCGGCACAGGCGGCTCACCATTGTCCTCCGCATGGACCTTCCAGTCCCACAGAGGTCTATGGCGTTTAGTATGACTTGCTCGCCCCACCACCAGGGAACCCACCACAGCGGGGGGTGGTCGACCTTGGCGGGACCTGAAGATCACGTCGGCAAAAAGGACCTGAAAATTTTGCCCCTGAGTTCCATCTCCCTGTCACTCCTGTGCCTGCTGATGTGCATTGGCTTCCGGTCCTCCAAAATTCCCAATTCAATATTCCTAACCTTACATTCAAACCAATTTGTGTCCTCACCCTTGCCATCGCTATAATTTATTTCAGCCTTGCGATCATCTGAAGCATCCCTTCCACTCCATGCCCTCCACCCACCACTTGTGGTCGCTCCTCCTTTTAAATTCTCTTCAAACCCACCTCTCCGACCAGGTTCTCAGTCAACACTTTTATTCGCTCCTCCTTTGTTATGCTGTCAAGTTTACATTTCTGTGAAGCACTTTGGGACATTTGTCTATATCAATGTGGTTATACAAACCCAAGTTATTACAATCTTGCAAATGACACTGTAATGAAAGTGCAAGTATTTAATGAGAAACAACAGCTATCTAAGTACTCATCCCTTGCAGTATTCCCGATAATATCCACCCCCATTCCCATCTAACAAAATATTTTTCACTGGTACAAAGAGCACTATTTAGTTTTCCATTTCATAGCTATATAAATATCCCCATACCTTACACTTGATTGCCATGATTTCCAGCTCCAATTGAATCTTTCCTGTGGGTCTTTTCAAAGATGCTTCTGAAAACCCTAATACAGAGGAATATGTGGAACTGCAAAATACCATTTTGACCATAAGGTTTAAAAAGACCACACGGACCAGAATTTGATGCTTCCTCACCGACGGGTTTTAGGTGGGGAAATGAAGGGATGGGGATTACATCCTGATTCGTGCCCGCTTCTACCAAACAGCGATTTCAAGCTGTGGTGGGCAATGCCTCACACGGGAAGCCTGCCCTTGCCCCAGCTGAGGCTCATTAGTAGCCAATTGTTAGGCTGGAGGGAAGATTGAGGGCGGGGTTCTCTAATAATGGGGCTATGTCCCCACGCCAGCATGACAAATGGCGCCAACCACTCCGTCGTCAACGGTCCCCGATAATGGGGAATGTTCCCTTCCTAGCGGGCTAGGTTGGCGCCGGAGTGGTCCCCGCAGCTCCAGCCGCAAGTTCGCAGATGGGCGGAATGGCCAGCATATTTCCGCACATGCGTGCTATGACTGCCGTGTTTCCACACATGCACGGGAGTTCCTTTCCGCGTGCCTGCCCCCGGCCAACATGGCGGGGCCCGGCATGGAGTAAAATAGGGCCCCACAGAACGAGCCTGCCCGCCGATCGGTAGGCCCCGATCGTGGGCCAGGCTACCGTGGAGGCCTCCCTGGGGTCGGATCACCTCGCCCCCCCCCCCCTTCCTCCCCTCTATGACAGTCCCCGCAGACTCACCTTCCAGGTCCCGCCATATGGGACCTGAGTAACCCACGCCGGCCGGACTCGGCCAAACTTGTCGGCCACTCGGCCCATTCGGGGCCTGGAGAATCGCCGGGGGGGCGCTGTCAACGGCCCCCAACCGGTGCAGTGGGAATCCTGTGGGCGCCCGAGAATCAGCGCCAGAGAATGAGAAGCGGTGGGGCGTCGGAGCGGCGGGGCGTCGGAGCGGCAAGGCGTCGGAGCGGCGGGGCGTCGGAGCGGCGGGGCGTCGGAGCGGCGGGGCACGATTCTCGCGTCCCCCGGGGATTCTCCAACCCGGTGCCAGGTCAGATAACCCCAGCCAGAATCTCCGTGGGGGAGAACTGTCATACAACAAATGTACATCTCGAATGGGTGCCGTCACGGCCCACCCCCCCTCACTTAAGGCATGGTGGGAGCTGGATCTCCTCTCCCCCATCCTCTGTCATAATTATTGATTAATATGGGGAGAGGACAGGAGAATGGGGATGAGAAAATATCAGTCATGATTGCATGGCGGAGTAGACCCGATGGGCCGAGTGGCCTAATTCTGCTCCTATGTCTTATGGTCTTATCAGACCCCGATTGTTCCCCTCAAACCCTCCCAGGCCTTCTCTACACTCCCCACCCTGGGATCCCTTGAACCTACCCGAGCCTCCATTTCCCGGAATTACTTTTGAACCTCCTCTCCTGTCCACTACAGCAATGTTGTTGCAGGGACTGGGGAACTTCCGGGCACTCAGATTCACCAGCAACTCTCCACGGCAGGACTGATCTCATGTGCCTCGTCTTACCAATTGAATGCACAGCACCTTTACCTATGAGCGATTGGTGTCTTGAGTCTTGTTGAGTAAATAAATCCAAGAAATTATGTTGTCATAATAACACAACACAATCTAACTCCATTTTTATTCATTGAAATATCTGTCTCCCTGGTTTTCCTGTGCAGTCTTTGTGCAAAATGTGAGGGCTGGATGTTTTGGCTCCCCACCAGGTATATTTTTTGGCAGGATGAGGGTGGAGTGGATTTCCCAGCCCACCTCTTGCCCACCCAGACCTGTTCCCCACAATACAGGGAGTTGGGTACAGATGGCCACTCGGCCACCTATCCTTAGGCCAATTGAGGCCCTTAACTGTTTAGTTAAGTGGCAATTAAAGGCCTCAATCTGTCATGAAATGCTACAAAAAACATTTTAAAAATAGTTTATTTAAAAAGACAGGATGGAATTGCGGAGGTAGGGTCCATCAGTTGAAGAGTGCACTTTAAGGACACCTCCAAAGATGTAACTTCCCCCCCCCCCCCCCCCCCCGCCCCATGCCCTTTGTTCCTCCTCACCTCTTCTCCAAATCCTGCTCCCCTCTCTGCCATAAAAGCCCAGTCACCATGATCCTGGGGCCTCCTGGGAACTTCTACTAAGTCCTGGGCTGCTCAGATTGCCAGAGCTGTTGGCTGGCCAATCATGGTGGGACTTCCTGCCCACTGAGGGGGCAGAACTCTGACTCTCAGCCTGTTTACCACCCCCTGCTCCCCCCACAGCATATTAACGCTGCTGGGCAGACTTTTTGAAGTTTGTCCTGCTTGGGGGTGCAAGCAATCAGTGAAATCACAATCCTGTGAAATCCAGCCCAGCGTTTGCCTCCCCTCTCGAACAGTTTGTGAATTGGTACAAATTATTAGATTTAAGCTGTTTAGAATCTTGAATGTTGACGAAAGGTCTCCCTTGGGCCTTCTTTTCTCTAGTATTTAATTGTCATCAGCATCCTGCCATCCACCATTATTGAGGGGCTTGACAGGGTAAACAATGAGAATTTGTTCTTCCTTGGCAGGGAAATCTAGAACAAGGGGGATCAAATTCCTGCACAAGGAACCAATCATTTTGGTCTGGCTTGAGGAGAAATTTCTTCACTCAAAGTGTTGTGAAACTTTGGAATCCTCTCCCCATGAAGGTCATGGATACTCCATCATTGGATATATTTAAGGCTGGGAAAACCAGATCTTTGGCCTCTTCGGAAATCAAGGGATAAGGGAAGCTGGTGGGTAAAGCTTAAGCCCAAATTCAGGCCTGATCACACCTAGCAGGCTTCGTGATTTTCTCCTATTTCTTATGTTCCAGGATAATGGATATGTACCAAATCAAATCCTTTGAGGATGAGGTGGTTTCACTTGCTGCACTTTTGCTGATGGCTGAGGAGATTAATCTGTAAAACACAGTTTTTGCCACGAGTGCCAGATATGGTTATCGGGCGTGGTTGTATGTTCTTGTTTTCGATGTTGATGCCCTGTTGCTAAGCCGCTGTAGCTACGTCATAGTTGTTCACGCTGGCCCACATGTGATATCATCATTTTCCTCTGTCGTCAGCTGGCATGAGAATCAATGTTCTGGATCGACAGGTCACACTTCGAAAGCATCCTTGAGGCGGATCTTTGGGCATCTTATTGTTCTTCTGGCTTCAACTGCCTTGTCGTACAAAAAATCCTTGCGTATATGTCTGCCTTACATCCTGCAAACATGCCCAAATCAGGGACGGCACCTCTGCTTGGCAATACTCCATAAACAGTGAAGGTGAAAGCTTTTGCAGTTCCTTTTTTGCAACTGCGAGCGGGTCCATATTGCAGAGCAATAAAACAAGATGCTGAGAACACAGGCCTCGCGAACCATCTTGGTCTGAAGAGGCAGCTTAATGGTCCAAGAAAACTGCGGCTATGAAATAGGGTGTCACACCTCCGCTTTTGATCACTCTAAATAACATACTACTTCAAGAGGTTTGCAAAATTCTGCTCCCCTGGTCCATTATGATATTCAATCTGTCTCTTGTTGCAGCACCGATACACACACAGGAAAAGCAGCTATCACCTTTAATAAACTCATGAAACGTGCATGGAATAACATCAAACGGACTGTTAGGACCAAGGTGTTGGTTTATGTGGCCTGTGTTCTTAGAACCTCACAATTATCTTTTCCTTATTATCCGGTTCTCGGTTTGGGTAATCCTCAGAAGCAGTTTGATAGCTTCCTTTGTAATCATTCCAAAGCCAGGAAGTCACGTTGTAGAAATGAACAGGATGAGGCACTATAGGACACAGTCCGTTAAAAGTTCTCTGTTACCCCTCAGACTTGTATTTTATCTCCCTCACTGTATCCCTTTTGAATTTGTATTCTTGCTGTTGTCAGACATCATGACGATGAAAAGTATTTCACCAACACCCTGCATTATGCCCTGTAGTCTATAGCTATCATCTCCAACTGCTTATTCTCCAGTCTCAAGATGTTGTGCCTGTCCTTATTGGAAAACATAGAAAATAGGACCAGGAGTGGGCCATTTGGCCCTTCAAGTCTGGCCTTATTGATTGGCACTAGGCAGTTCTAAGTTGAGGAGAGGTTAACAGCCACAAGTGTAAGCAAGGGAATTGAAACCTGCAGAGAGTGAGGAAAATTAGCAAGGAAAAGAATCCCCAGGTCAGCCCAGCAGCAGAAAATAGTGAGGTGGAAAACGGCAGTAAGAATGAGGACACCCATCTGAACGACCATATCCGGGTGCCTCAGGAGGACATGTGAGATGTAAATCTGGAAAGGCTTTCTACCACCTGAATGCAGTCAAAGCTATTCCGAATGCCTGGGCACAGGTGTATGTGAATTCTCCCGATGGGCACCATTCATGGCAAAACGGTGGCACCTGCTTTGTAACAGTCAGAGCGGAGACGGAGCACGTTGAGAGCAGGCTGGCCCCCAAATAGGGGGAAGAAATAGTTACTTTTGTTAAATAAGTCAGTTGCTGCACAGCAATTAATTTCAGCGGGGGTAGCCTGGCCTTTTACAATGTAAAAGCTTCTGACAGCTTTAATAATGCTGGGCCTCAGGGAAGCACAGATATCCATGGCAATTAACTTTGCTTGCGAGACGAATAAAGGAATGACACCACTTGGGGTTATTATTCTCACGTCCCCAGTCGGACTTGAAGTTTTGAAAGAAGAGGGGACGCAGATCCTGCAAACCCATTTCTCCAGAATACATATGTTGGTCCGATTCCAATTTTCACTCCCACCCCCCACCGCAAACACAGGGTTATTGTGCCAAAGAAGATAAGACAATCTGGCCCCAAAAGTTCCAATTTTGATGCATTTCTGAATCTGGAAATGTGGCCAGGAACTGACAAAGCTCAGCTGGCCAAAATCCGATTCTTCCAGCTTCAGTCAAATGCAGTTAGTTCGCATTCTTTCCGGGGGAAAGAAATGACAAAACTGAGAATATCTTGGGTTCAACAAATTATAAATAGTAATGGCATTTGACGCGCCCAGACCATCATTTCAGCAGAGAACAGCAAACACCAAAAAAGGTTAATGGATATGAAAATGATAAGCCTTGAAAAATATTACCCCACGTTAAATAACATTGCCTTTCGTTCCAATAAAAAAATTGAGGCACTTTTACTCTGTTTATATCTTTCCCTTCCCAAACTTCTATCTCAAATAAATTCCTATTTGGTTTGAGATCACAGGGAAAATTAAAGTTCTTCAGACCGAAACCTAAGGATAGATGTTACTGCTTTCCCCACAGCCTGCTCTATTCGGTCATTTTCCACGCAATTTACAACTTTCCAAGTTGCAGAAGTAAAGTTATGCACATCTGGCCATCTCAATACACTGGAGGCAGTTTTCAACCAAAGTCCGAGCCTCTGGTATAACAACATTTATTGTCGGCATTCCATTAGTTGCTGTGAGATTTACAATTTGAACATGATAACAGTTCAGTGGAGGGAACCACACTTGTCACACAAGTATGTGGGTTTCCAGACAGATTAAAGCACATATCGACTTCACTTTCATACAGCAGGGTAGATTCTCTACAGTGCTCTTATCTAAATACTGCATTTACGATGACAGGCAATTGAGGTCAATATGTACCAGAATTCATTTCTGAAATACATCTCCTTGACACAAAAAAGCTTTTAGGGAAGGTCATGGCTGATTTTCCTTTGTAGACTGATGGACTTAAACTTTCTGAGTAAGGCACTTCTTAGACTCGCTTTATCAGAAAAGGAAGACTGAAGAATGTTGCATAACATTAACACATAAAGAATGCAGAGGTAGTGTATGGTTTCAGACAGGAGACTGTTTCCCTGCTATTACTAACTCGTACCATTTATATTTCTCTCTAACATTGATGTCTCAGTTAGGGGCGAGCAGTCAGATGAATTTGAATATCTGATTACACACGGTTGGACCTTTCTGTATGTTGAAGGACCCCGTTAAACTTTCTAACACTGGGAGCCAAGCTACCTCACATTGAATGCACACCCTCCGCACTAAACTAGACTATTTCAAGGAATCATAGAATGCTCCAGCATGAAAGGACATCAACGAACTCTCCAAAACATCAAGCATTTACTGCCATTACTCTTTCCGTATACCCCTAGACAATTTTTTAAATATCATTAGCCTTTTTTTTAAGCAAACTATTACAAAACAGTGCTCCCATCACTGTTTCTGGTGAGACATGTACTAACAAACCTATGAGTAGATTCTCCCAATTTCTGCCATTGTAAATTTGGTGATGATGTTAAATTTATACCCTTAGTTACCAACCCAAAGACCAGCGGATATAACTTTTCCTTATTTACCTCGGCAAAATGTTTTACAATTTTGCACAGGTCTGACAACCTTCTCCTTTGGACTGAATAAAAGCTCCAGTTCCTCTACTGACTCCTCATTAGCAAATTATCTCACTCCAATAAATCTCTTTTGAACCCTCTGCACAGCCTTGATACCCTTGCTAAAGTTGGGCACCCAAAACCAGGGGTGGTCTTCTAACTGCAGCCTAGCTAACTCATACAGAACATTTAACGGCGGAGGATTTGACCAGTCTCTCTTTCTTTCCACACAAAGATGCACAAAACAATGGAGGTTGGCCTTGAATCTATCGCGAGATTCTATGGTATATTGGTGAGACCTTCAAACGCTACGACAACGGACGAACGGATACCATGCAACAATCGCCAGGCAGGACTGTTCCCTTCCAGTCAGGGAACACTCCAGCAGTCAAGTAAATTCAGCCTCCAACCTTCAGGTAAACATTCTTCAAGGCAGCCTTCAAGACACACGACAACGCAGAATTGCCGAGCAGAAACTGGCAGCCATGTTCCGCACCCATGAGGAAGACCTCAACCGGGATCTCGTGTTCATGTCACATTACATGTAACCCCCACCATACTGCCTGGATTTGCAGAATTCGACTAACTGCCCTGGTTTGAGACAATTCACACCTCCATTACCTGTGATTATCCCTCACTCCACTCACATTGTTTGTACCTGTAAAGGCTTGGTTACCTGTAAAGACTCACATTCCAACTATTCTTCACATTCCAATCTGTAATTATCTTGTCATTGTGTCTCTCCTGTATATGCTGTGTTTGTGAACCTGCCTCCACTTTACATGATGAAGGAGCAGCGCTCCGAAAGCTTGGGCGGAATTCTCCGTAATAGCCGACGCCGTCGTGAAACCCGGAATGTTTCACAACGGTGTCGGAGGCCGCTCCTCGCCCCCTATTCTCTCCCCCTCACCCCAGGGGGCTAGGGGCGGCGTTTTGTTAAATTCGGCCGCCGGGCCTTGACGCTGGCGTCAAGGCGGCGCGCCGATAATGACGCGGCCGGCAGCGCCTTAGTGACATCAGCCACGCATGCGCAGGTTGGCCGGCTCCAACCCGCGCATGTATGGTTGCCACCTTCCCCCTCCGCCTCCCCGCAAGATGTGGCGGCTTGATCTTGCAGGGGGCGGAGGGGAAAGAGTGCGTCTCTTAGAGACACTGGCCCGACGATCGGTGGGCACTGATCACTGGGCCAGTCCCCTCCCGAGCACAGCCGTGGTGCTCGATCCCCTCTCCGCCCCCCACAGGCCCCAAACTTACCTTTCGCGCTATGTTCACGCCGGCAGCAACCAGGTGTGGTTGCCGCTGGCGTGAACAGGCCGGGTACGGCAGGCCGCTCGGCCCTTCCAGGCCGGAGAATCGCGGGTCGCCGTTTCTCACGGCGACCCGCGATTCTCCAAGTGGTGTGTCGCAAAACGCGACAGGCCATTTTTGGGGGGGTGGGAGAATCGCGTGGGGGTGCCAGAGCGGCCCTCCCGCGATTTTCCCACCTGGCCTGGGGAGCGGAGAATCACGCCCCTTGTGTTTTAAACAAACCTGTTGGACTCTAACCTGGTGTTGTGCGACTTCCTACTGTGCCTAGCCCAGTCCAGTGTCGGCATCACCACCTCATAGATCCCATTGGCAAGGATCAGAAACACATGCTTTCTCCTTGACTGCTAAATTTACCACTGAATTAAACACACTCTGCTGCTACAGGGAGAGTACGAGCAAATGTATATATTCCTCCTTTTAAATGTGATGCAGATCCTTATGTTGGACCAACAGGAAGTCAGGTCTGCCTGCACTAACATCTACCAGCAGGCAAATCAGATGCACGCTCACTAAACCATTAACAGGGGGGGAAAAACACTTTCAATATCTATATCTTCCAGTCACTTCAGCAGCTGACACTGATCATGATGGAGATGGATAAATATTTGGCAGTAGCATCCAGTAGTAATTTTAAGATCCACTGAACAACAGTCAATTAGCTCCAAAAGTGCTAGCATAATTCAAGTTCACATTTCTCACTGCAGGTTCAATGTGCCAATAAAATGTTAACATTGGTGAATCAAAAGCAGCTTTTATACTACTTACTGGGATGAATCCAATTTCTTTTGTACCTGCTAAAATTCCTACATTGCCATACACATAAACTATTTATATTTCTACGGTTTTACGTTAAAAAGGCCTTACCTGACTCCCCAAGGACACTAAAAATAATCACTGTGAGACCCTCCTTCTCCCTCTCCCCAAGTGATAACCTCCCATCGTTCGAGATTCACTGCAGGTGAAATATAAAACCAGCCCGGTGTGAGGTTGGATTTAAGAAGTGTTGATAAATTCCACTGGAACCCCTGGGCTCTTTAAAAGGCTAGTACTGTATCTTTTTAAATGTTACAATCCTGCAATCTGTGTTCACCTAAAACTAACAAAGAACTTGAGCTTTAGTTTTTATATATTAACCTGATGCCTGACAAGTGCACTTCTCTCTTTCAAATCTTCCCATACGATTTCAAAAAAAAAATTTGAGGTAAATGTAGCAAGTAGTATGCAAATAAAACTCCTTAAAATTTCAATTTTGCCTGCAGAAAGTGGTTGAGACACAGCGTCATCTGCATCTGTACATGTTCGTATTTCTGAAGACACATCGCGGTTCTGTTTTATGTTCCCCCGCCATGGCACACCAAATCCTGAAGCTCACAAACTGAAGGTTTTGTCAAAGTCTCTACAACAGCAAAGCAGATCTGCTGAGTTGGCAGTTAACGGGGACTTAAGCAGCAGCTCGCTGTTTTTAGAATCAGTTTTGCAGCACAAAAAGAGGCCCTTCAACCCATCATGTCTGTACCGGCCATCAAGCACCTACCTATTCTAATCCCATTTTCCAGTACTTGGTGCTTAGCCTTGTTTCTCAACACAAGAGCTTCAGAAATTATAACAAATGGCAACAAGCAGATGAACCCTGATTCAAGTTAGCAGCATAGATAAAATCCACCTTGGTGTTTTTAATCCCGATCTCTCACTTTATATGCTGGCTCTTGTCTTTAAGGCTTTCATCTCATGTTCCTATTTTACCTTTAGTCATTTGGCTCCTCTGTGAAACCTGATATCAGTGCCAAAGGTGCCATTTTTACAGGATTTGCAATTCATTTTCATTCATTCAGGACATGTGAACGTCACTGGTAAGGCAAGCAAATATTGTCCTTCCCTATAATTGCCCTTGAGAAGATGGTAGTGAGCCATCTTCTTGAACCACTGCAGTCCATCTGGTGTAGCCTGCTGTTGGAGAATGAGGTCCAGGACTTCACCCAGTGATGATGAAGGAATGCTGATTTAAGATGCGATTCAGCGACCGCGTTGTGCCTGGCGCAGATCTATGAACGTTGAATCCCGCAAGAGTCCCAAACAGCACACCGCACCTGATAACGGGCCGATCGTGACTCACCCGACTCATTCCACCTGGCGTGATCTAGATGTCACCCTCGCTGGGCGAGATCCAGTCCTGCATATCTAAATGAACTATTAGGCTAATTAAAAACCCCAAACGCTACTTTCACCCAGTGCCTGGAAGTCAACAGCCGTGCCTGCGAGACCTTGCCAGGGTGGCATTGAGCACTGGCATCCACAAATGTGGACCAGGCGGAACAAAACTACTGATGGTCTCGCATGTCATTAGAGACACCTGGGTGGTTGAGGGCAGGGCAGAGTGGTACACTGGCACTCCCCCCTGGCATGCTGGCACCATGGCACTGCAGGGGTGGTGCCAGGGTGCCAGGTTGGCAGTGCCAAAGTGCCCAAGTGCCAGGTTGGCAGTGTAAAGGGTCGAGCCTGGGGGCGGGGGGTGGGGGGGGGGGGGGGGGGGGGGGGGGTAACCATAGAAAAGATTGGGAAGGGTGCAATGGGGGTCTTGAAAGCCGGGGTGGGGGTTAGAGATCGGGCCAGCCTTCCTAAATGGCGTCCTGATCTGCTAGGAGCAGTCCTGCTGGCGAACGCAGCATAGCAGGATGCTGCTTCACTGTGGCCTCAACGGGGAGGAGCTCCCTGAGGACAAAAAAAAGACGAAGTCCTGTTAAATAGAGGGGGGGGGGGGGGGGGGGGGGGGTGATTGTCAGCGCTGCAGAAACTTAGACTTAGACTTAGAACAGTACAGCATAGAACAGGCCCTTCGGCCCTCAATGTTGTGCCGAGCCATGATCACCCTACTCAAACCCACGTATCCACCCTATACCCGTAACCCAACAACCCCCCCCTTAACCTTACTTTTTTTTTAGGACACTACGGGCAATTTAGCATGGCCAATCCACCTAACCCGCACATCTTTGGACTGTGGGAGGAAACCGGAGCACCCGGAGGAAACCCACGCACACGGGGAGGACGTGCAGACTCTGCACAGACAGTGACTCAGCCGGGAACCGAACCTGGGACCCTGGAGCTGTGAAGCATTTATGCTAACCACCATGCTACCGTGCTGCCAAACGTTTCACTCAACGTGCCCGAAGGTGGATTTTAAATTTTTTACACCGAATCGCACCCACAGTATCAAGCCAAGAGAGTGTGTTACTTGGATAGAAACCTGAAAATGGTGATGTTGCCATCGATGGCTTTGTTCTTCTAGGACAGCATTTTTCAAACCTTTATCCTTGGGAAACACTTTTACCAACTGGATGACCTTCGGGACCCACACCGGCCAACCTTCGCGACCCCTGCTGGCCGACCTTCGCGATCCATGTCGGACGACCTTCAGGACCCATGGCAGCCGACCCTCAGGACCCAAGCCAGCCGACCTTCGTGACCCAGGCTGGTTCGACCTTCGCGACCCATGCCAGCCGACCATCGCGACCCATGCTAGCCGACCTTCGCGACCCATGCCAGCTGACCTTCGCGACAAATTATTATTGCTTGCCTTTAATCCGACAGGTGAGCCTGCTTAGTCCTCACAATCTCACCTGCTTCATCATTCAATGTTACATTTCTGCTGAGGGTTCAGATGACAATTCAAGTTCTCGCTGCAACCTTTGAAAAAAACAAGAGGTTTGTCCATGAACCCGCCATGATTAGTCTTCAAATACCTTTGAAGTTTTGAGGGTTTTAAACTGTTACTTTCTCATATTTCCCTGCATATAACACACATGGGCTTTGCATGCTGATTTGCATTGGCAAAATTAACAATGCCACACATCATGAAATCATCTTTCTCCTACGTTGTTCCTGATTTCTGTTTCTTCTCAATTGTTTGTTCACCAGAAGCCCTAGAGCTCTGGATACAGTTCACACCAGCACTGCTCTGTCCTGCCGAGGACTCTCCTGTGAAGATCTCTCCAACAGATTCAGTTGTGATATCCGAGCCTATATGGGTGCCTGGCCCTCTCTTCCTTTATTACAAAAATGATCCACCTTCAGTTCTTCACACAGTCCTGTTACTTGCTTGCTGCAATTACAAAATGGAGGAATATCTACTCTGTGAATTTCGCGCCCAGAGCACGGGGCATGTGACCTGTCCTCTGCCCCCGCTTCTGGCAGGATGATTCTATCGACTTTTCTTTTAATCTGGTCAGGAGGAGGCGGTCTGCCCCACTGGGCTCTGGGTCTGTACGCGGCTATATCTGACTGAGGGAGTACGGTCGGCATTCTTGAAAGCCGGATGTGGCCGTTGGGCGCTTCTTCCAGCAATCGGGAAGGTCGCGACCGATCGTTCCGCCACCCCCCTGGCACCCACCTGCAACCCACCTGCGGATCACGACCCTGAGTTTGAGAATTACTGTTCTAGGTGATGGAGGATATAGGACGGAAGATGCTGTTGATGGAACCCTGGCGAGTTGCTGTTGTGTAGCTTGTAAATGGTGCATATGGCAGCCATGGTGTGTCAGGGTGGAGGGAGTGGATGCTTTAGATGGTGGATGGGGTGCCAATCAAGTGTCCAACATGGCCCTGAAATAGTGCTTTTTAACTGCTAATAAGCCAAAACATTTGGCAACTTCAGAGCATGGAAGACTTTGTTTAAAACATATCCTTTATGAAGCAAAATGGGGGTTAGCCCTGTTGCCTCATGGCGCCGAGGTCCCAGGCTCGATCCCGGCTCTGGGTCACTGTCAGTGTGGAGTTCGCACATTCTCCCTGTGTTTGCGTGGGTTTTGCCCCCACAACCCAAAAAAAGATGTGCAAGGTAGGTGGATTGAACATGCTAAATTGCCCCTTAATTAGAAAAAAATGAATTGGGTACTCTAAATTTATTTTTTTTAAATGAAGCAAAATGGGTAGATTTTCAGCCATGGCTGCTTGGATATGCAACATCACCTCGGCTGAGTGTGCAGAGAAAGATGGCACAGAATAGAATATAATAGAACAGAAACCCTATAGTGCAGAAGGAGGCCATTCTGCCCATCAAGTCTACACAGACCCTTTGAAAGAACAAATCCCCCGCCCTATTCCGTAACCCCACCTAATCTTTGGACAATAAGGGGCAATTTATCACGGCCAATCCACCTAACCTGCACATCTTTGGACTGTGGGAGGAAACCAGAGCGCCTGGAGGAAACCCTCGCAGACACAGGGAGAAAGTGCAAACTCTACACAGTCACCCGAGGCCGGAATCAAACCCAGAACCCTAGCACTGTGAGGCAGCAGTGCTAACCATGGTGTCACTGTGCCACCCCATTGGTGTCATAGCTCACATGATTTAAATTAATGGAAGGAAAATTTAATAGGCTCCTCAGCTGATGTGAAATCCCAGATGCTCAATTTTCTATTCTAACCAGGCCACTGCTTAATGCCCCATGCAGAAAAAATAATAGCCTACTGTAAGGTAGTCATTTTGTGACCTCTAACATTGGTTTCAGTACTATTATGACAGGTGCCAGCCAAGTCAATTGTCTATGAGCATATAAACTTTCTGCAAAATTAAATGATTTCATGTTACATTTAAATGCTTGACAGTCAAGTAGGGAGCCTCCAGTTCCATTGCAATCATGTGGTGGTCTGTATCCAATTATCTAGTGATCTTGTGGTTGGTATGCGTCTGTATGCATGCTCTCATGATCTTATCAGTACAAGAGGATTAGTACAGCTGAATTTGATCCCCACTGCTCTTGTGGTGGGTCTGTACCTGTGTTTACCACAAAGCTGCCAAGTTAATTGGGGTTGGACAGGAATTACCTATATTCTCTTGCAACGCTGTTAGACTGAGCAGTCTGTATTATATTCCATATAATGTGCTGGACCTTGTATAGGATGCCTATTGATGGAGATGTGAATATATGTCCTATTACCTTTACTTATCGTGGTTCTCCAGTCATTATTTGAGGATTAAGCCAGTAACATTTTATTGCATTTCGGTTTCCTGAATACTGACAGTTTATAGAGCCTGATGCTAAATGGAGATTCAAAATCTAAAATAGTTATATTTACATTGTACATGTGTCACGGACAAGAATTTAAATACCTAACTTTTGTGGGGCCAATGTGGACAGTGTTAAATGGAAGCCGTAGTACAACTTCTTAACTTTTTTTTTCTCCTGATTAAAAGAGGAAAGAGCGGGTGCGGGGCTAACCATGTCCCTCTTCAAAAAAAACATTTTAATCAGAAGCAGGTACTGTGCAGCAATTCACACTGGCCTGCATGAATCTTAGCAACTTAAAGAGTGTGTGAAATCACTACCAAAATTGAGACCTGTGCTACTGTTTCTCCTGTTTACCCAGGCCTTTAGTAAACACCCGTCTGCCTGCTCCACAGTTTGTCTCCAGTTCCCTGATAAGGCTGGCTAAAGTTTGAACAGTCATGCTGTGTTCTTCTAATGTCCTGTCAATCTTTGCTAACTAGCTGATAGGCAATGGAGTGGATAGCACGGCGTCACTTCCACTGCGAGTTTGGCAGAAACAAATCAACATTTCTCTTTTCCAAAGCTGACAGTACATTTGAAGCAGCAGAGATCCTGGCTTATTAATAAGTAATTGAGCATCAAACTGCAGGTGCTGTTATTACCCGTCAAAAAAATAAAAGAGTAAGTGGTTCAAAAGAACATCAGCAGTGAAGAACACTGTGTGTGCATTTGAATAACAGCAACGCCTGTCGTTTCTTGCAAGACTAGATTCCTGATGTGATTTAGGAAGACTTGAAAGTGAATCTTATAAAAAGTTACAGTCATCCCACATTTAGCAGCTAAATTGGACTCTGAACTTCCTTTCCGCATTCTCAGCTGTATTTTAGCCACACAACATTTGCAGGTATATTTTATGTGTCCATATAATGCTTATGAAAGTAAAGGTTTACTTGAGTAATTTCCATTAAAATATTTTTACGATTTGAGAGAGGAGTCACCATGCTTCTTCAAAGACTTATAATCAAATATCACTGTTCCATCTGTGACCCTGAGACATCACAGAAATAATCTAGCATGGACTCTTTCTCCCCCACGTGTGTTTCTGTTCATCTTGACTCGATGGGTCCTTTCCATCGCAGCAGACGAGCTTTGAACTCTGCCTGGTACACAAACACTTCCTGCAGTAATGGGGAGAGGTTTAGTAATGGAGTGATTGAGATTCCTTTTGATTCTCTCTCTTATGCCTGTCTCTCCTCACATCATCACATTTTCAGGAAGAAGGATTGGCTGAAAGTTGGCAAGGCCTGAGTACTGCTTGCAGCTGGATGTGTTCACAGCGCTCCAGCAGAATTTGAAAGTGACATTCTGGTGCTAGACTGGAATTCTATCGCTGCATGCAGAAGCAGAAGACTTCTGCTGAAGGAAACCACAACCCAAGCCCTCACATCCCAGTTAATTTTTCATACAAGTGATGAAGGCACTCTTATCTAGGTTCCTCACAGTCACATTGTCCCATATTGTTAAAGTTAGACTCACAACCATACCTTTTACAGTTTCTCACATCCAGGAGACTTCAGCGTATTTGATCCATATGAGTATGAAATGCATTACTCAGGAAGACCTGGTTTTAAAAGACACAAAGTCTGAGTGATACTTTAAAAAAAACTGTTTTTGATAAATGTTATGCCAGTCTATTCCCAATTCTATACGTAGCTTCAGTTTCCCAATCCTGTTATTGTAAATAAGAGCAAATGACCATCTCTTCTTGATGGACGAGGTTGATGCAACTCTGTAGAACAGAGAGCAGCACATTTGTAACTTAAGTCAAATATACCAGGAATATACTATATTCACAGAAAACTGCCACCTCCTGCAACCTGATTTACAGCCTCAAAGCAGGGCAAGACGGGCGCTGCTAGCGGCCATGAAAGTGGGCATGGCGTGACCCTGGATTTCTTTGGGTTGAGACTCTTCCAGGCTTGAGTAGGTAACATCTCCCAGTTCACCATCCGTTGCTGCATCAGAAAGCAGACTCTTTATACTAGGAGAGGGGAGACCATTTTTCCCCTCTAAGAGGAGGAAATCAGGCGGTGTATGAACATGGCTTTGCAAAGATAATGGCCTGCTACTTTATGCAGGGTGTCATTGATTAAACGTGTGGCTTTGCAGACACGGCATCGCAACGCTAACATGTTCCTCAACCGCAAAGGTTGCTACGAGCTAATTGTGCAGTTGCTGAGTGACCCTGCATGCTCAGCACATCGTAGTAGGGAATGCCAATCATCGTAGCAGGAGTCAGGATGGTCTCATACTGCAGCAGGCTCCTGTTGCCTCACTCAATCCAGGGCTTGGCTGCTGGGTGACAGGGTATTCTCCTTGATCCAGGCACATGACATCTTGCGACAACCCAAATCATGTATCCAGGGTGGGTACAATGAGAGTCATTCTGTTGCATGAAACATTATGGAGCAGACCATTGCAGCACTGAAGGGAAGGATTTGCTGCCTGGGCCACTTTGGAGGAGCCTTCCATTAGTCACAGGGGCGTATCGCCCAATTCATGCTCAACCTGGCTCTTGATACCCAGGGATACGGTGAGCAGTTCAGGAGCCAGAAGATGAGGAGGAAGGAAGGAGGGAAAAGAGGATAAATTAGCAGGGGAAGTCCAGAACAGGCTGTCTGTGATTTCCTCATTCGACAATGGTTCCTATGAGCACAACTCCAAATCTCATTGTAGCCATCCAGCTATCCCTTTGTAACTGACCATTACAATGCCATCTTTACAAAAATGTTGAAATAAAAGCGACCACAAATCCAGAATTCCAGAGCATATTTATCCAACAAATCATCTGCTGTTCTATACAAAGGTCAATTAATCACCCTAGTGCATTCCTTTAGTGTCTGTCTTGTGGGTGCCTTTGCCTGACTTACTGCTCCAGTACGGTGCTGCCCAGTAGCTTCAATATGGCTGGTGGGAGCCTGTTGACTTACAGCGAGGAGACTACAGATGAAAAAAGCCTTTGATCCAGTCTGAACGAAGAATTTTCGGCTTCAGATGGTACCAAGCTCAGCATGGGGTTTTGTTTTCCAATTGAGGGGCAATTTGGCGTGGCCAATCTACCTACCCTGTAAATCCTTGGATTGTGGGCGTGAGATCCACGCAGGCACGGGGAGAATGTGAAAACTCCATACGGGGCCAGGATCGAACCCGGGTCCTCGGCGCCGTGCGGCAGCAGTGCTAACCACTGCGCCACCCAAGTTCAGCAAGGGTGACAGCAGCTGGGGCTGGCCGGCTGGTCACAGCTGGGATGCCAGTAGAGTGGCACTGCCGTCCTAAGAGACCACTGCAGGTTCATTCTGTGTGGGGCCACTGCCAATCCCCCCCTGGGGTAAAACCTCAAAGGTCCTCGTAATCGGCTGAAGGACAGAGGTTGTAGCAGTGTGACAGCTTGCAAACCCCTATGAGCACTGGTACCTCCAGCCATGCTGCCAGGAATCTGAGTGTGCATTGCACACATTTGGGGCGGGATTCTGCCGTAATCGGCGGGGCGGGCAACTCCGGCGGGACGGAGTGGCATGAACCACACCTTCAGGGGCTAGGCCTTCCCCGGAGTGGTTTGCGGCCAGTGGGGAGAGGGCTTGGCGCCAAGCCAACCGGCGCTGAAGGGACTCTGCCGGCCGGCGCGAGTTGGCGCATGCGCGGGAGCGCCAGCGTGTGCTGGTGTCATCCCGGCGCATGCGCGGGAGGGGTCGTCTCCGCATTGGCCATCGCGGAGGACCACAGCAGCCAATGGGGGGGAATAGAGTGGGCCCCGATCACCATCCATGCCACTGTGAGGGCACCTCCCGGGGCCAGATCCCCCCGCACCCCCGCCGAGAACCCCGGAGGCCGCCAGGTCCCGCCGGACCTACTCCAATTTATGCCGGCGGGGCTGGCAAAAAACAGGAGGGACTTTGGCCCATCGTGGGCCGGAGAATTCGGGCAGCCCCGGGGGCCCATTGAGTCGCGCCAGTCCCTGCCATTCTCCGAGGCAGGCGGCGCGATTCACGCTGGGGCGATTTTTGGGGGTCCGGAGAATTCGGAGGACGGCGGGGGCGGGATTCAAGCCGTTCCCCGGTGATTCTCCGACCTGGCGGGGGGTGGAAGTTGAGACATCAACCATTCAGCTGCTGAATCATGGCTGGGTCCGCAAAGTGTTCTCGTGAAGTTGGCCTGTAAGTCCACGGTGGAGAGAATGTACTCCAAGTTCTGTGAAAAGATCTGTTGGTGCCAAAACCCTTCATACTCTTTGACAGTGACTGCAGGCCTTCAGGCTTGTCAATACACAAGTATTTTATTGTGCAACCTTTCTCTGTACACTGTCCCAGAAAAGCTCTCATCTGATTCCCCTCCAGGGAGAACTGTAGGAGGCAATGGCATTGTGGTATAGTAATTTGGAGAATTCTGGAGACCCTCAGTAATGTTCTGGAATCACACATTCAAATCCCACTATGGCAGATGGTGAAATTTGAATTTAATAAAAATCTGGAATTATTAATGTGATGAACACCTTGAAACCATTGTTGATTGTCGGAAAAACCCACCTGTTTCACTACTGCCCCTGAGGGAAGGAAATCTGCTGTCATTACCCAGTCTGCCCTACATGCGACTCCAGACCCACAGAAATGTGGTTGACTGTTAAATGCTCTCAGGTTGGGCAATCGCTGGATGGATGGATTCGTTTATTGTCACATGTACCGAGATACAGTGACAAGTATTGTCCTGCATGCAGCTCAGATAGATCATTCCATACATGAAAAGAAAATACATAGGGCAAACATAAAATACACAATGTAAATACGCAGACACAGGCATCAGGTGAAATGTAGAGTAGTGTAGAGAAGATGCGTGAAAGATCAGATCACTCCATAAGAGGGTCATTCAGGATTCTGACCTCATTGGGGAAGAAGCTGTTTTTGAATCTGTTAGTGCGCGTTCTCAGACTTTTGTATCTCCTGCCTGATGGAAGAAGTTGGAAGAGAGAGTAAGCTGGGTGGGAAGGGTCTTTTATTATGCTGCCCTCCTTCCCAAGGCAGCAGGAGGTGTAGATAAAGTCGATGGATGGGAGGCGGGTTTGGGTGATGCACTGGGCTGTGTTCACGACTCTCTGCAGTTTCGTATGGTCTTGGGCCGAGCAGTTGCCATACCAGACTGTGATGCAACCAGATAGGATATCTTTGTAAAAGTTGGTAAGAGTCAATAAATGCCAATAAATGCTGGCCCAGCCAGCGACGTTCACATCCCGTGAAAGAGAACCTCACCCTCCGGGGAGCTGGGCCCCAAGCTATCCGCTCACCCTGTCCTGCCTGCAACCCACTCCTGCCCCATGATTCACCACATGCAGCTCCTATGCTGATCTCTGAGTTAATGTCAGTCTCAAAGTTGATCGACGGAAGTGTGAGATCGGTTGATGCAGCCGACATTTCCAGCTACACCCTGGGGTGTGTTTCATGGCAGGTGGCGGGTGGGGGAACAACGAGGTGGGAGCTGAAAAAATTGGTTTCCTGACGGTGTGAAATAGCAGCAGGAACGTGCACTCCCACCTGTCACGCGGGTCACCATTCCCACCAGAAGCCGCCGTGAATCAATTTTGCATCCTATTAAGGGGTTACAGATGAAGGACCAACTGGAATTTCCCTCCTGCCCGATCACCCACGTCGCCAGTGGGATTTAACGCCAGTCCAGAACACGTCTCTCCATGGTGGGACTTCCATCCCACTTGCATCCCGCCTGCTGACAATCATCGCTCAATTGAATGCAAAATGGCAGAGGCCTGTCAGAGTTGGGGGGGGGGGGGGGGGGGAGAGGGGTTGCGTTCCCCACCGACTCTTGGGGCACTCACCATCCTGAAAATTCAGGCTCTGTTTTGTGACGACGTGTTCAGCAACCTTGGCTGACTATGTGATGTCATTGAACTTTGTGTAGCCTTGATTACAGGTGTGCGGAATGTCAATGTTGACATTGACCTCGACAGCGACTGACTCCCAATATATTTATAGAGTCTATCTAGAGGACCTCCTTGTTAACTGAGTGAGGAGTGTCAGGAAAACAAAGGTAGTTTTAAGGGATTTATATTTGTATTGTTAACATTTGAAATAAGGTATGTTTTTAGTAGGTTTAATTTAACATTTCGATGTCTGGAAGGGTAAAACCTATAGTGATATTCATGTCGGATAAAGGTGTTTATATGTATAGTGGTTTCAATTGTGTTTTGTTGTGCTTAGAGAAGGCTACGTCTTGAAGAGTAAATAAATAGGACAGCAGAGGTGTGTGGTGTTGCTCAGCAACTGGGGCATTATAAGATAGAGAAGCTTTTAAATTTTAGCTTCAGCTGAATTTGTGGGCATTAGGAGACAGGGGGCGTGATCTTCCCAACATATCTCTTCATTCACCTGAGGAAGGAGCAGTGCTCCGAAAGCTCGTGTTTGAAACAAACCTGTTGGACTTTAACCTGGTGTTGTCAGACTTCTTACTGTTCCCAAAAGGGAACAAAGACCCCGAGCAAGCGCGTTTTGCCGAGAAACACATGACTATTCAACGCGACTCGCTTTGAATAAGGGGCCTAAACGGGGAACGCGCAGCCAAAACTGCACATAGCCCTGTTTTGTACAGTGGGGAGCTCCACGTGCCGGAACTCCCTGTTGTAGCGAGTGATCGCCAAAGGCCCAAGAAAAATCCCCAACCTCCCCCCAGTCCAAACACAACGCGGAGGGATCCCCCGCCCGCACCCCTGAACACTCAGGCCAGCAACCTCGGCCCAATCGCACGTTGAATCATGCGAGGCGTTGCAAGCCGGGTAGATCCCGGGAGCGGGGTCTCCCCACTTTCACCAGCCATGCTGCGCTGCGGAGAGCTGCTTTTCCGACGCAGCACGGCCGGAAGATCGAGCCCAAGATCTCAGGAATGAACGTCTCTCAACTCTGCCAGAAGAAGGACTGGATAGGACAGGAGCTTCGAAGAGGCAGGCTTCCTAAAGCACAAGTTAAAGTCTAGATAACCAGGGACTTGGGACAGAAAGAGCATTCAGAAGAATTCAAGGAAGTGTAAACAAAGTGTTCTGAGTTTAAGAGACAATTTTGTAGTAACTAGATTTAAAGTGGGATAGCAGCCTTCAAAAGTAAATCAAACGTCTGATGCCATTTTAATAGTGTCTGGGATTTGAACGTAAGCATTTTCTACAGCAGTCAAGACAAAGAAATACTAAAGGGGATGGTATAAAATCCTGGACTGGATTCACTGTTAAAAGTGGAGCGGGAGCTTTGTTGCAAAACTTGGACTGGATTTTGGAATGCAAACCGTTAAGGGAAAGCATTATTATGAGACAAAATTTTAAGGCATATTTTTTGGGAATGGAGTTTGGACACTCAGAGTGGAGAGTGGACAGTCACCCATTATTTTTAAAAGGAACCTTGTGTGTTAATGAGACCATTGTAGCTTAAGAAGGACTTTGTAATCCATATTAATCATAAAACTTGTGTGTAATTGTTAAGATAAATGAAGAGTAAAGGAGAATGTTTTATAATCAAATTTTTTCATGTTTAACACATTTTTCCCCTTGTTATTAAAATGAATTAGTGGTCCTGCAGCTCTGTTCCTCCACGTTAATAAAATAAAGTAAAAGCTAATGGGTTGGATTCTCCGATTCTCAGGCTATGTCCTGACACTGGCGTGGGAATGGTAGCCTTTTACGACGAAAGTCGGCGCAAAACAACCACCGATCCTCCGTTTGGTTGGGGGATAGCAGAAAGGCAGCGGAGAGCACCTGGCTTTAGCTGCCGTTACGGTCCGGAGAATTGTCGGGTCAGTGCCATGCGTACGGCGGCGGCCTGCAGCAGAAGCGCCATGCAACACGGCGCCGACCGTGCATGGACCCCTGGCCTGCAAAATAGTGTCCTCCGTTTGGCCAGCTCACAAGCCCTGGACCACCACCCAACAGTGCCCCCAGCCCCTGCCAAAGTCCCCTCTGCCCGCGGATCGGCTCTCCCCTGACTGTGGCGGCGCTGAACTGAGTCCGCAGCCGCCACGCCGCGTTCCCGACAGGTAGCATCATGAGAGATCCACGCTGTCAGGAACTCGGCCGGTACGCCGCATTGGAGGACCATGAAATCGGCACCGCCCCTGATTTCATCGAAAATGGGAGATTCTCCGGCCGATCACCAAACGCAATTTCGGTGTCAGTGATCAGAGAATCCCGCCCAATGTCTTTTGAATCAGGGTTCCATTCTGGGATCTTCCCATCCAACTGAAATCAGGACAAAAAGATTTCTCTTGTTCTTCACCAAGACCTCAGGTGTTGAATCAGAGAAACTTGGAGCATGCTCTCTTGTCTGTTAATCCATTTCCCCTCCTCCTCCTGCTCAGAGACTCCTGAGTAATTCCAACGGTTGCACCAACGAGTGCCGGCTGCCATTAAGTATTGCAGGGTAACTTTACATGATGCTCGCCTCACATGTGCCTGGGGTCCCCACTGAAGCCTATGATCACTCTAGAGCATGCTTAGGATTGGACTGCATGCCACTATCATTCAAATTAGCAAGCGGCACAAAGTTTGCATGCTGCCTGCATCACTATGACCAGATATGGATTTAATCCTGTATTACCAACCTAATAGAATATTTTCCTTGAGGCATTTATTTCCATCCCCAATATTCACGACCTTGCTTTGCCATTAATCTGCCTTTAGAGATGTAAAAATGACATTCTGACAGAATATATTTCAACATCTACGTACCTAATAGCTCCATATGTCATTATCTCAATTAAGCAGAAGAAACTGCTGCCAAAAAAGAACTATAATATATGGAACAAGAATATTTCCTGTCTAAAAAATATGGTGAGTATATCAAATTTATCACCATTAATCTTCATTAAAGTCATCACTAGATAATTATTATATTGTATTTAATTAGAAATAAAATAGCTAAAACAAACTGACTAAACTCCCTTTGTTAAGTTGTTAAAAAAATCTTTTTCACTCTTTAACTTCCCTTATCCCATGAATGCTAAAAGGCATGTAGAAATGTCTAAGTTCACAGGTTGCAAATTTGCTATCACCCATTTTGCATCCCGATGAATCGAATCAGGGACCTTTCTAGATTTCTGTTCCTTAATTATCACCCTAAATATTACATTTATCAATGAATCATTGTTAAGATAATTTTATCATGAGAATCTTCCATTAAACAAGCGCATAAAAGAGGGCAAACTTCGGAGCCAGTTTAAATATGGTGGAAAACAAACTTAGTGGGGCGCAGAAATAATACAATAATTCAAGTGTCCTAGTTAACCGAGATTCTTTTCAAGCTGGATTCTCCCCACTTGACTTCATATCCGTGGATTCTGGACCACCAGTGGATAGAATGATACCAGCTGTACAAGCTAATACCTATGCTCTATACTGGTATAACTATCGGCTTTAGCCAGCTGACATCCAGCAGAACTCCTACACCCGCACACATGTTGGAGCCCATAAGACTTGGCTCTTTGCAATCTGTGTTTACATTTAATGGGCTTAAGTAAGTTGAGTGTTTCCCTGTGGGGAGGGTGTGCACTTTATATTGGAAATGGAAACTACTTAAGTAGATCTGTTTGGAAACTCATAATCATTGTGATGAGTTTCCAACAGGTCAGGCATCCAGATCCACAATAAATCACTGTAAATATCATTAATTATAATTGAATCTGTCATTTTTATTAAATAGGACTGTGCGTCTGATACTGACACTTAGGCACATTAGACAAGACATAAACCTCTTCATAAGGTTATTGTGCCATTGGTTACATCTTACAAGGAAATATTGCAATCAGTCAGATTTTAATTGTCTCATGCAATCTGTGTGGAAGATTCAGTGATGAAACTTTTTATTTACATGACATTGTAAGAATTTAAGTCAGATAAGTGCAATAAGAACCCGCCGGGGACATTTTGTGGGGTTTGTGCACTGGATCACCTAAGTGCAGTAAAGTAGACAATTGTGACAAGGCCCCTACCCAGTTTTCCATCCAAGCAAGTCCTCTTTACACCCATTTTTTTGGCAATTATCACCGTGTCCTGGTGATTTACAGAATTTGGGCATGGATCTTGGAAAATCTCCCTGTTACGTTTTCGTTCTGAGTCACAAACAGGAATCAGATTCATTTCTGGGAAAGTGCTGTCTGCATTCTTGTCCATGTTTGCAACACTGGCATGGGCACTGATGCAAACAATGCCAATGATGTTACACAATAAGATGGCACAAACTGCTTGAGAGCGCTTTTAGATTGCTCAGTTCCTGCAATTGATTTTGGTCTCGACAAGAGTATAAACTTGCAGTGTAAATCTAAGAGTCAGGATCTGGCCTGATTTCAGAACAATATGTTACGGGGTTGCAGCGAGGCAATCGTCTCCTATCAATTTGCTTTGGCATCTCATCGCGGAGAAATGCATGCAGTTTCAAGTCTGCTTCACAAAGTGCTCAGTCGATCTCCTGGTCACATTCCAAATCCATCTAACCTTTATTTAAGCAGTAATAGATCAGGGATTTACCCCTCCCTGCTCACTCAACGTTTAAATTTCTAACAGTTTCCACGGAACTATATGCTTGTGTTAACCGGGCTCTCTCCTGCCAGGCGGGAGCCAAGTAATTTAAATACTGGGTCTGTTCGCCTGGAACTCCGATGGTGTAAATGCCTCCTGAGCATGACTCAAACATGGCTCAAACTCAAACCAAAGTCAACTGCTTTGACGAAACTTGACTTGTCAATTTGCACTATTTCCTCTTAACCTTTCACTTGTTTGTGTAAACGCAGAAGTAATAGAAAGGAAAACACTGTGCTGGAGTATAAGTTTTTATTGGCTAAACTTCCATGTGGCAAGCTCAAAAAATCTACATCAAAGGACTCCCCTCTTAAGAGATTCTCATTATGTTTTTTTAAAAGAAAAACGGACTGGCAAATTAGAAAAAAACTAGTTTACAATAAGCAGTCTGCCAAGATGATGTCACTGCTGAGTATAACAACCCATTTCTGGCGCATTTGCCCAGATTACTAACATTGAGTAAGATGAAGCCAGAATCTAAAGCATGACTGATGATGTGTGTCAGAGAGTTTGCACTGACGTTCCCAATTGCGGAGGGGGGAAAAACAAGAGTTCAATCAAAATATAGCACTGGAGAAAGATGCGTCTGTTAAGTTCCTTCATAAGGTCCCTAGTTTGTTTCTTATTGATAGCCGGCTGCATGTTTGAAGTTGTCGATGTCGGTCAAGCACATTGCAGGATAGCCATAATGCTAAGTTGTGCCTGCTGGGAAAGGGTGGGGGTGTAAACTAAAATGAAGTTGTATTCAAAGGGGTAGTTGAATTCACGATAGGCAGAACACAGGCAAAAGTAGAAATTACAGAACAAGATTTATTCCGATACAATTACAATTCTCCTCCACTCCCCTGGGCATCTCCTCCCCCAACCTGCAGCTAGGCCAGGGATTTTATACACCTGAGGTTCTGCTTGTGAAGGGGAAACCCCGCCCCCTTAAAGGGGAAGGCCTGTCTGTCTTAAAGGGGAAGATTGTATTCCGGGGCGGTCACGGGAAATCGTATAGTCCTGATTCCAGGACTGCCATTGGGGTCATCAAAAATTACATGTGCTGTGGTTGCATTGGTGGAAGACCAGGGAGAAGGTAACAGTGGTATTGACCTATTGACCCCAGTCCAGGGATATTAATAATAATAGTAATCTTTATTGTCACAAGTAGGCTTACATTAACAGTGCAATGAAGTTACTGTGAAAAGCCCCTAGTCACCACACTCTGGCGCCTAGTCAGGTACACAGAGGGAGAATTCTGAATGTCCAAATTACCTAACAGCACATCTTCGGGAGTTGTGGGAGGAAACCGGCGCACCCAGAGGAAACCCACAGAGACACGGTGAGAATGTGCAGACTCCGCACAGACAGTGACCCAAGCCGGGAATTGAACTTGGCACCCTGGCGCTGTGAAGCAACAGTGCTAACCAATGTGCTACTGTGCCGCCCACTGAGCTAGCATGATGGAAGATGAAAAGTGTATGAGCTTGAGGGCATTGAACGATACCGAGAATACAGTATTTGATTTTGATTTGATTTATTATTGTCACATGTATTCATATACAGTGAAAAGTATTGTTTCTTGCATGCTGTACAAACAATGCATACTGTACATAGGGAAGGAAGGAGAGACTGCAGAATATAATGTTACAGTTGTAGCACGGTGTTTGAGAAAAGATCAACTTAATACGAGGTAGGTCCATTCAAAAGTCTGATGGCAGTAGGGAAGAAGCTGTTCTTGAGTCGGTTGGTACGTGACCTCAAACTTTGGTATCTTTTTCCTGACGGAGGAAGGTGGAAGAGTGTATGTCCGGGTACCTGGGTCCTCAGAAAGGCAGCCAGCAATTATGCAGCAGGAATTATAGATAGAGTCAATGAATGGGAGGCTGATTTGCGTGATGGACTGGACTACATTCACGACCTTTTGTAGTTTCCTGCAGTCTTGGGCAGAGCAGGCTCCATACCAAGCTGTGATACAACCAGAAAGAATGCTTGCTATGGTGCATCTGTAGAAGTTGGTGAGGTTCGTAGCTGACATGCCAAATTTCCTTAGTCTTCTGAGCAAGTAGAGTCGTTGCTGGGCTTTCTTTTTTTTTAAATAAATTTAGAGTACCCAATTCATTTTTTTCCAATTTAGGGGCAATTTAGTGTGTTCAATCCACTTAGCCTGCACATCTTTGGGTTGTGGGGGCGAAACCCACGCAAACACGGGGAGAATGTGCAAACTCCACACGGACAGTGACCCAGAGCCGGGATCGAACCTGGGACCTCAGCGCCGTGAGGCAACACGGCTAACCCAGTTGGTGGGCTTTCTTAACTATAGTGTCGGCATGGGGGGACCAGGACAGGCTGTTGGTGATCTGTACACCTAAAATCTTGAAGTTCTCGACCCTTTCTACGTCGTTACCATTGATGTAGACAGGGGAATGTTCTCTACTACGGTTCCTGAAGTCGATGACAATCTCCTTTGCTTTGTTGACATTGAGGGAGAGATTATTGTCGTCGGACCTGTTCACCAGATTCTCTATCTCATTCCTGTTCTCTGTCTCGTCATTGCTTGAAATTCAAACCAGTATGGTGGTGTCATCAGCAAATTTGAAAATCGTGTTGGAGGGGAATTTAGCCACACAGTTGTAGGTGTATAAGGAGTATAGTAGGGGGATGAGGACACAGCCTTGTGGGGCACCAATGTTGAGGATGATCATGGAGGAGGTGTTGTTGCCTATCTTTACTGATTGTGGCCTGTGGGTTAGAAAGTTCAGGAT
Organism: Scyliorhinus canicula; assembly: GCF_902713615.1. NCBI lineage: Eukaryota > Metazoa > Chordata > Chondrichthyes > Carcharhiniformes > Scyliorhinidae > Scyliorhinus > Scyliorhinus canicula. The sequence continues at coordinate 21,767,210 of NC_052165.1, read as the reverse complement.
CCAGTCGCAGAGGGAGGAGCCGAGACCAAGGCCACGGAGTTTGGAGATGAGTTTCGTTGGAATGATGGTGTTGAAGGCTGAGCTGTAGTCGATAAATAGGAGTCTGACAGGTGTTTTTGTTATCTAGGTGTTCCAGGGCCATGGAGATGGCGTCTGCTGTGGACCTGTTGCAGCAGTAGGCGAACTGTATTTGATCAAGGCAATCCGAGAAGGCAATCCCAGTGGGACTGTGTTCAGAGATAACTGTGAGAGAGAACAAGAGTGGGGCTAAAGAATTTAAATGAAAATCTATCATTTTTATGTGAATAGTAAACATGAAATCAATATACTTTTAGTTTAAGGCATGTGTGTCAATTAATGGCATTAAAATATGTTGCTAAACTATGGACTTCAAAGTGACCTTTCAAATACTTCCCGTGAGGCAGCAGAGCTAACCATTGCACCACCGTGCCATCCCGCAGTGCTATTTTGTAATCATACCTAGTAATGGGCAGCAAGGAGATCTGAAACCTTGAGACATAGGGGAAGGTGAATAGAAAATAGTACCTTATGAGCTTTATCTTTATTAAATTGAATATTCTTCTTTTTTATTCTTCATCTCCACAAAATTACTTTTGGCTATCTCTGTCCTCCTAATTTCAAATTTGCATTAATCTTCTGCTATCATTTTTCCTAAACAAACCTATTTATTTGTTCCAGTGCGGCATCATCCACTTCAACCTTCACTCTAGTTTTTCGAGTGTATTCCATTGGTTTTGTCTTTTTGATGTTCATACTCAATTCATATTTTACTTCATTTACAATATTTTGGAGGGCCTCTTCTCATTCTACAAGTAGCACAATGTTGTCAGTGTACCAAAGGTTTGTCATGTTCTTGCCTCCATTTTGTTAGTCCTGGTAGTACAACTTACTTGCTGATTATTTGTTGTGTGTACTGATTGAATAAGTTTGGCGACAATATAGAGCCTTGTCGTACTCCTCTTTTCACTGGAAGCATGTCTGATTATCCATCATCTAGTCTGATACTTGCTACCTGGCTCTGGGTAAATCTCACATCTTTACTGTCAATGTCACATTTCAGCAACACGCCTATTAGCTTTCGGTATTAAACGTGATTGGATGCTTTGTCATAATCTATGAAGCATATTTAAAAGTTATTATTTACTTCTGGATACTTGCCAAAGATTGTGCTTAGGTTAAATATTCCCACTCTTGTTCCGACTCCAGGTCGAAATCTAGACTTTTTATCAACTTCTGCTCAAATATGGTATTTTCTTTTCTATGATGATTTTCAAGATGATTTTAATGAGATGACTCATGAAGCTTATAGTTCTAAAATGATTGCGCTTCATTGATTTAGGTCCTGAGGTATCTGAACAAATAACAAATTCCTCACGTCACTTGGCATGTATCCTGTGGTATATATTTGATCACAAATTTCTGTTATCACTTCTAATTCTGTTTCTCCAAGGGCCATTAGATGTTCTGCTGTTACTTCATCAATGTCTGGAGCTTTTCCTGAGCTCATCAATTTCAAAGCATACTTTACCTCTGATATCATAATGTTTGGTCCATCGCTTGCCTCTCTAACTTGAAGGCTGCCTCGATTTGGATTATTATACAATTTACTTATATATTCTGTCCATCTTTGTTATACTGCGTCCCTTTCAATCAATATTGTACCAGCGCTGTCCTTTTATTCCTTCTTTCTCTCTGTCAAAGGTTTCACCTTTTGGTGCATGACACTCATTTGTAATTTATCTCCAGCTTTAATACTTCACCAAACATCTCAAGTACCGTTTCTCTTTCGCCTCCCTACGTGCATTCTTTATCCTATTTTCAATTTGATCATACTCAGATGTGTTTCTTTTCTTTCCTCTCTCTATCATCGTTGCCAGTATTTCATCTGTCATCCACTCCTTGTCTATTTTTCTTTTCCGTTCTGGTAATAATTCCTTTGCAGCATGTTGGAAACCCTCTTTCATGTTTTTCCATTTGATTTCTACTTCTACTTCTGAGACCTCTGCTTGCTGTGTTTCCTCAGTCCTGAGACACTCACACTCGTTTTTTGACTTCAAGAATGAATGCCTCTCCGATATTCCCATCCTTCAACATGTCAAGGTCAAAATAGTCGCACAATCTTTTTCTTTTTTGAAGTCCTGTATATTTGCCACAAGGAGACAATGATCTGAATAAATATTAAAGTCCAAAATACATATGAATGTTCTTTATACTGTTGCTAAATATGTGTTTCACCATCGTACAATCTATTTGATTTCTGCACACATCGCCTGGGCTTCTCCAAGTCTCCTTTTAAAAATGGTGTTTGCCGCAACAGATCATTTTCTTGACACATTTGTATCAGTCGCTCTCCTATTTCATTTATTTGATCTAAGGCATTATTGACTGATATGCATTTTTGATCTTCCTTCACTGTCTTAGATGAGCACATGAAATGTCACAGCACACAAGGCTACAAACCAAGTGATGGAAAATGGGATTAGAATAGATAGGTGCTTGATGGCCAGGAGCAAATAAGATGGGCTGAAGAGTCTCTTTCAGTGCTGTAAAACCCATTGGCTCTATGACTTTAGAGTTTATGTCACCCATTATAATTAAAATATCAGTTGATTTGATTTGATCATTGCACTCCAAGGGGCCACCATAAGATCCCTCTCATTCCTGCTCATTTTAATCACTGTGCATCTTTGATGGTGACCTCTTGAGAAAGGTACCAGCCAATTGATAGGAAGTGTGCAATGACTTCTAATGTCTCCCCCTCAGTAAGAATAGCTGAGGATGTAGGCGCTTGTCAAGGGCAGGGCACGTGTGGAGGGTCTTCTTGATGTTGAGTGAGAGACCAACCATTTTGTATGCTGAGTTGAAGAGATTGAGGGTACGGGCCCAAAATTACTTGCGGTGTGGGCCACAATTGCGCAGTCATAGATGTAATGTAATTCAGGGATATGCTGGAGGGTCACCTTCGATTCGGTTTTCCGAATGTTGGAGTTGAGAAGCTTCCCGTCAAGTCAAAATTCATTCATGATCCCTTGTAGAAATTGCCCACAGATGAGCTTCATAACCAGGCTGAGGTAGATGGTGACAAGAGTTGGCACATTCATGCCACCTTGCCTCACACCCATCCAGAAGTCCTGCCACATCCAGCCATGGACAATTACACAACTCACTGGAGGAGGAGGATCCACAAATATCCCCATCCTCAATGATGGAGGAACCCAGCACATATGTGCAAAAAACATGGCTGAGACATTTACGACAATCTTCAGCCAGAAGTGCCGAGTGGATGATCCACCTCGGTCTCCTCCGGAGGTCCGCAGCATCACAAATGTCAGTCTTCAGTCAATATAATTCACTCCACGTGACATCAAGAAATGGCTGAAGATACTGGAAAGGCTAATGGCCCTGATAATATCCCGGTAATATTATTGAAGACTTGTGCTCCAAAACTTTCTGCACCCCTAATCAAGCTGTTCCAGTACAGCTACAACACTGGCATCTACCCAGCAATGTGGAAAATTGCCCAGGTGTGTCCTCTACACAAGAAACAGGACAAATCCAACCCAGCCAATTACCGGCCTATCAGTCTACTCTGCATTATCAGCAAGTGATGGAAGGAGTCAGCAACAGTGCTATCAAGCGGCACTTACTCAGAATAACCTGCTCACGGACACTCAGTTTGGGTTCCGCCAGAGTCATTCAGCACCTGACATCATTACAGCCTTGGTCCAAACATGGCTGTCCAAACAAGACAAGCTGAATGCCAGAGGTAAGGTGAGAGTGACTGCCCTTGATATCAAGGCACCATTTGAACGAGTATATCATCAAGGAGCCCTAGCTAAAGTGGAGTCAATGGGGATCAGGGGGAAAACTTTCCGTTAGTTGGAGTCGGAGTCATACCTGACACAAAGGAAGATGGTTGTAGCGGTTGGAGGTCAATAATCTCAGCTCCAGGACATCGCTGCAGGAGTTCCTCAGGGTAGTGTCCTTGGCCCAACCACCTTCAGATGCTTCATTAATGACCTCCCTTCCATTATAAGGTCAGAGGTTTGCAGATCACTGCACAATGTTCAGCACCATTCACGACCCCTGAGGTAATGAAGCAGTCCATGTCCAAATGCAGCAAGGCCTGGACAATATCCAGGTTTGGGCTGACAAGTGGCAAGTTACATTCGTGCCACACAAGTGCCAGGCAATGACCATCTCCTACAAGAGAGGATCTAACCATCGCCCCTTGACATTCAGTGGCATTACCATCGCTGAATCCCCCACAGTCAACATCCTGGGGGTTACCATTAATCAGAAACTGAACTGAACTAGCCATATCAATACTGTGGCTACCAGGGCAGGTCAAAGGCTAGGAATCCTACAGCGAGTAACTCTCCTCCTGATCCCCCAAAGCCTGTCCTCCGTCTAGAAGGCACAAGTCAGGAGTGTAATGGAATACTCTCCACTTGCCTAGATGAGTGCAGCTCCAACAACACTCAAGAAGCTCGCCATCCAGGACAAAGCAGTTCATTTGATTGCTCCCCTTTCCAAAAACATTAAGACCCTCCACCACTGACCAACAGTGGCACCCATGAGTATCATCTATAAGATACACTGCAGTAATTCGCCAAGGTTCCTTAGACACCACCTTCCAAACCCACAACCACTATCATCTGGAAGGACACAAGCAGTAGATACCTGGGAACCCCACCACCTGGAGGTTCCTCTGCAAGTCACTCACCACCCTGACTTGGAAATATATCGCCGTTCCTTCACTATTGCTGAGGCAAAATCCTGGAACTCCCTCCCTAACAGCACAGTGGGTGCACCTACACCTCAAGGACTGCAGCGGTTCAAGAAGGCACCTCACCACCACGTTCTGAAGGGCAATTAGGAATGGGCAATAAATACTGGCCTAAACAGCGACGCCCACATCCCGTAAATGAATTTTTTAAAAAAGCCATTTCCAAGGACAGTTCCTGTCTTACTATCAGACAGGAGTCACAGGACCGTAACAGATTTTGCTGATCATCCACGCCTCTGGATGATTTTCCAAAGGGCTTCACAGTTGATGGAGTCAAAGGCCATTGACAGATCAATAAAGTCTATGTAAAGATATTTCTGTTGATCCAGACACTTTTCTGGGTGGTTTCGAGGATCATGGCTGCAAATAAACTGCTCCCAGGTGGGTTTTGTGACTGGAGCGGAAAATCTCACGCGAGTCCCAAATTGCATTTGACATCAGCGGGAAGTCTCACCTCAGTTTTCTCCGCTCCCCCCCCCCCCCCCCCCCCCCCCCGCCATTGACGTAACGGGAATCCCAACGTTCGATATCAGAAACTCCATTATCAATATTTAAATCTCATTATCAGCCTCTACACCTGATCATTCCCCCTGTTAGATAATCCATTCACGTTGACGTGAGAACAAAGACAAGCTGTCCATTTCTTGGGGCAAGGTACTATGAAGCAGAGACCTTGGGCGGAATTCTCCGACAGGGGGGTCAGAGAATCGCGTGAGGCCGGCGTCAATCTCGCCCCCGCCGTGTCCCGAATTCTCTGCCCCCCGGGATTCGGCGGGGGCGGGAATTGCGCCGCGCCGGTCGGCGGGCCCCCCTGGCGATTCTCCGGCCCGCGATGGGCCGAAGTCCAGCCGCTGACAGGCCTTTCCCACCGGCGTGGTTTAAACCACCTCTGGTACCAGCGGGATTGGCGGCGCGGGCAGGCTCCGGGGTCCGGGTGGGGGGGGCGCGGGCGATCTGACCCCGGGGGTGCCCCCCAGGGGGTGCCCCCAAGGTGGCCTGACCCGCGATCGGGGCCTACTGATCGGCAGACGGGCCTGTGCCACGGGGGCACTCTTTATCTTCCGCCCCGCCATGGTCTTCACCATGGCGGGGGCGGAGGAGATCCCCTCCCCTGCGCATGCGCTGGTATGACGTCAGCAGCCGCTGACGCACTGGCGCATGCGCGGACTTCCGCCGGCCGGCGAAGGCCTTTCGGCCCCGGCTGGCGTGGCGCCAAAGGCCGTTTGCGCCGGCCGGCCGAGCGGGAGCCACTCCGACGCGGGCCTAGCCCCTCAATGTGAGGGCTTGGCCCCTAATGGTGCGGAGAATTCCGCACCTTTAGGGAGGCCCGACGCCGGAGTGGTTCACGCCACTCCGTCCCGCCGGGATCTCCCGCCCCGCCGGGTAGGGGAGCATCCCGGCCCTTGTGCCTAAACTGTGAGTAAATTGGAAATATATTCATCGCTGAAATTAATTTTTCCCATCTCCAATTCTTGTGGTATGAATATTATTTAGATCATCCAAATGAAAATGTATTTAAATGGATTGCAATTAGTAGTTTCATGCACAGAGACTGACCATGTATCAAACACATCCCCCTGCGGTGCTGGGGATACATGTAAACATCCCTTTAGCATTATCACAGGACGAGACACTCACAGAAAACCAAGGATTATTAAGCCAGAGACAGTGGCCGGGATTTTCTGACCCAACTTTTCTTCAGTGTTCACCAAGGAGAGGGGCCATGTTTTTGAGGATGAGAGTGTGAAACAGGCAGGTAGGCTGGAGGAGGTAGATGTTCTGAGGAAGGATGTATTAGCAATTTTGAAAAAACCTGAAGGTCGGCAAGTCCCCTGGGCCAGATGGGATATATCCAAGGACTCTTTGGGAGGCAAGGGATGAGATTGCAGAGCCTTTGGCTTTGATCTTGGGTCCTCACTGTCCACGGGGATAGTGCCAGAGGACTGGAGAGTGGCGAATGTTGTTCCTCTGTTCAAGAAAGGGAATATGAATGACCCTGGTAGTTTTGGACTAATTAATCTTACTTTGGTGGTTGGTAAGTTAATGGAAAAGGTCCTGAACGATAGGATTTATGACCATTTGGAAAGATGCAGCTTAATCCGGGATAGTCAACATGCATTCGTGAAGGGTAAGTCTTGCCTCACAAATTTGATTGAATTCTTTGAGGAGGTAACTAAGTGTGTAGATGAAGGTAGAGCAGTTGATATCGTATACATGGATTTTAGTAAGGCATTTGATAAGGTTCCCCATGGTCGGCTCATGAAGAAAGTAAGGAGGTGTGGGACAGAGGGAAAGTTGGCCAATTAGATAAGTTACTGGCTATCACATAGAACTTGGAACATATAGTGCAGAAGGAGGCCATTCGGCCCATCGAGTCTGCACCGACCCACTTAAGCCCTCATTTCCACCCTATGCGCATAACCCAATAACCCCTCCGAAACGTTTTAGATACAAAGGGCAATTTATCATGGCCAAACCACCTAATCTGCACGTCTTTGGACTATGGGAGGAAACCGGAGCACCCAGAGGAAACCCACGCAGACACGGGGAGAACGTGCAGACTCCGCACAGACAGTGACCCAGCGGGGAATCGAACCTGGGACACTGGCGCTGTGAAGCCACAATGCTATCCGCTAGAAGACAGAGGGTGGTGGTGGATGGAAAATTTTCAGACTGGAGACCAGTTACCAGCGGTATACCACAGGGATCAGTGCTGGGTCCTCTGCTATTTGTGATTTTTATCAATGACTTGGAGGAGGGGGCTGAAGGGTGGGTCAGTAAATTTGCTGATGACACCAGGATTGGTGGAGTAGTGGATGAGGTGGAGGGCTGTTGTAGGCTGCAAAGGGACATTGATAGGATGCAGAGCTGGGCTGAAAAATGGCAGATGGAGTTTAACCCTGATAAGTTCGAGGTGATTCATTTTGGCAGAAAAAATTTGAATGCGGATTACAGGTTCAACAGCAGGGATCTGAGGAATGTGGAGGAACAGAGAGATCTTGGGGTTCATGTCCACAGATCTCTGAAGGTTGCCACTCAAGTGGATAGAGCCGTGAAGAAGGTTTATAATGTGTCAGCATTTATTAACAGTGGGCTTGAGTTTCAGAGCCGCGGGGCTATGCTGCAACTATACATGACTCTGGTGAGACCACATTTGGAGTATTGTGTGCAGTTCTGGTCACCTCATTATAGGAAGGATGTGGAAGCGTTGGAAAGGGTGCAAAGGAGATTTACCAGGATGCTACCTGGTTTGCAGGATAGATCTTATGAGGAAAGGTTGAGGGAGCTAGGGCTTTTCTCTTTGGAGCGGAGGAGGATGAGGGGCAACTTAATAGAGGTTTATAAGATGATGAGGGGCTAGAGTGGACGTTCAGAGACTATTTCCTCGGGTGGATGTAGCTGTTACAAGGGGACATAAGTATAAGATTCAGGGTGGGAGATATAGGAGGGATATCCCAGATAGGTTCTTTACTCAGAGAGTGGTTAGGGTGTGGAATGGACTGCCTGCTGTGATAGTGGAGTTGGACACTTTAGGAATTTTCAAGCGGTTATTGGATAGGCACATGGAGCACACCAGAATGACATGGAGTGGAATAGCTTGATCTTGGTTTCGGACAATGCTCGGCACAACATCGAGGGCCGAAGGGCCTGTTCTGTGCTGTACTGTTCTATGTTCTGTGTTCTATGTTCATCTGTGGCTGGACCCCCCCACTTTGGATGTGGCAGGACAGCCAAGAGTCCACTGGCTTTCGACGAGGCCTGCAGTGGGCCGGGCTGGAAACTCCCACCCTATATTACCACCCAGATTGTGAGGCCGGGGGAACATTTCTCCACCTGTACGATTAATTAGGCACGTGTACCCAGGGCTGTCATTCCATGAAGGTCAATCAGCGATTAAAATAAAATAAATCCTGGATTAAGTTACATGATGGTGAAGAGCTGTAGCTGAATGTCCTACAGTAAGAGTACAGTTATGTAGAAACCTTTCTCATCTTCAGATTGCTCTTCCAATGTCAACAAGCTCTCGCCGCATGTCAACAAGTTCTGTTGTTCACACCCTCCGCTGCAGGGGACTCCAACACTGCTGTAATAACCCTGATGAGACCCACAGGGACACCGTAATTGAACTCCCTGTGGGGCCCATGCAGTACAAGCTCCCCATTTAGTGGGTGGTGGCCCATCAACTGGGACTCAAGGAAGTCGACTTTTAAAAGCTGGCCCAGACCAGGACCTTGGAGTTGTAAGGCGCATTGTGGCCTTTGCATTTTGTTGGCAAATTAAACCTCTTCTGAATTTGCAATCCCGGGTCTCCTGAGCTTTTATAACCATCAACCCATGCAAAGCTACCTTTCGTTTTAAAAATCACAAGTGCACATGGAGCTATGTGCAATTATGCTCATGGCACTGAAATTTGCTACTAGCTGGCACCCCTCCTAGAAAATCCAGGCTCGTAACTCAACTTGAATGTTCTACTGAGGAGAATAACTTAACAGTGGAGTGAAATCTTGTTCTTGTCACATCCTATTTGTCATTCTGTTGTTCTGGGAAACCGATAGTGGCATTAGCAGCATTTGACCTGCCAATATTGAAATAGAAAACTGCATTCACTTCACTGCGATGGTGAAAGTATTAGATTTGTTGAAAGCCTAAATGGGAAAGAAGCACTCGATTGATTTTTACAACAAAATCTCCCATTCAATGACATTTGCAATACGTTATCGCACCTACTCTGCCCTAAAGAAAAGTCCTTATCCATTTGCATTAATATTGAAGGAAAGTCTAATTTGAAAATTATTTGGGAAAAGCAACGTTTGAAAGACTTACAGGGGGCGGAATTTTTAAAGTGCATCTAGAAGAGCTTTTTGAGGCAGCACATAGAAAGTCCGTCAAGAAACGGAGCCAAATTTGACCTAGTTTTAGAGAATGAAGCTGAGCAGGTGGTAGAGGTGTCAGTAGGGGAGCATTTTGGTGATAGCAACCATATCTCGGTAAGATTTAAGATAGTTATGGAAAAGGACAAAGATGTGCTGAAAATAAGGGGCTGAATTCTCCATTTGGTTGATGTTCTCTGCCGGAGCTGAATTGTACCAGTTTTACGATCCTCTTGGGGTCGTAAAGCGGGATGCAATTCTACATTCCTTGCCATGTACATTTATGCATGGCGTGGAATATGAGAGATTCCCAGGGAATCCCGCTATCAGGCCGCCATGTTGAGAGGGCATCCCACTCAGATCGTGGTGGGAATGCGGCACTTACTGCCTGAAGAGGCGGTAAAAGCTAGAACCAGGGCGACAAGGTGGCGGAGTGGTTAGCACTGCTGCCTCACGGCGCTGAGGACCCGGGTTTCGATCCCCGCCCCGGGTCACTGTCCATGTGGAGTTTGCACATTCTCCCCGTGTCTGCAAGGGTGTCCAGCCATCAGCCCAAAGATGTGCAAGGTAGGTGGATCGGCCACGCTAAATTGCCCCTTAATTGGAAAAAGAGAATTGGGTACTCTAAATTTATTTATTTTTTAATTTTGAAAGGTGAGAACCATCACAACATTTAAGATGCATTTTGATGTGCACTTGAAAGACCATAGCATCCCAGGCTATGGACCAAGTACTGGAAAATAGGATTCGAACAGAAAGGTATTTGATCACCGGCACAGACACAATGTGCTGCAAGACGCTGTGACTCTAAAGGAAAGAGAGTTGATATTTTGGGCGTCTACCTACTCGTGTCCATTTTCACCGCCTGGAACTGTGCACTGTTCCGCAAACAGCCCTCATTACGACCTTATGAAGGATGGAAAGTGTTCGACAAAGCAGCTGAAAATAGTTGATCTTAATACACGCCCGAATAAAATCTCCAGTAACAATATCCTGGGTCTGAATTGATTCACCTTCAGTAAACACAACCATCTTCCTTTGTGCTTTGTGCTTAACTCCTTTTAACCAACTTTGTTTTTAGTGCCACATTCACTCATACAATGCTTTACCATAGAGGGCAGTCACTCTCACCTCAGCTCTGGATTTTACTCTTCTGGCCATGATAGGACCAAGGCAAGAATGAGGTCTGAAAACAAGTGGCCTGGCGGAATCCAAACTGAACATCAATGAGCAGGTTACTGGTGAGTAAAGTGATGCATGGTAGCATTGGTGGCTCCTTCCATCACTTTGCGCAAATTGGCTGGATTGAACTTGTCCTGACTTTTAAGGACAGGACCTACCTGGCTAACAATCAGCGTGTCAGGAAAATGTCAGTGTTAAACCGTCTACTGGAGGAGTTCAGCTAGGATGGTGAGCTGCTTCTGGACCACAGATCTTCAGCACAACAGCTGGAATGTTGTCAGGGTCTGCAGCTTTTCACAGAATCCCGCCTGTGCAGAAGGAGGCCATTGGGCCCATCAAGTCTGCACCGACCCTCTGAAAGAGCACCCTCCCCAGGCTCATTTCCCCGCCCTACCCCCCGTAACCCCACATCTTTGGACACTAAGGGGAAATTTAGTGTGGCCAACACTGTTGTGTTCTGTGCACAAAGTCATTACTTGCCGTGACTTAACTTGGAAACAGATGCAAAAAAATCATCCACTTAGCACTTCTGGCGGAAGGTGGTTACAAATGCTCTGTTCAGCTTTAACCTGTGAATTTTAATGCTGGACTCTGTCATTGTTCAGGATGAGGATGTTCCTCTCATTTGCTGCTGAATTCTCCAGGACCATTCACAACTGGATGTGGCAGTGGTGCTGTGCGTTGACCTGATGTGTTGAATCAGGGATCTGTTAGCTTTATCTATAACGATATAATGCTACACTTTGAAATGTTCACGTGTGAATTTAATTTAATGTGTAAAATGGCTGTATTTTGGGACTGGTGTGATCAGGTTTTATGTGGATATTAAATTATATCAAGGCTTCAACATCAAAGTGTCACCCTTTATGTCAATGTTTTCAGTACGTCATGGTATATTTAATGTTTAACCTTGATAAGTAAGTAATGAGAGTGTTAATGGAAGCCTTTAAAAAGTTTCAGCATGCTAAATCTCTCATTTCTATTCAATTAGCTCTGAAAATAAACATAACTTTTTATATTTACACATATTCAGAACACAATGCCCAATGCATCACACAAGCTTGCCATCCTCCCATTGATTCTGTCTACAGCTCCCTCTGCCTCAGGAAGGCAGATAGTATTGTCAGAGACCCTTCCCACCCAGGCTTTGCCCTCTTCCAGACACTTTCATCAGGCAGAAGATACAGAAGATTCGAGGCTGAGATGCTGATGCACTGAGGACATGTATCTGAAGCCTTTCTTGCTCTTTCTCCACACTTCAGCTAAGCTTTGAGCTCTGTTTGCTGATCAATTCCAATCAGAGAAGCAACCAAGGTAATTGGCCGCAAATTCAAATAAAATTATCAGCACCACTGATGGGGCATCTGGCCAGCAGAGACACTGAGCCACTGATCATATATTCCTTCTACCGATGGACTCTAATTTTGATCACCCCATCCTTCCTTTCTCTGTAATCTATATTTTTGTGGGTGGGCCCTCCATGTGTGTCTGTGTGTGAAAGTTGGTGTGTATTTTACTATTTTACCCCGATTGGTGTAAGTACAATAAAACTCTTTCCTTGTTAAATTCAAGAAAAGCTGTCCAATACGATCACAGCATGTTAAACACTAACAGAACTGACAAGTACATCCATTTATGGTCAAAAATCCTGTCATGATCAATCGGGAAGTAGGAAATGAAGGGAGCCATTCAACCTCTCCTCATCTGGTCATAGCAGCACAAAATATGGAGTTACATTCTGAGTATATCTGTTGCTACGAAATGTTATACTTAGATCAGGATATGTATAAATGGAATACAAAAGGTAAATGTACTAATATTTGTATTACAATCAATGTCTCTTTAAATAAATCAGTCCCATTTAAATAAATCAGCAGAATCATTACTTTGCGTCCATAGACTTATTGTTTGAAAATGTTCTGCTAACTCCATGTGAAGCTATTTTGAACATATTTGCTGTGCTCAGTGTTAATTATGCATAATGTAGACAGCATTTTATGCTGAGACCTTTTACTCAGTGTTATGCTTGGAACAGGGATTCTGTTTGATGTGAATTAAGAGGGAGTGAGTTTGAACCCAAAAATTCTATGCCTCATTGATAATTATACTTAAACCAGAAGCATATTCAGATGAAAATTTTGAGTGTAATATTTTTATTGATGTATTATATTTTATTTGGTGTAACAGGGTTCAGACTCTGGATTCCTGGATATTTTATGGGTACTCTGCGCAAACCTACTAAAAGAGTTCCATTTGAATTGCTGTAATTACTGTATTCCATCGGGACCATGTTTCTTTTAGAAAGGTCTGAGAATGATGGTTTTGGTCTGTTTATTCATTGCTAAATCAATGCCAGAATACAGGGGTCACTGATTGGCTGATATTGTCATGTGTAAAACTCATCCCAGTGAAGGTATATTTCAACTGAAATTAGATCTCAGCATCCCTTCAGAGTGTCAAGCCAGTGACCATTATTCTGTTCCAGTTTACCAGCAAACCAAAGCATTGCAATTATTTATTGAATTTTATATTTTAACCAACAACACTACAAAACCACATGAATGGTACAGCACCGCAAGAAAAACTAAAGGCTAAAAAGCATATGTGAATACAGACGGGAAGAGGAGAACAGCAGTCCAACTGGGTCAATACAATCATCACACATAACTTGATACCTCTAAAAAACCCCGCCACAGAAGGCGGGATAAATAGGATAAAGCCATGAAAACATGGTCAAATGATGCATGCCTTCCCACGTGGCGATTGCTCGCAATTACCACAAGGTTTCAGGATATACTTTTTGTGCCATGCTCGGGCGCGCAACAATATAGATCCCCCTCAACCCCAGCAACACCAGAGGCACTAACGCCACCTCCTTCCCTTGGATACCAGACCCATCTGTACCCCTGCCTTTATGCCCACCGATAAAAAAATGCAAAGATGTTTCACAAGAACCCCGGCTCTATATGTTATATATATACCAAAAAACATAACCCCGGTCTCAGACCCAGTACAGAACCAACATCATTCCATAGAATTTTACAGTGAGGACCAGCAGCTATATATTCATGTTATGATCAGTGCCGTCAAAGCCTCCCAACAAAGAGGATGGAAAACTATCAGGAGTGGATCACAGGATAACAAAGGGTTTAGACCCAACCATGGGCCGGTATTCCCCCATCACACACTCACCATCGTTGATGAGAAAGAGAAAAAGAAATTGCTCGATCAAATAAGAGTCCTAACCAAAAATGGGTCAACAGGATATCAACTAAAGCACACAACACAGGCCCTTGTGCACAGAAGAGTCCCCTCAGGATGTCCTTAATAAATGACTTTGAGAAGGGCCATCCCAAGCTCCAGGGGGCAACAGGATGCCATCCACAGCACCGGGCATGGCCCAGCCCAGCATACTCCACCACACGAAAGTCAGCAGCCCAGGATTTCCAGCACACCCTGAAACCTATACCCCAGCCAGTCCTGCACCTCCTCAACAGCACCCAGGGCACTACACCTACCCTACTGGGCAGCACGGTAGCACAAGTGGATAGCACTGTGGCTTCACAGCGCCAGGGTCCCAGGTTCGATTCCCCGCTGGGTCACTGTCTGTGCGGAGTCTACACATTCTCCCCGTGTCTGCATGGGTTTCCTCCGGGTGCTCCAGTTTCCTCCCACAGTCCAAAGACGTGCTGGTTAGGTGGATTGGCCATGCTAAATTGTCCTTAGTGACCAAAAGGTTAGATGGGGTTATTGGGTTACGGGGATAGGGTGGAAGTGAGGGCTTAAGTGGGTCGGTGCAGACTCGATGGGCCTCCCTCTGCACTCTATGTTCTATGTTCTACTGCACATTGCTCACCTAGATAAAGAGGAAAAGCACTCGAGTTGGCCTAGAAGCAATCAACAAATCCAAATCAGGATTACTAAAGTATGGCAGCCAATGTTCAAACTCACTCGGGAACTTACGTCTCACTTCCCACCGGAAACCGGACTCACTGACACTTCTTGCTCGGCCCCTGCCTCCCAAATCCTTCAGGAAATGTGACACGCCATGCAGCAGGATCTCAGCGAACCGAAGGTGGACCCTTACCAAGGAAAGTGGTCTATCAAGTGCGCTGATTCCTGCGCCTCCATCATTCTCTCAAGGATACTTCACAATTCCTCAAGGTGAACACCAAAGATCTGCAACACGGAGCTGAGATCATCAACCAGAGCAACGCTCTCAGAGGCGGTCATCATCCTGATGCCCCCTTCACCGCCAAGGCACAGGCCCGCTCATCTGCAACAATGCCACTGCAAGCTGGGCCCCACCCTAGCCAACAGGCCCGCTCATCTGCAACAATGCCACTGCAAGCTGGGCCCCACCCTAGCCAACACCGGCCGCCAAGGCACAGGCCCGCTCATCTGCAACAATGCCACTGCAAGCTGGGCCCCACCCTAGCCAACAGGCCCGCTCATCTGCAACAATGCCACTGCAAGCTGGGCCCCACCCTAGCCAACAGGCAAGCTCATCTGCAACAATGCCACTGCAAGCTGGGCCCCACCCTAGCCAACAGGCCCGCTCATCTGCAACAATGCCACTGCAAGCTGGGCCCCACCCTAGCCAACAGGCCCGCTCATCTGCAACAATGCCACTGCAAGCTGGGCCCCACTCTAGCCAACAGGCCCGCTCATCTGCAACAATGCCACTGCAAGCTGGGCCCCACCCTAGCCAACAGGCAAGCTCATCTGCAACAATGCCACTGCAAGCTGGGCCCCACCCTAGCCAACAGGCCCGCTCATCTGCAACAATGCCACTGCAAGCTGGGCCCCACCCTAGCCAACAGACCCGCTCATCTGCAACAATGCCACTGCAAGCTGGGCCCCACCCCTAGCCAACACCGGCCACCTGCATCATACGGAGACTCCTTATGATTTAACTCGGCTCCTCCAATCAAAACTCCAATCAGGATCATCGAGGGACATAGACCAAGCGTATGTCGCGAAAAAAGACACAAGGATAAAAGAAAGGATTAAAAGATGAGCGGAACCAGAGCTCACGTAAATGCAGCCACTCCCGCACTCACATCACGGCAACCCCCCCCCCGCCCCCTCCGCCACCGGCAATCTAATTTTTGAAAGCATTGCTGTTGAAAATGAAAGCAATGAAGGCTAGAATGCTGGTGGCTGGCGGTCTGGTGATTGAAGTCCTTTGACTGTCCGAATACATTCCGTGTGGCAACTTTGCCATTGAGTTTCCCCATCAATTGCAGTGATTGTCCACTCAAAAATTCTATTGTCAATGTGCAAGATGTTGCATTGTGCTAATATGAACTCTTCTTGACTCGACTATTAGTAGGAATGACATCATGCGTGTAAATAATGGTGAAATTATTACAGCCTTTACAGGGAGGAGGGAACAGCAAGTCTTCACATTCTTAGGCTAACATTTGTTTCCTCTTCCCATTGGTTAAAAGATCCCAACTGAGGAAAAGATCCGGCTCCATGAAAGTAGGTTTTAAAATGATTTCTCGGGTACTTCTCCCTCTTTTTTGTCACTACTGTCATCACCTTACATTAAACAATGCTGAACACTGTTTCCTTTCAACCAACCTTTAGCTCAGTTGGCTGGATGGCAGAGCGATGCCAGCACAGTGGGTTCAATTCCCGTACCAGCTGAGGTTATTCATGAAGTCCCCGCTTTCTCAACCTTGCCCCTCGCCTGAGGTGTGTTGACCCTCAGGTTAAATCACCAGCCAGCTCTCAAAGTGGAGAGTAGCCTCTGGGACTGCGCTGACATTTACCTTTTCAGCCAACCATTAAGGGGTGGCGCAGTTGCACAGTGGTTAGCACTGTTGGTTCACCGCGCCAGGAATCTGGGTTTGATTCCGGGCTTAGGTCACTGTCTATGCGGAGTCTGCACGTTCTACCCGTGTCTGCGTGAGTTGCCTCCGGGCACTCAGGCTTCCTCCTGCAAGTCCCAAAAGACGTGCCTGTTTGGTGAATTGGACATTCTGAATTCTCACTCGATGTACCCGAACAGGTGCCAGAATGTGGCGACTAGGGGCTTTTCACAGTAACTTCACTGCAGTGTTAATGTAAGCCTACTTGTGGCACTAATAAAGATTATCATCATCTCCAGTTTCTAGCACATGCAACTATACCAAAAATCCTCCATCACTTCAACTCCATTCTCCAGCTGAGTGGGATTACTCCCGCCTGTTTACACTCCAACAGTCCAATTCTAGGCAGAACATCCCTAGAAATGATTTGTCGTTCCCGAGGAATGGCTTGTCTTCCCATCTCGGTATTACCTCCGGTGTTCTTCAAGGAACACTTCTTTGCCCTCCTCCGATTCCTCATCTGTGTGGTGCTCCTTAACAAAAGTATCTGAGGTTGTAGCATCAGGTCCTACACGTGCACAGATAATAATAATAATATTAGTATCACAAGTAGGCTTACATTAACACTGCAACAAAGTTACTGTAAAAATCCCATAGTCGCCGCATTCCGGCGCCTGTTCGGGTACATAGAGGGAGAATTCAAAATGTTCAATTCACCTAACAGCACGTCTTTCAGGACTTGTGGGAGGAAGCCAGACACCCGGAGGAAAACCATACAGACACGGGAGAACGTTCAGACTCCACACAGACAGTGACCCAAGCCTGGAATCAAATCTGGGTCCCTGATGCTGTGAAGCAACAGTGCTAACCACTGTGCTAGAGTGTCACCCTAGGTATTCAATCCTCTCCACCACTTATCTCAATAATTCCACAGTCTCTGTGTTATCAACCTGCATGTTCGACATCCATTTCAGAATAGCTCACTATTTCCCCCAATTAATTAGTGGGCTT
This sequence comes from Scyliorhinus canicula, assembly GCF_902713615.1. NCBI lineage: Eukaryota > Metazoa > Chordata > Chondrichthyes > Carcharhiniformes > Scyliorhinidae > Scyliorhinus > Scyliorhinus canicula. The sequence goes on along the minus strand of NC_052165.1, from coordinate 21,749,517 downwards.
GCAACCCTATGGGATGGATATGCAACAGGATCCAGTGCAGGCGTGAGTTCAAAATCATGGTCATGGAGATTATCTCAGGATCCTATTTTGAAAGGCCTCACAGCAGAGAGGTTATGGGTGATGCAATCAGCACCAATTAACACCCCCCCTTAAGGTACTCAAGGAGCCCCTTGAAAGGCCTGTCTGTGTGGGATTGCAATTTTCAAATTTTGTCTCGGTGAGCCCAAGTGGCTTGTACGTGTCAAGTTGACCATGGGGCCAAAGTTAAACTTTTTTGGAGTTGTTCTTAGCTCTCATATGAGATGCCAACAAGCATCAGCAGAAGCACTGTTCTGAACTTTCTCGTCCATGGACACTTTCCGCCGCATCCTCATCTTAACAGGAGCCTCGTGTTCAAATCAGCGATACAGTGACAGTGCCCAACATGGCTGCCACCTGCCTTTGTCACTGGCATCATGTAGGCAGCTCCTGCCTCTTAGAGATGCTTGGCACTTCTAACTGGGTGATGAGCTCACCTCCTAGTCAAATAGACTATTTGCCTAAAAATATCATATTGTGAGAGCTACGCAGCTGAGGCATGTGGTCAGGACTCAGAATTCACCCTGCCGTTAGGTTCCCAATCCTGCTTTGAAATCCAGCCCAATATCCTCTCCACCACAAATACTACCTACTTCCACCTTTGTAACATTGCCCATCTCTATTCTGCCTCAACTAAGCTGCTGTTGAAATGGTCACAGTATCCGAAAAGGCCAATAACCATCTCTTCACCTCTCTCTCCTCTTTGAAGACGTTGCCTATAAACTACCTCCTGCTGAATGTTTAGTCACCTCGCCTCATAGTTCCTTCTTTGTCACGTCATTGTATCCTTTGTTTTTTTCTGCCATGAAGTAGTTTGGGATGTTTTCCTACTTCTGATCAAGTTGAGAAGACTGTTGAAAATATACATTGACTTGATTATGAGATAAATGGAGTACAAAAGCAAGAAAAGTAGGCAAAATGTTTGAAAACTTTGGTTGGGCCTCAAGTAGAATTTCATGTTCAGTTTTGGGCAGGACACTTTAGCAAATATGTCAAGGCCTTGGAGAGGTTGCAGAAGTAATTTACAGGAATTGAACCAGACATGAGGGACTTCAGTTATGTGGCAATATTGGAAAATTGGATTTGTCCTCCATGAAGGAGAGAATGTTAGGAGGAAATGCAATAGAGGTGTTCCAATCAGGAATAGTTTTGATGGAGCAAGTGAAGAGAAGTAGTTTCCAGTAGCATAAAGGAAGATTACCAGTGGATACAGATGTAAGGTTTATAAAAAGAATCAAAGGCAACATGATTTTAGGTGTGGAGTGTTGTGACATGAAATGCGCTGTCTGTAAGGCTGGTGGGTGAAGATTCAGTGGTCACATTCAAATGAAAACTGGATACATATTAGAAGAGAATAAAATGCCAGAGTTATGGGAAAAGAACAGCAGAGTTCATTAACTTGGTAGCTTTACCACAGAACCGACAAAGGTGCATGATGAGCCAAGCAGCCTCTTTTTATGCCAGGTCATTCTATGATATTAATACAAGTTGTTACAACAGGAAACTAACTTGCGTTCAAGAGAAGTCATTTCCACACACGATATCCCTGTTGGGGAATCGAAATTCAAAGACAGTGCTGGCTAGAGATATTATTATTTGTTTTTTTTAGAATGGTGGGGCTCGGTGAAAGAGATGGTGGCAAAACATCGCTGTGGCCTCCAGCAGCCCCAAAGCTATATAAAGCTTCAACGAGCATTGATTGGCATAAGACGCGACTTCTGTCCCTCATTCAGGAGGAGGTCCTGCCATGAAGAGCTGCTCGCAGCGGTCCCTGGGTGGGGAGAATAGGGAACGCCTGTGGGTTACAAGGAGGGCAATCGGGGTCGCGAGGCATAGAGATGGGAGTGGGGGGAGTTGTCCAGAGGTCATTGGGCAACGGAAAGATCATCCCAGTCAGCTGCTGATGGAGATGCCTCCTCCACCAACACCTCACGTCCGAGATCCAACGATGTTTATTTACCCGTTCCCTCCCATCCATGAGCTGTCATCTGCTTGTTAGACAGGGTGTATGGAGAGGGTGTATGTGCATGGTGTATGGCTAGGGTGTACGGAGAAGATGTATGGGCAGGGTGTATGGACAGGGTGCATGGATAGAGTGTTGGACAGGGTGTATGGGCAGAGTGTATGGACAGGGTGCATGGATAGAGTGTTGGATGGGGTGCATGGGCAGAGTGTATGGACAGGGTGCATGGACAAGGTGTATGAATAGGCTGTATATACAGGATGTATGGACAGGGTGGTTAGGAAGCAGCTGTTCCCCTTTATTGAAGGGTCAATAAGGACGGGACATAATTTTAAGGTGAGAGTCTGGACGTTTCGAGGGGATTTGAGGAAAAATATTTTCACCCAGATGGTGGTGGGAGTCTGGAGTGCACTGCGTAGGAGTAGAGGCGGCAAACCTCACAACCTTTAATAAGTATGTAGATGAGCACTTGAAATGTCATAACATTCAAGGCTGTGGATCAGGTGCTGGAAAGTGGGGTGAGTGCAGATTTAGTGTAGTTTTGTCAGTGCAAACTCGATGGGCCGAAGAGCCTCTTCTGTGTTTTACGGGGACAGCTTTGACCGCGTACCTCTTAGTAAAACGCGTTGCCAACTCAGAATCCGGAGTAACGCAGTGCCAACTCAGAATCCGGAGTAAATCGACTGTCTACTTAAGGGCTTCAATTGGGGCAAGGGCGTGTGTCGCGTCCAAGACTTTATCCGTCCCAGCGTGAAACCCATCCATGCAATTTCACTTCCCCCCCACCTCAGAAGGTGGGGGGGAGGTTAAAATGGCCTGTGACATTACCTATTGACTCAGTGATGTTGTTAAATGGATGTCCCAACAAAATCCCAGTGTGAATTCTATTCTCCAAATAGACGCAACATAAATTAGCCTTATTTGTGGGTTTTAAAAGAGGGGAAGGGAGCAGCGCAGTGTATACTAATAAAATCACAAAAAATTATAGGGATGTACAACAAATACCTTCGCGCCTGAAAAGAGAAAAAGATAAGTTATCAATGTGCGCGCAGTCTCTTAATTCCTTTTATTTTGGGCGGCACGGTAGCGCAATGGTTAGCATTGCTGCCTCACAGCACCGAGGGCCCAGGTTTGAACCTGGCTCCGGGTCGCTGTCCGTGTGGAGTTTGCATGGGTCTCATCCTCACAACCCAAAGATGGCAGGATGGGTGGATTGGCCAACCTATATTGCCCCTGAAAAAAGAATTGGGTACTCTGAATGTACATTTAAAAAATAATAATTCCTCTTTTTTTCTTTACCTGTTCATTCAATCTTCTGTGGGGTCAGGGTTCCACTCCGTTGTGCTGGGTTTTCTTGGTTGCAATTTCTCTGAATTTGGTGTTACCCATGCAAAAGAAATTGCAGACTTTTAGGCATAAAATTAAATCCAGGACTAATAATATATCTGTGAACATTTGTGTTAAGTTTATAAAGCGTTGCACTAGGAGTTGGCACGCTGTCATGCCCCCAAGCAAAATTAATCGCCATTGAGAATTTGCACTAGTTTCCCTAGTTTTGAGCCCTTCAAAGGGGCTCCAAAAACAAGCTGATCTTTTAGGCGCCAGGACAATAAGAGATATCATGCATTTTAAAAGCTTTTGAAATGACAACTAAGAAATGACAACTATATCCCTATGTAAATAGTGAATGGTTCTGTATATTTTTTTGAAGTAATTTTCAGCTATTCAAAATCAGGACACTCAGATACTGGGCTGCAATGAATAAAAATACTTGGGTTTTTTGTGATAAATCAATTTTCAGCATCAGGCTCCATCAAGTTACCACTTTTAATTGTTTTAATTTATTCTTTCATGGGATGTGGGTATCACTGGCATGGTCAGCATTTGTTGCCCATCCCTAATTTCACTTGCAGGTTACCTTCCCTAAGGGATATTAGGAAATCAGATGGGTTATTATAACGATTATGACAATCAACGATAGTTGCATGTCACCATCACTGAAAGACTGTATTTGCTGCCTACGACGAGCATGCGCAGTTGCATGCACGGCTGCCATATTCAGAGCGATCAATGTGCAGCAGGACGCATGCAGGGTGATCAAGTGCCAGCAGCAGAATCTCTCAAGGGCCCCACAGTTTCCTTTACCGCCAATTGATTTTTCTTGCCTTTTTCCCCCATTTTGCTTTTAGAAGCACCTGTCTTCCAATAAACCATCCTGTCATTGCAGCGTTGTGTGGAAGGGAGGTGTGGAACTAAGCCAGTAGTCCATCATCTCCCTGCACTGCTGGTGGTTAAATGTGCTGGGGTGAATTCTCCACCTCCCCAGCCGTGTGTTCCTCGGCAGCGCACTGTCACCGGGATTCTCTATTCCCGCCGCCATTGTGGCCACTACACGCCTCCGGGAAACCCGCGGCAGGGGGAGTGCTGTCAGCGGAACAGAAAATCTCACCAGCGGAGAATTCACCCCGCTGTGTTGGGAGAAACAAGCCCCGGATCTGCAAACTGACTTGCGGCCGTCACTAGGTTAATCAGAAGCCTCTCCTTCCCTCTCCATCCCGATCCCTAGGAACTGCGGGGAGGTCATGCCCCAATCAGCCACCTGCCGCAGGGCTTGGAAACTGGGTGAGCAAATTGCAACTGTTTCTCCTGTAAATGACGATATAGGATTCTGTGCGTGCCAAATGCCTCTGCACAGACAGGTAATAGTGGCCAGCTTGCTTTCGCAGGAGACACTGGGAGCGGAATTTTCCAGCCGTTGGGATTCTCTATTCCCACTAGCAGTGCACCCCCTCTGTGGGCTTCCCGGTGGTGTGGGGTGGCTTCAATGGGAAATCTCATTGACAAGAGGAGGGAAAGATAATCCCACTACTAGCAAATGGTGCACCACCGTAAACATGCGGCTAAGGTATCAGAGAATCCTGTCCAGTATCACCAAAAATAGCTTTCAATTGGGCAGCACGGTAGCACAGTGGTTAGCACAGCTGATTCGCAGCGCCAGGGTCCCAGGTTCGACTCCTGGCTTGGGTCACTGTCTGTGTGGAGTCTGCACGTTTTCCCCGTGTGTGCGTGGGTTTCCTCCGGGTGGTCAGGTTTTCCCCCCCAGAGTCCAAAAATGTGCCAGTTAGGTGGATAGGTCATGATAAATTGCCCTTAGTGTCCAAACAAAAGGTTAGGTGGGGTTACAGGGATAGGGTGAAGGTGTGAGCTTAAGTGGGGTGCTATTTCCAGGGGCCAATGCAGACTCAATGGGCTGAATGGCCTCCTTAAAAGAAATTTAAATTCCAGATTTAATGAATTGCATTTAAGGTCCACCAGCTGCCATTTGGACCCACATCCCCAGAGCATTAGCCTTGGCCTCTGGATTACTAGTCTAGTTTGCCACCATCCCCCCACAAATTGTTCTTAAAATTGCATTTTAAATCGCTGTACGATTGCAAAGGTTTGTTGCATTCGGCCAGAGTTTGAGTGGAAACTTGAGAATAGTGAACACGTCTGAAAACTAGCGCAATTCCGAGCACATTTTGTGCCCAAATCACTGTTTTGATCACAAGCAGAAATTCTATCCCTTTATTATTAGTCAATGCATTTCTTTTCCACATAACTAAGAATAGTCTAAAGAGTACTGTATTTTCCTTCTTTAGTATTATCGAAATTTAAATGGTAATATGGATATACTGGGTATACATCTCTTTCACTTTTCCACCCTTTGCATTTTGTCCTTCCTTTTATCTCTTGAAGCTGCATCATTGTTATTACATTAATCACAGCAGCTTCAGTACACAATGTTCAACTCTCAGAACCAAATACTGTATTTCAATGCTTCGCATTTTTCCCCTATATTTTCCCACAAAGGTGCATTGTTGAGGGGGCATCTCTGTTGAACCTGGTGTCTCACAGATTCGAAAACAGCTGAATTAAAGCATTGAGGATTTAAGTTAAAGGCAATAAGGAAGTACTGCTGGCTCTTGCAGTGATTAAGTCTCAGATTAGCATCTCCTGCTGCATTTGCATGCCAAGATCCCCTAACAAGTGAAGGAATACTAACGAGAGAAGGGGAATTGAAGCAATTAACAAAACCATTCCCCAGTTGAGCTCAGCAGCGCTTCCTGCTGGGAGGTAGGTGTGAAAATATTTGTTTGGCCGGGACCTTGGATCAGCATGAGCTTGGGTTGAGATTTCAATCAGGAGAAGGATGCGACCGGCCACTGAGCTCCCACCAAGCTCTCCCAGCCAAGTGTATCCATATCATCAGGTAACTCCCATTAGCTTTGGAAGAAGGATCTGGAGAATTCACCCCAGGATTTGGGAATTCAATGGAAAGTGCACTGTGGGATGCAGTTGGAGCGTCCATTGTGTGTGCCCACTTTGAAGAGAGATTATTAAAGCCAAATGGGCCTTCCAAACTGTAACAGTTTACTCTGGGTGAAGGCTGAATCTCGGTATTGATTACATCACATGGCGTTTGAAAAGTACTGCGGTTAACTACTGTTCAAGTGTCAGTTTACATGCTTTCCCCCCTGTGATCCAACACAATATTTGATCAGAATGAATTCATTTAATACTTTACTTTAACCCCTGTCAGCTCGCAGAGGCTTCGTTTCAAAAAAATAATCTGTGTCTATTTAAACCTTTTTGTCCTTCCCTTTGGAAATTTCAGATGATTTTCTGTGGCGCAGATACATTTTTACATGTGTATTTTCTGCTGACGCCAAGAGAAAAAAAACATAACTTGTGGTTTCGGGATCAGCTAACTTTGCATTCTAACTTAAAGCGCTTTACAAAGTGGAGACCTGGAAGTTAATGGTTATTTATCATCGAATGAAATTACCTCGAGTCCGCACACATCTCAATCTACCCTGAGGCTACAGTGGCTTTTTTTTAAAGGTTACAGTTTTTGAAACAGAAAATCTGATCCTGGGAGTTAATTTTATTCCATATTCCCCTTGCCAGGCGCGACCGAGGCTGTGCCTTGAGTTACTTAACAAAATAAAGCATCTTCAGAATGATGCAAAGTCTCAGCGGGTCAACTTCGGCAATCATGGATGAAATGCAACTTAATTGTCCCTTTATTTTAAACACGCCTCTCTGGTCTTTCCTTTTCCTGAGGACCCCTCGTCAGCCTGTAAACCATATTTTGCCTGACATTGCATGGGCAGATCTGTTTTAGAAGAAAAAGAAGGTTAGCTGCTCCAAATGATTTGTATCTTTGTAGATGCTGGAAAATTAGTCACTTATTTTTGATCACATGGATGATATTCCGCTGGAATTTGAAAGGAGTTGCCAGAATGTCTGCACATGTTTTACTCAGTCCCGCTAGCCCTTTGACTGTGTATTCTCAGAAATACACAAGTGACCCAGAAACTGATTTAACCATGTTGCTCTGCCAAGGTTTTTTGCATAATATGCTCTGGGTTATATCTTTCAATACTACTCAATGCTCTTCTGATTGCTGTTTGTTGACTTGCGGAAAATAAAATAAAATGCTGTACAACAGTTCTGGCGCATTTAATAATTTATTCCTTCGTTGCAAAATGCATTCGCCTAAGATAGTCGGCAGTTAGCAATCACTTGTTTCGCCAGCAATAACACCAGTGTCATAACAAACATACTTCCATTTTGATGTAAACTTCTAAACAAGGCAGAAAGCTTGCAGGATTAGATCACAAATGGGCTCCCTGTGGCAAAGGTACAGCCTGAACAGATGAGCCGATGGAACCGGGTGAATATCAGACTTAGTGGCAATATTGTGCCGAGATCAGTGTGTCGTTCGCGTTGTCTAATGTTTGATGTTAGCGCTCAAAAGTGAAAGCTGAACAACCAAGAACTCGCCCCCTTTCTCAAAGCTGTCATTTCTCTCTCTCTCTCTCCCTCTCTCTGGATCGCTGGAGTTAGTGTCACGCCACAGAGCTCTTTTTAGAACGGAACGATATCTTGACTGATATTGCAAACTTCACGTAAAGATTGTTCATAAACGCATACATTACAGTTGAATGAAAGTATGTTGTGGCTAACCTTTAATGGGGGTTTGCTGGAACTTTGTTTTTAACCCAATAAATGCCTCAAATGGCAACTCACAAGATTAGCCAACCTTGGGCTAAATTGTTAGATATTTAATGGATCTGGATTAAAATAGGCAGGCTCCCAGAACGACATTCCTATCCTACTTATCTGGGCTATGGATTCTGTAGCTGAGCCACACGTATCATTTCATCTAATCTTATCCACCATGTCCACTCGCAGAACGAAGAGAATCGCTAGATTTATTCCATCAACAGTATCATGGAATGGAATGCAAAACTACAATGAATCGCCTTGGAGACTACAATCCAAAATCAGGAGAGCGCAGGAACACTGAGCTTGACTCTGTTTAGTATTAAACATTATAAAAGGACAAATCTTCCCCTTTTTTAGTCGATTACATTTTGCACCTTTGAACTAAACCAGCTCAGTTCTTTTGACATTGAGGGAATTGCAACTGTTCCAAATTAGTGGACTGTGCTCTGGAGTCGTACTGTGAATATGGTCATGCCTTACTGCTCTGTTGAAACCAGTCGGCGTTGTATCAGCTGGTTCTGATGCCAATGGAATGAGTTGATTGCAGTCAAATATTATATTTCTTTAACTGGAACCAGGTGGCCCTATATTTTTGACATAATTCATTTAGCCTGATTGTATTGAAGATATGGTTTTATTTAGAGCTATTTGAGCTCACTGTCTCCACTCTAGAATGAAACACGGAAGGAAAGAAAATAAAATTACCCAAGAATCTACAACGAAAATACACTAAGAAGACTAGGCCACTCCTGTTGATAAAGTGCTCTATCAGAAAGTAAAGCTCCCAGAAGCAGCTTGGATATTGTCAGTAATGTTTGTACATATCAACTCTGTCCTAAAGATGTATTTTTTAAATTAGGACTTCTCCAAATGTAGCTTTCTTCTGAAGTTACATTTGCCTTTGCATATATTTAACAGTCCATCAACGTTTATTAATGTACAGTAAAACAGTCTAACCCTACAAGTTCCAGACTCCCACTCCGGAATCTTCCATCCCTGTTCACAGCTGGGATTTTCCGGTGCCGCTGAGTGAATGGAGTTTTGGCGGGAACGCCAAATCTTCCGTTCCCGCTCACAATGGGTCCCACCGTGGACGAGAGCGGTGATAACCCGGCCAATGTACTAACAGATACAGCAGGCTGGACTCTCCGTTCCCCCAGCCATGTGCATCACGATTCTCTGCTCCCACCGCTTGTCAATGATGCCAACCCGCGCCGCCGCAAAACCCATGGGCGGGGTTTTCCCATCCTGCCAACAGGGAAGTTCGTGGCCCGCAAGGGTGGAGAACGAGAAGGGATGAAAAAAATTTAGTTACCGAGAGAAATGACAACGGGAACTTGCAGTTCGGCTGACACAGAATCACAGCATTGTTACGATGCAGAGGGAGGCCATTTGGACCATTGTGTCTGCACTGGCTCTCCGAAAAAGCAGCAAGAATTTTCCCCTTCCCCTTGCACATTGTTTCTATTCAGATGACCATCTAATGTCCTTTTTACTGCCTTGTTTAAACCTGCCTCCGCCACACTTCCAGGCCGTGTATTCCAGACCCAAACCGCTCACGGTGTGAAAAAGTTTTTTCTTGCATGAAATTTGCTTCTCTTGCTAATCACTTTAAATCGGTGTCCCCTCATTCTTGATCATTTTATGAGCAGGAATAGTTTCTCCCCATCTACTCTGTCCAGTCCCTCATGAATTTGAACATCATTAGGGGCAGCACGGTAGCATAGTGGTTAGCATCAATGCTTCACAGCTCCAGGGTCCCAGGTTCGATTCCCGGCTGGGTCACTGTCTGTGCGGAGTCTGCACGTCCTCCCCGTGTGTGTGTGGGTTTCCTCCGGGTGCTCCGGTTTCCTCCCACAGTCCAAAGATGTGCGGGTTAGGTGGATTGGCCATGCTAAATTACCCGTAGTGTCCTAAAAAGTAAGGTTAAGGGGGAGTTGTTGAGTTACGGGTATAGGGTGGATACGTGAGTTTGAGTGGGGTAATCATTGCTCGGCACAACATCAAGGGCCGAAGGGCCTGTTCTGTGCTGTACTGTTCTAAAAATCTCTATCTAATCTCCTCTTAGATGCCTTCTCTACATGGAGAACAATCCCAACCTCTCCAAACTATCCTCATAACTGAAGATTCTCAACCCTGGAACCATTCTTGTGAACCTCATTTGCATTCTCTCCAATGCGTTCACATCCTTTCTATAAAGTGTAGCACCCAGAACAGGACATAATATTCCAGCTGAGGCCTAATTAGTGTCTTGTATAAGTTCAGCAAAACCTCCTTGCTCTTGTAGTCTGTGCCCCTTTCAATAAAGCCCAGAATACCATATGCTTTATTGACTGCTCTCTCCACCTGTCTTGTCACCTCCATTTATCCACGTTATACAATTAATAATTTAATCTTTATTATTGTCACAAGTAGGCTTACATTAATACTGCAATTAAGTTACTGTGAAAAATCCCCCAGTCGCCACACTCTGGTGCCTGTTCGGGTACACTGAGGGAGAATTTAGAATGACCAATTCACCTAACAGCACTTCTTTTGGGACTTGTGGGTGGAAACTGGAGCGCCCGGAGGAAACCCACGCACACACGCTGAGAACGCGCAGGCTTCGCACAGACAGTGACCCAAGCCGGGAATCAAACCTGGGACCCTGTCGCTGTGAAGCAACAGTGCTAACCACCGTGCTATGTGCCGCATCTGCCATGTATTTGCCTACTCACTCAACGTGTCTAAATTGCCTTGAACCCTCTTTACTGCCTTCTCACCACTCAATTCCGCCAAGGTTTGGGTTGTCAGCAAACTTGGAAATATTAGATTCGTAATCATTCAAATTGTTGATTCATATTGTGAACAGCGGGGGCCCGAGCATTGGTCCCTGTGATACCCCACTGCTTTCCACTCCAAACCCCACCTACCCCCCTCCCCCCCCCCAATTTATTCCTACTCTTTGCTTCTTGTCTGCAAACCAATTCTCAATCCATGCCAGTATGTTACACCCATTACTATGTGATTTTATTGTGCTCACTAACCTCTGATGTGGGATTTTGTCAAAAGCTTTCTGAAAATCCAATCACACCATATCAACTGGTTCTCCCTTATCTATTCTTCGCAATAAAATCCAGCCTCAGAAAATTCCAGTCGGTTTGCCAAACATGATTTCCCTTTTGTAAATCCATGTTCACTTCACCCATTTTTGAAGTGTCCTGTTATCACATCCTTTCTAATAGACTCGAGCATTTTTCCTATTCCTCAGGTTAGCCTAACTAGTCTGTAATTCCTTGTTTTCTCTCTCTTTCATTTCAATAGTTGGGTTATATTTGCCACTTTCCAATGTGCTGGGACTGTTCCAGAATCTCCAGAGTTTTGAAGATGATGACCAATGCATCCACTATTTCCTTTTTTAAAATAAAAAGAATAAATTCTTTTCTTTTCCAATGAAGGGGCCATTTAGCGTAGCCAATTCACCTACCTTTCACATCTGTTTGGGTTGTAGGGGTCAGACCCAAGCAGACACGGGGAGTCTCACTGCGCCGAGGTCCCAGGTTCGATCCCGGCTCTGGGTCACTGTCCGTGTGGAGTTTTCATATTCTCCCAGTGTTTGCGTGGGTTTCGCCCCCAAAACCCAAAGATGTGCAAGGTAGGTGGATTGAGCATGCTAAATTGCCCCTTAATTGGAAAAAATGAATTGGGTACTCTAAAATCTTTTTTTTTAAATCTAAGGAAGAATATATTTGCCATAGAGGGAGTGCAGCAAAAGTTCACCAGACTGATTCCTGGGGTGGCAGAATTGTCATATGAAGAGAAATTGAGTAAAAAGGGCCTGTATTCTCTGGGATTTAGAAGAATGAGAGACCTCATTGAAATGTTTAAAGTTCTGAGAGGGATTGGATGCAGTGGTGTTGTTTCTTCTGCCTGATGGGGTCTAGGAAAAGGGGTCCTGGTCTAAGGAGGCAATTTAGGACTGAGATGAGGAGTGATTTCTTCACAGAGGATGGTGAACCTCTGGAATTCTCTCTGACAGAAGGCTGTAGAGGCCAAATCACTGAATATATTTAAGAAAGGAACAGATAGATTTTGAGACATGTGCATGGGAAGAGTGGGGAGTATGGCATTGAGATAGATGATCAGCCATGATCGCATCGAATGGCGGAACAGGTTCGATGGGTCGAATGGCCTACTCATTCTCTTGTCTTCTATTTTTCTAAATCTAATTTCTGCAAAGAATAAATTCTACTAAGTTAATTTAAGTGCATTCCCAGCAACCTCTTGGCATGCAGAATTGCCAATGTGATTAAACTGCACTGGGAAAAATGATATTCCGTAACAGAGGATTCCTCATGGATTAATATATATATTTTTCTCAATAAAAAAAGTCAGTAAGGCCAGAGGCATTTTAGTATATTCTTAATGATGTGGAACCATCACTTTGAAGTGTTATTATGTGGAATGCTTACTTGAAACTTGGATTTAATTTCTCTGATCCCATGCAACCACAAACTGGCCTCGGTCCATCGCAATGTTTTCACTCCAGCCCAAGTGGTGTTCCCTCTTGAAATTACCATTTGGAATAGGAGCCTAAAAATCAGAAACCTTGGACGGGATTCTCCGTTCCCCGACACCGATTTTGTAATCGGCGACTGGGCAGAGAATCCCTGTTTACGACCGAAACGGGGGTGGCGCCTTTTTTCGGATGCTCCGTCCCCTCCAAAACGGCATCATCGAGAAGCATGCCACACCACCATTAGGGAAGCCACAGGCATTACCTGAGGCCCTCCCCCCGATGCTCCGCCCCCGATGGGCCGAGTTCCTGACCCCGCGGGTAAGATGTGCTCTCAGCGGTCGGGAACCCGGCGTGGTGGCTGCGGACTGTGTTGAGCGCTGTCACAGTCGGGCAGGAGGCATGGTGCTGGCCAGGGGAGCTTCGGCGAGGGTTGGGGGAACTGGCGGGGGGTTGCTAGGGGCTTGCGAGGGGGTATCCAGGGGGCACTATCTGGCAGGTTGGGTCTGCGCACGGCCGGCGCCATATTATGCGACGCGACTGCTGTAGGTCGACGCCATGTTATGCGGCGCGACTGCTGTAGGTCGACGCCATGTGCGGCCACGGACCCAGCAATTCTCCGGCCTTTTTTGTCGTGGAGGCCAGGCGATTTATGTGGCACGACTGCTAGCCTGTCACCGGTTGGAGGATTGGTGCTGGGGTGGCTCAGATTTTCTTGACGTAAAACGTCACGGATCCAGCGCATGATTTTTTTCAGATGGCGGGTTGTTGCTTCGCACCACCTGAAGAGTCTCCTGCCAATGGCAAGCACACCGCAGGCATTTCACACTCGAATGGTCGTAAAGTGGTATAGAGGGATATGGGCAGGTGGGACTAGTTTAGTGATAGAAACTGGGCGGCATGGACAAGCTGGGCCGAAGGGCCTGTTTCCATGCTGTAAACATCTATGACTCTAAGTGGCTGCCCGTTGGACTTCGGGGGAAGGGAAAAGGCTGCTCTTGAAAGCAGACGTCGAAAAATTTCTGATTAATAATAACATAAAGGGTTATGGGGATAATGGGTGCAAAAGGCATTGACGTTTCAGACCAGCCATGACAAAATGGAATGGCAGAGCAGGCTCGACGGGCTGAATGGCCTCCTTTGTTCCTAAATTCCTATTCCTAAGTCCCACCTTAGCGACCTGCCCTCCAATCTGATTTGCCAGCAGCTCTCCGGCCTCTGCAATGACAGAGCTTCAGTGGACAGAAGAAGAAATGCGGTGTAGCTGTTGAAGGGTCTGGATGACCCTTTGTCAGAGATAGACAATACTGATATCAACCCGGTAATGCGGAAAATTGCCCAGGTATGTCACCAGAAAAGGTGAAATCCAACCTGTACAATTACCGCCCCATCAGTCTACTCCCAATCATCAGCAAAGTGATAGAACTCATTAAGCTTAAAGTTCTAACATTATTATATTCCATTGCTTTAGGATCTTAGTTAACCTAATGCGTAATGAATGTCTCGCGTCACTTGAAATGTCGCCATCGGTGCAGTAGGGGCCTGTTTAGCTCACCAGGCTAAATCGCTGGCTTTTACAGCAGACCAAGCAGGCCAGCAGCACGGTTCGATTCCCGTACCAGCCTCCCCCGGACAGGCGCCGGAATGTGGCGACTAGGGGCTTTTCACAGTAACTTCATTGAAGCTTACTCGTGACAATAAGCGATTTTCATTTCATTTCATTTCATTTAATATCATGAATTTCTGGCATCATTTGTAATTCTATTTCTCCAAGGGCTTTTAGATGTTATGTCGTTGCTTCATCTCTGACTGGATCTTTTCCTGTTCTCATCAATTTCAAAGCATTCTTTCCCTCTGATATCATAATGGCCATAACTTCTGTACAATCTTCTGATGTATGGAGATCATACGCCGTACAGGAGGTCGGGATGGCACAGAAGTCCTGACGCATGGACATGTGTGCAGAGAGTGCGGCACATTTAAACTCCCGACACTTTTTTTAAAAAATGTTTCGGCAGCACGGTGGCGCAGTGGGTTAGCCCTGCTACCTCACAGCGCCGAGGTCCCAGGTTTGATGCCGGCTCTGGGTCCATGTGGAGTTTGGACATTCTCCTCGTGTTTGCGTGGGTTTCGCCCTCCACACTACAAAGATGTGCAGGCTAGGTGGATTGGCCACGCTAAATCGCCCCTTAATTGGAAAAATGAATTGGGTACACAAAATTTGTTTTTAAAGTGTTTCCATGGAATGGGAATGAATGGGACAGTGCTAACTTGGCCAGCTTACCGTAATTACCCTTGTTTATTTGCACTTTTTTTCTGTCCAGAACAGTGAGCAGAGGCAGGAGACATTGGAGACCACGGGCGGAATTCTCTGACCCCCGCGGCCGGCGTAAATCCTGCCCCCGCCGTGGCCTGAATTCTCTGCCACCCGGAAATCGTCGGGAGCGGGAATCACACCCCGCCGATCGGCGTGCCCCCTGTAGCGATTCCCCGGCCCACGGTGGACCGAAGTCCCACCGCTGACAGGCGTCTCCCGCTGACGGGAATTGGAGCACCTCGGGGCCCACTGATCGGCGGGCGGGCCAGTGCCGTGGGGGCACTCTTTTTCTTCTGCCGCTGCCATGGCCTCCACCATGGCAGAGGCGGAAGAGACCCCCCTACCGCGCATGCGCTGGTGGTGACGTCAGCAGCCGCTGACGCACCGGCGCATGCGCGAACCGGCAAAGGCCTTTCGGTCAGCCCCGACGCCGGGCGGCGTAGCGCCAAAGGCCGTTGCCGCCAATTTTGGTGCCAGTTGGCGTGGCGGAAACCACTCCAGCGCGGGCCTAGCTCCTGAAGGTGTGGAATTCTCTGCACCTTTGGGGAGGCCCGATGCCGGAGTGGTTGGCGGCACTCCGCTACGCCGGGACCCCCTGCCCCGCCGGGTAGGGGAGAATCCCGGCCAACATTTCTTTGGTGGGTTAATGTTATACAATGGTGTTCATAAATATATTTAAAATGCACATAAAATGAAAGATAGATATATGTATTTTTCAATGCTTTGTATTTATAACATTATTTTTGTTAATAAATGTTTTCCATTAAACTTGACAAACTTTTACAAATATCTTATTTAAACATCAGAGCAATGTTCAATTATGAGATAATTATGGATGAATATGTTAAGTGAAGTAAACTAGGCAGAAATATAATAATGATGAACACAACTCAATATAAAAGTCAGCAGCGGAATTCTCCATCGGCGGGATCCTCTGGTCTGCCGGCAGCGGACCCATGCCCGCGGGTTACCCAGTGGCGTGGCCACAATGGAAAATCCCGTTGTCCGACTGCGGGAACAGACAATCCTGCTGCCGCGCCAGAAAACATGGCTAGAGGACTGGAGAATCCTGCCCCAGATGTTACAAGAACAGTGACAGCTAAAAACAAAAGCCCGGGGAGGGGGGGGGGGGGGAGAATCTTTTCAAACTTATGACCAGGTCAGATCCATCTTGTAGAAGCATTTGATGACCCATTCTGTAGGTCTGTAAAGAGACAGTGTTATTCACATTTTGTCCTACCTCAGGAAGATCCATTGTTAGTTGTGCGAGAAGTTCTGACTTCTCTTCTTCCCGACTAGGTTTTCACTTCCATAGAATCGTAGAATTTACAGTGCAGAAGGAGACCACTCGGCCCACCACGTCTAAACTGGCCCTTGGAAAGAGCACCCTACCTAAGCCCACACCTCCACCCGATCCCCGTAAACCCCCACTAACAATGTTTTGAACACTAATGGCTATTTACCGTGGAGAATCCACCTAACCTGCACATCTTTGGACTGTGGGAGGAAGCCGGAGCACCCGGAGGAAACCCACGCAGACTCGGGGAGAATGTGCAGACTTCGCACAGACAGTGCCAGGATCGAACCTGGGACCCTGGCGCTGTGAAGCAACAGTGCTAACGACTATGCTACCGGGCTACCATATTCTAAGTTAAAACAAACAAACATTTTTAAGCATTCACATGTAAAGTTAGCACATTGGTTAGCACTGCTGCTTCACAGCACCAGGAACCCTGGTTCGATTCAAATCTTCGATGACTGACTGTGTAGAGTTTGCACATTCTCCCCTTTGTGGTATCATCATAAATGTAAGAACTGCCAGTGTTAATGAAATATATAACTCAACCACTACAGGGAGCTAGATGTACAAGTATAAAGACATTGATGCTAAGCCTTAAGGGTGAGAGGTTGAGGAGAAGGCTAGAGAGCAGACTAAAGGAAAGATAGTGTGAGGGAGAGCAGATCATAGTTAATGTTATCATGTAGAGATTAGTAGGAGTAGAGTGTAGATTATGGGCGGGATTCTCCAACCCCCCGCCGGGTCGGACAATCCCCGGGGGTGCGGCGCGAATCCCGCCCCACCGTCTCGCTGCCCCGACTCTGGCTGCCATATTCTCCGGCTCCATCTTTCAGGCGGGGGTGGGGTTCACACCACGCCGGTCGGGGGCCGTTGGAAGCGGACCCCCCGGCAATTCGCCGGGCCCTGATGCGCCAAGCGGCCGTCCGTTTTTGGCCAGTCCCGCCGGTGTGGGTTACGCATGGTGCCACACGGCGGGTCCTGGCAGGTAAGTTGATTGGGGCTGTCCTCGGGAGGGGTGAGGGGGTCCAACCCGGGGGGGGGGGGGGGGGGGGGGGGGGGGGTGCACCACGGTGGCCTGGCCCGCGATCGGGGCCCACCAATCTGGTGGGCGGGCCTATGCTGTGGGAGCACTCCTTCCTTCGGCGCCGGCCGCTGTTGTGCTCTGCCATGGCCGGTGCAGCATGCGCCAAAACATGCCAGCGGTTCCGCGCATGCACGAGATCACGGCGGCCCTTTGGCACATGCTCAAACTTCAGCGCCGGCTGGAGCGGCGCCAACCCCTCCGGCGTCCACCTCGCCCCCGAGATGGGTGAGGATTCCTCACTTTGGGGGCCCGTTGACACCGGAGTCATTGGCACCGGATTTCCCGCTTGCGCGGGGACTAAGTCTGCGGACGGGGGAATCCCAGCCTATATGTTTATTATCATCTGTGTATTAGAATTAGAATTAGAACAGTACAGCACAGAACAGGCCCTTCGGCCCTCGATGTTGTGCCGAGCAATGATCACCCTACTCAAGCCCACGTATCCACCCTATACCAGTAACCCAACAACCCCCATTAACCATATTTTTAGGACACTAAGGGCAATTTAGCCTGGCCAATCCACCTAACCCGCACATCTTTGGACTGTGGGAGGAAACCGGAGCACCCGGAGGAAACCCACGCAAACACGGGGAGGACGTGCAGACTCCGCACAGACAGTGACCCAGCCGGGAATCGAACCTGGGACCCTGGAGCTGTGAAGCATTTATGCTAACCACCATGCTACTGTGCTGCCCCTTTGGCTGCCTATGGCAGCCCCTATTATCTAGGAGTAAGTGTCAAAACCAAATTAGTAGTGTTAATAAATTAATAGCTTTGTTCACGTTAAAGCTAATTTGTGGTCTTTGTGAAAACTACGCAAACAATCCTGAATTTAGCAACACAAATCCCGTACCAGCCTCCCCGAATAGGCGCCGGAATGTGGCGACTAGGGGCTTTTCACAGTAACTTCATTGAAGCCTACTCGTGACAATAAGCGATTTTCATTTCATTTCATTTTTTCATTTCACAAAAAACACCACACCTGTGTCTGCATGGGTTTCCTCCGGGAGCTCCCACAGTCCAAAGGTATGCAGGTTAAAAACAATTTAAAATGTCCAATTCTCTTTTTTTTCCAATTAAGGGGCAATTTAGCGTTGTCAATCCACCTACCCTGCACATCTGTGGATTGTGGGGGTGCAACCCACGCAGACACGGGGAGAATGTGAAAACTCCGCATGGACAGTGACCTGGAGCCTGAATCGCACCCGATCCTCGGCTCCATGAGGCAGCAGTGCTAACCACTGTGCACCCTTGATTATATTAGAATATATTGCAGATTTGTACAGTTTTAAAACAAATTACCTATGTTCACTTAGAAATATTAAATCATAAAAAATCAAATTAAAAATTACATTAAAAGAACCAATAACAATAGCATTAGCTGTATGAAAGAAAGGACCAAATGAATTTGTAAACAGAAACTTCAGCATCCCTTAGAAACAACTGAAACCTGTTGCTTGTTGTCTTCCATACAAACCTGCAGTTTCAATTCCTGAGCTCAATGGGCCTTCCCTCAGTTTTCTCATCATTCCCTCGCATGGTTACATTCAAGCCTGCAGCCTGGCCTGCGCAACATGTCCAAATGCAGGCCCAAGGCTGATGCTGAAATCGGAAAGTTTGGCGTGATTTTTGAGCGCAGGGAAGTGCGCACTTTGCGCATTCAGTACCGGCAGACCATGGCTTCCAACCGATACACGGAAGTCACGGCCCATTGTTTGATCCATCATTTGACGCTTTATCTTGAGCGATCCCATTTTGAATCATCGCACATGTCATTTATATATACTGTCCATTTGTTTGCTCATCCCCTTCAAACAGTATTTTACCAGCTTTATCTTTTACGCACACACTGTCTATAAAATTATGTCCCTTTATTTTCTATCTGTCAAAGGTTTCGCCCCCTCGTGCAGAACTTTCACTTTATGATTTCTTTCCAGCTCCAATAAATCTTCACACACCTTATTATTACATTTATACTCATCCTTCCCACAAACATTCCTTATTTTCTTTTCAATTTCATACTACTCAATTATGTTTCCCATCATTTCCCTTTCCACCTGGTATCTCATCTGTCATTCCCGCCATGCCCACCAGCCACTATGTGAGCAGCCAGCCACAACGGAAACACAAGTCAGAGCAGAGGACCTTCACCAACTTCGTCCAATTCTTCCCCCCCAGCCCTGTCGTTGTGGGTAAAATCCCAGCTCATATGTTGCCAAAGACAGTAAATGAGCTCTGAACAGCTTTTCTGTATTGGTGGATTTTGTTGTATATTATGAGGGAGCACCCTCGCTGTTCATAGAATCATAGGATTTACAGTGCAGAAAGAGGCCATTCAGCCCATCAAGTCTGCACCGGTCCTTGGAAAGAGCACCCCATTTAAGCCCATGCCTCCACCCTGTCCCCTTAAACCAGTAACCCCACCTCACCTTTTTTGGACACTAAGGGCAATTTATCAAATGCAATCCACCAATTTATCAATGCACATCTTTGGACCGTGGAAGGAAACTGGAGCACCTGGAGGAAACCCACGCAGACACAGGGAGAAAGTGTAAGCTCCACACAGACAGTGACCCAAGCCGGGAATCGAACCTGGGACCCTGGAGCTGGGAAGCAACTGTGCTAATCACTGTGCTATCGTGTTGCCATGTTGTTGATGAAATAGAGGTCTTTTATATCCACCTCAGTGAGAGAGAGGATCTCATTTTAACGTCTCAGCTGAAAAATGGCATGTTTGAGAACATGGCACACACAGAGGTGTAAGGGTAGATTAAACTCTCAAATCCTGCAGAACACTACAAATAGAATCAGGAATTCAAATTTAATTTCTTCCTTCTTATCAGGAGAGAGAAATATGGTGATAAAAGCAAATTACTGCGGATGCTGGTATCTGAAACAAAACCAAAAAAAATACTGGACAATCTCAGCAGGCCTGACAGCATCTGTGGAGAGAGAAGGGAGCTCACTTTCCAAGTCTGGATGACTCTTTGTCAAAGCTGAGAGAGAAATATGGTTTAATCTAATATTTTTTGAAAAACAATCCTATTCCTTTCACAATGTCCAGACAAGGACTACTGTCTAAATGGAAAACTAACAGACTTAATATCTGCAAACATATGCAAGTTATGGAAAGAAAGAAAACTAGACATTCAAGCCTGTAATCTGTTCCTGAGCTTTAGTGTGGCCAATGACAAGATGTTTGAGTGTTTTTTGAATGTACAAGATTGCAGTAGTCTCAAAGTCTTTTCCAACTAGACTAGTCTGGCTGTAATCAGTCAAAGGAAAAATATTTCAAGGAATTCTGAAATGATCTTGTGCAACAATCAGAAGAATTGTGATTTTAAAAAAATATTTCTAACATGAACAAAAGAATTGAAAGCACAATTGTAACTGTGTCGATTGTAAATATGCAAACTGTATATCTGCAAAATGCAAAACCAAGGGTCATTTTTTCATTATTTAAACTAAACGTGACTGCATTATCAGACATGAAACAGAGCATTTTCTGAAATGTTCATTGTTTTTACAATTCCCTTTAAAAACATGGGCACCACAATGCATTCATATATAGAAAGATTAAGATGGCCTGTTTGAAGGTTTTATTGGCACCTTGATGACCAAGTTCCTAGTCAAATAAGAAGATCACAAATCATCAGAATAGCATCATGTGCCGCATGGAATATTAACTGAGTGTATTAGTCAAACTGACCTGGATAAGATAACAAACAGGGCAATAAATATCAAATTGATGTCAAATAAATGTTATATATTGCTTTAGCAGAGCAACAAATAATGAGGGAAGGAAAGGAGGAACGACCAGGCAAGAGCAAAGGGTGTGATGTGACCATCAACTCCTCTCTGGCCTGTGAGGAGGAATGAAGAGAAATAGAAAAAGAATCCAGGGGCGGAAGAAATGTCTCTTTCAGCTCTGCTGCCGGCAGTCTGTTTAAAACTGTAAAAGGAAGAATAAACAAGAAGGCTGATGAGAGATTTCATGCAGCATTGTGTGGCACAATTTAGAGAGTCAAACAGGGAATAATCATTTCAAGGCGCTTTTTTTGTTCTTCAAAGCAGTTATACACATAAAGGGCTTCGATGCGATTCTGTTTGTACTTTGGGCTATTTGATATAAAGCATTATCATAATCATATAGGATTCCATAGTTCGAATTCCTCAAAGAATCCAGATGATGAGATCTCATGAGTGAAGTGTAGATTTTAATTTGAAGTGACAAAGAATCTTTGATTTCGATGATGCTCCAAAACAGCACTTTACAGTCAGGAGGATTGGATCCAACGAAAGATGGATAAAGACACTGATGAATCTAAACGCTAGAATTAAATGTTAAGAGAAAAATAGAGATTTCCATTTGGATGAAATCATAAAATGCATTAAGCATAGCACTTACTGCTGATATTTGGATCCTGCTTTTAGAGAACAGTTTCTGAAAGTTATATCAATAGTATTGTTATGATTTGAAGTCATTTTGTTCAGACATAGATCTATTGTGTATACTTTTACCTTAATACAGTATTATCAGTACAATTTTAGAAATTGAGTGATAAATTATAGGTGTTGCATTGAAACATCTCAAGCACTTTGTTCCTACCTTATTTTTAAGCACAGTGGTTTTTATTCAGGCAGAAGCAGCAGCCATTTATGTGACATCAACATTTTGCATACATCTCTGAGAAAATTTACTTGAGTAATAACATCAACTTGCACTTACATAGCACCTTCAACATAAGAGATGTCCCAAGGCACTTCACAGGAATGTTCTAAAGCATTCTGTGACCCCCAAGCTACCTGTGGAGATATTACAAAAGATGACAAAAACCTGCCAAAGAGGGAGGTTTTATGGAGTATCACAATGGTAGAGAGGAGGAGAAGGTTGGCAAGGGAGGACCAGAACTTAGGGACGTCGGCAGTTGAAAGTGAACAATGGTGAAGAGATTTAAATGCTCA
The DNA here is from genome assembly GCF_902713615.1 of Scyliorhinus canicula. Taxonomy (NCBI): domain Eukaryota; kingdom Metazoa; phylum Chordata; class Chondrichthyes; order Carcharhiniformes; family Scyliorhinidae; genus Scyliorhinus; species Scyliorhinus canicula. Next base: position 21,727,261 of record NC_052165.1, on the reverse strand, counting down.
AGAGGCCAGTATTGGAGGAGCGCAGATATCTGGGAAGGTTGTAGGGATGCAGGAAATTAAAGACATAAGGAGGGACAGGGGCCTGGAAACATTTGAATACCGTGGGGGCGCTTTTCAGCCCTTGATCGCCATCAGTGAAAACGGCAACTCAGGCAGAAAATCCGGAAAGAATCGAGAAAGTGGATTCTCACTGGAGGGATCGTGTTTGTTGATTTTTTTCCCCGCCGATCACAGGCAATATCATGAGGTGCCATGTGGGCGGCACAGTAGCACAGTGGGTAGCACTGTAGCTTCACAGCGCCAGGGTCACAGGTTTGATTTACGGCTTGGGGACACTGTCTGTGCGGAGTTTGCACGTTCTCCATGTGTCTGCGTGGGTTCCCTCCGGGTGCTCCGGTTTCTTCCCACAAGTCCCGAAAGACGTGCTTGTTGGGTGAATTCTCCCTCCGTATACCCGAACAGGTGCCGGAGTGTGGTGACGAGGGGCTTTTCTCAGTAACTTTATTGCAATGTTAATGTCAGCCTACTTGTGACAATAAAGGTTATTAAAATATAGGTATACGAGCACAAAGGTAGGAACCTCATTTATTTGAAATATAATAAATTTCAATGTTACTAACGGTCTCCCCGCCGCATGATCCCACCCTCCCTAAATATTCATATCTCGGCGATGTAAATTCATGTCAGTGAGTTTACAACATATCTTTTAAAATGTGAATCAATCGAGTGGATTCCTCTAAGGGTGCAAATCTAAGGACAGCACCTGGGGTGCGAGGAACATGCCTGGGCAGCGCCTTTGCAGTGCCCCCTGGCACTGCCCCTGCAGGTTGGTACTACCTGATTGGCACTGCCACCCTTTGCCAAGGTTAATGCCAGGGCAGTGCCAGGAGTGGGCCCTCATGGGAGCCCTGGGGAGGTCCATTTACGTGTGGTGGGGAGGGGGGGGGGGGGGGGGGGAGAGCAGACAGTGAGGTGGGAAATGCCAGGAATACTTCAGTAGGGAGGAGCCCCCAATGATTGCTGGGGATCAGGGAGCACCTAGTGATTATACAGTGGTGCCCCCAATACCCTGTGGTGGGAGGCAGAGGGACAAAGTAACACTTGAGTTCTGATCAGGACACAGTTTAAAGGTGGCGCCCCAATCTCTGTGGAGCTGGGTGCCATTTCTATCAGGCCCTTCCCTACCAGAGTGACGCCGTAAATCAGGCCCACACATTTTCTTTCCTCAAAGAGGCTCAAAATGTAGCGAGAAAATTGGTCTGAGCATTTGGAGAGCTACAAGTCAGTTTTCACCCTGAGCCTGACACTTTGAAAAAATGTGGTCAGGCTCCACCCAACATGTTGACTGAGAAAGTGCATTGGTCTTCTTCAAACATGGCACCATGGTCGGAATTTCTTGGCCATTCACGGCGGCGGAATTTCCATTCCTGCCGATGGCAAACCTCCACTGTGGGTTTCCCGACAGCAACGGGATGTATTCAACAGGAAACCCCATGAACAAGGAGATCCCGCTGCTGGCCAATGACAGGCCGTCTCCACCACCGCAAAACATATGGGTTGTGCAGAAAATCACATCCGAGATGTTTAACACTCACTTGAATGGCCAGAGCTGCTGGCCTAAGAACTTTGATTCACGTGTCATCCAAAACCAACACCTCTGACAATGCAGCACTCCTTCACCACTTCACCGAATTATCAGGTTTAGATTATGAGTTTGAGTATTTGAGATAGGACTTAAGTCCACAACAACGGTAGCACAGTGGTTAGCACGGTTGCCCGTGTCTGTGAGGGTTTTCTATAATTTTCTGGATTATCTGCCCTTCTTCAACAATGGAACAACATTGGCTACTCCCCAGTCCTCTGTAACTTTACCTGAAGCCAATGAGGGTACAATGATTACTGGCAAGGCCCCAGCAATTTCCTCCTTGCCTCCCTCAGTATTCTGGGTAGATCCCATCAGGCTCCGGTGCTCCGGTTTCCTCCCACATTCCAAAGATGTGCAGGTTAGGTGGACTGGCCATGATAAATTGTCCTTAGTATCCAAAAAGATTAGGTGGGGTTACTGGATTACGGGAATAGGGTGGAGGTGTGGGGCTTAAGTAGGATGCTCTTTCTAAGGGCCAGTGCAGACTCAATGGACTGAATGGCCTCCTTCTGTACTGTAAATTCTATGTTTCCTAATCCCATTTTCCAGCACTTGGTCCATAGCCTTGTATTCTATGGCA